>NC_142481.1:62730000-63355000 GCF_049115385.1 Moschus berezovskii | reverse complement strand
GGACTGGGGAGTCTAGGCTGAGTCTGAGGGGTGAGAGAGAGGCAGTCAAGCTGAGCTTAATACCCAAGTGCACAGTGAAGTGCAAGACATAACACCGTTCGGTAGAGCAAGAGGCTATCAGAGCAGACACTGTCAGGCTGTCCCAGGAGAGAGGCAGAGAATTTGGGGAACATAGCATGGCAGAGGTAGCATCTGAGCTGATCCTGAAGTAGAAAAAGGAGGCCCTGATGGGGGCTAGCAAGCATCTTAAGCAAGTGTGGGAGCCAAATTTCCACCTTCTACCCTGGCTCAGGGACTCCCCCTGAGCCCACAGAGCCCTCCTGGCACCTGTGCTCGTCTCCGTTAGGCAGTTACTGGTGGAGTGTCCCCTACGTTTGGGCACTGAGCCAGACACTAGGGTTTTTAACACATCATCCAGTACATGAGGTCCCTGCTGCCATGGAAATGACAGACAAGCAAAAAGTAAATTGGAATTTGGGGTTAGAAGAGGGTGTATAGGAATAACAAAACAGGAGGTGTGCCTGAGAGCTGGGGGTTAGGAAGGCTTCACTGGGGAGGGGGCACTTGAATGCAAACTGATTCATGAGAAGAAACTACTTGTGTGAGAATCTGGGGATGAGTTTGGGCCAAGGGGAAGGCAATGGCACCCCACTCCAGTACTCTTGCCTGGAAAATCCCATGGATGGAGGAGCCTGGTAGGCTGCAGTCCATGGAGTCTCTAAGAGTCGGACACGACTGAGCGAATTCACTTTCATTTTTCACTTTCATGCATTGGAGAAAGAAATGGCAACCCACTCCAGTGTTCTTGCCTGGAGAATCCCAGGGACGGGGGAGCCTGGTGGGCTGCCTTCTATGGGTCAGACATGACTGAAGCGACTTAGCAGCAGCAGCAGCAGAGCATCAAAAGTCCCAGCTTCAGCACAAATGAAAACAGTAAAGATGTATGTGCACACGTACATACACCCATCCCCCCACGAGGGGGGATTGTGGTGGAGATTGTGCCAGAGATGTGGAGAGCACCTTGAAGACAGACAGGATGGGTTTTGCCTGGGGCCAAGTGTGCCTTGCCCACAGTGGACTCTGCCCTTCCCTTCCCTTCAAGTCCAGGCTAGAGATAGAAGAGCTGGCCCAGAGCTCTCAGCATAAAATAAGATCTTCCTTCTCTAGGGAAGGCTGGGAACCAAAGGAGCACTGGACCCTTGTAGGGAGTCATTTTCCAGACTATTCTATCTCCATGTGGCCAAAAGCCCCCCTTCCTATTTTTAGCCATTCAGGGCATTGATATTGGAGGTAAACCCCCTACCCAGGCTTCAGTGATCTGCAAGGTTTGCTAAGTGGTCCCAATGCAGACCTGATCCACAAAGATGAAAGCCAAAGTGCTCCTTAAAACAGCAGTATTGTGCCTCCAAGTGGGGTTCACAGCACCTCTCTGTGTGCAGGCATCTCTGATGAATCCATCCTCAGAATGTCAATCACATCCTCTTCCTCTGTAAATGAGGTCAGTGGGATATGTAGACAATTTATCTGGCTTAACTAGGACTACCTTGAATAAACCACTTTCCTCATCTTGATTTACCATAAGCGGTTGAGCCCTGATGAAGCTGGGTGATTATGATGGAAGTTCTTGTCCCACTCAGGATTTATATTAATTAACAGGACCATATGTTAATGGTCACCTGTACTTGCGGCCCAGCAGGCAGAGGGGTTGCCAGGCACAGGTTTGGCTAAGTAAGGCTTTCAGGAGCTCCTGTGATGGGCTCCCAACCAGGGATCACTCACCTCATTAAGGTAGCAGGAACGGAGCCCAGAAGAGATTTCAAGCTGCTGTTTAATAGCTCTCCTGATGTACAAAGGACAAGAATTCCCACAAGATTCCTTCTTTTTCAGCTTTCTGCCACCAAAAAAGGGGCTCCTAAATATGGAATTAATCTTTGGAGGAAAGTGACACAGAATCACATAAGGAGACAAGCAAGGGCCGCTGCAGAGTCTGCCCAGAACCATGGAACCCACAAGTCCCGCAGGATCACCCAGGGGCTCACTGAGGTGTGCTCAGCCTTTTCCTGAGTCTTACTGAACTTTGGGGCTGCCTGGGTCTCTTAGAAAATGGGCTCTGGGAACATTGAAAGGACCGGGGTGTAGGGGAAGTGAGGTCATGGATACTAAGAGTCTAAGTGCAAGGTTGGTCACCAGCTTTATATGCTTTACTCAGACTGCAGTATTTTTAAATGTAGGCAACACACACACATAATCAGAAGAGTTTACATAAAAACCGAAATTTCTGGCTTCGTTCAGAAGATCAAAAAAGTTGGCCACATTGAGTCCACATTCTCCTATGGTGACGAGCAATTCATCTAGTCACCTGTGGGCCAGCTTCCCTTATTTATCTCACTAACCTGGCCCCTGTGACCGCCTGATACAGTGGACCTCACCAGCTAGACAGTGAGGTTGTACCAAAAAGGACTGGACTTAAAGTACCCAGGACCCCAAGGGAAGAGCATATGACCTGCTCAGAGAGTTGAGAAGCAGCTGCCCAAATGGAGAGGAGTCACTTCCAAAAGCTAGGGGAGTGGCATTTGTGCTTGATTTCTCCATGGACTAAAAGGGCTAGAGAAGGAATTCCAAAAGGGCAATGGCAGGGACTCTCATGAGAGCTGGCCACAGTTTTGTTAAATCCTAGGAACATAGCAAGATTTCCAAACCTCTTTTTTGGGCACAAATCATCACACCAGAGATATCCCCATCTGACATGGTTCAAGCAGCTTTGGGTCTCAAGTGGAGTCTGGACCAGAAACAGCATCCCATCACTAACCAAGGATACTCTCTTCTTCCCTGAGAGCTTCAGCAACTTGTCAACCTCTCAAGAATAAGGAATCCCTACCAACCCTTGACAATGCTGAGGTAGCCAGAGAATGTGGACAGTAGTCAGGGTTAACACTCCAGAGAGACTCAAGTTCGTATTCTGTACACGATAATAATGCAGGTGTCACAGGGGAAATAAAGACAGGCAGGTTTGTGCCTCCACAGCCAAATCAGGCTCAGGAGCCCACTGAGATGTGGGCTCCCCACCTGCTCCTTCTTAACGCTCATGCCCACATTCCACCTCTTCCAGGAAGTCCCAGCCAATGATAGACTAGGAAGCTTGGGGTGTGTGCATGTGTATGCACGCATACACACACATGCACACTTAAACCCTGCCCTTGTCAGAAATGTGAAAGCCACTCAGTTGTGTCCGACACTTTGAGGCCCCATGGACTATACAATCCACGGAATTATCCAGGCCAGAATACTGGAGTGGGTGGCTTTTCCCTTCTCCAGGAGATCTTCCCAACCCAGGGATTGAAACCAGGTCTCCCACACTGCAGGCAGATTCTTTACCAGCTGAGCCACCAGGGAAGCCTGCAATCCTCAGAAGCCTTGTGCATTATTCAGTGCAGTCCGTGCAGCCATGCTTTGGACCCATGTGATCTTCAGAGAGTTTCCAAAGCAACATATTTTGGAGCTGAATTACAAGATCAGAAGAGTTTGGAGAACTGTTGTTTTAAAACAACACTGCTGAGATAAAATTTAATGGTATAAGAAATACAGTATTTTGAAAACATGAAAATAAACATTCTGCAGAGCCTGGATATGGGAAGCTGTGCAGCACAGTTTGTGAAAGCTGCTTTGTTGTGGAAGAAGTATAACAGTTTTTAATAGCCTTGTAAATCTCCTTTATGAGATGCAGCTCCTGTAAGCATTTCTTCATATTTTTTTTAATATTTATGTCATGCTGTTGGAAGTTATTGAACAGGAATGATTTTCATTGATAACTCTCTCATTCTGAAGGAGCTGCAAAATGACTCATACTAGAGATGACAGGAAGGAAAATGTCTCCTACAGGGTCAGATGGATGACACTGCTCCTGAAATCTTCCTTTTGAAGGCAAATTCCTTGACTCCCCAGGCCTCCATCTCCCCAATTATAAAATGAGAAGCAATCATTCGTGCAGTTCCTTTACTTTGCAGCATATATTACTGCTTGGTTCCAGGCATTGAATAATGCCCTGGGAATAAAATGACAAAGTAAAAAAGCCACCATCCCTGATTTCACAGAGCTTCTGGTCCAAAGACAGAGAGAAGTATTAATCGAAGGATCATATAAAAAAGGCAATATTATAAATGTGCAACTACCATAAAGGAAAGATACACAGTTTACTTGGGGCTTCTCAGAGGGAGATCTGGCTTGGTCCAGTCTGCAAGTGTGTAGAAAACTTCTCCTAGGAGCTGCCATTCATCAAAATGGAAATTGTGGGAAGGTACCAGGTTTGAGGAATAAAGGTCATGAGTTTGGTTTTGGATCATTAAATTTGGGGTCTTTGTGAAAGAAAATTTAAATTGGCTCCATACCCAGATGTGGAGCATACAGGAAGGAACTCAGATGAAGATATGAAAGTGTAAGGAGGGTAATTGAAGTTATGAACTTGCATGCAAATTTTAAGAGACTATATACTTTGTTGGCCAAAATGTTTTTTTGGTTTTTTTGTTTGTTTGTTTGTTTGTTTTTAGTTTATCCCAAGCAATGTTACAGAAAAACCCAAACTTATGTTTTGGGCAACCCAATAATAAAAAAAGAATAGAAAATAAAATAAAATCCATGTTAATGAAGTGTTTCTCCACTTTGGTTGCTCGTAGTCAGTGTGAAGAGCTTTAGAAATTCTGATGCTTGGGTTCCACCTACAGAACTTATAAATTTATGATTGAGTTGGTCTAGGGTGTGACCTGAGCATCTGAATTTTTAAAAGCTTCCCAAGTGGTCCTAATGTATGGCCACGGTTGAAAACTACTGATTTAACAGCTTGAAAGAGGCAAATAGGCTGCAAAGGAAACAGAAAATATCATGCAGAGAAACAGGAAAATCAAGCAGGAAGGAGGAGGCTCAGCTGTGCTAAGTGCTGAGGTGGGTGAGTAGGATCAGAACTGAAAGTGCCCTTTGTATTTAGAAACACGAAGGTCCCAGGAGACATCGGTAAGAATCATTCACTGTCTTGTTTCATGGCCTCTTAAGAGCTGGGCTGATGTGACCATCACAGCAGTCAGGTTTTATAAAGATAAAGCAGGTAGCACCCAGCATGATTTGTAATGAGTTGATACAATGGTGGTGGAGTCTAATGGCTGCCCTGGTACAACCTCTGTGGAGGGGAGTTTGTTGATATCTATCAAAACTATAAATGCGGAGTTCTCTGGTGGTCCAGTAATTAAGAATCCGCCTGCCAGTGCAGGGAGCATGGGTTTGATTTCTGGTCCGGGAAGATTTCACATGCCATGAGGCAACTAGGTGCCTGAACCAAAACTCAAGGGCTGGGCTTATGAGCCACAACTACTGAACCCATGCTCCACACACCACAGTGAAGAGTAGCCCCTACTTGCCACAACTAGAGAAAGCCCACGTGCAGCAACAAAGACCCTGTGCAGCCAAAAGTAAATAAATAATTGGGGTTTTTTATTATAAATTCATATACCAGGAATTCCACTTCTATGAACCATGGCACAGTGACAAATGCAGAGAGTTATTCACTGAAACAGTGCTTATGACAGCAACAGATTGGAAATCGTATAGATTCCCATCAACAGAGAGTGCTATAACTGTAGTAGGAATACAGTAACTCATATATACTTCTAGGTAAAAATCTCCAAGATGCAGCGAGTGAAGACAAGCATTGTGTATAGCAGTGAGCTAACACTTTTCACACAAAATAGGGTTATAGATACCTATTTGCATGTATCTACTTTCTCTGCTTCCCTTGTAGCTCAGTCAGTAAAGAATCTGCCTGCAGTGCAGGAGACCCAGGTTCAATCCCTGGATTGGGAAGATCCCCTGGAGAAGGAAATGGCAATCCACTCCAGTATCCTTGCCTGGAAAATCTCATGGACAGAGGAGCCTGGTGGGCTGCAGTCCATGGGGTCCCAAAGAGTCAGGCACAGCTGAGCGACTAACACTTACTTACTTATTTCTCTGCAAGGACACTTGGTACAGGTGACTTTATTGGTGCTAGGTGACTGGAGAATGGAATGAGAAAGAAATTTTTCAATGTTTGTTACCTTTTAATTTTTTGAATTTTGAACCATTGAACCCTATTGAAAATAAAATTATGATGGTAATGCTATTTCCCTGAGAAGAACAAAGTAAGATGAGCCCATATTCTGAGGTATAATCTGAGTGGGCTCTTTCAGGTACCACACTGATTACTACAAGTTTTCTAAAATGCATATAAGGGTATTGATGTTTTTGCTGTTGTTTCACTGTTTGTTTTAAGTCAATAAGATTTGAAAAATTGAGATTTATCCTTTAGATTTAGCCTGGGTGATTGTTCATTAATGTCAAATATGTACTCGAGATAATATCTAATTCCTAAATTCTAATTCCTAGTTATTGTAGTTCAGTCACTCAGTCCTGTCTGACTCTTTGTGACCCCATGGATTTCAGCAATCCAGGATTCCCTGTCCTTCACCAGAGAAGGTAGTGTCCTCCTAGAGCTTGCTCAAACCCATCTCCATTGAGTCGGTGATGCCATCCAACCATCTCATCCTCTGTCGTCCCCTTCTCCTCCTGCCTTCAATCTTTCCCAGCATCAGGATCTTTTCTAATGAGTTGGCTCTTTGCATCAGGTGGCCAAAGTATTAATTCCCACTAACTAAACTTTCTGAGGTTGGTATAGAATCGGTGTAGGAGCCATGAGTATAGATTTGAGTTGTACTTTTGTCAGTGTTTTACTGAGTAGTCTTGAGCGAGTTTCTTCATCTCTCTTCACTTCTGTCTATAATGTAAGCTTTGGTAATCCTTGCTTTTAGCTGCCTCCTGTAAACTATAAGGAACAAATGACATCATAGCTTTGTGCATGATAAGTGAGGGCTTCCCTGGTAGCTCAGTTGGTAAAGAATCTGCCTGCAATGCAGGAGACCCTGGTTCAACTCCTGGGTCAGGAAGATCCCCTGGAGAAGGGATAGGCTACCCATTCCAGTATTCTTGGGCTTCTCTGGTGGCTCAGATAGTAAAGAATCCACCTGCAATGCTGGAGAACTGGGTTTTATCCCTGGATTAGGAAGATCCCCTGGAGGAGGGCATGACAACCCACTCCAGTATTCTTGCCTGAAGAATCCCCATGGACAGAGGAGCCTGGCGGGTTACAGTCCATGGTGTCGCCAAGAGTTGAACATGACTGAGCAACTAAGCACAGCACAGAGCACGTGCTAAGTGAGCTATAACGATGCTTACAAATGTGGTGTCAGTACACACAGATTGTTATATTGTTGCTTGAAATCTGAAGATTTCCTGTAATAAATAAATACCTCTAAGAGAACTGACAACATCTAGATTTTATTATAGTCCAAATAACTCAATTATTTTCCAAACCTTAACCTTTGTCACTTGCCCAGGAGAAAGCAGATAACCATCTGAGCTAAACTGGAGTTCCTCAGTCTTTAGAAAGGACTTCTCTCTGCAAGACGAGTACAGTAGGCAAAGAGGGTCTGGGCTGACCACGTGCACAGAGAGGTGGATTGGATAGCTTCCTAAGCAGCCCATCAAGAAAGAGACTTGAGGGGTAGCCATTAACACACCCAGTCAAGAGGATCAACCCACAGCCTCTCTTGGCAGGACTGGCAAGACAGTAAAGTGGCTGTCAAACTCTCCCAGAGGTCCTCAGAGCTTTAGGCGAGTGATGGGGTCTACAGAGTATGACTGCTATAATATGGTAAAGGTAGGCTTTGTTCATTTACTTTATCTTTAAAGGTATCATTAATAAAATATTGATTTTTCTTTTTACAGAAAATTGTGAAGATTCTTCATAACACAGAGATTTGAGCCTACATATCTTACTAACTTTCACTTTCCTACTGGTATATATAAATGGGGAAAGCATGTATTAGTGTTGGACACTCTGGAAATGGAAAAGCCCCAGGGTAGAAACACTGCAAAATTCTGCCTGCCAGAGAGTAATGGGAAGGCTGCTGCAGCAAGAACCTGTCAGATGCAAGAGAGGTCACTCGCCTAGGTGATGATCAGAATTCAGCGACTCCACCCTCACCGGGAACCTGCAGAGTGAGCAGGTGAAGTGATGCAGAGCAGAGGGGCCTCCAGGATACACTGGAATCCTACCAGGATTCACTTAGGTGAAGTGGTCCCAAACGGCACCCAATCAAGTTTCAGTGGCCCCTGTTCCATCCTGCCAACTGTGGAGGTCCCCAGTGACATCTCAGCATTCTGAGAGGAAGAGGAAGGGGTAGGGGAGAGGCCCAGAGTTCTCTGCTTCCCCCTCCCATGTATTCTTGTCCGGCCAGTGGGAGAAAATGGGTACCTGGTCCCCTTCACCCCCAATGTCCTGCTCCATCCCACCCTTAATAGGAGGAGTCTTTGGGAGGAAAAAAAAAAAGGAATTAGCAAGAGAAAGCTGTGTCAGTCTCACAGATGTCTCACTCAGATGAAGGTGGAGATACAAGGAGGCCAAGGTTTGATGTGAGACTTGAAGAAGGAGGAAGGAAACCCAGGAGGAAGGCAGATGAAGAGAGGGGTTATTCAGGTTATGTGTAGGGGGTAAGCTGGTCCTGACTCAGAGAGGAGCTTGAAGAATCTCAGTTTCAAGTTCATTTTGCTCCCTGACAAGAGGAATGGCACCCTTCACGGTGAAGGACCTGCACCCCTCCCTAGTCACTGATGGCATAGATGCATAACTCTAGAAATAAGAACTCTAAAATTCTGGTCAGTTGTAGGACCATTCACTATTTGCTTTTCACTGTCGCTTTCATTTTTAATTTCCCGAAGTGTTTCACTGTAACTTTTATATCAGCAAAAAAGATGTTTTAAAATTAAAACAAACCAACAGAATCCTTGAATGTCATCTGCAACCAACATCCAGGGTCATCCTCTGGACACACAGACACCCACTGACCTAGCACAGTGCCCATCACTTCCCCCAACACCACACCCACGCCCTTCTCCACGCAACTCTTTTTCTCCCTCACACCCTGGGGGCCCTGTCCTTCTGACTAAGACAAGTCCAGTGGCTTATCCTGAAGGGCGTCACTCACAATCACCCCAGCTGGTGCAGTTTGTCTGCCTCGCTGCATGGCACACACCACTTAGTTTATGACCAGAGCCCCATGAGACTTGGTGGAGTCTGTGTCTAACGCAGAATCTGGCGCCAAGTTTGTGGACAGAGGCCGTGGGTGTCAGGGTCTCTGGGTCAAGTCCCCATAAGGTGACATCCAGGGAAAGACATGCCAGGAATAGGCTAAATGTCTCCTGTGTGCCAACTCATTTGATCCTGGAAACAACACTGCAGGTTAGGTTCTGCCACCATCTCCATTTTACACAGTCATAGGACTCTGGGACGGTCAAAGGTCCAGGCAGTGGTAGGGCGGGGGTGTCAGTTTCTGTGACCTGCCTTCAGACCTGGGTATGTAACCAACATTAGCAAAGCTCTCTGATACTGTGCTTTCCCCTTTACAGAAAAGCTGTCCATGTCACAGCTTCTTAAAGAAACTATGGAAAAACCTCCTGTGCCACCTGGGAGGAGAACAATCACCTCTTCCCATTTACAGAGACTTCTGCATAGACACTGAAAGGGGAGGGAAGGCCATGAGCAGCGAGTTCGTTCTGGGTCACATTTCCTTCCAGTTAGTATCTCCCAACCCAGCAGTGCAACATTTTTTACTACCTTCACCCTGTATGCTACAGAAAATAAGTCAGTTAAAGACCAGCATTTAGAAACTCCTTTTATTATTCAAAGATTTCTGTGATCCCCCAGTGAATGTCACTCTAAGCAGGCTTACAAAGGAAAGAGAAGAGTGGTTTGCATTACTGAAAGCCCTAGGCTTGAAGTAGGACTGACTCCAAGAGGGCTTTGGATATAGAGTTCTAATGCCTTTTACATGAGATTATTTTACATGTGATGATTCCAGTTCTGTCTCTCCCTTGTGTCTGCTCCAGGATCACTCTGCCCTAACTTGCCCATGCTCTCTGGAAAATGGGCCCATGTCAAGGCCTTAGGATGATTCCTTACTGCCTTGAAACCCTGCAGTGTTGGTCTCAGCCTGGGCCCTCCACACACCCTGTGATACCATCCCCACCTCACCTCTACTGTAAAAAGACAGAGTCCATGGGAGGGGAGTCAGAGTCCCACAAACTCACAGAAAGAGGGAGAAAGACAGCTGGTAGGGGACGGAGGACCTAGGAGGGTATCCTTGGAGCAGCTCGATGTCCTGGGCTCCAGGACATTGCTGGGAGACTGGGAGCAGGAATGCGGGTGCTGACGTGAGTGTGGTACAGGGCTGAGAGTTCATCAGGTAAGTAAAGCCAGGAATGGAGGATGGAGGGAGCTGTGATGGGCCTGCCCTGTGGAGGGCAGTGTATATGGGAGGAAGCTCCAGGGGAGCAGAGGAATCGAGTGAGCGGCCAGCCTCTGATGCTCTGTCTCCTCTGAGGCTCTGCTCTCCTGGGCCCCCGAAGCTCAGCGAGATGAAGACCTCAATCACCTCGTGACTGATGGCCAAGGCATCACACAGAAGAGCATCCGTGCATTTCTGTCCAAACTGAGGAAGTTAAAGAAGCCCAGGTAAAGGACTGGAAGGTGTCCAAGCAGTCACACTAACTGCAAGAAAGAAGTTCAGGGTGGGGACGCCCTCCCAGGGACCACAGGAGAAGTGGTGGCTGGGCTCTGAGACCCAGGGTTAGGACTGTTACCTGCTATGGCCTTGAGATGGGGTGCTGGCCCGACCCACCCTGTCACCTGCCAGGACCCAAAACTGTCCGCTGTCCCACTGTGGGTGAGCGGTGCAGGGGAAGGGAGGTTCCAGGCGAGCCTGATGTAGGGGCCAGGGGCTGGCATCTCTCCTGGAACAATGGGCCCCCTGGCCTTCTGTGGCACTGCTAGTGATGCCAACCCTTGCCTTTCAGGAGCTGCCCTGGAGGGGGTGGGGCGTGTGACCATTGGCTGAGCCCATGACTGGTCCTGCTCTTGTCTTGGGGGACAAAGGAAAACAGATGTCTGTGAAATGTTTGTGACTGTTCCAGCGACTCTTGGGGCAGGACGGAGACATTACTCACATTAGAGTAGACAGGCTTCAGGGATGCTAAGTGTCCCAGCAGGTACAGGAATGGCCCTTATAGGAGGGATTTCTCACTCCAAATTCCAGAAGAAACAGTGAAGAGGACAGGCAGCAGCACATATGAAAGCTTGGCCCTGGAGGAAGGAACAATATGGCAGAGAAATAGGACAGCGAGACCACTCTCTCCCCAACAAATTCATCAAAAGAACATTTGAACGCAGAGTAAAGTCCACAAAACAACTTCTGAATGCTGGCAGAGGACATCAGGCACCCAGAAAAGCAGCCCATTGTCTTCGAAAGGAGGTAGGAAAAAACATAAAAGATAAAAAGAGAGGCAAAAGAGGTAAGGATGGAGCTCCATCCCTGGAAGGGAGGCTTTAAAAGGAGAGAAGTTTCCAAACACCAGGAAACACTCTCACTGGCTAGTCTGTGGCGAGCCTTGGAACCTCAGAGGGCCACATAACCGGGAGGGAAAAAGAAAGAAATAATTAAAATCCACAGATTACCTGCCAAATCGTAACTCCCAATGGAGAAGCAGCGCAGACGCCTGCATACGCCATTAGCAAGCGGGGGCTGGGCAGGGAGGAGCTGGCTGAACTGCTTAGAGAGAGGACTGGGCTTGAATGCCACGAGAACAATCTGAGAGAACTAGAGATAGCAAAGCAGACTGGGATAGCTTCCAAATGAAAGGCGGAAAGCTCTAACCTAAGACTCCGCCAGCCCCACTCACAGAACAAAGGGCTGAGCAGAGCGAGCCGGCTGCGGTCGGCCCATCCCCCATCTCCCGCCAAGACAGGCAGGGAGGTCAGCCAGAGCCAGAGAGGGCAACCACGGCCCCAGAAAGGCATCCGATACAAACTGCAGGCAGGCTTGTTGCTAATCAAGATGTCTTGGGATCAGGCCAGTCGATATCCGCCTGAGAAGGTGCGCCAGTTGTACACCCAGAAAACTGAGTGGCAGGGACTGGGGAGGTGATAAGTCGCAGCGACCGTGCTCGCCAAACACCTGGTCACCTGAGCTGCTCGGACCGGGGAAGGCACAAAATGCAGACCCAGCCAAGTCTGCGCCGTTGTGGAGTACCCAAGAAACTGAACTTGAGACGCTCAGACCTGGGAAGTGCATACAACCCAGCGCCGGCCTCAGACAGTTCCCAGCAGAGCAACCTAGAGCCTGTGCAGTGTAGACTGGGACAACACACGTGCTGTGAGCGGGGGAAAACCCAGTGTGGCCGAGACGCTGCAAGCACTCCCCACAGACGCCAGAGATATTTGTCTGCAGGATTCCTCCCTTCCCAGAACAGGACTGAACAACTGAGCCTTAAAAACTGTCCACCCGCCCCCTAGTATCAGGGCGGAAATTAGACACTGAAGAGACCAGCAAACAGAAGCTAAAACAGAGGGAACCACCTTGGAAATGACAGATAGAGAAGTCTAGAGACTACTCCAAGGAAAAGACCAAAAACCAGAGGCAAGAGGCTTAAGCCCGAATCCTGAGAACATCAGAGAACTCCTGATTCCAGGGAACATTAATCGATAGGAACTCATCAAAAACCTCCATACCTACACTAAAACCAAGCACAACCCAAGGGTCAACAAGTTCCAGAGCAAGACATACCACGCAAATTCTCCAGCAACATAGGAAAAATAGCCCTGAGTTTCAATATACAGGCTGCCCAAAGTCACTCAAAACCCACTGATATCTCATGACTCATTACTGGACACTACATTGCACTCCAGAGAGAAGAAATCCAGCTCTACCCACCAGAACACCAACACAAGCTTCCCTAACCACGGAACCTTGACAAGTCACCCGTCCAACCTCACACACAGCGAGGAAACTACATAATAAAGAGAACTCCACAAATGGCCAGAAGAGGGAAAGGCCACCCCAAGCAAAGCAATATAAGCAAGATGAAGAGGCAGAGAAATACCCAGAAAGTAAAGGAACAAGATAAATGCCCACCAACACAAACAAAAGAGGAAGATATAGGGAATCTACCTGATAAAGAATTTCGAATTTTGATGGTGAAAATGATTCAAAATCTTGAAAGCAAAATGGAGTTACAGATAAATAACCTGGAGAAAAGGATTGAGAATATGGAAGAAAGGTTTAATAAGGACTTAAAGGAAATAAAAAAGAGTCAATATACAATGAATAATGCAATAGATGAGATCAGAAACACTCTGCAGGGAACAAACAGTAGAATAACAGAGGCAGAAGACAGGATAAGCAATCTAGAAGATAGAATTGTACAAATAAATGAAACAGAGAGGGAAAAAATTAATTAAAAGAAATGAGGACAATATTAGAGACCTCTGGGACAATGTTAAACGCCTCAACATTTGAATCATAGGAGTCCCAGAAGAAGAAGACAAAAAGGAAGACCATTACAGAATACTTGAGGAGATAATATTTTAAAACTTCCCTAAAATGGGGAAAGAAATACTCACCCAAGTTCAAGAAACCCAGAGAGTCCCAGACAGGATAAACCCAAGGCAAAATACTCCAAGACACATATTAATCAAATTAACGAACATCAAACACAAAGAACAAATATTAAAAGCAGCAAGGGAAAAGCAGCAAATAACACACAAGGGGATTCCCATAAGGATAACAGCTGATATTTCAATAGAAACTCTTCAGGCCAGGAGGGAATGACAGATCATACTTAAAGTGATGAAAGAAAACAACCTACAGCCCAGATTACTGTACCCAGCAAGGATCTCATTCAAATATGAAGGAGAAATCAAAAGCTTTACAGACAAGCAAAAGCTGAGAGAATTCAGCATCACCAAACCAGCTATCCAACAAATGCTAAAGGACCTTCTCTAGACAGGAAACACAGAAAGGGTGTATAAACTCGAACCCAAAGCAATAAAGAAAATGGAAACGGGATCATACTTATCAGTAATTACCTTAAAAATAAATGGGTTGAATGCCCCAACCAAAAGGCAAAGGCTGGCTGAATGGATACAAAAACAAGACCCCCATATATGTTGTCTACAAGAGACCCACCTCAAAACGAGGGACACACACAGACTGAAAGTGAAGGGTTGGAAAAAGATATTCCATGCAAATAGAGACCAAAAGAAAGCAGGTGTAGCAATACTCATATCAGATAAAATAGACTTTAAAACAAAGGCTGTGAAAAGAGACAAAGAAGGAAACTACATAATGATCAAAGGATCAATCCAAGAAGAAGATATAACAATTATAAATATTTATGCACCAAACATAGGAGCACTGCAATATGTAAGACATTTACTAACAAGTATGAAAGGGCAAATTAAAAACAATGCAATAATTGTGGGAGATTTTAGTACCCCACTTACATCTATGGATAGATCAACTAAACAGAAAATTAACAAGGAAACACAAACTTTAAATGATACAATAGACCAGTTAGACCTAATAGATATCTATAGGACATTTCACCCCAAAACAATGAATTTCACCTTTTTCTCAGGAGCACAGGAACTTTACCAGGATAGATCACATCCTGGGCCATAAATCTAGCCTTGGTAAACTCAAAAACATTGAAATCATTCCAAGCATCTTTGCTGACCACAATGCAGTAAGATTAGATCTCAATTACGGGAGAAAAACCATTAACAATGCCAACATATGGAGGCTGAACAACACGCGGCTAAATGATGAACAAATCATAGAAGAAATCAAAAGAGAAATCAAAATATGCATAGAAATGAATGAAAACGAAAACACGACAACCCAAAACCTCTGGGACACTGTAAAAGCAGTGCTAAGGGGGAAGTTCATAGCAATACAGGCACACCTCAAAAAACAAGAAAAAAGTCAACTAAATAACCTAACCCTACATCTAAAGAAACTAGAAAAGGAAGAAATGAAGAACCCCAGGGTTAGTAGAAGGAAAGAAATTGTAAAAATTAGGGCAGAGATAAATGCAAAAGAAACAAAAGAGTCCATAGCAAAAATCAACAAAGCCAAAAGCTGGTTCTTTGAGAAGGTGAATAAAATTGACAAACCACTAGCCAGACTCATCAAGAAACAAAGGGAGAAGAACCAAATCAATAAAATTAGAAATGAAAATGGAGAGATCACAACAGACAGCACAGAAATACAAAGGATTATTAGAGAATACTATTAGCAATTATATGGCAATAAAATGAATAACCTGGAAGAAATGGACAAATTCCTAGAGAAGTACAACATTCCAAAATTGAACCAGGAAGAAATAGAAAATCCTAATAGACCCATCACAAGCATGGAACTAGAGGCTGTAATCAGAAATCTTCCAGCAAACAAAAGCTCAGGTCCAGACAGCTTCACAGTTGAATTCTACCAAAAATTTAGAGAAGAGCTAACACCTATTCTACTCAAACTCTTCCAGAAAATTGCTGAGGAAGGGAAACTTCCAAACTCATTCTCTGAGGCCACCATCACCCTAATCCCAAAACCTGGTAAAGATCCCACAAAAAAAGAAAACTACAGGACAATATCACTGATGAAAATAGATGCAAAAATCCTTAACAAAATTCTAGCAATCAGAATCCAACAACACATTAAGAAGATCATGCATCATGACCACGTGGGCTTTATCCCAGGGATGCAAGGATTCTTCAATATCTGCAAATCAATCAACGTAATACACCACATTAACAAACTAAAAAATAAAAACAATATGATTATCTCAATAGATGCAGAGAAAGCCTTTGACAAAATTCAACATCCATTTATGATAAAAACTCTCCATAAAGTGGGAATAGAAGGGACATACCTCAACATAATAAAAGCTATATATGATAAACCCACAGCAAACATTATCCTCAATGGTGAAAAACTGAAAGCATTTCTCTAAAGTCAGGAAGACAAGGGTGTCCACTCTCACCACTACTATTCAACATAGTTCTGGAAGTTTTGGCTACAGCAATCAGAGAAGAAAAGACATAAAAGGAATCCAAATTGGAAAAGAAGAAGTAAAATTTTCACTGTTCACTGATGACATGATCCTCCACACAGAAAACCCTAAAGACTCTGCCAGAATACTACTAGAGCTAATCAATGAATACAGTAAAGTTGCAGGATATAAAATCAACACACAGAAATCCCTTGCATTCCTATACACTAATAATGAGAAAATAGAAAGAGAAATTAAGGAAACTATTCCATTCACTGTTGCAACGAAAAGAATTAAATACTTAGGAATATATCTACCTAAGGAAACAAAATACTTGTACATAGAAAACTATAAAACACTAGTGAAAGTAATCAAAGAGGACACTAATAGATGGAGAAATATACCGTGTTCGTGGATTGGAAGAATAAATATTGTAAAAATGAGTATACTACCCAAAGTAATTTATATATTCAATGCAATCCCTATGAAGCTACCAACAATATTTTTCAAAGAACTAGAACAAATAATCTCACAATTTGTATGGAAATACAAAAAACCTCGAATAGCCAAAGCAATCTTGAGGAAGAAAAATGGAACTGGGGGAATTAACCTGCCAGACTTCAGGCTACACTACAAAGCCACAGTCATCAAGACAGTATGGTACTGGCATAAAGACAGAAATATAGATCAATGGAACAAAATAGAAAGCCCCGAGATAAATCCACGCACCTATGGACATCTTATCTTTGACAAAGGAGGCAAGAATATAAAATGGAGAAAAGACAGTCTCTTTAACAAATGGTGCTGGGGAAACTGGTCAGCCACTTGTAAAAGAATGAAACTAGAACACTTCCTAACACCATACACAAAAATAAACTCAAAATGGATTAGAGAGCTAAATGTAAGACCAGAAACTATAAAACTCCTAGAGGAGAACGTAGGCAAAACACTCTCCAACATAAATCACAGCAGGATCCTCCAAGACCCACCTTCCAGAATATTGGAAATAAAAGCAAAAATAAACAAATGGGACCGAATTAAAATTAAAAGCTTCTGCACAGCAAAGGAAACTATAAGCAAGGTGAAAAGACAGCCTTCAGAATGGGAGAAAATAATAGCAAATGAAGCAACTGATAAAGGATTAACCTCCAAAATATACAAGCAGCTCCTGCAGCTCAATTCCAGAAAAATAAATGACTCAATCAAAAAATGGGCCAAAGAACTAAACAGACGTTTCTCCAAAGAAGACATACAGATGGCTAACAAACACATGAAAAAATGCTCAACATCCCTCATAATCAGAGAGATGCAAATCAAAACCACAATGAGATACCATTTCACACCTGTCAGAATGACTGCTATCCAAAAGTCTTCATGCAATAAATGCTGGAGAGGGTGTGGAGAGAAGGGAACCCTCTTACACTGTTGGTGGGAATGCAATCTAGTGCAGCCACTATGGAGAACAGTGTGGCGATTCCTCAAAAACCTGGAAATAGAACTGCCATATGATCCAGCAATCGCACTCCTGGGCATACACACCAAGGAAACCAGAACTGAAAGAGACACATATACTCCAATGTTCATTGCAGCACTGTTTGTAATAGCCAGGACATGGAAGCAACCTAGATGTCCATCTGCAGACAAATGGATAAGAAAGCTTTGGTACATATACACAATGGAGTATTATTCAGCCATTAAAAAGAATGCATTTGAACCAGTTCTAATGAGGTGGATGAAACTAGAGCCTATTATACAGAATGAAGTAAGCCAGAAAAAAAAACACCAATACAATATACTAACGCATATATATGGAATTTAGAAAGATGAAAATGATAACCCTGTATACGAGACAGCAAAAGAGACACAGATGTATAGAACAGTCTTTGGGACTCTGTGGGAGAGGGTGAGGGTGGGATGATTTGGGAGAATGGCATTGAAACATGTATATTATCATATGTGAAATGAATCGCCAATTCAGGGTCGATGCATGTTACACGATGCTCGGGGCTGGTATGCGGGGATGACCCAGAGGGAGGATAAGGGGAGGAGGGAGGTGGGAGGGGGAACTCATGTACACCCGGGGCAGATTCATGTCAATATATGGCAAAACCAACCAATATAATCTTGTAAAATAATTAGCCTCCAATAAATAAATAAATAAAATTTTTTTTAAAAAAAAGAAAGCTTGGCCCTGAGCCCCCTCTGCTGGAGAAAGAAATGGCAGCCCACTCCAGTACTCTTGCCTGGAAAATTCCATGGACTGAGGGGCCTGGTAGGCTACAGTCCATGGGGTTGCAAAGTGTCAGACATGACTGAGCGTCTTCATTCACTCAGTCACTCTCTCAGCTGGCGAGGGCTTGGCACTGACATTCCAAGGTCTTCTGGGCCCTGTCTCCCCATCCCTCACCATCTGCATGGCTGTCAGAAGGGCTCCTCCTGCTTTGCCAGATTCCCCCACTTAACGGGGCCACGGGTCCCCTTGCTGGGCACTGGCCCGCATCTTTGTTCACCCAGACTCGCCCTGTCTGCAGAGAGCGGACTCCTGTGCACTCAGCCCAGAAGGGCAGCGGAGGCCCAGGCCGGCTCCCTCACGAGGAGGCATGTGCGTCAGGAGGGGGGACTGAGGCCCGCCACTATGGCCCGAGGGCCCCCAGGTCCTGCCATCCTCCCCAGCCTCTCGCCTGCTCGCCTGTCTCCTGCAGAGCCCGAGCCACGGTCCTCAGCCACCTGTGCCCCTGATTCCCTGGAGTGAGCTCGGGAGACGTGCTTGGAAAGGTAGAAAACAGCCCCTCACACTCCCCGCCCCCGCAGTTCCTCCCTGGTTTCTGAGTGCTGGTGAACAAATTCCGCCACAGGGTATGGACACTGGAGGCCCTGGGATCGAGCCTCCCTCCTCTGAAGGAATCATGGGTGCCCGCTGCCTAGGTGTGTGTTGAAGGAAGGGGGAGACGCTGCAGGTCCTCACAGGGTGACGGACTGTGAGAGACGACCTTCACAAGCCCCGGCACCGTGCAGGCCACATCAGATACATACTTTAATGTCCTTGTCCTAAAGGTGATGAGTGTCCCCAGCAGAGTCCCAGGGTGCTTGGGCAAGATTTCTTGATCGGACTTGAAACAGCTTTCAGTGTCCACACTGGCAAGAAGCCCAGATCCTGGGCAGCTCCTCCTGGGGCCTCATGTGATCACACACCAAACCTGAGATCAAGACCAGGTCTCAGAAGCAAAGCCTGGGCCCAGCTCTCCCAAGCACTGGTGGTGGATCCTTCTCTGCATCTCCAGCCAACACTTTCCCAACACTTACCATACACAGCTCCATCCTAGAAGCCGGAGAGTCAGAGAGACAGCAGCCAAAGATACCTGGCCACTCAAGGTCTCTCAACCTTCTGGAAAGAGAGCTAGCACACAGAAACACCTTATTTAAATAATATGGCAAAAGGTTAAATAGCACCAATATGCCAGGAACAGATACAAGCATATTAAATGTATGAACAGATTTAGTCCTCTGAGAACACCTGTGATGTAAGGCCTCCATTACTAATAGGGAGGACAGACAGACAGAGGTTAAGAAACTCACACAGGTAGAAGTAGTGAAGCGTAGTTTTAAATGGAGACAAACCGGTTTCAGATGGTATTTAGTCATTGCAAAGCCCTGTCCCTCAAATGTGGAGTCATGCACAGATTTGTGTAGAGGCCTGTGGAAAGAGGAAAGCCTTCGGAGAGGAGGTGATCGCCTCAGAGGGGCCTAGATGTTCATCTGCAGACAAAAGGAAGAGCGTTCTGAGAAAGAACAGCATTGAGAGAGGCAGGTCACAAAAGGGCAAGTCCTGTGGAGGAGAGTGAGCAGGCAGCCCTGCAAGATTTCCAAACTACTCAGGTAGAAAAATGTTTCCGGCATCAAAAATGTTGCAGTTTTTCTTTTTTTTTTTTTTTCGCTTCCAAAGTACATAAATTTCATTTAGTGTGTTCATTCATTGACACTTAAAGGAAAGTGCATTTTACTCATCACACAGCATTTACCTACAGAAGTCAAGAGCCAGAGACTGGCTTCCCCATGGATGATGCCAAGGTCACCCGTGACCCCGTGACCTCGTGTCACCCGTGACCACGTGACCCCGTGTCACCCGTGTCACCCGTGACCCCATGTCACCAGTGACCCCGGGGCCCAGCAACCTGGGAGGCTCTCTGGGGTCAGGGTGGTGTGCACAGGGGGAGCTGCGGAGAGGCTCAGGCGCCTGGAGGCAGGACTGAGGTTTTGTCCTGCAGCCAGTGGGAACCAGCAGTGGAAGACAGATTCTCTGGAAGTGGCAAGGAAAATGTCCAGGTGAAGGGGATGGATGTGACGTGGGAGGTGATCTGTTGGGAGGCTCAGAGACGGTCCAGGCAAACGAGAGGAGCCTGAGAGAGGGCGGGGCAGCGGAGTCAGAGACAGAGGGCGCAGGACGGGCCAGTGACCCACACAGCACCCACACTCGCCAGGCTCTGCCTCACCTCATCAGCCTCACCACCTCCTGAATTACCCTGCTTTCCAGATGGGTAAACAGGGGCACAGGGAGGCTAACAGAACTGCCTAAGCACACAGCTGGCAGCTCCCTGGCTGGGGTATGGTACCAGGGACCAGGTCCCATGGCCTACGGTAGCGGCCAGTGGCCTTGGCCCCACTGAGAGCAAGACAGGGAAAGGCAGGACGGACAGGCCTGGGGACTGGTTCCAACATGAACGAGGAGCGCGGAGGGTGGAGGCATCCAGTGCAGAAGGTGGAGGTGGCAGGGAAGAATGGGGAGGCAACTGGTCAGCGGGAAGGCAGGGAAGGTGGTAGGGGGGCCCAGGGTGGGGAGACTGGGAGAAAGGGCTCGCTTCTTCCCAGTTCTGCCCTATGCCCCTCCCTAAGAGAAACAAAACTAGAAGGGGGGTGAAACTCATTTTTCTAACATAGAATTGGAGATTTTGAACTGATATGACAATCAGGACTATTCTGCACAGACAAACACGGAAGCTGACTGAGAGCAAAATGTGGGCCCATACAAGAGGCAGGAGGGGCACGCCACCCCTCACTCTCCAGAAACCAACAGTAGACCCCTTCCCCACACTTAGGGCCCTGAGATTGAGATCTACATTTTGACCTGGGCAGACATTCACTCCAGGAGAAGGAACAGGGAGGCAGAAGAAGAGAAAGGTGCAAAGAACTCAGCTGCCAACAGGCCCTGCCAGAGAGGCCAGACCCCAGCTTGGTAGTTTGAGAAGAGAGTGAAGAAAGCTGTCCTGGCTCCTAGCAGAGGCACGCCAGCAGGCGGGAGGGTCTGAGGCCACCTGCAGCAGGGGGCACGCACCGGTTCACAGGCCCTGGGAAGGGGCGAGGATAGCTATTCATCTTGGCAGGCAGCGTTTTGCAGAGACAGAGTTTCATCCCCCAGTCTCTCTTTGTACCAGTGTCCCCTCCTCTCTCATCACATCTTCACTTACTAAGTACTTCTTGGGCACTGAAGAAAGGCAGAGGCCGCCTGCACAGACTGCATTCCCAAGGAGCACCTGTGTGCACTGCAAAACAAGCCCAGGACACGCAGAGTGAGAGGGAATGAGACAGTCCTGTGCCAGGTTAGTGAAGGAAAGGGCTGTCTGATCCCTTGCTCCATCCTCCCTACGGAGAGCAAACTGCAGGAATTCCATCTAGGGCCAGACTCTGCAACAAGCCCTCAAAGAGGGCGGCACTGAGGGTGGAAGCCTGGGACTATCCCTGCTCAAGATGCCTGAAGATGTGAGACAAGTTTAGGGGAGACCTGCCTTCCAGGCCTTTGGCACAATCTCCTGTTTAGTCGTTTTCCAGCCCTCGGACTATAGAAGCCCTTGTCTGTGTGTTTGCTGACTTGTTCAGCGTCTGTCTTTCTCACTTTTGTGCAAACTATAGGAGGGCGAATGTTGTCGATGTTATCTGTTGTTATTTCCCCAGAATATGCCAGACATCGCATGTGTGTGTGTTCAGTCGCTCAATGGTGTCCAACTCTTTGGGAACCCGTACATTGAACCCACCAGGCTCCTCTATCTATGGAATTTCCCAATAAAAATATGGAAGTGGGTTGCCATTTCATACTTAAGGGGATCTTCCTGACCCAGGAATCGAACTCACGTCTCTTGTGTCTTCTGCACAAGATTCTTTACCACTGTGCCACCTGAGAAGCCCAGGCCAGAAATCAAGGTTTGTCAAATGACTGAGTGATGCAGAACGAAGAGGGGTTGTTCTGCGGACCTGGGGACTGTCTTCTGACTGCCAGTATTAAGGAAGAGAGGGTGTATAGTCTGTAGAACAAACAACCCCCAGAGTATGAGCTGGGCTCACTCTACTCCTAGCCTGTCCCTGTTCCTCTCAGTATCTGAGCAACTTATGCAGCCACCCTGAAGCCCCCAACCGACCAGTGGCCCCCTGGCTTCATCCACTTCTGGTGGGCAGGGAAGGAGCCCCAGACTTTGGAGGCACAAGAAGTGTGACCCTTCTGGAATCCCTGAAGCAGCTGAACAGCAGTAACCCAGCTCTCACATTGCACCGATGCCTGCCTCCACATGGAGAGGTTCAGCCCAGGGATGTCTAACCAGAACCAGTACCTGGGCGAGCTGCTAAGCAGGGTCTGTCTGACATACATCCTGGCATTTGCACTCCTGGGGGGCCATGAAACACTTCACTTGTCTCCAAGATCTCACTGGGAAGTGCGCTTCCCAGATCTGTCCTGATAATGAGTCTGTTCTGTTTCTGCCCACAGAACGTGGTCCTCTCTGCCTCAGTTTGGTTGTGTTACATGTTTGGCCCATTGTGACCTTTCTCCTTTGGCCAACCCAACAGGGACCAGGTACAGATTCTGGGTCTGTCCAATTGGCTTCTTGAACCTGGCTGACTCACGGGTCTGTCCAAGGCTTCCTTGCAACTCTGCCACTTACAGAGCCCAATATCTTAGATTCGAGAGGGTTTGAGCATCCTCACTAACCCAGACCATTCTTTGGGCCAGCAGAGAGGCAATTAAGGAGCTGTTTGCTAGTTGTGTGGTTTTCATCCCTCTTCTTCAAGAGGAAACAAATATCCTGAAGAGGTAAATTCACAGGGAAGCCGCATTACTCAGCGGGCTGTTTTCCAGAACTCCTGAGGTGAAAGCAGGGAGTAGGGGAAAGGCCAGCACCGGCACATTAATAATGGATGCTGTGCCACCAAGAAGCCCATTGTCTGAGCTTGTGGCTTTGCAGAAGTCCAATCAGGGCTGAATTATAGTAATCAATAGAGCAGCAGGGTTTAGATTAGAAAGAAAGGCCCTGTTCTACTGAGGGAAATTTATGAGAGCAAGAAAGAAACACATTGGTATAACTGAGGATGAGCTTGCAGGCTACAGGCTCACGCGGGTCTGGGACAACTTTGAGGGAAACTCCAACTGGCTGTATGTAAACCGGAGCAAAAGGGTCTCTCCTCCAAGAAGGGATGAGGGAGGCAGCATCCTGGCCAAAGTTGCGGGTTGGTGAGGGGAGAGGTCTTTGGAATCAGACACTCGTGGTCTGGTGGGGCACCCTTGGCATGTTTACCTCTCTGAGCTCCTCTCTGCATACGTCCTCACATGCAAACTATGACGATTAAAGATGATGCATTGCTTACTGGAAATCTGCTGAGATAGGTGTCCTGACCACACACACAAGAAATGATAACTATGTGAGGTGATGGATATGTTAATTAGCTTGATTGTGGTGATCATTTCACAATGTATATCACAGAATCATGTTGTATACCTTAAATATAAACTATCTTTATTTGCCAATCATACCTCAATTAGGCTAGGAAAAAATACCTGCTCCCCAGAACTATTATAAAACCTCTACAAAAATGCTGAATCAATGCCTGGCCCCTGAGTACACAAGGATGTACTTTTCTCTCCATCTCCCCTCCCACCTCCACGCCTTTGGTCCTGCTGTCCTGCCTCTCCCACATGCCAGCTTCCTCGGTTATCCCAGCCTTGCTCCTCCAGGGTCCCTGCATGCATGCAGAGTTCTTCTGAATCCTCCCTTTGAAACAGAGCCCTTTCCTTGTGCTTTAACCTGACCTCTGATGGAGCAGATGCCACCCAAGACAGGCCAGGCCAGTGGCTAGCTGGACAGCAGGAGAGGCTTCCTGAGCCCCCAGCTCCAGGTCATGGTCCCAGCCCCCCTAGTTCACGACCCCGTCACTGTGCCCACAGCTCACACAGGGCAAGTGGTGACAGCGTGTCTCAGAGCGGCTGCCCCACTTCTGGGAATCACACATCGCCTTTGTCAGGGGCTAGAGAGGTCCTTGTTCTGTGGAGTGCTGCTTATATCTCTGTGGTCTGGTTCACGGTACTTTGAAGCATCAGAGAAGACAAAACAGAGAAAATTGGAATTATCAGGAAAGGAGATGAGAATAGGAGGGGAGCTATTTGGTGGGTAGGAGTAGCCAATGTCCCTTTCATGGATCACAGCCTCATTGTGGAGAAAAGCCTTGTGTAATCCAGTGAAGTGATGAGCCATGCCGTGTAGGACCACCTAAAATGGACGGATCTTAGTGAAGAGTTCTGACAAAACACAGTCCACTAAGGGGAGGGCATGTCAACCCATTCCAGTAGTCTTGCCTGTGGACAGGATAGCATCACCAACTCAAAGGACATGAATTCGAGCAAACTCTGGGAGACAGTAGAGGACAGGGGAGACTGGCATGCTACAGTCCATGGGGTCACAAAGAGTTGGATATGACTTAGTGACTGAACAACAATAACAGGAGAAAATGTATTGGGACACAGTATACTAACGCATATATAACGCCACACAGATACTCTCTAGATCCCTCTTAGCTCTAGCTCCAAGTGGCAGCAACACGTATGCCATCAACTTCAAACAACACTGTGTGGGGCTCTGGCTCGTGATCTCAGCTTCTACCGCTTTACTTTGGAGGCTGCTGTCATTTAAACATCATTTTAGGAAGCTAAACCACAAACTCCCCTTCAGTTCAAGTCAGCAAGTGTTCAATTAACACCTGTGCCCTGAAGACTGTAGCTGCCACTGTCTTGAACCTATCATATCTGGGACATCAGGAGCCTGGACTCTGCTTAAAACACAGTCAGCCTTTGCAATCAGACCCATTTGGACACCATTGTTTTTCTAACCATCAGTGTGGAACCATTTCCTTTCACATCCAGGAGACAGAGTGCCAAGTGACCCTTGGCTTGGACTGCAGAGTTGGCATTATCCATCAGAAAAGCCCTTCATCCACTAGCATAATCGCTCCAGGAGAGCACAGAACATTATTCTCAAAAGCAGGAAACGCTGCCTGACAGCACAATCTACAGAAGTGACTGATATTCACTTATACCTGGAGCCAAGGTGGCCTCAAAGCATTGCACAGCTCACACGCCGTGTAGGTCCTGACCTCTGATGGGCAGTGAAACAGCCAAAAGCCAAGAGGGAGCCTTAGCCCTCCTGAAGCTGCTAAAGCTGACCCCACCCAAGCCAGAGTGGACCCTCAAGCAGTCTGTCCACCTCTCACTCCCATCAAAGCTCCAGATAGCCTAACTTGACCTTCTGGCTCCACATGTGGGCCTCTTAACTATCTCTCCATGCTATCCCCCTGGCAGTGTGCTCTATGGCTTGCTGGGTGAATGCTCACACTAACTTACTGAGGCTATAAAACTGGATGGATAGAGAAATGGAAGAATAGATAATCAGACCCTATATCTTCCTAACCCTGTGGTCCAATCTTTATGTAGACACACGCAGTCTTGGTTAGATCACCAGTCCAGGTTTGACGCATGAGACAAGGCGCTCAGGGCCAGTGCCCTGGAGCAACTCTAAGGGGTGGGATGGGGAGGGAGGTGGGAGGGGGGATGAAGATGAGGGACACATGTACACCCATGGCTGACTCATGTCAATGTATGGCAAAAACCACCACAATATTGTAAAGTAATTAGCCTCCAAGTAAAACAATTTTTTAAATGACTACTACTATTAATAAAGTCTTTAATGTCCTTCCCCCAAAATCATATGAAAGGAATTTCAATCCATAACACACACACACACACACACAAACACACACACTAACATGACCCATCTCTTCCCCAATTTCCCACAGTTCTGATATCCCCTAGAGAAAGCCTCTCTCCCCTGCATAGACTCTCTCCCTCTGAGCTCATGTCCTATGCTCTTGTGCTCTCCTGCCCCTAAACCCCATTGCTCTGCACCTGTCCCCTCCCATCAAGGCCCAGGTCCCAGCGGTGGATAGCAGGGAGAGGGGTGGAGAAGTTGAGGAGCTCAGGCAGCTGCTGTCCACCTGAATGAGAAGGGAAACAAGACAAAGAAAATGCCATGCACGACAGGCCCCTAACTGGCGGTTAGGAGCTGAGACTCACCCAGTCTGGATCCACGTATCACTATGCACAAGCTGTGGAGCCTCAAGCAAGTTGTTAAACTTCAGCAAGAAGGGGAAGGGAACCTCTGTCCCTCAGTGTGGTTGGGCTTAAGAATAACAGATGGAGTTTTGGGAAGATGGTGGAAGAATAGGACGGGGAGACTACTTTCTCCCCCACAAGTTCATCAAAAGAGCATTTGAACGCTGAGTAAATTCCACAAAACAACTTCTGAGTGCCGGCAGAGGACATCAAGCACCCAGAAAAGCAGCCCATTGTCTTCGAAAAGAGGTAGGAAAAAACATAAAAGATAAAAAGAGAGACAAAAGAGGTAGGGATGGAGCTCTGTCCCGGAAAGGGAGGCTTAAAAAAGAGAGACGTTTCCAAACACCAGGAACACTCTCACTGGCAAGTCTGTGGCAAGCCTTGGAACCTCAGAGGGCCACATAACCAGGAGGAAAAAGAAAGAAATAATTAAAACCCACAGATTAGCACCCAATGGTAACTCCCAGTGGAGAAACAGCACAGACACCTGCATCTGCCACTAGCAACTGGGGGCTGGGCAGGGAGGAGCCAGCTGCATTGCTTAGAGTAAGGACCGGGCCTGAATGCCACCAGGGCAATCTGAGAGAGCTAACTGGAGATACCAAAGCAGACGGTGGTATAGCTACCCCATGAAAAGGCGAAAAGCCCTAACCTAAGACTCCACCAGCCCCGCTCACAGAACAAAGGACTGAGCAGAGCTAGCCGGCTGCGGACAGCCCATCCCCCACTGAGAAAGGCAGGGGAGGGCAGCCAGAGCCGGAAGGGGGCAATCGCATCCCTAGAGAGGCATCCGATACCAAACTGTGAGCAGGCTTCGTTGCTACCAAGACGTCTTGGGTTTCTGGCCAGTCAACATTCGCCTGAGAAGGTACGCCAGTTTTACACCCAGAAAACCGAGCGGGAGGAACCAGGGAGGCGATAAGTCACAGCGACAACGCTCGCCAGACACCTGGTCACCTGAGCTGCTCAAACCGGGGAAGGGCACAAAACGCAGGCCCAACCAAATATGCGCCTTAGTGGAGTACCCGAGTATCTGAACCTGAGAGGATTAGACCTGGGATGTGCATGCAACCCAGCGCCAGCCTCAGACAGTTCCCAGCAGAAAAACCTAGAGCCTGTGCAGTGTACACAGGGAGAGCACACACGCCGTGAGTGGGGGCAAACCCAGTGTGGCCGAGACACTGCAAGCACTGCCCACAGATGCCAATGATACTTGTCTGCAGTGATCCTCGCTCCCCACAGGACAACTGAACAAGTGAGCCTTAAAAAGTGTCCACCACCGCCTCCTAGTGTCAGGGCAGATATTAGACACTGAAGAGACCAGCAGACAGAAGAAGCTAAAAGAGAGGGAACCAACTTGGAAGTGATAAATGGAGGAGTCTTGAGGCTACTTCAAGACTTAGACTGAAAACCAGAGGCAGGAGGATTAATTCCAAATCCTGAGAACACCAGAGAACTCCTGACCTCACGGAATATTAATCGATAGGAGCTCATCAAACACCTCCATACCTACACTGAAACCAAGCACTACCCAAGGGTCAACAAGTTCTAGAGTAAGACATACCACGCAAATTCTCCAGCAACACAGGAAAATATCCCCGAACTTCAATATAAAGGCTACCCAAAGTCACTTCACACCCATTAACATCTCACAACTCATTACTGGACACTTCATTGCACACCAGAGGGAAGAAATCCAGCTCCACCCACCAGAACACGGACACAAGCTTCCCTTACCGGGGAACCTTGACAAGCCATCCATCCAACCTCACCCACAGTGAGTAAACTTCACAATAAAGAGAACTCCACAAACTGCCAGAAGACAGAAAGGCCGCCCCAAACACAGCAATATAAGCAAGATTAAGTGGCAGAGAAATACCCAGGTAATAAAGGAAAAGGTAAATGCCCACCAACCCAAACAAAAGAGGAAGAGATAGGGAACCTACCTGATAAAGAATTCCAAATAATCATAGTGAAAATGATACAAAATCTTGAAAACAAATTGGAGTTACAAATAAATAACCTGGAGACAAGGCTTAAGAAGATGCAAGAAAGGTTTAATAAGGATCTAGAAGAAATAAAAAAGAGTCAATATGCTATGAATAATGCAATAGATGAGATCAAAAACACTCTGGAGGGAAACAAGAGTAGAATAATGGAAGCAGAAGACAGGATTAGTGAGCTAGAGGATAGAATGGTAGAAATAAATGAAAAAGAGAGTAAAAAAGAAAAACGAATTAAAACAAATGACGACAATCTCAGAGACCTCTGGAACAATGTTAAACGCCCCAACATTCGAATCATAGGAGTCCCAGAAGAAGACGACGAGAAGAAATACCATGAGAAAATACTTGAGGAGATAATAGTTGAAAACTTCCCTAAAATGGGGAGGGAAATAATCACCCAAGTCCAAGAATCCCAGAGAGTCCCAAACAGGATAAATCCAAGGCGAAATACCCCAGGACACATATTAATCAAATTAACAAAATCAAACACAAAGAACAAATATTAAAAGCAGCAAGGGAAAAGCAACAAACAACACACAAGGGGATCCCCATAAGATAACAGCTGATCTTTCAATAGAAACTCTTCAGGCCAGGAGGGAATGACAGATCATACTTAAAGTGATGAAAGAAAACAACCTACAGCCCAGATTACTGTACCCAGCAAGGATCTCATTCAAATATGAAGGAGAAATCAAAAGCTTTACAGACAAGCAAAAGCTGAGAGAATTCAGCATCACCAAACCAGCTCTCCAACAAATGTTAAAGGACCTTCTCTAGACAGGAAACACAGAAAGGGTGTATAAACTCGAACCCAAAGCAATAAAGAAAATGGAAACGGGATCATACTTATCAGTAATTACCTTAAACATAAATGGGTTGAATGCCCCAACCAAAAGGCAAAGGCTGGCTGAATGGATACAAAAACAAGACCCCCATATATGCTGTCTACAAGAGACCCACCTCAAAAGGAGGGACACAACAGAGTGAAAGTGAAGGGCTAGAAAAAGATATTCCACGCAAATAGAGACCAAAAGAAAGCAGGAGTAGCAATACTCATATCAGATAAAATGGATTTAAAACAAAGGCTGTGAAAAGAGACAAAGAAGGAACTACATAATGATCAAAGGATCAATCCAAGAAGAAGATATAACAATTAAAAATACATATGCACCCAACATAGGAGCACCACAATATGTAAAACAAATGCTAACAAATATAAAAGGGGAAATTAACAATAACACAATAATAGTGGGAGACATTCATACCCCACTCACACCTATGGATAGATCAACTAAACACAAAATTAACAAGGAAACACAAATGTTACATGATACAATAGACCAGTTAGACCTAATTGATGTCTGTAGGACATTTCACCAATAAATAATGAATTTCACCTTCTTCTCAAGTGCACACGGAACCTTTTCCAGGATAGATCACATCCTGGGCAAGTCTAGCCTTGGTAAATTCAAAAAAATTGAAATCATTCCAAGCATCTTTTCTGACCACAATGCAGTAAGATTAGATCTCAATTATAGGAGGAAAAGTATTAAAAATTCCAACATATGGAGGCTGAACAACATGCTGCTGAATGACCAACAAATCACAGAAGAAATCAAAAAAGAAAGAAATCAAAATATGCATAAAAACGAATGAAAAAGAAAACACAACAACCCAAAACCTCTGGGACACTGTAAAAGCAGTGCTACGGGGAAGGTTCATAGCAATACAGGCATACTTCAAGAAACAAGAAAAAAGTCAACTAAATAACCTAACTCTACACCTAAAGCAACTAGAAAAGGAAGAAATGAAGAACCCCAGGGTTAGTAGAAGGAAAGAACTCTTAAAAATTAGGGCAGAAATAAATGCAAAAGAAACAAAAGAGACCATAGCAAAAATCAACAAAGCCAAAAGCTGGGTCTTTGAGAGGGTAAATAAAACTGACAAACCACTAGTCAGACTTATCAAGAAACAAAGGGAGAAAAACCAAATCAATAAAATTAGAAATGAAAAGGGAGAGATCACAACCAACAACACAGAAATACAAAGGATCATAAGAGACTACTATCAGCAATTATATGGCAAGAAAATGGACAACGTGGAAGAAATGGACAAATTCTTAGCAAAGTACAACTTTCCAAAACTGAACCAGGAAGAAATAGAAAATCTTAACAGACCCATCACAAGCACGGAAATTGAAACTGTAATCAGAAATCTTCCAGTAAACAAAAGCCCAGGTCCAGACGGCTTCACAGCTGAATTCTACCAAAAATTTAGAGAAGAGCTAACACCTATCCTACTCAAATTCTTCCAGAAGATTGCTGAGGAAGGGAAACTTCCAAACTCATTCTATGAGGCCACCATCACCCTAATACCAAAACCTGACAAAGATGTCACAAAAAAAGAAAACTACAGGCCAGTATCACTGATGAACACAGATGCAAAAATCCTTAACAAAATTGTAGCAATTAGAATCCAACAGCACATTGAAAAGATCATACATCATGACCAAATGGGCTTTATCCCAGGGATGCAAGGATTCTTCAATATCCGCAAATCAATCAATGTAATGCTGCTAAGTCACTTCAGTCGTGTCTGACTCTGTGTGACCCCATAGACGGCAACCCACCAGGCTCCCCCGTCCCTGGGATTCTCCAGGCAAGAACACTGGAGTGGGTTGCCATTGTCTTCTCCAATCTGTGAAAGTGAAAAGTGAAAGTGAAGTGGCTCAGTCATGTCTGACTCGTAGCTACCCCATGGACTGCAGCCTATCAGTCTTCTCCGTCCATGGGATTTTCTAGGCAAGAGTACTGGAGTGGCTTGCCAGTGCCTTCTCCGAATACACCACATTCAGTTCAGTTCAGTTCAGTCGCTCAGTCGTGTCCGACTCTCCGCGACCCCATGAATCACAGCACGCCAGGCCTCCCTGTCCATCACCAACTCCCGGAGTACACTCAAACTCATGTCCACAGAGTCGGTGATGCCATCCAGCCATCTCATTCTCCGTCGTCCCCTTCTCCTCCCGCCCCCAACCTTTCCCAGCATCAGAGTCTTTTCCAGTGAGTCAGCTCGTCTCATGAGGTGGCCAAAGTATTGGAGTTTCAGCTTTAGCATCAGTCCCTCCAATGTACACCACATTAACAAAATGAAAAATAAAAACCATATGATTATCTCAATAGATGCATAGAAAGCCTTTGACAAAATTCAACACCCATTTATGATCAAAACCCTCCAAAAGGCGGGAACAGAAGGAACATTCCTCAACATAATAAAAGCTATATATGACAAACCCACAGCAAACATTATCCTCAATGGTAAAAAGCTGAAAAGCATTTCCTAAAGTCAGGAACAAGACAAGGGTGCCCACTCTCACCACTACTATTCAACATAGTTTTGGAAGTTTTGGCCACAGCAATCAGAGCAGAAAAAGACATAAAAGGAATCCAAATAGGAAGAGAAGAAGTGAAACTCTCACTGTTTGCAGATGACATGATCCTCTACGAAGAAAACCCTAAAGACTCTACCAGAATATTACTAGGGCTAATCAATGAATATAAAAATGTTGCAGGATATAAAATCAACACACAGAAATCCCTTGCATTCCTATACACTAATAATGAGAAAATAGAAAGAGAAATTAAGGAAACAATCCCATTCACCATTGCAATGAAAAGAATAAAATACTTAGGAATATATTAACCTAAGCACAAGCTGGAATCAAGATTGCCAGGAGAAATATCAATAACCTCATATATTTAGATGACACCACCCTTATGGCAGAAAGTGAAGAGGGACTAAAAAGCCTCTTGATGAAAGTGAAAGAGGAGAGTGAAAAGGTTGGCTTGAAGCTCAACATTCAGAAAACAAAGATCACGGGATCTGGTCCCATCACTTCATGGGAAATAGATGGGGAAACAGTGGAAACAGTATCAGACTTTATTTTGGGGGGCTCCAAAATCACTGCGGATGCTGATTGCAGCCATGAAATTAAAAGACGCTTGCTCCTTGGAAGGAAAGTTATGACAAACCTAGATAACATATTAAAAAGCAGAGACATTACTTTGCCAACCAAGGACCAAGGCGATGGTTTTGCCAGTGGTTATGTATGGATGTGAGAGTAGAACTGTGAAGAAAACTGTTCACTGAAGAATTGATGCTTTTCAACTGTGGTGTTGGAGAAGACTCTTGAGAGTCCCTTGGACTGCAAGGAGATCCAACCAGTCCCTTCTAAAGGAGATTAGTCCTGGGTGTTCATTGGAAGGACTGATGCTGAAGCTGAAACTCCAATATTTTGGCCACCTCATGTGAAGAGTTGACTCACTGGAAAAGACTCTGATGCTGGAAGGGATTGGGGGCAGGAGGATAAGGGGACAACAGAGATTGAGATGGCTGGTTGGCACCACCGACTCGATGGACATGAGTTTGCGTGAACTCCGGGAGTTGGTGATGGACAGGGAGGCCTGGTGTGCTGTGATTCATGGGGACACAAAGAGTCGGACACGACTGAGTGACTGAACTGAACTGAACTGAAAGAAACAAAAGATCTATATGTAGAAAACTATAAAACACTGGTGAAAGAAATCAGAGAGGACACTAATAGATGGGAAAATATACCGTGTTCATGTTTTGGAAGAATCAATATTGTGAAAATGAATATATTACCCAAAGTAATTTATAAGTTCAATGAAATCCCTATCATACTACCAACGGTGTTTTTCACAGAGCTAGAACAAATAATTTCACAATTTGTATGAAAATACAAAAAACCTCAAATAGCCATAGCAATCTTGAGAAAGAAGAATAGAACTGGGGGAATCAACCTGCCAGACTTCAGGCTCTACTACAAAGCCACAGTCATCAAGACAGTATGGTACTGGCATAAAGACAGAAATATAGATCAATGGAACAAAATAGAAAGCCCAGAGATAAATCCATGCACCTATGGACACCTTATCTTTGAGAAGGGAGGCAAGAATATTCAATGGAGAAAAGACAATCTCTTTAACAAGTGGTGCTGGGGAAACTGGTCAACCGCTTGTAAAAGAATGAAACTAGAATACTCCCTAATACCATACACAAAAATAAACTCAAAATGGATTGACAATCTAAAGGTATGACCAGAAACTATAAAACTCCTAGAGGAGAACATAGGCAAAACACTCTCCGACATAAATCACAGCACACCATGACCCACCTCCCAGAATATTGGAAATAAAAGAAAAAATAAACAAATGGGACCTAATCAAAGTTAAAAGCTTCTTCACAGCAAAGGAAACTATAAGCAAGGTGAGAAGACAGCCTTCAGAATGGGAGAAAATAATAGCAAACGAAGCAACTGACAAAGAATTAATCTCAAAAATATACAAGCAACTCCTGTAGCTCAATTCCAGAAAAATAAATGACCCAATCATAAATGGGCCAAAGAACTAAACAGACATTTCTCCAAAGAAGACATACAGATGGCTAACAAACCCATGAAAGATGCTCAACATCACTCATAATCAGAGAAATGCAAATCAAAACCACAGTGAGGTACCACTTCTCGCCAGTCAGAATGGCTGCTATCCAAAAGTCTACAAGCAACAAAGGCTGGAGAGGGTGTGGAGAGAAGGGAACCCTCTTACACTGTTGGTGGGAATGCAAACTAGTACAGCCACTATGGAGAACAGTGTGGAGATTCCTCAAAAAACTGGAAAGAGAAATGCCATACGACCCAGCAATCGCACTGCTGGGCATACACACTAAGGAAACCAGAATTGAAAGAGACACATGTACTCCAATGTTCATCGCAGCACTGTTTATAATAGACAGGACATGGAAGCAACCTAGATGTCCATCTGCAGACGAATGGATAAGAAAGCTGTCGTACATACACACAATGGAGTATTACTCAGCCATTAAAGAATACATTTGAATCAGTTCTAATGAGGTGGATGAAACTGGAGCCTATTAAACAGAGTGAAGTAAGCCAGAAAGAAAAACACCAATACAGTATACTAATGCATATATATAGAATTTAGAAAGATGCAAACGATAACCCTGTATACGAGACAGCAAAAGAGACACAGATGTATACAACAGTCTTTTGGACTCTGTGGGAGGGGGTGATGGTGGGAATATTTGGGAGAATGGCACTGAAACATGTATATTATCATATGTGAAATGAATCGCCAGTCCAGGTTTGATGCATGATACAGGATGCTCGGGGCTGGTGTACTGGGATGAACCAGAGGGATGGGATGGGGAGGGACCTGGGAGGGGTGTTCAAGATGGGGAACACATGTAACCGGGGCAGATTCCCATCAATGTATGCCAAAACCAATACAATAATGTAAAGTAATTAGCCTTCAATTAAAATAAATAAATTTAAATAAAATAAAGAAAGAATAACAGATGGAAGTGTTTAAAACAGTACCTGCACAGGGGAAAGGTCAGCTTTCACCACTTGGGATTGTCACTTCATATGAATTTCATCACATAGTTGGGTTTACATATAGTTTTTTTTTTTTGGAAACTTTTATTCTTTATTTATGTTATGTCTTAGGCTAGGCTATGCACAACATGCAAGATTTTAGTTCCCTGACCAGGGATTGAACCTGTGCCAGCTGCATTGGAATAGCAGAGTCTTAACCACTGGGCTGACAGGGAAGTCCCCATTTATCAATATTGATAAAACTCTTAGATTGAGTGGGAAGAAAATCTATTTTATTTAATTAAAGCCTTTCCCAAATGAATTTTATCCCTGCACCCTTTCCCTAACATGTTGGAACTCATTGCCCACCAGCAAGTATTGCAGAAAGAGAGAGAAAAGAATAAGAGAGGCACTAATAGAGTCTGAGGTACGCACCCCAGATGAGATGAGGAGTAAATGCTGTGCTGTTGTTTCCCCAAAGGAGGACAAATTAATCACAACTCTTATGGTGAAAAACTATAGAAAATCAACTCAAAATGCTTTAAACTAAAAAGAACTAAAACTTAACTAGATTAAAAAGTCCAGGACCAGGACTTTCAGACAAAGCTCAATCCAGTTTGACTGTTACCATCTCTTGATTCTATTTTTCTACATGTTGACTCATTTCCAACCACAATCTCCTCTTTTGACTGCAGCAGTACCCGGCTTATATCCTACAAGCTTAGTGGTACCAATAAGCACAGGTAACCTTGCCCAGTAGGCCTACATAGTTACCAGGGTCAGTTCTGGTTGGAGGGCCTTGAGTCACATGCTGCCTCCTGAGGAGTGTAAAGCACTGGTGGGCCAAGTCTTCATTCCACACCCTCTCATGAATCCAGAAAGGCTGGTAGCTTCTCTCACTCTGCACAGAGCAAAATTTTAAAATGAAGTCCAATTTCTATATCAGGGGCTGGATGCTGGGCAGACAGAAGCAGTGGGGATCCACTCAAAGAAAAAAGGGTTGGAGGTGGGGGGGGGGTGACAGTTGTTTGAACTGCATGAGAAGCCCTTCCCCATCCTCTCCTGGGAACCCTGTCCGACAACACTGTTCTAAAGTGAAGACCACCCATGGGAGAGCAGCACCCACTTTTGTGCCCTCCCCACAGACTGACAAGGAACCAGAAGTGAGTGGAGTTTGGATTATGGGGAGGGGCCTCTGGAAGCCCCCTCCTTGGCACCATGTCTCCTCCTTTCCTCCCACCCCAACCCAACAGAACAGCTGGCATCCTGAGTCCCAGGTCATTCATTCTCCACACTGCCCACGGGTCTCACCCTATTGTCCTTGGGCCTCTGTAATCTGCTTGAGAGCCCACAGCCTCCTTGGCTGGGATCAGGATCCTGACGGGCAGGGGCTCATCAGCCCAGCCTTGTGCCCTGGCATAAAATAGGTCCTGGGTGAGTATTGACCTGAGATACTGAACATGCAAATGGATGATCACTACACCATGTGCAAAAATAGAATTCTGACCCATAATCTGCAGCAAGCAGCCCAGAAAACAAACACATCATCTATAGTAACACATCCAGGAAGCCAGCCCGTTACCTACGAGTCAGACTTCTAGTCAGATCGCTATTTCTAGCAACCAGTCCAGGAAGCCAATCACTCCTGTAACAACTGGCCCAAACTAACCAGAACTTGGTTCATAACTGACAGCTTCTCTAAATTTTGTCTTAGCCTCCAATTTAAGACCAACTAGAAAAAGTTGAAGGCGATGGCACTCCACTCCAGTACTCTTGCCTGGAAAATCCCATGGATGGAGGAGCCTGGTAGGCTGCAGTCCATGAGGTCGCTAAGAGTCAGACATGACTGAGCGAATTCACTTTCACTTTTCACTTTCACGCATTGGAGAAGGAAATGGCAACCCACTCCAGTATTCTTGCCTGGAGAATCCCAGGGACGGGGGATCCTGATGAGCTGCTGTCTCTGGGGTAGCCCAGAGTCTGGCACCACTGAAGTGACTTAGCAACAACAGTAGCAGCAGAAAAAGCCAAACATGCACCACTAACCAATCACATACAATTGCCTCTAGTTAGGCCACTTACAGCCTCCATGTGCCGAAAGGACCTTCCCTTCTTCCTACTGTAAAAGTTTCCCACCCCTTTAAGTCACTGCTAGAATGCTTGTACAATGGCTGCCTCCCTTGTTAAAGCAAGTTCTAAATAAAGTGTTTTTGCCTCCTCTCATTGTCTTTGTTTATTGCCACAGAACTACCTCCCACCAAGGCAAGCCCTAGAGCAATGCCATTCTCCTCTACCTCTCTGGTGATTGGTACCTTGTCCAGTAGACTGAGCTGGAATCCCTACCAGTGCTAGGCCTCCTGGATGAGCTGGAGCTGGGCTTGCTCCCTCCCAGAACACACAGAAGACTCACTGCTGAGTGCTCTGCACCCACAGATCCACATGGAACCAGAGGGGTGAGCACTAGAGGGCGTGTGGGCGGGGAAGGAGGAGGGCACAGGAGACCAGCCCAGGGTGGAGTTTGAGCTCCAAAGCCCTGTGAGCAACACAGGCAAGGCATCTAACCTGGGTTTCAAATGATGAATTAGGAAGAGAGCAAAGAAGGGTTTGTGCAAATTGGGAGCCAAAGCCTGGAGATGGGAGAATCTGAAGGAAGATTACAATTGTGGCTCAGATCCAGTACCACTTTCCTTCAGGGCCCAGGGGTGCCAAGCACTTGTAGTTTAAAAGCTCTTTCCAATAAACACAGAATAAAAAGGCTTAGATTTCTGTCTCTTTTTTCTCCATACACATAAAATGATAATAATAAAAAAAAAAAAACCTGGGATGGCTGGGATTTATTGGGCAGATTTTTTTGGAAGGTTTTCTTATATATCTGGACTGTGGCTTATAAATCAAATTTGGTTTCCTTTGCTAGAGAATAAACTTTTATCTAAGGCCAAGCACCAGGCTATAGAAGGAGAGTCACAGAGAAGGTGAAGCAATACTGGGTGGAGTTTCTACCTTACCAACCTTAGCACTGCTTCTTGAGTCCCTATGTTCTCCACTGAAAGCCATGGACTCTGAGATTAGCTTTCTGTTGAGCTCATCACTCATGAATTCAGATCCACGTCTCACACTTGGGTCCAGCACTCTTCTTGGTGGACAACTCTTGTGGGGGGAGCAAACACATCCAGCTTGAAGTTAGGAGCCAGCAGGCTGCTCTGGGTCTCTGTAGGATAAGGAGTGCCTGCCTAACCTCTCTGGCCCTTAGATTCCTCAAGCTAGAATGGGACAGTAATGTCTTTCCCATAAGGTCCTTGCAGGATTGAAAATGATTGCATCTGGCACACAAGCCATTAGTGAAGTCAGCGCTCCATGTCCTAGCTTAGAGTCACCCCAATATGAGAGATCTGAATGCAACCGAGGACTCTTGTCTACAACGTGAACCCTGAAAGCATTCTCTGAGGAAGTGGAAAACACCTAAACTTTGAGTCAAATCTCTTAAGGATTCACTGGTTTGATTTTTTTCTTGCTCAGCTCAGTTAAGCCACTCAGTCGTGTCCGACTCTGTGACCCCATGAATCACAGCATGCCAGGCCTCCCTGTCCATCACCAAATCCCAGAGTTCACTCAGACTCATGTCCAGCGAGTCGGTGATGCCATCCAGACATCTCATTCTCTGTCGTACCCTTCTCCTCCTGCCCCCAATCCTTCCCAGCATCAGAGTCTTTCCCAATGAGTCAACACTTCGCATGAGGTGGCCAAAGTATTGGAGTTTCAGCTTTAGCATCAGTCCTTCCAGTGAACACCCAGGACTGATCTCCTTTAGAATGGACTGATTGGATCTCCTTGCAGTCCAAGGGACTCTCAAGAGTTTTCTCCAGCACCACAGTTGAAAAGCATCAATTCTTCGGTGATCAGTTTTCTTCACAGTTCTACTCTCATATCCATCCATGACCACTGGAAAAATCATAAACTTGACTAGACAGACCTTGGTTGGCAAAGTAATGTCTCTGCTTTTTAATATACTATCAAGGTTGGTCATAACTTTCCTTCCAAGGAGTAAGCATCTTTTAATTTCATGGCTGCAATCAGCATCCGCAGTGATTTTGGAGCCCAAAAAAACAAAGTCTGATACTGTTTCCACTGTTTCCCCATCTATTTCCCATGAAGTGATGGGACCAGATGCCATGATCTTCGTTTTGTGAATATTGAGCTTCAAGCCAACCTTTTCACTCTCCTCTTTCACTTTCATCAAGAGGCTTTTTAGTTCCTCTTCAGTTTCTGCCATAAGGGTGGTGTCATCTAAATATCTGAAGTTATTGATATTTCTCCCAGCAACCTTGATTCCAGTTTGTGCTTCTTCCAGCCCAGCGTTCCTCATGATGTACTCTGCATAGAACTTAAATAAGCAGGGTGACAATATACAACCTTGACGTCCTCCTTTTCCTATTTGGAACCAGTCTATTGTTCCATGTCCAGTTCTAACTGTTGCTTCCTGACCTGCATACAGGTTTCTCAAGAGGCAGGTCAGGTTTTCTGGTACCCCCATCTCTTTCAGAATTTTCCACAGTTTATTGTGATCCACACAGTCAAAGGCTTTGGCATAGTCAATGAAGCAGGAATAGATGTTTTTCTGGAACTCTCTTGCTTTCTCCATGATCCAGCGGATGTTGGCAATTTGATCTCTGGTGTCTCTGCCTTTCTAAAACCAGCTAGAACATCTGGAAGTTCAGGGTTCACATATTGCTGAAGCCTGGCTTGGAGAATTTTGAGCATGACTTTACTAGTGTGTGAGATGAGTGCAATTGTGTGGTAGTTTGAGCATTCTTTGGCATTGCCTTTCTTTGGGATTGGAATGAAAACTGACCTTTTCCAGTCCTGTGGCCACTGCTGAGTTTTCCAAATGTGCTGGCATATTGAGTGCAGCACTTTCACAGCATCATCTTTCAAGATTTGAAATAGCTCAACTGGAATTCCATCACCTCCACTAGCTTTGTTCGTACTGATGATTTCTAAGGCCCACTTGACTTCACATTCCAAGATGTCTGGCTCTAGGTCAGTGATCACGTTATTGTGACTATCTTGGTTGGGAAGATCTTTTTTGTAAGGTTCTTCTGTGTATTCTTGCCACCTCTTCTTAATATCTTCTGCTTCTGTTAGGTCCATACCATCTTTGTCCTTTATCGAGCCCATCTTTGCATGAAATGTTCCCTTGGTATGTCTAATTTTCTTGAAGAGATCTCTTGTCTTTCCCATTCTGTTGTTTTCCTCTATTTCTTTGCATTGATCGCTGAGGAACACTTTCTTATCTCTCCTTGTTTTTCTTTGGAACTCTGCACTCAGATGCTTATTTCTTTCCTTTTCTCCTTTGCTTTTCGCTTCTCTTCTTTTCACAGCTATTTGCAAGGCCTCCTCAGACAGCCATTTTGCTTTTTTGCATTTCTTTTCCATGGGGATGGTCTTGGTCCCTGTATCCTGTACAATGTCACGAACCTCCATCCATAGTTCCTCAGGCAATCTGTCTATCAGATCTAGTCCCTTAAATCCATTTCTCACTTCCACTGTATAATCATAAGGGATTTGATTGAGGTCATATCTGAATGGTCTAGTGGTTTTCCCTACTTTCTTCAATTTCAGTCTGAATTTGGCAATAAGGAGTTCATGATCTGAGCCACAGTCAGCTCCTGGTCTTGTTTTTGCTAACTGTATACAGCTTATCCATCTTTGGCTGCAAAGAATATAATCAATCTGATTTCGGTGTTGACCATCTGGTGATGTCCATGTGTAGAGTCTTCTCCTGTGTTGTTGAAAGAGGGTGTTTGCTATGACCAGTGCATTCTCTTGGCAAAACTCTATTAGCCTTTGCCCTGCTTCATTCCGTGCTCCAAGGCCAAATTTGCCTGTTACTCCAGGTGTTTCTTGACTTCCTATTTTTGCATTCCAGTCCCCTAAAATGAAAAGGACATCTTTTTTGGGTGTTAATTCTAAAAGGTCTCGTAGGTCTTCATAGAACTGTTCAACTTCGGCTTCTTCAGCGTTAGTGGTTGGGGGTTCATGACATTTTCTTGTTCAGTTGCTATCAACTGCAGGAATTAGTTCTGGGGCTACAGTACAGTGTTGGACTGAACCAAATCACCTCCCCTTTTGTCTCCCCAAGTGCTGCAAATAGCACAGGAATGAGCCTCCAGGAAATGCGGGCCAGTAGATTTGGTTAAAAATTGAGCAAAGAATTATAAGGCTTGTATGCCCAAATAGAACTGTCTGTTCTCCGGATTTGCTATTGGACTGTCTCCATACGTCTAGTCCCTCAAGGCCCTGTGAACTTCAGGTCACCAGGATTATTTTTCTCAGAATTTGGCACTGAGTAGAAAATAACAGCTGACAGAAAATGATGCAGGGATGCAGGTCTGGAATGCCACTCCTGGAGTCCACCCACCCCCACAGACGCATCTCAGTCAGCCATTGTTTCTGCATTTGTCACCTGAGTGGTGAGAGCTGTGCTCCCCAGGTGCTGCTAGAGTTCAAAATCCAAGGGAGGTTAAATTTTACTTATTTTATTAGATTTCCTGAGGCAGAAAAGGAGACTTCATCACTATGGGCCCAGCTATCTTCCTGTGACACCCCTGCTTGGACTCATGAGCACCATGACTCCAGGCAGGCAGGGACGGAGTCCATCAAGAGGCTCTCCCAAAGTGCAAAGGGTGTGCTGGAGAGTTGGGTGCCAAGGATGGGAGAGTCTCTTACAGTCAGAATTGAGGGGTAATGGGATGAGGAAGCAGCAGAAGCAAATGTCAGCCTCTGAAGAACAAGGAGGAGAAGACAGGTTGACTTGTCTCCTGGAAACACGTGCTAACATCCTAACCCCAGTAGCGTAGTACAGGATCCTTTCTTGTAAAACAGTCTTAACAGAGGTAATCGAGTGAAAATGAGGTCATTGAGGAACCTTCAACCAAAATGACTGTGTTCCTTATCAAAAAGGGACATTTGGACAAAGACAAACATGAACAGAAGGAAGACACTGTGAATTCCCAGGGAGAAGATGTCATGTAATCAAAGTGATGTGTCTGAAGACCAAGGAACACCAAGGATTGACAGCAAACACCAGAAGCTAGAAGGAGTTTCCCTAGAATCATCAGAGAGCGTGGTCTGCCAGCACCTTAATTCAGACACCTAGCTTCCAGAAGCTGGCTTAAAACTCAACATTCAGAAAACTAAGAACATGGCATCTGGTCCCACTACTTCATGGCAAATCGATGGGGAAAGCATGGAAACAGTGACAGACTTTATTTTCTTGAGCTCCCAAATCACTGCAGATGGTGACTGCAGCCATGGAATTAAAAGATGCTTGCTCCTAGGAGTTGGAAGACAAACTTAGACAGCATATTAAAAAGCAGAGATATGATTTTGCCAACAAAGGTCCATATAGTCAAAGCTTTGATTTTTCCAGTAGTCATGTTTGGATGTGAGATTTGGACCATAAAGAAGACCGCACACCAAAGAACTGATGCTTTTGTACTGTGGTTTGAAGAAGACTCTTAAAAGTCTCTTGGACTGCAAGGAGATCAAGTCAGTCAATCCTAAAAAAAAATCAATCCTGAATATTCATTAGAAGGACTGATGCTGAAACTGAAGCTCCAATACTTTGGCCACCTGATGCGAATAACTGACTCATTAGAAAAGACCCTGATGCTGGGGAAAATTGAATGCAGGAGGAGAAGCGGATGTCAGAGGATGAGATGGTTGGATGTCATCACCAACTCGATGGACATGAGTTTGAGCAAGCTCCAGGAAGGACAGGTGAAGGACAGGGAAACCTGGCATACTGCAGTCCATGGGGATCACAAAGAGTTAAACATGACTGAGCAACTGAAAAACAACAAGAAGCCTCCAGAATTATGGAGAACAAATTTCTGTTGTTTTACATCGCTTAGTATGTGGTCCTTTGTTACAATCATCCTAGGCAACCAACACAGGCAACACTTTAGCTTTTATTGTTCCAAAGCCAACTATGAAGACAAGGATGCAGCACAAGTAGGTTTAGGGGTAGGATTCCAGGAAGCACTTCTGGAGGAGTGGTGAAGGGAGGCAGAGACAGGAAGACAGCCAGCACAGGGCATGGTGTCAGCCTGAGGTGGGAGGTAGACGGGCTCCAGGCCAGGCATTTACAACAAGCCTCCTGTTTACATTTCCTGAGGAAGAAGGCAGGTGGGCTCTAGGTTAGATATTTACAACTAGCCTCCCACTTGTCTGACTCTTTGCAACCCCATGGACTGTAGCCTGCCAGACTTCTTTGTCCATGGGATTCTTCAGGCAAGAATACTGCAGTGGGTTGCCATGCCCTCCTCCAGGGGATCATCCCAACCCAGGTCTCCCACATTGAGGCAGATTCTTTACCAGCTGAGCCACCAGGGAAGCACTTCAAGATAGGGAAAAAAACAACAAGAACAGGGTAAATAGCCAGACTTTGGGCACTTTGACTCAATGGATGTGAGTTTGCAAAAACTCTGGGAGATAGTGAAGGACAGGGAAGCCTGGTGTGCTATAGTCCATGGGGTCACAAAAAGTTGAACACGATTTAGCAGCCGAACATCAAAGACAACATTTATGGCAGAAACATAGAGGAGCCAAACCCTTTTTTAGTAAAAGATCAAGAGGTCACATATTTCTCATTCTTGGGACAAAGGAGACATTACACATGCATGAAAAGTCTCCTTTGGGGTCAAAAAGGAGGGAGTACCACTCCAGAATAGGTGAGCCAAGGCCCCCAGTAGGCCTCTGGGCTGGAATCCAAAGTTGCTCACATATGTTGGGGAGAGTCCTGGGGTAGGTCAGGTGTGGGGGAAAAATTGGATAATTGGCCAAAGGTTTAGAAAAGGCAGAGGAACCAGAGATCAAATTGCCAACATCCACTGGATCATGGTGAAAGCAAGAGAGTTCCAGAAAAACATCTATTTCTGCTTCATTGACTATGCCAAAGCCTTTGACTGTGTGAATCATAATAAACTGTGGAAAATTCTGAAAGAGATGGGAATACCAGATCACCTGACCTGCCTCTTGAGAAACCTGTATGCAGGTCAGGAAGCAACAGTTAGAACTGGACATGGAACAACAGACTGGTTCCAAATCAGAAAAGGAGTACGTCGAGGTTGTATATTGTCACCCTGCTTATTTAAGTTCTATGCAGAGTACATCATGAGGAACGCTGGGCTGGAAGAAGCACAGGCTGGAATCAAGATTGCTGGGAGAAACATCAACAACCTCAGATATTTAGATGACACCACCCTTATGGCAGAAAGTGAAGAGGAACTCAAAAGCCTCTTGATGAAAGTGAAAGAGGAGAGTGAAAAAGTTGGCTTGAAGCTCAACATTCAGAAAACAAAGATCATGGCATCTGGTCCCATCACTTCATGGGAAATAGATGGGGAAACAGTGGAAACAGTGTCAGACTTTATTTTTTTGGGCTGGCTCCAAAATCACTGCAGATGCTGATTGCAGCCATGAAATTAAAAGACGCTTACTCCTTGGAAGGAAAGTTATGACCAACCTAGATAGCATATTAAAAAGTAGAGATATTACTTTGCCAACAAATGTCTTTGCAGACTCCAGAAACTAGAGAAAGCCCTAGGGCAGCAAAGCCCAGGACTGGCAGTAAGCCCTTAGTCTAGTGCATGCTAAGGGGTTAAGGATGAAAGGATTTGCAAAATGAAAAGTGTCTGCTTCAGGGAACATTTTGAGAAGAGGGAGAGAAAAAGGCAGAAAAGTTACTGTGAAACCTAATTGGTAAACTTGAACTTGAAGTCAGGCCAAAAAGTCTGGACTTTGCTTCGTAAGCTGTAGGGAAGTAACAAAGATTTTTGAGCAGAGAAGTGACCAGATTACAGCTTGGCTTTAAAAAAAAAAAAAATGAACGTGATTCAGTGTTTTGGAGAAAAAATAAACATAAAAGAGACAGCTAATTAGGGGTAACAGTGCTAGTGAGGTTGTGGAGCTAAAATGACATGGAGCACAGGAGTGGACAAGTAGGAGATGTTGGTTCTTTACCCCATAAGCCACATAGTCCTCACTATGGGACCCTTAAGCAAACCAGAGTCAGGGTGTAGAGAAGCCTGGCTCCTGGACACCTGGGATAAGCAGGTTTAAGAGAACTGTCCAGCATGTCTCTCATGTCCTTTCCCAACTCTAAATTTCAGAACAAATGGGAAGCATAAGCCCCTGGTGGTTGAGCAGGTGGCCTTTCCTAAGCTTTCCCGGTTCTCATTCTATTCAGAAGAAACATGGATTGGAAGACACGGGGTTTGCAAATGACACAGTGCCACTGGGAGCTGGGATCTCATTTGACAGTTTCTAGCCTGTACTTCTGACTTTGTTTCAAAAGAGTGGGTTATCCACACTGATCTATAAATAAAGAAACTAAATAATGCATTCCAGCCTAATATGGCTTATTTCTTTGACAATGATGTAAAAATCACTGACATAAATTGTTCAACAGATAGAAGACTCTCAAAAGGAAACACAAGGGAGAACGTCTCTCTTATTAATTCCATATAAGTTATAGAGACGCCACTTTTTCTCACTCCTGCTCAAGAAGAGCCCTCCCAAATGGGCTGCTCAGGGAATTGGCTTCTCCCTTCTCCTCCCTTCTGGAGGTAAGATCATCTCTTGGCTTCTCTTTCTAAAAGCCTTACAACAACCAGCCTCATTTTAGGGCTAAATTGGTCAGTTCCTCTGTGGCCAACAAGCCTGGTGCTCCAAGATAACTGGGTATGGAAGCATTTCTGGGAGATCCAGGCATGGATCCAGCCAGCTGAAGCAGAAGGAAAGATTAATTCTTCTCCGGCCATACCATGGTGTGCCTCCAGCCAGCGAGCTGAAGGCCGTCTTCTCAGTGAGATGGTGAAGGTGCACCTGTCCTGGGTAATGACCATTCTAGCTGGAAGCCAGCTTGACATTGAAGCCCCACTGTAAACACACCACAATAACAAGCTCAGGTAAATCCTGTGGTGGAGTCTTCAATGAAGTGAGGACTCACCTGGGAAGCAAATGGTCCACTTGTAAGTTATCATGCTGTATCTTCAGAAAACAAAGGCTTTGTGCAGTTTGTGCACAAGTGTGTAGGTCTGTCCATGTGTGCACAATGACTAACATCACAGCAGTGCCTAATGTTTACTGAGACTCCTTGATACAAAGCGCAGGGCCTGTCCTAATCATGTCAGAGTATTATGTCATTTAGTTATGACAACCCTGCTATGAAGTTCTGATATTATCCCCATTTTATGGATTATATATCAGTCAAGAGAGACCAAGATATTAATAGGAAAATGATGGAGCCAGATCATCAACATCACCTAGGAATATGTTAGAAATGTATTCTCACCCCATACTCCCCACCCCAGGCCTAACAGCCTCTCCAGGTGATTCTGACACATGTTAAAGTTTGAGGTCCAGCCAGCTAGGACAACGGATCCCAAACCTCAGTTTCTGCCGAAGGCCAAACCCAGTCCATTGCCTGCGTTTGCAAATAAAATCATATTGGAACACAGTCATGCCCATTCACTTAGGTGTGGTCTGTGGCTATTTTCCTGACACAGGTGCAGAGCTGAGTAGTTAGTTGTAACAGAGGCTACATGACCCACAAACTGATATATTTCCTCTCTGGCTCTTTACAGAAAGGCTGCTAACCTAGCTTAGAATAACTAAAGTTTGTGTTCCAGTCCCCTTGCTGGTTAGAGGAGGCAGCTGTGAGTATAACCATCTTTCTCTGCCTGGCTGGGGCAGGTCCTCTCTGGGGCTTTGCCAGTTGTGAGTTGTGCCAGCAGAGAGAAGAGACATGGTCAGTGTGGTCGGTGCTTAAAGCTTCTGTTCTGAAATAACAAGAGTCATTCACTCACTGTCACTGAACAAAGCCTAATCTCCTTGGAGTGGGGAAGAATAATCCACCCTCAGTCCCAGGAAGGGAGAAACAAATATTCACCAATACTAATGTAGTCCTCGAATCAAACCCTCTCCTCTGCTCACAAATGCGCTATTTGCTCTCCCTCCACAAGGGGAGCGCACAGCCCTTACCCAAGGGAGACAGCTACCCCCTCACAGACTCAGGACCATCTCCGTGAGGCAGAAGCAGGCTTTCTTACTCCCACACCCAACATGCAGCTGTGGAACAGGGCTGGAAACCACACAAACATCCAGCTGAAGAGGGGGGATGGAAGCAGAGAATGCCCCACTGGGTGAGTACCAATACCACTTCTCGGGAGGCCTGAGGACCCCATATACTGCCTGTAGATTTGTATCATGGGAGGTCTTCTCGTCCACTCTGCTTCTTGGCCACCTCTAAGAATGACGATGGGGAACATGCTCTTCTTGGGAGCATGGCTCCATTTTCTCAGCCAGCCTCCTGACCAAATGAGGCTTACTGGTTGCCTAAAGTCTCAAGTAGACTTAATATCTGTCCATGGTCATGATTCTTTAGGTGGCAGAAATGTATTTGCTTCTTATCTATTTGACTCCAGACAGATCCACTAGTATTACCTACGTCCATGGTCCATTTCTCTTGACAGTTGTGAGTACCCTGATCCCATGAGGTTTCTATAGGAAAGCTGAACACCTTATCTCTATCTCTGAGCTATAATGGGGAAAATAAGACTCAAAGAGGTAAAATAAGTTTTCTCTGACCTCACTCCTGGGTCTGAACACAGCTGTCTATGTGGCATAACTGTGTTTACCTCTACTCATCATTCAAAATCTCTAGGCATATTCTTTCATTCTATATTACCAATTCCAAAGCCTTAGTAAACTATTTTCGCAGGCTCAGAGGAGCTGAGTTAGATGTTCCCTATAACAGAAAGATTTTTTTTCACAGCCATCCTCATTTGCATACTTCTGAAGATTCAAACTCAAATCCTTCTCAACTTTAACAGTACTAGCATCACCTAGATGCAGGGGATGTGCTTGTTAAAAACACAAAGTCCCAACCCCTACTCTCTCAAGACCTCATTTCATAGGAGTGGGTGGAGCTGGGAACATGCATTTTAACAAGGAACGCCCCCACCCCCACCCGGCCACCCACACACACCAGTGATTCTGATGCCATTGGCTGGCTTGCCGCTCTTTGAGAAACATGCCCCATAAGTTCTCTAATTTCCACCTGGTAGAGGATAAATAACATTTTTTGAAAAATTAGCAACTTTCAAAAGTGCTTGAGACCATGTGAGAAGCACTTCATTAATTTTACTCTAGTCCTTGGAGGTGATATCATGATAGTTATAATTAGTCCTCGATTACTTCAGGGTTTAAAGGTTCTTAGAGAATATACTTAGACAAGAAAGCTAAGTGATGGCCAAATTCACCCAGAAGGCCAGCAAAGGGTAAGGAGACCAGGATACTCAGGGATTCTCAGTGCCAGATCTCAGAAACACCTCCCCACACCCCAGCATAAAGAGGAAGGAAGCAGAGAAGGATAGAACAGAGGCGGGGAAGGGGAGAAGGGGGTGCACAAGTTTTGCCCTAGGTTTTATGAAATGTTGAATTCATTGCCAATATTTTCAACTCGGGTAACTGAATATAAAAGCTCAAATTTGGCACCTCATAAATATTCAAAAGTTCTGGAAACAGACAGAGCTGACTGCAGTGTTCCCTTTGGGCATGGTTTGCTGTCCCTTGCCACCAGTAATGGTTTGTCTCACCACCTTTACCTGTCCAGACCCTGTAGTGGTAGGATAGCAGCCCTGGCCAACTTGGTCATACTTCCTGTCACAGTTCAGCCTTTGGGAAGAAGACTGGTATTCCTCCTCCTTCTCACTAAATGGTCAAAGAAATGACTTACAGAGTCTGAGAAGGTGGGAGCCATAAGCAGGCAAATGCCTCTGAAGGAAAGTGTTCATCATCTTCAAGACAGCCTGGCTTCTTGCCACTTCATCATTACCTCCAATGGAGAAGATAATGGTTGGAACATTCTGTTACAACTTTAAACTTTGCCAAAACCTTCTCCAATCGCACCAGGTATTGTCAGGCCAAGGAAACGAAAAATTCTTCTTTGTGGAAGCAAAACAGGCCTTGCCATGAGAAGACTCTTGCTTATGTTTTTCTGGTGGCAAATGTATTTGAATAAAGGTCTTCTAAGAGAAAATGAACAGCTTTAGAATGAGTTTATCACTCACAAAATTATCATAAGGTTTTTCATGTATTTGGGAATTAAGTTAACATGAATTTAACATTAAAACAAAGAATAGAGTCTGTAGAATAAATATGGTCTTTGAATAAGACAGCTAAAATTTTATATTAATATGCAAAAATGTAAAATAATTGCATTCAAGCAATAGCTCAAAGACATTGTATCATAATTGTACACTCACAAAAAAAAATATGAAGGAAATATCTGGGAACTATTACAGCACTCTCAATATGAGGAAACTAAAAAAGTAATAGTCTTTAATTCAAAGCCCCAACTTGTAGATTAACTATTCAATTACTGTGAAATCTCTTGGAGTTGTTAGAACCAAAGCCACACACTGCAAACCAACCAAATGCACAGCTAGCTGCCTCTCACTAGTTGTCATTAACCCTCCTTGGAGATTCATATCCTTTCTTAAGAAATCAACCAGAATTCCAAATCTCTACTATCTTATCATAGGCTACCTATACATAAAGGATTTTTACCTTTGATATATTAGTTCCAGAAGCTATCCAGAAACTCATTTACAAAAGTGGTTTTTAAAAATTGCACTAAATAAAATTGATATTTTCCTTCAAATGTATCAAATTTATAAATACAAGGCATGCCATTTCAGAGCAAAGATAACTATGCTTCATAGGATCAAACAGAAGCCCTTATTTAAAAATAAACTATTTGAACCAGTAAAAATTTCCTTATTCATCCATCCATCCAGGTATTTATTAAGCACCTCCTAGCTAGATCACTGCAAGTGGCATTGGAGATGCAAAGATGGCTCCAACAAACTTCCATGGAAGCTGAGGATGATGTGAGCAAAAAAAGCTAGTTTATACATGGCAAAATTACTAAATATGGTCTCAGAATTCTTTTGATTGTAAGTGACACAACCACACTCAAATCAGTGTAGCCATAAAAAGGGAATTTACTGGGTATAGGGTTCAAGGAATCATTGGGTATAGGGTTCAAGGAAGCCAGATTCAGGAGATCAAACATTATCAGAAATCAGTCTGCATCTCTCCACTCTGCTTTCCTGTGTTGGCTTCATTCTCAGATAGCCTGTTTCCACATGGTAGATTTCTACAGGTCATGTCTACATTAGCCTTAGTGCAATCTAAGAAGAAAAAGTTTCTCTTACCCTGTGCTTATAGCAAATATCCCAGAATTTGCTTGCTCTGACTGGATCTTGTTGAATTATGAAAAACTATCCATCCCCAAATCCATAGCCAATTGGAGCAGGAGCTGGAAGTTGGGGGTGGGGGGCAGATTCTGATTTCTCAGGATTAGTCCATGGAGCCTGGGAGAAGAAGATCTCAGATCCATTCAAACTTCATAGGCTGAACTTGAAGGAAGGGCAATCCCCTGAGAAACAGTCGTGGTACAATTATCTCAGTAAGGAGAAATGAATAATAGACAAGTAAATATAACAGTTGCTTCTTATAAATGTTCTAAGAAAATGCAATTAATCTGCAGTCACTATCTAGAGGAGATAGAATAGAAGTGTTATAACAAGTGCAGTGATTTGCACATACTGGGAAATGTACAAAGAAAATGGAGAAAAACTGAGGAGGAAGATGCTCAACCCCTTGGTTTGAGTTCAGCTTTTTGGGATCCTCTACTTTCTGATAAATCATGGTATTTAAAGAATACCTTTAAATTTAAGTATTTAAAAAATACTGTTTAAGTACCTAATCATCAACTAAGAATCTAGGTACTTTATATCCTCATTTGTTATTAACTCATTCAATAAATATGCCTTTAGTAATTTCTCTGTGCTGAGTGCTCATCTATGCAGTGTTAGAGTAGTGAAAAAAGCCCACAAAAATTTCTGTCCTTATGAAACACAGTTCAGTCAGTGAATACAGACAGTAAGTCAAAAATTAATAATGTGATATACCAGGCATCATATGATGGTAACTACTTTGAGAAAAACAAGGCGGAGAATGAGGGAAAGGTAAGACTAAAGTAAAGTAAACATGAGAAAAACCACAATCCTACAGTAAAGGCTTTTAAAAAGATGTGAAGAAGAGAGAGTGAGTCACAGATATCCAAAGGGAAAACAATCCAGGCATAGTAAAAAGCCAACGGAAAGGCCCTGCAGCACGAATGTGCCCAGAATCTCTAAGAAGACTGCTGTGTCACGGCATAGAGGAGGGACAAGTAGGTAAGGTGAGGATGATAGCAAAGATGCAGAATGTGTATGCCGTTGGATGCTGTAAAGACTTTGGCTTTTATGTGATGGGTGAGAAGCAACTCAGTATACTGAATAGAAGTAAGTGAGGCTGCTCAGTCTTGTCCAACTCTTTGCAACCCCATGGATTGTAGCCTACCAGACTCCTACATCCATGGGATTTTCCAGGCAGGAATCCTGGAGTGGGTTGTCATTTCCTTTTCCAGGAGATCTTCCCAACCCAGGGATTGAACCCAGGTCTCCTGCAGTATAGATAGATGCTTTACCATCGGAGCCACCAGGGAGGAAGTCATAATATTACTTTCATTTAAAAATGCACCGCGGGACACAATGGCCATGAAATGGTGACACATGGCCAGATATGTGGCTATGAAGGGACCCTGATGACTGGAAGTTGGTGCTTGCCAGGTGCCTCTACAAAGATTACATCATGACCATTGCAAGCTGCTGACCTTCAACACCCCCGAAAGAAGTTCAGGGTGAAAATCAGGAATGAGGCACTCTGTGCTCTGGAAAAAAAAAAAAAAATACTGGCAGAACAGGCCTTCAGATAGTTAGATCTTTTCAGAAAAAGGTTTTATGAGTTCCAATTCTTGCATCTTCTCATACCTAGAAAAACATTGACGTCATTAATGGTGAAATCTGCCTTGGCTATTAAAAAAAATTTTTTTTAAGTCAAAATAGAGTAGCTATGGTTCAGACATCCTGGGAAATAACTATTTTCCAGATATCCTGAAAAATGATATTATGGGTGTGATTTCAGATTAGACCCTGTGACCTAATGTAGAACTTAATGCTCTTGTAATGCATTTTTGCTTCTGTACTTTGCTTGCTGCTCGTAAAACCAAAGTTACTCCATTTTAAGATAAGGTTGTTTTTAAGTAAAGATTCCTAAACTTGTTTTTGAAAAAATAAAATAAATAAATAAATCAGACCAGGGGAAAAAAATAAAAACACAGGCAAACAAACCTATATTTTCTATCAAAAAAAATAATAAAATCTATCTAGAATGTAAAAAAAAATAAATAAAGATTCACAAGGAAAAAAAAATAATCACTCTGTAATTAACTACAAAGGGAAATGGATGAAACAGGGAAACCAGTTAGTAAACTTATGCAATAATTTAGGTTAAAGATGATATGACAACTAGGAAACTTTGATTAAATGCTGAAGGTATATAAGACTTGCTAAAAAACTGTACTGGGGATACTTTCAAAAAGAGTAGCCAAGGATGACATTGAGAATTTTGACCTAAGGAAATGGAAGAATGGACTTCCTATCAACTGTAATGGGGAAGATTGTGGAAGGTAGGAGTTCTGTTTTGAACAACTTGAGTTTGAGATGATGATTACACACCTACATAAACATGGAGAGTAGACAACTGGATATAAAATTTTACAATTCAGAGGAGAAGTCTAAGATGGAAATGACAATTGGGGACTTGTCATTGTGTGGGTGTTTAAATCCATGAGAAAATACAGTCAGGAGGAAAGTGTCAATAAAAGAAATAATATGTATAAAGAACCCTTATGTGGACACTGCAATTTTAGCAATCAAGACAACAAGGAGGTGATTCAACAAGATAGAGGAGGAGTAGGTGGATGAGGAGTACTTCTCTCCAGGATCATCAAGAATACATCTTCAGATGCAAAGAGTCTCACAGAGCAACAGCTGAGAGTGGGCAAGAGTCCCTGAACACAGGAAAGGAATACATAGACCAAGCAAAACTTGGTAGGATGAAGGAAGGAAGGGAAAAAGTGGAGGGGAATGAGTGGGACTGGACCAGCACGAAGGGAGGTGGAGGAACTGAAGTAGGGGTGAAATTCCCACATTGGAGCAGTAGTCTGGGACAGAGGGGAGACATTTGAGGCTAATGGAGAGTGAAGCAGCTGATCTGTGATGGTTTGAATGGAGTGAGAACCACACAGACAATCCATACCACAGCCTTACGTACACCACAGGGATTCTGGTCCTCCAGTGCCTGTGGTGGCTAGGAGCTGAAGAGCAGGCATTGGAGAACAATCCCAGGATGAGGACTGCTATTGTCAGCAGGGAGGCAGCCTGAGGGGATGAGAGAGAGGAGATCATGGCAAGGAATGTCCTTGGGGGAAATCTGGGTACTCATGGAAGCTGGGCAATACTGCTAAGTCACACACGGAGTGTGGAGCCATCACTATAGCCTCTCTCTCCCCACATGCCAGTGCTGGCAGCTGATCAATAGAGAGATCCCCCAGAGAGGGTGGCCCTTGGAGTGCCTAAGACACCAAGCAATAGAGAAGTACCCTACCTAGGGGGACCCTTTGAGCATCTGGCATGCCAAGTAATAGAGAAGGATCCCACCCAAAAGGGCCCTTGGAGAGACTGCTGCATCTAGCAATAGAGAAGGATTTCAGCTTCAGAGTAGGGTGGACTCTGTGGGAGAGGGCGAGGTGGGATGATTTGGGAGAATGGCATTGAAACATGTATATTATCATATGTGAAATGAATCATCAGTCCAGGTTCGATGCATGATACACGATGCTCGGGGCTGGTGCACAGGGATGAACCGGAGGGAAGATAAGGGGAGGAGGGAGTTGGGAGGGGTGTTCAAGAAGGGGAACACATGTACACCTGGAGCGGATTCATGTCAATGTATGGCAAAACCAACAAATATAATATTGTAAAGTAATTAGCCTCTAATAAAAAAATAAATAAATAAAGGTAATCTGCTGGTTCAACACCTCCCCATCCCCCAACAAATAAAACTTAATTTATTGTCTTATATGATGAGAGAACCAGACTCTTTGAGTCATCCTCTGCCCAGCATTTTTCAGAAAGGATAAAAAACACAAAGTGATACCTGAAATGATTGAGACCAAAGTATTTCCAACTAACCTCAGTTAACAATGTTAAATTCATTGCTTACATGCAGTAAATCATAAGTTCCCTATCTCATCTTTGATGTCAACACAAAAATCACACATTTATTTATTTATTATTTCTTCTCTTTTCGATAATATTTGTTAATATTTTCAGTTCCAGAATTAGTGGAATATTCTCACATATAGCAATTGTAAACTCTGGAAAAATTATGAAGTATGGCTACTTGAGGGAACTGGGAAGCAACCAGGCAGGCAGGACCTGGATGGGACTTTTTCTTTGAAATAACAGCACACAGAGAATGAGAGCCACAGTCATATCACTTTGCCAAGGAGGTACAAGCTGAAATCTGTAGTCATATTGACTTAACATGTCAAAGAAGGGAGTTTAAAACTGCCAGAGTGGCTGGAAATTGAAGGTGGAAGTCCTTTAAAAGAAGAAACTGCAGAGAAGGTGAGTCCCCAGTTCTATCTATAAATGCTTCTCAATAGAGAAGCTGCTGCTGCTAAGTCACTTCAGTCATGTCCACTCTTTGTGACTCTATGGACTGTAGCCCACCAGGTTCCTCTGTCCATGGGGTTCTCCAGGCAAGAATACTGGGGTTGATTGCCATGAACTCCTCCAGAGGATGTTCCTGACCCAAGGACTAAACCTCTATTTCTTAAGTCTCCTGCATTGGCAGGCAGTTTCTTTACCACTAGAGCCAGCTGGGAAGCCCTCAGTATAGAGGAGGTTATAAATAAAGTCTCCTCTGATTCTTGGCTTATCTCTAAACTGTATATAAATAATAACTCCAGGAAGCACAAGAAGAAAAGAGCAGCTGGAATGCTAAAAGACTGACCTGATACTTCAGCTCCTGTTCAGTGCATGGGAGACAGAGTTTGTATCCCAGAAAGTTAGAAGGGGTCAGTAAAAACCTCAGCAATTCCACTGAAACCCTAGAAGTACTATGCCTTAGGAGTTAAGAGTCTCCCTAGGATTAAGGGTGTGTGCTTGGTCTAGACGCAAAACAACAGACCTGCCCTAACAAAACCTAAGACCAAGCCTCCAATAACTCAAGTGGGCCTGCCAGTAATTTAACTGCCTGACAGAACAAAATTTAACAGTCTTCAGAGAAAGTTAACAACTCAGAGTCTCTACAACATATCACTTACAATGAGTGGTCAAAAGGCCCTCAGCTGGGGAAACTGAATTCCATGCACCAATCCTCTCCAGCTCTCTATGGAAGGAAGTAAATGAAGCCCCCTGAAATGTGTCTTTCTCAGTAAAAATCAACCCTCCTGGCAAAACTTTATATTACAAAGGAGGAAGCACAGGATTACATAGTCAAGCTATAAGACTCAACCAATACTGGGGCCTCTGAGAATGCTTCAGGAGGAGGTAATATTCAAACTAGAATTAGGAGAACCAACAAGCCTGAGCCAGAAGGAGGGAAAAGTATATGAAATGCTTGAGGTTGAGAGAGAATATGGGTGCAGCTGGAGCAAGGTACCAAGGAAAATAGAGGATGGGTTGGTCAGAATGAAGGGACAGACAGTCAGATTATGAAGGGCCTTGTTTATTGTGTTAAATAGGCTAGACTTTCCGTGAAAGTGATGCAGTGCCAACAAAAAGTTTCAAGAGGAGTGATATAATCAAAATTTTAGTGTCAAAATATCATCCTGGCTAATGCAATAAGTCAATCAGGAGAAAATTATGTTTGACGTATCCAGAGAAAGTCCAGATGCCATAAGAAATTGAATGTATTTGTCCAGAGCTCAGCAGAAAGGTTAGATTGATATGGAAAAGTTGATTATTCAGCCCACTGAGAATCATTGAAACCTTGGAAGTAAATGAGATATTCACAGAGCAATCAAGGTAATAAAAAGATCCAAGGCAGAAACCTGAGAATCGCCAGCATTCAGGCTTAATTGGTCAATGCATTAACCAATAGCGCTGGCAATAATGTATTTTGTGTTATGGATGGGGCTTCCCTGCAATCAGTCTAAATTAATGAATCGTCTGACATCTAATTCACATAATTTCTATCTTTCTCTGTTTTAGGTGATTTTGCAGAAGAGCAGTTCTCACTCGGGGGACATCTGGCAATGAATGTCTGGAGGCATTTTGACCACCACAACGAGGAGGATGCTACAGAGATGCTATGTACCATCCTATAATGCACAAGACAGGCTTCCACAAGAATTATTCCATCCCAAATGTCAGTACTGCCAAGACTGACACACCCTGTTCTAAATCTCATTGGCCTGGTCTGTGGATACTGGTAACTTTGGTGTTTTCTTCCCAAGGACTCCTGTCAAAGAATACAAGTTTCTAAAGCTAACATCAAAGAACCCTGTTATTATCATACAACTGAATGAAACTAAAATCTGAAAATACCAAGTTGCACAGATACGGGAAGATATAAGAACTGTAGCTTTTACCTGTGACTTGCAGGTGGGAAAACTAATCAGACAATCTCAGGGGTTGTAGTGCATGAGTTCCATGATGACCTGAACACAAACCAATCCAATTGTGTAAGAGACAAACAAGTATTACCAGACCAGGAGTTGCTTTATGTTTTGTGAGCAGAATGTTATTCAGTACTGCTGATTTTTTTCTGTTAATGAGACAACTAAGTGGGGGGTCATGTGCTCTCATTCTCTGACTGCAGTAATGTAGAGAGGTTCTCTTCTGTCCAAAGGAGAGAGGGAAGACATGAGATTTGCCTGAAGCTGAGCCCCACGCTGGCTATTTCCTCCTAGAAGTGAGCCTCCCTTGTCTTGAGCCTCTGCTCTGACCCAAAACCAGGGCTGGGTGCTGAAAGCCAACAGGAGCCAAGGACCAGGTTTGAGACGAAGTTCCAGTTAGACTGGGGTTCTGATAGAGATGGGCACATGTGGCAAACAAGAAAGACAGCTCTATTTGGATGGAAAACCAAAGATCCTCCCAAAAGAGTACTGGAAGTCATAACAAGAGTGAGAGAGAAAGAGAGAGAAGGGGGGAAAGCACTTACTCCAATGAGCCAGAGCCAGGCTAGTTTTCTGCTCAAAGTGCGTTCTATCAGTCAGCAGCAGCAACATCACTTGGAAACTTAGAAATGCAGGTCAGGTCCCATTCCTGACTCACTGACTTGGAGTCTGTGTTTTAACAAGATCTCCAGGTAAAGTTTAAGGAGCACTGATTGTGCCCTAGGTTGAGGGGAAGGGGGTGATGTACTGATTTAGGTGGATTACAGCAGACTGTCTCCCCACCTAGCCTCTCAGGTTCAAACCTAAATGCTGTGGAGACCCCAGAAGAGTTGTTTCACTGAAACCCCTTTAACTGGTTGAGAAAAGGAGAGACATGGCTTTGGTATACAGAAAGCACATTATACAAACTGATGGTGGGTGTTCCCTCCCACTTTGCAAACACAGTTGTGGCACCTCTCAATCAGTATTCAAAGCTCTGTTCAGGCTCCTCAAACATCTGCTCTCTCCCTCTCAGCAGACAAATTCACACAGAGTTGACCTAAGCAATCAGATAGGAATACCTTCAACTCTCCTGTGCAAAACTCAGAAATGCACCTGGTTTCCTTCCACACATGTCCCAGCAGGAAAGGAGGACTTTTTCTCCTGCACAGGCTGAATCCTGGGGCCCAGGCTGATCAACTGTTCTCTTCGCTGGCTCTGTCCTGGTGGCACTGAAACGAGCTGAATTCTCTTCCAGATTTACTTTAAAAGAAGAATAGGGACTCCTTCTAGCCACCATAACCTCCAGTTAATATCCTGTGAACTTTCCTTTTCAGTTGTTGACTTCAAAATAATCTGCTTACTACAACATTTCAAATGTACCAGAGTATCTGTATACCTACTACCTAGATTGGACACATCTTCAGTTCAGTTCAGTTCAGTCGCTCAGTTGTGTCCGACTCTCCGCGACCCCATGAATCACAGTACGCCAGCCTCCCTGTCCATCACCAACTCCCAGAGTTCACTCAAACTCATGTCCACAGAGTCGGTGATGCCATCCAGCCATCTCATTCTCCGTCGTCCCCTTCTCCTCCCGCCCCCAACCTTTCCCAGCATCAGAGTCTTTTCCAGTGAGTCAACTCGTCGCATGAGGTGGCCAAAGTATTGGAGTTTCAGCTTTAGCATCAGTCCTTCCAGTGAACACCCAGGATCGATCTCCCTTAGAATGGACTGGCTGGATCTCCTTGCAGTCCAAGGGACTCTCAAGAGTCTTCTCCAACACCACAGTTCAAAAGCATCAATTCTTCGGCGATCAGTTTTCTTCACACTCCAACTCTCACATACATACATGACCACGGGAAAAACCGTAGCCTTGACTAGACGGACCTTTGTTGGCAAAGTAATGTCTCTGCTTTTTAATATACTATCAAGGTTGGTCATAACTTTCTTTCCAAGGAGTAAGTGTCTTTTAATTTCATGGCTGCAATCAGCATCTGCAGTGATTTTGGAGCCAAAAAAAAAAAGTCTGACCCTGTTTCCACTGCTTTTCCATCTATTTCCCATGAAGAGATGGGACCAGATGCCATGATCTTTGTTTTCTGAATGTTGAGCTTCAAGCCAACCTTTTCACTCTCCTCTTTCACTTTCATCAAGAGGCTTTTGAGTTCCTCTTCACTTTCTGCCATAAGGGTAGTGTCATCAGCATATCTGAGATTATTGATATTTCTCCCAGCAACCTTGATTCCAGCTTGTGCTTCTTCCAGCCCAGCGTTCCTCATGATGTACTCTGCATAGAACTTAAATAAGCAAGGTGATAATATACAGCCTTGACGCACTCCTTTTCCTATTTGGAACCAGTCTGTTGTTCCATATCCAGTTCTGACTGTTGCTTCCTGACCTGCATACAGGTTTCTCAAGAGGCAGGCCAGGTGGTCTGGTATTCCCATCTCTTTCAGAATGTTCCACAGTTTATTGTGATCCACACAGTCAAAGGCTTTGGCATAGTCAATGAAGCAGAAATAGATGTTTTTCTGGAACTCTCTTGCTTTCTCCATGATCCAGCGGATGTTGGGAATTTGATCTCTGGTGTCTCTGCCTTTTCTAAAACCTGCTTGAACATCTGGGATTTCACGGTTCACATATTGCTGAAGCCTGGCTTGGAGAATTCTGAGCATCACTTTACTAGTGTGTGAGATGAGTGCAATTGTGAGGTAGTTTGAGCATTCTTTGGCATTCTCTTTTATTGGGATTGGAATGAAGACTGACCTTTTCCAGTTCTGTGGCCACTGCTGAGTTTTCCAAATTTGCTGGCATATTGAGTGCAGCACTTTCAGAGTATCATCTTTCAAGATTTGAAATAGCTCAACTGGACTTGTCTATATTTGTTTCAGATATATTTGTTTTTCCAGAATAAAAAATATATATATAGTGACAACTGAGATATCTTCTGTCCTTCTCTCTGATATCTCCTAATAGCTAACTACAACCATTAAGTTGGTGTGTAACTCAAATTCATATGGGCTTCCCAGGTGACCCAGTGGTTAAGAACCTGCCTGCCAATGCAGGAGATTCAGGAGACAGCGGGTTCCATCCCTGGGTGGGGGAGATCCCCTGGAGAAGGAAATGACAACTCACTCCAGTATTCTTGCTTGGGAAATCCCATGGACAGAGGAACCTGGTGAGCTACTGTCCATGGGGTCATAAAGAATTGGGCACGACTTAGTGTCTCAACATGGACACATGCTATTCATGAATGTTTTGTACTTGTACTATATGGGGTATATAACCATCCACAATGCACCGTGTTACTTGGCAAACTCTTAAAGTTTAATTAAAAGTTGTAATATCACATGGGTTACTCTCTAACTTGCTCTCAGAAACACATTCTTTCTGAGATGTTGAATTCCTGTTCTCCTTAATTCCATGCTATTTCTGGCATGAATGTTACCTCTTTTTTAAACCTTGTGACATATTCTAATCATTGTTTTGTGCCACCAGAAACTATTAAATTCACCTGCATATTTATACCATCTTCTGGTCATGATTTTCCCCTTCATGCTGCCCTTCCATTTGTGATCACAGTCCATCAGTCTGAAGTGCACCGTTTAGAATCCTCAAAATTAGAGTGTGTTGTGGAGAAACATGCTCAGTTCTTGTTTGAAAACATCTATATTTTACTTTCATTCTGGAAAGATATTTTTGAAGGGCATATAATTTCAAGTCAACAAGTTTTTGTCCCAGTGCAGGGAAATATTTCCCCACTGTTCCCCAACTTCCATTGTTTCTATGAGAAGTCTGTTATTGGTTTATTTGCCATTCCTTTGAGGTCCCTTCTTTTCTTAATCTGGATCTGTTTAAAACCCTATCTTTGCCTTTGGTGTTTCTCTATGATGTGCAGGATGTAGGTTCTGAATTAATATTATTTTTGTGGGAATTCACAAAGCTGTAGAATGGTTACTTTTACCTCTTTGGAAAATTCTCAATCATTACCTATTCAAGTATTGCTTCTGCCCCACCCCCCTCTTCTCTTCTGAAACTTCTCACTTGATGTGATTTCTTAACTTCTCTTACCTATATCACATTTTTCATTTCTTTGATTCTGTGTCATATTCTGGTTAAGTTTTGCAGATCTATCTGAAGTTCACTAATTCTCTCCTTTAACTGTGCCTAACCTACTATTAAACCCATTTATTATACATTTTTATGCTGACCATTGTAGTTTGACATTTAGAATTTTTTGTTAATATAATCCATCTTATTTTATAGTCTTTGACTCTTCACTTGCACTGTAGTCTTTTCTATTTCTTGAAGCATGCTAAATATACTTGTTTTTTTGTTGGGTGTTTAATAATTTCACTATTTGAAAATTTTCAGTTCAGATACTGACATTCTTCCTGGCTCACATTTATTAGGCCTCATTTCTATATGTGTTAGTGTAGGTGTGTTATTTTTATTATGAGCTCTTTTTCTAGAACTTCATCTGTAGAAATTATATGAGACCTAGTTTGAAAACAAGATCACCAAGGCGGATTTGAAGTTTATTCTGCCATAGGTCTGGAGGAATCTACCAGCCAGAATCAACTTAAACTAAATTCTTGGCTAAATGATTTTTTGGCCTGTTTGGATGACTTGAGTTTAGACCACAAACCCATATGAGGATAGATTTGTCCTTTTCCGTCTGTGTTTCTAAATGGCTTTGCCCCTCCATCTTCTTTTCCTCTTCTTTCTTCCAGGTTCTGACTTTTCTTACCTTAGTATGTTAGTCACGCAGTCATATCCAACTCTTTGCAAACCCATGTACTGTAGCCTACCAAGTTTCTCTGTCCATGAAATTCTTCAGGCAAGAATTCTGGAGCAGATAGCCATTCCTTTCTCCAGGGCATCTTCCCAACCCAGAGATCAAACCTGGGTCTCCTGCATTACAGGCAGATTCTTTACCAGCTGAGCCACCCTTTCTTACCTAAACCCTCCTCATCTTTGGGTTTCAATGTAAATGTTATTAATGCTTTTCCTAGAAAGAAATCTGGACTCAGCATCCTGGCTCTATGTTACCACTTTACCCATCATAATGTAGTTGCATGTTTGCAGGTCTGTGTTCCCTGAGGTCCAAGGTTGTGCCTTGCATCTCCAGTACTGGAAATTTCCAATACAGTGCCTGGTGTTCAATCCTGGGTCTTTTAACTGACCCATTGCTAAAAGAGTACTCTGGGGCTGTGGTTGTTGTCAACATGGTCAGGGGACAGGGGTGGTACAGAAATGGTTATGAACCTTAACTGCTCTAGCTGTAGTCATCAGTAGTAGTAGAGTCTAGGTGCCAGATAGACAAAGTTTTCTGGGGCCTTACTGACCAAACGTGGCAATCATAGCAGGTCTGGTAGGTACTGTGGATCCAGTTGACGGAGCCTGGAGTATAAACGGAATCAAATGACAAATAGCTGAACATTTTCATTTGTGAGCTAAACACTTTCATTTGTAAGCAAGGATTCAGGGAGCAGAACTTGCCATCCCCAAATATTTTGTACTACGTAGACTATTTCTAGCTGAAAACTGTCAAGTTTCAGGAAGATATTTTGGCCACCTCCCTAACTACCTGAAAAATTTAGGTAGAGAGCCTGTTACAGGAATATAGCTATCATCAGAGATATCTGGAAAGAATATGGCCTAGGTGTGGTGGGGGAAACTCTTAAAGATGAAGCTACTCTGTGTCCCATTGTCTCTGCCTTGCCCAGCAAACGTTTCCTTTTCCATCTCCATGTTTTTTACCAACTTCCCCTTTGAGGTCCCAAACCCCTACTCCCAATATGCTTTTTTTGTCTTTAGCTAAGATGATACTGAAGAAACTAGGGAAAACCACTAGGCCATTTAGGTATGACCTAAATCAAATCCCTTATCCTTATACAGTGGAAGGGACAAATAGATTCAAAGGACTAGACCTGGTAGACACAGTGCCTGAAGAAACATGGGCAGTAATATTCCACAGCAGGTGGTGGTCAAGACCAACCCCAAGAAAAAGACATGCAGAAGGCAAAATGGTTGTCTGAGGAAGCCTTACAAATAGCTGAGAAGAGAAGAGAAGTGAAAGGCAAAGGGGAAAAGAAAAGATACACCCATCTAAATGCAGAGTTCCAAAGAATAGCAAGGAGATATAAAAAATCCTTCCTCGGTGAACAATGCAAAGAAATGGAGGAAAACAATAGAATGGGAAAGACTAGATTTCAATTCAAGAAAATTAGAGACACCAAGGGAACATTTCATGTAAAGATGGGCATGCAATAAAGGAGAAAAAGAGTAAGGACCTAACAGAAATAGAAGATATTAAGAACAGGTGGCAAGAAAACACAGAACAATAAAAAAAAGATCTTCATGAAAAAGATAACTACATTGGTGAGATCACTCATCTCGAGCCAGATATCTTGGAGCGCAAAGTCAAGTGGACCTTAGGAAGCATCATTAAAGACAAAGTTAGTGGAGGTGGTGGTATTCCAGCTTAGCTATTTCAATTCCTAAAAATGATGCTGTGAAAGTGCTGCACTCAATATGTTAGCAAATTTAGAAAACTCAGCAGTGGCCACAGGACTGGAAAAGGTCAGTTTCCATTCTAAGTCCAAAGAAGGGCAATGCCAAAGAATGTTCAAACCACCACACAATTGCCCTCATTTCACATGCTAGCAAAGTAATGCTCAAAATTTTCCAAGCCAGGCTTCACAGTATGTGAACCAAGAATTCCCAGATGTTCAAGCTGGATGTAGAAAAGGCAGAGGAAACAGAGAACAAATTGCCAACATTTGTTGGATCATATAAAAATCAAGAGAATTCCAGGAAAAAAATAAACATCTATTTTGGCTTCATTGACTATGTCAAAGCCTTTGACTGGAAGATTGCAGAGGAATAGGACGGGGAGACCACTTTCTCCCCCACAAATTCATCAAAAGAACATTTGAACGCTGAGTAAATTCCACAAAACAACTTCTGAATGCCGGCACAGGACATCAGGCACCCAGAAAAGCAGCCCACTGTCTTCGAAAGGAGGTAGGAAATACTATAAAAGATAAAAAGACAGACAAAAGAGGTAGGGACGGAGATCCGTCCCAGGAAGGGAGGCCTAAAGAAGAGAGAAGTTTCCAAACACCAGGAAACCCTCACTGGTGAGTCTGTGGTGAGACCTGGAACCTCAGAGGGCAACACAACCGGGAGGAAAAAGAAAGAAATAATTAAAACCCACAGATTGCGCCCCCAACGGTTACTCCCAACAGAGAAACAGCACAGACGCCCGCATTCGCCACTACAAGTTGGGGCTGGGCAGGGAGGCATGGGCTGCATTGCTTAGAGTAAGGACTGGGCCTGAATGCCCCGAGGGCAATCTGAGGGAACTAACTTGAGATAGCAAAGCAGACTGTGGGATAGCTACCCCGTGAAAAGGCAAAAAGCCCTAACCTAAGACACCACCAGACCCGCTCACAGAACAAAGGACTGTATAGAGCTCCTGGCTGCGGATGGCTCATCCCCTGCCAAGACAGGCAGGGGAGGGCTTCCAGAGCTGGAAGGGGACAATCGCGGCCCCAGAGAGGCATCCGGAACCAAACTGCAAGCAGGTTTCGTTGCTAACCAAGACTTCTTGGGATTTTGGCCAGTCGACATCCGCCTGAGAAGGTGTGTGGGTTGTACACCCAGAAAACTGAGCGGCAGGGACCAGGGAGGCAATAAGTCACAGAGACTGTGCTGGCCAAACACCTGGTCACCTGAGCTGCTCGGACCAGGGAAGGGCACAAACGCAGGACCAACCAAGTCTGCTTCTTTGTGGAGTACCCGAGTACCTGAACCTGGGTGGCTTTGGCCTGGGAAGTGCATGCAACCCAGACCCAACTCAGACAGTACCCAGCAGAAAAACCTAGAGCCTAAGCAGTATAAACAGGATGAGCACACACGCCGTGAGTGGGTGCAAACCCACTGTGATGGAGACACTGCAAGCACTCCCCACAGACGCCAGTGATATTTGTTTGCAGGGTTCCTCCCTCTTCACAAAAATGGAACCTAAAAAAGTGTCACCACCCCACCTTGTGTCAGGGCAGAAATTAGACACGGAAGAGACCATCAAACAGAAGAAGCTGAAACAGAGGGAACTACCTTGGAAGTGACAGATGGAGAAGTCTTGAGGCTACTGCAAGAATTAGACTGAAAACCAGAGGCAGTGGTGTAAGTCCAAATCCTGAGAACATCAGAGAACTCCTGACTCCAGGGAACATTAATTGATAGAGCTCATCAAACACCTCCATACATACACTGAAACCAAGCACCACCCAAGGGTCAACAAGTTCCAGAGCAAGATATACCATGCAAATTCTCCAGCAGCACAGGAAAATAGCCCTGAGCTTCAATATAAAGGCTACCCAAAGTCACTCCAAACCCAGTGACATCTCATAACTCATTACTGGAAACTTCATTGCACTCCAAAGATAAGAAATCCAGTTCCACCCACCACAACACCGACACAAGCTTCCCTAACCAGGGAGCCTTGACACGTCATCCATCCAACCCCATCCACAGCGAGGAAACTCCACAATAAAGAGAACTCCACAAACTGCCAGAAGACAGAAAGGCCACCTCAAACACAGCAATATAAGCAAGATGAAGAGGCAGAGAAATACCCAGCAAGTAAAGGAACAGGATAAATGGCCACCAACCCAAACAAAAGAGGAAGAGATAGGGAACCTACCTAAAAAAAGAATTCCGAATAATGATAGTGAAAATGATCCAAAATTTTGAAAACAAATTGGAGTTACGGATAAATAACCTTGAGACAAAGATCGAGAATATGCAAGAAAGGTTTAACAAGGATCTAGAAGAAATAAAAAAAAAGAGTCAATATACAATGAATAATGCAATGAAAGAGAAGTCACTCAGTCGTGTCCAGACTCTTTGCGACCCCATGGACTGTAGCCTACGAGACTCTTCCATCCATGGGATTTTCCAAGCAAGAGTACTGGAGTGGGTTGCCATTTCCTTCTCCAGGAGATCTTCCCAACCCAGGGACTGAACCCGGGTCTCCCACATTGTAGGCAGATTCTTTACCATCTGAGCCAACAGGGAAGTCAATAGATGAGATCAAAAACACTCTGGAGGGAACAAACTGTAGAATAACGGAAGCAGAAGATAGGATTAGTGAGCTAGAAGATTGGTAGAAATAAATGAAACAGAGGAAAAAAGAAAAACTAATTTAAAGAAATGACGACAATCTCAGAGACCTCTGGGACAATGTTAAACGCTCCAACATTCGAATCATAGGAGTCCCAGAAGAAGAAGACGAAAAGAAAGACCATGAGAAAATACTTGAGGAGATAACAGTTGAAAATTTCCCTAAAATGGGGAAGGAAATAATCACCCAAGTCCGAGAAACCCAGAGAGTCCCAAACAGGATAAACCCAAGGCAAAATACTCCAAGACACATATTAATCAAATTAACAAAGATCAAACACAAAGAACAAATATTAAGAGCAGCAAGGGGAAAAGGACAAATAAAATACAAGGGGATTCCCATAAGGATAACAGCTGATCTTTCAATAGAAACTCCTCAGGCCAGGAGGGAATGGCAAGACATACTTAAAGTGTTGAAATAAAATTACCTACAGCCAAGATTACTGTAGCCAGCAAGGATCTTATTCAAATATGAAGGATAAATCAAAAGCTTTACAGACAAGCGAAAGCTGAGAGAATTCAGCATCACCAAACCAGCTCTCCAACAAATGCTAAAAGACCTTCTCTAGACAGGAAACACAGAAAGGGTTTATAAACTCGAACCCAAAACAAAAAGTAAAGTAAATGGCAAAGGGATCATACCAATCAATAATTACCTTAAATGTAAATGGGTTGAATGCCCCAACCAAAAGACAAAGGGTGGCTGAATGGATACAAAAACAAGATCCCTACATATGTTGTCTAAAAGAGACCCAACTCAAAACAACGGACTCATACAGACTGAAAGTGAAGGGCTGGAAAAAGATATTCCATGCAAATAGAGACCAAAAGAAAGCAGGAGTAGCAATACTCATATCAGATAAAATAGACTTTAAAACAAAGTCTGTGAAAAGAGACAAAGAAGGACACTACATAATGATCAAAGGATCAATCCAAGAAGAACTTATAACAATTATAAATATATATGCACGCAACATAGGAACAGTGCAGTATGGAAGACAAATGATAACAAGTATGAAACGGGAAATTAACAATAACACAATAATAGTGGGAGACTTTCATACCCCACTCACACCTATGGATAGATCAACTAAACAAAAAATTAACAAGGAAACACAAACGTTACATGATACAGTAGACTAGTTAGACTTAATAGACATCTATAGAACATCTCACCCCAAAACAATCAATTTCACCTTCTTCTCAAGTGCACACGGAACCTTCTCCAGGATAGATCACATCCTGGGACATAAGTCTAGCCTTGGTAAATACAAAAAAATTGAAATCATTACAAGTATCTTTTCTGACCACAATGCAGTAAGACTAGATCTCAATTACAGGAGGAAAACTATTAAAAATTCCAACATATGGAGGCTGAACAACACGCTGCTAAATAATGAACAAATCATAGAAGAAATCAAAAATGCATAGAAACGAATGAAAATGAAAAACACAACAACCCAAAACCTGTGGGACACTGTAAAAGCAGTGCTAAGGGGGAGGTTTCATAGCAATACCGGCATACCTCAAGAAACAAGAAAAAAGTCAACTAAATACCTACCTCTACACCTAAAGCAACTAGAAAAGGAAAAAAATGAGGACCCCCAGGGTTAGTAGAAGGAAAGAAATCTTAAAAATTAGGGCAGAAATAAACACAAAAGAAACAAAAGAGACCGTAGCAAAAATCAATAAAGCCAAAAGCTGGTTCTTTGAGAGGGTGAATAAAATTGACACACCACTAGCCAGACTCATCAAGAAACAAAGGGAGAAAAATCAAATCAATAAAATTAGAAATGAAAAGGGAGAGATCACAACCGACAACACAGAAATATAAAGGATTATTAGAGAATTCTATCAGCAATTATATGGCAAGAAAATGGGCAACTTGGAAGAGATAGACAAATTCTTAGAAAAGTACAACTTTCCAAAACTGAAACAGGAAGAAATAGAAAATCTTAACAGACCCATCACAAGCACGGAAATTGAAACTGTAATCAGAAATCTTCCAGCAAACAAAAGCCCAGGTCCAGACGGCTTCACAGTTGAATTCTACCAAAAATTTAGAGAAGAGCTAACACCTATCTTACTCAAACTCTTCCAGAAGATTGCAGAGGAAGGTAAACTTCCAAACTCATTCTATGAGGCCACCATCACCCTAATACCAAAACCTGGTAAATATCCCACATAAAAAGAAAACTACAGGCCAATATCACTGATGAACATAGATGCAAATATCCTTAACAAAATTCTAGCAATCAGAATCCAACAACACATTAAAAAGATCATACATCATGACCAAGTGGGCTTTATCCCAGGGATGCAAGAATGCTTCAATATCCGCAAATCAATCAACGTAATACACCACACTATCAAAATGAAAAATGAAAAACATGATTATCTCAATATATGCAGAGAAAGCCTTTGACAGAATTCAAAATCCATTTATGATCAAAACCCTCCAGAAGGTGGGAATAGAAGGAACATTCCTCAACATAATAAAAGCTATATATGACAAACCCACAGCAAACACTATCGTCAATGGTGAAAAACTGAAAGAATTTCCCCTAAAGTCAGGAACAAGACAAGGGTGCCCACCCTCACCACTACTATTCAACATAGTTTTGGAAGTTTTGGCCACAGCAATCAGAGCAGAAAAAGACATAAAAGGAATCCAAATTGGAAAAGAAGAAGTAAAACTCTCACTGTTCGCTGATGACATGACCCTCTACACAGAAAACCCTAAAAACTCTACCAGAAAACTACTAGAGCTAATCAATGAATACAGTAAAGTTGCAGGATATAAAATCAACACACAGAAATCCCTTGAATTCCTATACACTAGTAATGAGAAAATAGAGAAATTAAGGAAAAAATTACATTCACCATTGCAATGAAAAGAATAAAATACTTAGGAATATATCTACCTAAAGAAACAAAATACCTATGTATAGAAAACTATAAAACACTAGTGAAAGAAATCAGAAAGGACACTAATAGATGGAGAAATATACTGTGTTCATGGATTGGAAGAAGCAATATAGTGAAAATGAGTATACTACCCAAAGAAATTTATACATTTAATGCAATCTCTATCAAGCTACCTATGTTTTTCACAGAACTAGAACAAATAATTTCACAATTTGTATGGAAATACAAAAAACCTCAAATAGCCAAAGCAATCTTGAGAAAGAAGAATGGAACTGGGGGAATCAACCTGCCAGACTTCAGGCTCTACTACAAAGCCACAGTCATCAAGACAGTATGGTACTGGCATAAAGACAGAAATATAGATCAATGGAAAAAAACAGAAAGCCTAAAGATAAATCCATGCACCTATGGACACCTTATCTTTGAGAAGGGAGGCAAGAATATTCAATGGAGAAAAGACAGTCTCTTTAACAAGTGGTGCTGGGAAAACTGGTCAGCCACTTGTAAAAGAATGAAACTAGAACACTCCCTAACACCATACACAAAAAGAAACTCAAAATGGATTAAAGATCTAAATGTAAGACCAGAAACTATAAAACTCCTAGAGACGAACATACACAAAACACTCTCCGACATAAATCACAGCAGGATCCTCCATGACCCACCTCCCAGAATATTGGAAATAAAGCAAAATAAACAAATGGACCTAATCAAAATTAAAAGCTTCTGCACAGCAAAGGAAACTATAAGCAAAGTGAAAAGACAGCCTTCAGAATGGGAGAAAATAATAGCAAATGAAGCAACTGACAAAGGATTAATCTCAAAAATATACAAGCAACTCATGCCGCTCAATTCCAGAAAAATAAATGGCCCAATCAAAAAATGGGCCAAAGAACTAAACAGACATTTCTCCAAAGAAGACATAACAAACAAATGAAAAGATGGCTAACAAACAAATGAAAAGATGCTCAACATCACTCATAATCAGAGAAATGAAAATCAAAACCACAATGAGGCACCATTTCACGTCAGTCAGAATGGCTGCTATCCAAACGTCTACAAGTAATAAATGCTGTAGTGGGTGTGGAGAAAAGGGAACCCTCTTACACTGTTGGTGGGAATGCAAACTAGTACAACAACTATGGAGAACAGTGTGGATATTCCTTTAAAAACTGGAAATAGAACTGCCATACGACCCAGCAATGTCACTGCTGGGCATACACACCAAGGAAACCAGAATTGAAAGAGACACATGTACTCCAATGTTCATCGCAGCACTCTTTATAATACCCAGGACATGGAAGCAACCTAGATGTCCATCTGCAGACGAATGGATAAGAAGGCTGTGGTACATATACACAATGGAGTATTGCTCATCAATTAAAAAGAATACATTTGAATCAGTTCTAATGAGGTGGATGAAACTGGAGCCTATTATACAGAGTGAAGTCAGCCAGAAAGAAAAACACCAATACAGTATGCTAACCCATATATATGGAATTAGAAAGATGGTAACAATAACCCTGTATACGAGACATCAAAAGAGACACAGATGTATAGAAGAGTCTTTTGGACTCTTTGGGAGAGGGCGAGGGTGGGATGATTTAGGAGAATGGCATTGAAGCATGCACATTATCATATGTGACATGAATCGCCAGTCCAGGTTTGATGCATGATACAGGATGCTTGGGGCTGGTGTACTGAGATGGGATGGGGAGGGAGGTGAGAGGGGGGATTCAAGATGGGGAACATATATACATCCGGGGCAGATTCATGTCAATGTATGTCAAAACCAATACAATAATGTAAAGTAATTAGCCTCCAATTAAAATAAATAAATTTTTTTAAAAATCCTGGTTGAAACAGTGGGAGACTGTATTTTCTTGGGCGCCAAAGTCACTGCAGATAGTGACTGCAGCTACGAAATTAAAAGATGCTTTCTCCTTGGAAGAAAAGCTATGACCAACCTAGATAGCATATTAAAAATCAGAGATGTTACTTTGCCAACAAAGATCTATCTAGCCAGAGTGACTCAGTTTAGTTCAGTTCAGTTGCTCAGTCCTGTCTGACTCTTTGTAACTCATAGATTGCAGCACGCCAGACGTTCCTGTCCATCATCAACTCCCAGAGCTTGCTCAAAATCATGTACATCAAGTAGGTGATGCCATCTACCATCTCATCCTCTGTCATCCCCTTCTCCTCCTGCCTTCAATCTTTCCCACTATCAGGGTCTTTTCTAATGAGTCAGGTCTTCACATCCAGTGGCCAGAGTATTGAAGCTTCAGCTTCAGCATGAATCCTTCCAATGAATATTCAGGACCGATTTCCTTTCGGAGTGACTATTTGATCTCCTTGCTGTCCAAGAGACCTTAAAAAGTCTTCTCCAACACCACAGTTCAAAAGCATCAATTCTTTGCCGCTCAGCCTTCTTTATGGTCCAACTCTCACATGCATACATGACCACTGGAAAAACCATAGCTTTGACTAGATGGACATTTGTTGGCAAAGTAATGTCTCTGCTTTTTAATATGCTGTCTAGGTTGGTCATAGCTTTTCTTCCAAGGAGAAAGCATCTTCTAATTTCATGGCTGCAGTCACCATCTGCAGCAATTTTGGAGTCCAAGAAAATGAAGTCTCTCACTGTTTCCATTGTTTCCCCATCCGTTTGCTATGAAGTAATGGGACCAGCTGCCATGATCTTAGTTTTTTCAATGTTGAGATTTAAGCCAGCTTTTTCACTGTCCTCTTTCACTTTCATAAAGAAGCTCCTCAGTTCCTCTTCACTTTCTGCCATAAGGATGGTGTCATCTGCCTATGTGAGGTTATTGATATTTCTCCCAACAGTCTTGACTTCAGCTTGTGCTTCATCCAGCCTGGCATTTCACACGATTTACTCTTCATAGAAGTTAAATAAGCAGGGTGACAATAAAAAGCCTTGACGTACTCCTTTCCCAATTTGGAACCAGTCTGTTATGTCCGATTCTAACTGCTGCCTCTTGACCTGTATACAGATTTCTCAGGAGGCATGTAAAGTGGTCTGGTATTCCCATTTCTAAGAATTTTCCACATTTTATTGTGATCCACACAGTCAAAGGCTTTGGCATAGTCAATAAAGCAGAAATAGACATTTTTCTGGAACTCTCTTGCTTTTTCTATGATCCAGCAGATGTTGGCAACTTGATATCTGGTTCCTCTACCTTTTCTAAATCCAGCTTGACCATGTGGAAGTCCTTGGTTCACCTACTGTTGAAGCCTGGCTTGGAGAATTTTGAGCATCACTTTGCTAGACTGTGTAATGAGTGCAATTGTGTGCTAGTTTGAACATTCTTTGGCATTGTATTTTTTTGAGATTAGAATGAAAACTGACCTTTTCCAGTCCTGTGGCCACTGCTGAGTTTTCCAAATTTGCTAACATATTGAGTGCAGCACTTTCACAGCATCATCTTTTAGGATTTGAAGTAGCTCAACTGGAATTCCATCACTTTCACTAGCTTTTTTCATAGTGATTCTTCCTAAGGCCCACTTGACTTCACATTCCAGGATGTCTGGCTCTAGGGGAGTGATCACACCATCGTGGTTATCTGGGTCATGAAGATCTTTATTGTATAGTTCTTCTGTGTTTTCTTGTGCCTCTTCTTAATATCTTCTACTTCTGTTAGGTCCATACCTTTTCTGTCCTTTATGGTGCCCATCTTTGCATGACATGTTCCCTTAGTAATTCTAATTTTCTTGAAGAGAACTTTAGTCTTTTCCATTCTATTATTTCCTCCATTTCTTTGCATTGATCACTGAAGAAGGCTTTCTTATCTCTTCTTGCTATTCTTTGGAACTATACATCAGATGGGTGTATCTTTCCTTTTTTCCTTTGCCTTTCACTTCTCTTCTTTTCTCAGCTATTTGTATGGCCTCCTCAGACAACCATTTTGCCTTTCTGCATTTCTTTTTCTTGTGTTGAGCCAGACTTGTCTGTGAGTGTCCAGGAGCCTCTGGCGGAGTCGTGGGTCAGCTGTGGCCTACTGTGGGATCAGGGGCACTGAATACAACAGTACATGGACAAATCCTTTTGAAGGAGTTTGCCATTATCTTAATTACCCCTACCATAGTTTGGCCTCAGGCCAAACAACAAAAAAGGAACAGAGCCCTGTCCATCAATGGAAAATTGGATTAAAATTTACTGAGCATGGCCCTGCCCTTCAGAACAAGACCCAGTTTCCCCCACAATCAGTCTCTCCTAAAAGGAAGCTTCCATAAGTCTCTTATCCTTATCCATCAGAGAGCAGACAGAATGAAATCCACAATCACAGAAAACTAAGCAAACTTGTCACATGGATCACAGCCTTGTCTAATTCAATGAAACTATGAGCCATGCTGTGTAGGAACACCCAAGATGGGCAGGTCGTGGTGGAGAGTTACAACAAAACATGGTCTGCTGGAGAAGCGAATGGCAAACCACTTCAGTATTCTTGCCTTTAGAACCCCATGAACAGTAGGAAAAGGCAAAAAAGTCTGAGTGACTGAACAACAAAGATGATATTTAAGGTAAAGGTTTTTGCCATTTTGGAGAGTTACTCGGTTTTCCTAGGTCTCTTCCGTGTACACATGTTATTAAACTTTGTTGTTTTCTCCTGTCAATCTATCACATGCCAATTTAATTCTGACTCAACAGAAGAACTCAGAAGGGTAGAGGAAATCTTTCTCCTCAACAAAGGTGAGCCACCTCCTTGTGCACGCATTTGTGCTAAGTTGCTTCAGTCATGTCCAACTCTTCATGACTCTATTGACTGTAGCCCACCAGGCTTCTCTATCCATGGATTCTTTGGGCAAGAATACTAGAGCTGGTTGCCATTTGCTCCTCCAGGGGATCTTCCTGGCCCAGGGGTTGAACTCCCATCTCTTAAGCCTATTTCATTGGCAGGTGGGTTCTTTACCACTTAGCTCCATCTGGGAAGCTAAGCCACCCCCTTGAATGTCCTAGAAATCCTGAGTGACATTTCACATAGGACTAGAGTTCTGAGTTAGAAGCAGAGCCAAATATGTGCAATTGAACATGTTGTTCCATTGTACCTGCAAGCAGGTAAGGATTGGGAAGACCCAGTTTATACCCAGATAAATATGGCATCATGCCTGCCCTTCAGTGAGTTTATTAACTAGTGGAAGAAAGAGCAAGTTAACAAAAGTATTAACTTCACAGTATGAGAAGTACTACAAAACTAAATTACCTGAGCTGTGATAACACAATAAAAGAATAGAGACTCCTCTTACTTAACATGATTGTCACTTTTCCCACTGTCCTTGCCTACAAAAAGCCCAAAGTATGACAGAATGTGGAGCTGCTGGCTTCCCATACTTTACCCCATTATAGATTTTTGTTTTCTCACTCAGATTATTTATTTTATTTTCTAATCTTCAACTAGGTCATGTTTCTTCTCTACTGAAGAAGTCCAAGTATGAAGCTTGGTGATGAGGAGGGGAGTGGTGAGCACAGGGCCTGAGAACCAAGAAGCTGAAACAAAGGATGCTTGGGTCAACGCTTGAGTCTAAAATCTTTCTGAATACAAAGCAGAAGCCTTTTATGATTAAGTTGCCTAGAGTCCTTGTCAAGTTCTAGAATCAGTGGTCTCTGGTGATACAGTACTCAGACTCAATCTCTGAGGTCCAAGAAAGTGAGATAATTATGAACCAAGTCAGAGATAAGAAGATAACCTCTCTCAAGAGACAGAGCCTCCTACTCTATGGGATTCAGAGTGTAGTTTTATCAGATTTGTAGTGTTCTAAGAAAGACACCTTCCAAATCCTAGATTTTTAAACAGTGACCCAAAACTCTTTTTAACACTGTGAGGACAGATAGAATACTCTGTGTTTATCAGATGTGACCTCTGGTCTATAAACCAGGATTTGAATATCCTCAGCCAACTCATCTAGGAAACCCTTGCCTAATGCCCTTGGTAGAGGAATCCTTTTTTTTTTTACCAAATCTTCTCTTCCCTCTCATCAACCTCCTGGCCAGTTTGAGAAGTCAGTAAGTGTGAACTGCCTCTGTTGAATTGTTTCCAAGTGGACCCAGTGGATCACATTGCAACCCTTTCCACAGAGTCTCTCAGGAGAGGAACAAAAGGAAAAAACAAACCAGCTGTTTCCAAGAAGAGAAACACCATACCCCATTCAGTTCAGTTCAGTCGCTCAGTCGTGTCCCACTCTCCGCGACCCCATGAATCACAGCACGCCAGGCCTCCCTGTCCATCACCAACTCCCGGAGTACACCCAAACTCATGTCCACAGAATCGGTGATGCCATCCAGCCATCTCATTCTCTGTCATCCCCTTCTCCTCCTGCCCCCAAACTTTCCCAGCATCAGAGTCTTTTCCAGTGAGTCAACTCGTCGCATGAGGTGGCCAAAGTATTGCAGTTTCAGCTTTAGCATCAGTCCTTCCAATGAACACCCAGGATTGATCTCCTTTAGAATGGACTTGTTAGTCTGTACCAAAAGGACATAATCACAATGCCACATTTATCCCAACTAGGTACGTGCCCTTGAACTAGAGGTGCTGAGCATGGCATCTGTTTACAAATGAGGCAATTAGAGGTAGCTAAAAGTATTCATCTTTGTTACTACTTCCTTCAGTGTATATAATATTAGCCAAATGTCTCAACGGCTGGTAAATCATCTTTAATTCCTTTGGAACTCATCGTAGTAATGTTAACTATGATGGATTCCTGTGGTATTTAAAGAACTAGATTGTCAATTAGCTTTTATGAGATACATCACAGTCATCAGCCTTGTATCATACCTCCTATTCACTGAAGCCAGTTATTAAAATGTACAATAATTTGCTTTTATTATAATCTATCTAAAAGCCAAAGCTAGTCTCCAAAATAATTTAAAGTTCTAAGTTGCAATCTAAGAGACCTTTTCTTCAAAATGAGTACATAATGTAGTGTCACCATTCTTCGTTAATTATTTTGCAGAGTGTGAATTTTAGTTAATCGTTTCTCACAAGGACCAAATAACAAAGGTGCTTCCTAACAGCCTCTCTGGGAATAAGTACAATCCTTTCAGAAGCTAATTAATCAAGCCACGCTCGTAAAAACATGTAACTACCCACCAGGGTAAGAGTCCCCAGAGGCCTCCAGCTCCTGGAAATCACTTGCCCACGGTGTTGACCTTGGCTGAGAGAAAGGACAGTGAGTCAATTCTGACTTGGCACAGCACCCACCAGAAACCTTCCATGCCAACCAATATGGTCATCTGCTCATGATAACCTGGAACTTTAAAAGCCCCACCATCACTGCAGGAGCTCTTTAGAACTTGCCCAGTACTACCTGTAACTTGAGAAGGCAAAGATAGATGGGCCTGGTGGAAACACAGGAAGATGAGGAAAAGTCCAGCTCTCTGTTTCGAATCTAATATGTAACCGTAAGTTATTTAATTATGATTTTCCAAGAACCTGAAGATAATCAAATCTGGATTTTATTCCTGCCCTTCAGGAATGTATGGTGCAATGGTGCAGACAGAGACACCCAAGCAAATGACAAGATGAGACAGAGTTTACACATCTGAGTTAACAGCTCCACAAAGGTTTATCCTCTGCCATCAAATTTGCCTCAGTTCAGTTCAGTCACTCAGTCGTTGTGACCCCATGAACCAAAGCACACCAGGCCTCCCTGTCTATCACCAATTCCAAGAGTCCACCCAAAACCATGTCCATTGTGTCGGTGATGCCATCCAGCCATCTTATCCTCTGCTGTCCCTTTCTCCCCTCTTTCCCAGAATCAGGGTCTTTTCCAATGAGTCAGCTCGACACATCAGATGGCCAAAGTATTGGAGTTTCAGCTTCAGCTTCAGTCCTTCCAATGAATATTCAGAACTGATTTCCTTTAGGATGGACTGGTTGGATCTCCTTGCAGTCCAAGGGACTCTCAAGAATCTTTTCCAACACCACAGCTCAAAAGCATCAATTCTTCTGTGCTCAGCTTTATTTATAGTCCAACTCTCACATCCATACATGACCACTGGTAAAACACTAGATGGACCTTCAAATTTGCCTCATTGAACTGCAATTCATAGACTCTTGTTAGTGTATGTGTCTTTCTCCCAGGGACCTGTAAATTCTTTCAAGGCAGGGAGCCTTCCTCTCTGTATCTGTGTCTGATACAGCGCTGGACTCATATTTTTTAGTGAACAAATGAATATAATAACAATAAGCAACATATAATGAGCATATACTATAAGCAGGGCCTAGTTTGGGTATCTCATGGAATTCCTCCAATAATCCTACAAGGAAAGCTCAAAGTATTATATTTCACATTTTACTGATAAGAAAATGGAGGTTTGTAGAGATGGGAGTAATTTGCCCAAATTCCCCCAGGTATTAAGTGGCAGAACTAGCATTAGATCCTTGGTCTAAATCCTATGTTCATATTCTTGACCAGTATGCAATATTATTTTAATAAAAATTCTAAAAAAGCTTACAAAGTCTCTCTCTCTCTCTCTCTCTCTCTCTCTCACACACACACACACACACACACACACACGTGCGCGCGTGCTAAAGGTAATGATCCATTCCAAACTGAGGCAAACGGATAATTGCAAATTGTGCCATTAGGTTATGGAAGTTTTCCTGAAGGTGGTGGCTCCTGAGCTGATCCTTAAAACATGGGAGGGCTTTAATCAGCAATCTCATTTGGAGAAGGACCATGCAAAAGGCAAGGAAGGGGAGGCTGATTATTGATGCTGAGGATTTCAGCATGAGGAGTGGATAGCCTCGCTGTACCGCAAAGGCTACTCCCAGAATCACTGTGGTTGACCTGACAGAGTTTTAAGAAGCAGCACCACCATAGCCATCACAACTACCCCACTGCCCACTCATGTTAATTCAAAGGGGGCACAAGCTAGATCAGGGTAGTGCACAAAATGATCCTCTTCCCCTGTGTTACCCTGTGTGCATAAGAACACACAGACACACACCATGACAGTTCCAGAGAGGAAACAAACCCAGCAGTTAACAGACTCTGGCCAAGGAAGATAACATTCCAGGCCTGATTTAAAACCACCTATGTGTCAACAATTCTCACTGATGGGCATCTGACAACGAATGTCCTAGGCTTGGCTTTATCAAGCCTACTCCAGCCATAGCTTTGAATCGTGGGTCAATGTTGAGGGGAAGAGAAGTGGGAGGGGAAGAGATTGTCAGGAAAAGTGTGTAAATGGGACAGGTTCAGTGGCCAGGACACCTGCACATTATTTCTGTCAGTTTGTAGTCACTATGCATTCTCTTGAATGCCCTAGAAAAAATCTGCTAGAGGTCTGAATTCAAAGAATATTATGTGAGCTAAACACAAATAAATAACTTGGTTATGGGGGTAGCCCCTTCTGACCCATCATTTTGCCAAAATGAACTCCTCATGGTTGAGTGGCCCTCCTCCTCTTTCTTATGATTAGTTTGAGCTGGCTCTGCAATATTTATTGAGAAGACCTTTTATTATAAAGCAGCCAAGTACTTGTTACCTGAAATATATGCACGTTTTTAAAGTCTGCATTCAAGGTTTAAAACCTTTTTGCTTATGAAAAATGTCCTACCTGGCCTCTCCCTGTCTCATTTGGGAGATTAAACAGTAGCTATATAGTTGAACTGCAATTTGCTTGGCTCTGAAGAAGCCATTATCATTGAAATTCAAAACCCTTGATATAAGGTGTCTTGGAGAACTATCCGTTATCTTGGAGAACTATAGTATGCTATATATTGCATATTAGAGTACAGAGTACAATGCAAAATTAGTCTTTATAAAGAGTTACAAGAGAAAGCCTTGTATGAAACAAGATATGGTTGTCATAACAATTGACCTCCTGGACTGTACATCATCCAGGAAGTCTGAGGTGTGGGTTACCCCAAGCAAGAGAACCAATGGAGACAGTCAAGAGCACAGCAGGTACAGCATTGTCCTCTGTTCTGAAAATGGATATTTTCCTCTTGAGTGAATAACATAGGCATATTATTAAAGCAGATTAGTGTCATACATGACTTAACAACTAAACAACAAAAATAAGAGCGCCATTCTGAGAGTGATAAAGAGAGTAAAAGCCAAACAACAATTCTTTTATGAAGGGATGAGAGAGGGATGTGTCTGAGAGATAGGATTTTATCAAAGCAGAAAGCAGAATTCACAAGGTCATTTCACACCAAATAATGTCAAGAAAGGTTCTAAGAAGAAAGAAAATAGAGAACAGACTTCAGAGATGTTGGCCACATGAAGTTATACTGATTTTGAAAGGTGTTCCAAGGTTCTTACTAAGGTTCTGCTCTCTTACGTGTTCCTGTGATGCTGTTCTGATCTCTTCATTAACCAATATGCTACTCTCTTAAGCCGAGTGTGGGCCTAAAAATATGCTGGTCACCAGAGGGTACGGTCAGCAGACCACTGGCAATAGAGTCACCAAAAGCACTTGTTAGAGACACAGAGCCCTGAGTTCTTCCACAGACTGACTGAATCAAAATCCTTAGGGATGGGGCTTTCAAATATAAACTTTTAAAATAGTATCCCACTTCTTCCAGGTTGTCCATTTTATTGGCATATAGTTGCTTATAGTAACTTACAAAGTCTCCTTTGTATTTTTGCATTGTCAGTTGTAACTCCTCCTTTTTCATTTCTAATTTATTTTAAACTTCAATCCTCTCCCTTCTTAAGGAGTCTGGCTAAAGGCTTATCCATTTTTTTTATCTTCTCAAAGAACCAGTTTTTTACTTTCATTGAATTTTGCCATTATTCTCTTTGTGTCCATTTCACTTATTACTGTTCTGATCTTTATGATTTCTTTTCTTCTACTAAGGCTGGGTTTTGTTTGTTCTTTCTCTCATTGCTTTAGGTGTAAGCTTAGATTGTCTATTTGAGATCTTTCTTATTTATTGAGGTATGATTGAATTCCTATAAACTTCCCTCTCAGAATTGCATTTGCTGCATTCCACAGGTTTTGGATCCTTGTGTTTTCATGGTCATTTGTTTCTAAGTTCTTTTTAAATTTCCTCTTTGCTTTCTTCAACAATCTCTTGGTTATTTAGTAGTGTATTGATTAGTCTCCATATGTTTGTGTTTTTTACAGTTATTTTCCCCCAGCGATTGAGTTCTAACTTCATAGCATTGTGGTCAGAAAATATGTTTGATAAGATTTCAATTTTAGGAGGAGGAACAAGATGGCGGAGGAATAGGACGGCGAGACCACTCTCTCCTCCACAAATTCATCAAAAGAACTTTTGAACGCGAGTAAAGTCCACAAAACAACTTCTGAATGCTGCCAGAGGACGTCAAGCACCCAGAAAAGCAGCCCATTTTCTTCGAAAGGAGGTAGGAAAAAACATAAAAGATAAAAAGCGAAACAAAAGAAGTAAGGACGGAGCTCCGTCCCGGGAAGGGAGGCTTTAAAAAGAGAGAAGTTTCCAAACACCAGGACACATTCTCACTGGCGATTCTGTGGCGAGCCTTGGAAGCTCAGAGGGCCACATAACCCTCTTTTTTTTTTAAGATTTTTTTAAAACCCACAGATTACCCGCCAAACAGTAACTCCCAGCGGAGAAGCCGCGCAGACGCCTGCATACGCCATTAGCAAGCGGGGGCTGGGCAGGGAGGAGCCGGCTGAACTGCTTAGAGAGAGGACTGGGCTTGAATGCCGTGAGAACAATTTGAGAGAACTGGGGAGAGCAAAGCAGACTGTGGGATAGCTTCCCCACGAAAAGGCGGAAAGCTCTAACCTATGACTCGGCCAGCCCCGCTCACAGAATAAAGGACTGAGCAGAGCGAGCTGGCTGCGGTCGGCCCATCCCCCATTCCCCACCGAGACAGGCAGGGAGTGCAGCCAGAGCCGGAGCGGGCAACCGCGGCCCCAGAAAGGCATCCGATACAAACTGCAGGCAGCCTTGTTGCTATTCAGGACTTCTTGGGCTCGGGCCGGTCGATATACCCCTGAGAAGGTGTGCCGGTTGTACACCCAGAAAACTGAGTGGCGGGGACTGGGGAGGCGATAAGTCGCAGAGACCACGCTCACCAAACACCTGGTCCCCTGAGCTGCTCGGACTGGGGAAGGCACAAAACGCAGGCCCAACCAAGCCTGCGCCTTTGTGGAGTACCTGAGATCCTGAACTTGAGCCGCTCAGACCTGGGAAGTGCATACAACCCAGTGCCGGCCTCGGACAGTTCCCGGCAGAGCAACCTAGAGCCTGTGCAGTGTAGACTGGGACAGCATACGTGCTGTGAGCGGGGACAAACCCAGTGTGGCCGAAACGCTGCGAGCACTCCCCACAGACGCCAGAGATAATCGACTGCAGCGTTCCTCCCTTCCCAGAACAGGACTGAACAACTGAGCCTTAAAAAGTGTCCACCCACCCCCTAGTATCAGGGCGGAAATTAGACACTGAAGAGACCAGCAGACAGAAGCTAAAACAGAGGGAACCACCTTGGAAATGACAGATAGAGACGTCTAGAGACTACTCCAAGAATAAGACCAAAAACCAGAGGCAAGAGGCTTAAGCCCGAATCCTGAGAACACCAGAGAACTCCTGACTCCAGGGAACATTCATCGATAGGAGCTCATCAAACGTCTCCATACCTACGCTAAACCCAAGGGTCAACAAGTTCCAGAGCAAGACATACCACGCAAATTCTCCAGTAACACAGGAAACTAGTCCTGAGCTTCAATATACAGGCTGCCCAAAGTCACTCCAAACCCACTGACATCTCATAACTCATTACTGGACACTTCATTGCACTCCAGAGAGAAGAAATCTAGCTCCACCCACCAGAACACCGACACTGGCTTCCATAACTAGGGAACCTTGACAAGTCACCTGTCCAACCCCACACACAGCAAGGAAACTATATAATAAAGAGAACTCCACAAACGGCCAGAAGAGGGAAAGGCCACCCCAAGCAAAGCATTATAAGCAAGATGAAGAAGCAGAGAAATACCCAGCAAGTAAAGGAACAAGATAAATACCCACCAACACAAACAAAAGAGGAAGATATAGGGAATCTACATGAAAAAGAATTTCGAATTTTGGTGGTGAAAATGATTCAAAATCTTGAAAGCAAAATGGAGTTACAGATAAATAACTTGGAGAAAAAGATTGAGAAGATGGAAGAAAGGTTTAATAATGACTTAGAGGAAATAAAAAAGAGTCAATATACAATGAATAATACAATAGATGAGATCAGAAACACTCTGGAGGGAACAAACAGTAGAATAACAGAGGCAGAAGACAGGATAAGCGAGCTAGAAGATAGAATTGTAGAAATAAATGAAACAGAGAGGAAAAAATAAAAACAAATTAAAAGAAATGAGAACAATATTAGAGACCTCTGGGACAACCTTAAACGCTCCAACATTCGAATCATAGGAATCCCAGAAGAAGAAGACAAAAAGAAAGACCATGAGAGAATACTTGAGGAGATAATAGTTGAAAACTTCCCTAAAATAGGGAAAGAAATAATCACTCAAGTCCAAGAAACCCAGAGAGTCCCCAACAGGATAAACCCAAGGCGAAATACTCCTAGACACATATTAATCAAATTAACAAAGATCAAACACAAAGAACAAATATTAAAAGCAGCAAGGGAAAAACAGCAAATAATACACAAGGGGATTCCCATAAGGATAACAGCTGATCTTTCAACAGAAACTCCTCAGGCCAGGAGGGAATGGCAAGACATACTTAAAGTGATGAAAGAAAATAACCTACAGCCCAGACTACTGTACCCAGCAAGGATCTCATTCAAATATGAAGGAGAAATCAAAAGCTTTACAGACAAGCAAAAGCTGAGAGAATTCAGCATTACCAAACCAGCTCTCCAACAAATGCTAAAGGATCTTTTCTAGACAGGAAACACAGAAAGGGTGTATAAACTCGAACCCAAAGCAATAAAGAAAATGGCTACGGGATCGTACTTATCAATAATTACCTTAAACGTAAATGGGTTGAATGCCCCAACCAAAAGACAAAGGCTGGCTGAATGGATACAAAAAAAAGACCCCCATATATGTTGTCTGCAAGAGACCCACCTCAAAACGAGGGACACATACAGACTGAAAGTGAAGGGCTGGAAAAAGATATTCCATGCAAATAGAGACCAAAAGAAAGCAGGAGTAGCAATACTCATATCAGATAAAATAGACTTTAAAACAAAGGCTGTGAAAAGAGACAAAGAAGGAAACTACATAATGATCAAAGGATCAATCCAAGATGAAGATATAACAATTATAAATATTTATGCACCCAACATAGGACCACCGCAATATGTAAGACAATTACTAACAAGTATGAAAGGGGAAATTAACAATAATGCAATAATAGTGGGAGATTTTAATACCCCACTTACATCTATGGATAGATCAACTAAACAGAAAATTAACAAGGAAACACAATCTTTAAATGATGCGATAGACCAGTTAGACCTAATTGATATCTACAGGACATTTCACCCCAAAACAATGAATTTCACCTTTTTCTCAAGTGCACATGGAACCTTTTCCAGGATAGATCACATCCTGGGCCATAAATCTAGCCTTGGTAAATTCAAAAAAGTTGAAATCATCCCATGCATCTTTTCTGACCACAATGCAGTAAAATTAGATCTCAATTATGGGAGAAAACCTATTAAACATGCCAACAGATGGAGGCTGAACAACACGCTGCTGAACAACGAACAAATCATAGAAGAAATCAAAAGAGAAATCAAAATATGCATAGAAATGAATGAAAATGAAAACACAACAACCCAAAACCTCTGGGACACTGTAAAAGCAGTGCTAAGGGGGAAGTTCATAGCAATACAGGCACACCTCAAGAAACAAGAAAAAAGTCAACTAAATAACCTAACTCTACATCTAAAGCAACTAGAAAAGGAAGAAATGAAGAACCCCAGGGTCAGTAGAAGGAAAGAAATTGTAAAAATTAGGACAGAGATAAATGCAAAAGAAACAAAAGAGACTATAGCAAAAATCAACAAAGCCAAAAGCTGGTTCTTTGAGAAGGTAAATAAAATTGACAAACCACTAGCCAGACTTATCAAGAAACAAAGGGAGAAGAACCAAATCAATAAAATTAGAAATGAAAATGGAGAGATCACAACTGACAACACAGAAATACAAAGGATTATTAGAGAATACTATCAGGAATTAAATGGCAATAAAATGAATAACCTGGAAGAAATGGACAAATTCTTAGAAAAGTACAACTTTCCAAAACTGAACCAGAAAGAAATAGAAAATCTGAACAGACCCATCATAAGCACGAAAATTGAAACTGTAATCAAAAATCTCCCAGCAAACAAAAGCCCAGGTCCAGACGGCTTCACAGCTGAATTCTACCAAAAATTTAGAGAAGAGCTAACACCTATTCTACTCAAACTCTTCCAGAAAATTGCTGAGGAAGGGAAACTTCCAAACTCATTCTCTGAGGCCACCATCACCCTAATCCCAAAACCTGGTAAAGACCCCACAAAAAAAGAAAACTACAAGCCAATATCACTGATGAACATAGATGCAAAAATCCTTAACAAAATTCTAGCAATCAGAATCCAACAGCATATTAAGAAGATCATACATCATGACCAAGTGGCCTTTATCCCAGGAATGCAAGGATTCTTCAATATCCGCAAATCAGTCAACGTAATACACCACATTAACAAACTGAAAAATAAAAATCATATGATTATCTCAATAGATGCAGAGAAAGCCTTCGACAAAATTCAACATCCATTTATGATAAAAACCCTCCAGAAAGTGGGAATAGAAGGGACATACCTCAACATAATAAAAGCTATATATGACAAACCCACAGCAAACATCATCCTCAATGGTGAAAAACGGAAAGCATTTCCCCTTAAGTCAGGAACAAGACAAGGGTGCCCACTCTCACCACTACTATTCAACATAGTTCTGGAAGTTTTGGCTACAGCAATCAGAGAAGAAAAAGACATAAAAGGAACACAAATTGGAAAAGAAGAAGTAAAACTTTCACTGTTCGCTGATGACATGATCCTCTACACAGAAAACCCTAGAGACTCTACCAGAAAACTACTAGAGCTAATCAATGATTACAGTAACGTTGCAGGATATAAAATCAACACACAGAAATCCCTTGCATTCCTATACCCTAATAATGAGAAAATAGAAAGAGAAATTAAGGAAACTATTCCATTCACTGCTGCAACGAAAAGAATTAAATACTTAGGAATATATCTACCTAAGGAAACAAAAGACTTGTTCATAGAAAACTATAAAACACTAGTGAAAGTAATCAAAGAGGACACTAATAAATGGAGAAATATACCATGCTCATGGATTGGAAGAATAAATATTATAAAAATGAGTATACTACCCAAAGTAATTTATACATTCAATGCAATCCCTATCAAGCTACCAACGATATTTTTCACAGAACTAGAACAAATAATCTCACAATTTGTATGGAAATACAAAAAACCTCGAATAGCCAAAGCAATCTTGAGGAAGAAAAATGGAACTGGGGGAATTAACCTGCCGGACTTCAGGCTATACTACAAAGCCACAGTCATCAAGACAGTATGGTACTGGCATAAAGACAGAAATATAGATCAATGGAACAAAATAGAAAGCCCCGAGATAAATCCACGCACCTATGGACACCTCATCTTTGACAAAGGAGGCAAGAATATAAAATGGAGAAAAGACAGTCTCTTTAACAAGTGGTGCTGGGAAAACTGGTCAGCCACTTGTAAAAGAATGAAACTAGAACACTTCTTAACACCATACACCAAAATAAACTCAAAATGGATTAGAGAGCTAAATGTAAGGCCAGAAACTATAAAACTCCTAGAGGAGAACGTAGGCAAAACACTCTCCGACATAAATCACAGCAGGATCCTCCATGACCCACCTCCCAGAATATTGGAAATAAAAGCAAAAATAAACAAATGGGACCTAATTAAAATCAAAAGCTTCTGCACAGCAAAGGAAACTATAAGCAAGGTGAAAAGACAGCCTTCAGAATGGGAGAAAATAATAGCAAATGAAGCAATTGATAAAGGATTAATCTCCAAAATATACAAGCAGCTCCTGCAGCTCAATTCCAGAAAAATAAATGACTCAATCAAAAAATGGGCCAAAGAGCTAAACAGACATTTCTCCAAAGAAGACATACAGATGGCTAACAAACAAATGAAAAAAAGGTTCAACATCCCTCATAATCAGAGAGATGCAAATCAAAACCACAATGAGATACCATTTCACACCTGTCAGAATGGCTGCTATCCAAAAGTCTACATGCAATAAATGCTGGAGAGGATGTGGAGAGAAGGGAACCCTCTTACACTGTTGGTGGGAATGCAAGCTAGTACAGCCACTATGGAGAACAGTGTGGAGATTCCTCAAACAACTGGAAATAGAACTGCCATATGATCCAGCAATCGCACTCCTGGGCATACACACCGAGGAAACCAGAATTGAAAGAGACACGTGTACTCCAATGTTCATTGCAGCACTGTTTATAATAGCCAGGACATGGAAGCAACCTAGATGTCCATCTGCAGACAAATGGATAAGAAAGCTTTGGTACATATACACAATGGAGTATTATTCAGCCATTAAAAAGAATGCATTTGAATCAGTTCTAATGAGGTGGATGAAACTGGAGCCTATTATACAGAGTGAAGTAAGCCAGAAAGTAAAACACCAATACAGCATACTAACGCATATATATGGAATTTAGAAAGATGCAAATGATAACCCTGTATACGAGACAGCAAAAGAGACACAGATGTATAGATCAGTCTTTGGGACTCTATGGGAGAGGGTGAGGGTGGGATGATTTAGGAGAATGTCATTGAAACACGTATGTTGTCATATGTGAAATGAATCGCTAGTTCAGGGTCAATGCATGTTATAGGATGCTAGGGGCTGGCATGCGGGGATGACCCAGAGGGAGGATAAAGGGAGGAGGGAGGTGGGAGGGGGGTTCAGGAGGGGGAACTTATGTAAACCCGGGGCGAATTCATGTCAATGTATGGCAAAACCAACCAATATAATATTGTAAAATAATTTCCCTCCAATAAAAAATAAATTAATTACAAAAAAAAAAGATTTCGATTTTATTAAATTTACTGAGGCTTGATTTGTAACCCAAGATGTGATGTATCCTGGAGAATATTCCATATGTACTTGAGAAGAAAGTGTATTCTGCTGCTTTTGGATGGAATTGCCTATGAGTATCAATTAAGTCTCTCTGGTCTATTGTGTCATTTAAAGCTTATGTTCCCTTATTTATTTTCTGTCTGGATGATCTGTCCAGGTATACGTGGGGTGTTAAAGTCTTCCACCACTATTATTTTGTTGGTGTCAATTTCTTCTTTACGTCTATTAGCATTTGCATTATGTATTGAGGTGCTTCTTCTTGGATTGATCCCTTAATTATTAGGTAGTGTCTTTCCTAGTTTTTTAAAAGTCTCTATTTTAAAGATATATTGTAAAATAATTAGCCTCCAATAAAAATAAAGTTATTTTATCTTATATGAGTATTGCTACCTCAGCTTTCTTTTGATTTCCATTTGCATGGAATATCTTTTTCCATCACTTTCAGTCTGTAGGTCTGAAGTGGGTCTCTTGTAGGCAGCATATATATGGGTCTTGTTTTTGTATCCATTTGGCCAGTCTATGTCTTTTGGTTGGAGCATTTAATCCACTTATATTTAAGGTAATTATCAATATATATGTTCCTATTACTATTTTCTTCATTGTTTTTGGTTTATTTATTAGGTCTTTTTCTTCTCTTGTGTTTCCCGCCTAGAGAAGTTCCTCTAGCATTTGTTGTAAAGCTGATATGGTGGTGTCAACTTCTCTTAGATTTTGCTTGTCTGTGCATGTGTACTCAGTTGCTGGGTCATGTCCAACACCTTGTGACCCCATAGACAGTAGCCTGCTAGACTCCTCTGTCCATAGGATTTTCCCAGCAAGAATAGTGGAATGGGTTGCCATTTCCTCCTCCACGGGATCTTCACAAGCCAAGGGTGGAACCCATATCTCCTGCAGCTCCTGTTTTGGCAGGTGGATTCTTTACCACTGAGCCACCTGTGAAGCCCCTTTGCTTAGCTGTGAAGCTTTTGAACTCTCCATCAGACCTGAATAATATCCTTGCTGGGTATAGTAATCTTAGTTGTAGGGTTTTCTCTTTTATCACTTTAAATATATCCTGCCACTCCCTTGTGAGCTGCAGAGTTTCTGCTGAAAATCAGGTGATAACCTTATGGGTATTTTCTTGCATGTCATTTTTTTGCTTTTTCCTTGCTCCTTTTACTATTTAGTCTTTATACTTAATTTCTGTTACTTTGATTAATATGTGTCTTGGTGTGTTTCTCCTTGGGTTTATCCTGTATGGAACTCTCTGCACTTGGGTGGCTCTTTCTTTACCCATGTTAAGAAAGTTTTTTTTACTATAATCTCTTTAAATGTTTTCTCAGACGCTTTCTCTTTCTCTTCTTCTGGATCGCCTATAATTTGAATATTGGCACTTTTATTGTTGTCCCAAAGGTCTCTGAGACTGCCTCCTTTCTTTCCATCCTTTTTTCTTTATGCCACTCCTCAGCAGTTATTTCCATCATTCTATCTTACAGCTAACTTATTTGTTCTCCTGTCTCAGTTATTCTGCTATTGATTGCTTCTCATGTATTTTTCATTTCTGTTCTTGTGCTGTTCATCACTGTTTGTTTGTTCTTTAGGTATTCTAGGTCCTTGTTAAACCCTTCTTGTGTTTTCTTGATCTGTGCCTTCATTCTACTTCTGACATGTTGGATCATCTTTACTATTATTACTCTGAATTCTTTTATAGGTAGGTTGCGTATTTCCTCTTCATTTACTTGGTCTTGTAGGTTTTTACCTTTCTCCTTTATCTGTACTATATTTTTTGTCACCTCATTTTTTTTTGATAGGTGGGGCTATGTTCCTGTCTTGCTGGATGTTTCACTTGAGGCATCTAGCTCTGGAGGTTGCAGACAGTTGAGAGTGGCCAGGTCTTGGTGCCAAGATGAGGAACTCTGGGAGACTTCATTCTGATGAATAATCCCTGGGACCTGACGTTTTCTGTTAGTTCAGCAGCTTAGACTTGGAACTCCTACCACAAGAGCTCAGGCCCAACCCCTGGCCTTTGAACCAAGATACTGCAAGCCATATGGCACAGAAAAAATAAAAAAAAGAAAAAGGGCAAAACACAAAAAGGGCAGAACAAAGAATAAAAAATGAAGTAATATTAGAAAAAATAATAGGGAAACAACAAAACAGAACCACAACAGCAAAAAGTAACAAATAAAAATTTTTAAATAAAAAATAAGAATAAAAAATATTTTAAAATCCCTGAAACCTTATCTATAAGTGTCCTTGCCCATAAACTGAGCTACAGCCAAGCTCCACTTCCCTAGTAGGCCTTCCAAGACCTCTGGGTAGATCACTGGACCTGCTGTGTCAGCCTCACTTTTGCATGTGTTCCTCTCACCAGCCAAGAAGAAATAGAAAACATAAACAGAATAAACACAAATTATAAAATTGAAATTATAATTTTAAATTTGCCAACAAACAAAACTCCAGGACCAGATGGCTTCACAGGCAAATTTTATCAAACATTTAGAGAAGAACTAACACTCATCTTTCTCAAAGTTTTCCAAAAGAATTGATGAGGAAGGAACACTCCCAAGCTCATTCTAAGAGGCCACCATCACCCTGACACCAAAACCAGACAAAGATATTTTTTAAAAAAGAAAATTACATGCAGGAGGTGGGAGGGGGATTCAAGATGGGGAACATATGTACACCCGGAGCAGATTCATGTCAATGCATGGCAAAACCAATATAATAATGTAAAGTAATTAGCCTCCAACTAAAATAAATTTTTAAAAAATAAAATTAAAAAAATAACTTTAATGGAGCATATTTTTGTTATTAAAATAAATTATGTTCCACTTCAAAAAAAAAGAAAATTACAGACCAATATCACTGTGAACATAGATGCAGAAATCCTCAACAAAACAGCAGCAAACAGAATCCAACAACATATTAAAAGGATCATACACCATGATCGAGTGAGATGTAGTCCAGGAATGCAAAGATTCTTCAACATATGTGAGTCAATACATCATATTAACAAATTAAAGAATAAAAACCATGTGATCATATCAACAGATGCTGAAAAGGCTTTTGAAAAAATTCAACACTCACTTATGATAAAAAAAAAAAACCTCTCCAGAAAGTAGGCATAGAAGAAATCTACCTCAACATAATAAAGGCCATATATGACAAGCCAACAGCAATTATCATTCTCAATGGTGAAAAGTTGAAAGAATTTCCTAAGATCAGGAACAAGACAAGGATCTCCACTCTTGCCACTGTTATTCAACATAGTTTTGGAAGTCTTAGCCACAGCAATTAGAGAAGAAAAAGAAATTAAAAAATCCAAATTGGAAAAGAAGAAGGAAAACTCTCACTGTTTGCAGTGACATGACACTATACATAGAAAACATAAAGATGCCACCAGAAAACCACTAGAGCTTATCAATTAATTGGGCAAAGTGGCAGGATACAAAATTAATGCACAGAAAACTCTTGCATTCCTATACATTAACAACAAAAGATCAGAAAGAGAAATTAAAGAAATAATCCCATTTAGTTTAGTTCAGTTCAGTTCAGTTCAGTCGCTCAGTCATGTCCGACTCTTTGCGACCCCATGAATCACAGCATGCCAGGCCTCCCTGTCCATCACCAACTCCCGGAGCTCACTCAAACTCATATCTATCGAGTTGGTGATGCCATCCAGCCATCTCATTCTCTGTCGTCCTCGTCTCCTCCTGCCCCCAATCCCTCCCAGCATCAGAGACTTTTCCAGTGAGTCAACTTGTCGCATGAGGTGGCCAAAGTATTGGAGTTTCAGTTTTAGCATCATTTTGAAACAAATAAAAACTAATACAAAATACCTAGGAATAAACTTACCTAAGGAGGTGATGCCAGTGGCTCTGAGAGCACAGAAGCAATGCCGGCTCCCCGACAGGCCATGCGCAGAAGAGTGGCCAGAGGCGCTATCCCTCGCCCAGTCAGGGGCGGCGGCCAAGAGGAGCTACCCCTTGCCCGAGGCCAGGGGCAGCAGCCAAGAGGAGCTACCCCACGACCGAGGCCAGGGGCAGTGGCCGAGAGGAGCTACCCCACAACCGAGGTCAGGGGTGGTGGCCAAGTGGAGCTACCCCACACCTGAGGTCAGGGGCTGCGGCCAAGAGGAGCTACCCCTCACCCGAGGTCAGGGCCAGCAGCCGAAAGGAACAACCCCAAATCCAAGTGGCTGCAGCTGTGTGGGTGCAGGAGAGCTGAGAAAAGATACTCCACGTTCAAGGTCAGGAGGGGTGGCCGTGAGGAGATACCCCTCGTCCAAGGTAAGGTGCAGTGGCTGCACTTTGCTGGAGCAGCTATGAAGAGATACCCCATGACCAAGGTAAGAGAAACCAAATAAGACCGTAGGTATTGCGAGAGGGCGTCAGAGGGCGGACACACTGAAATCATAATCACAGAAAACTAGTCGATCTGATCACACGGACCACAGCCTTGTCTAACTAAGCCATGCCAAGTGGGGACACCAAAGACGGGCAGGTGGTGGTGGAGAGGTCTGAGAGAATGTGGTCCACTGGAGAAAGGAATGGCAAACCACTTCAGTATTCTTGCCTTGAGAACCCCATGAACAGTATGAAAAGGAAAAATGATAGGATACTAAATGAGGAATTCCCCAGGTAGGTAGGTGCCCAGTATGCTACTGGAGATCAGTAGAAAAATAACTTCAGAAAGAATGAAGGGATGGAGCCAAAGCAAAAATACCCAGTTGTGGATGTGACTGGTGATAGAATCAAGGTCCAATGCTGTAAAGAGCAATATTGCATAGGAAACTGGAATGTCAGGTCCATGAATCAAGGCAAATTGGAAGTGGTCAAACAGGAGATGGCAAGAGTGAACGTAGACATTCTAGGAATCAGTGAACTAAAATGGACTGGAATGGGTGAATATTTTAACTCAGATGGACATTATATCTACTACTGTGGGCAGGAATCCCTTAGAAGAAATGGAGTAGCCATCACGGTCAACAAGAGTCCGAAATGCAGTCCCTTGGATTCAATCTCAAAAATGACAGAATGATCTCTGTTCATTTCCAAGGAAAACCATTCAATATTACAGTAATCCAAGCCTATGCCCCAACCAGTAATGCTGAAGAAGCTGAAGTTGAACGGTTCTATGAAGACCTACAAGACCTTTTAGAACTAACACCCAAAAAAGATGTCCTTTTCATTATAGGGGACTGGAATGCAAAAGTAGGAAGTCAACAAACACCTGGAGTAACAGGCAAATTTGGCCTTGGAGCATGGAATGAAGCAGGGCAAAGGCTAATAGAGTTTTGCCAAGAGAACGCACTGGTCATAGCAAACACCCTTTTTCAACAATACAAAAGAAGACTCTACACATGGACATCACCAGATGGCTAACACTGAAATCAGATTGATTATATTCTTTGCAGCCAAAGATGGAAAAGCTCGATACAGTTAGCAAAAACAAGACCAGGAGCTGACTGTGGCTCAGATCATGAACTCCTTATTGCCAAATTCAGACTTAAATTGAAGAAAGTAGGGAAAACCACTAGACCATTCACATAGTACCTAAATCAAATCCCTTATGATTATACAGTGGAAGTAAGAAATAGATTTAAGGGACTAGATCTGATAGATGGAGTGCCTGGTGAACTATGGACGGAGGTTCGTGACATTGTACAGGAGACAGGGACCAAGACCATCCCCATGGAAAAGAAATGCAAAAAAGCAAAAGGGCTGTCTGAGGAGGCCTTGCAAATAGCTGTGAAAAGAAGAGAAGTGAAAAGCAAAGGAGAAAAGGAAAGATATAAGCATCTAAATGCAGAGTTCCAAAGAATAGCAAGGAGAGATAAGAAAGCCTTCCTCAGCAATCAATGCAAAGAAATAGAGGAAAACAACAGAATAGGAAAGGCAAGAGATCTCTTCAAGAAAATTAGAAATACCAAGGGAACATTTCATGCAAAGATGGGCTCAATAAAGGACAGAAATGGTGTGGACCTAACAGAAGCAGAAGATATTAAGAAGAGGTGGCAAGAATACACAGAAGAACTGTATAAAAATGATCTTCACGACCAAGGTAATCACGATGGCATGATCACTCACCTAGAGCCAGACATCTTGGAATGTGAAGTCAAGTGGGCCCTAGAAAGCATCACTACGAACAAAGCTAGTGGAGATGATGGAATTCCAGTGGAGCTACTTCAAATCCTGAAAGATGATGCTGTGAAAGTGCTGCACTCAATATGCCAGCAAATTTGGAAACCTCAGCAGTGGCCATAGGACTGGAAAAGGTCAGTCTTCATTCCAATCCCAAAGAAAGGCAATGCCGAAGAATGCTCAAACTACCACACAATTGCACGCATCTCACACGCTAGTAAAGTCATTCTCAAAATTCTCCAAGCCAGGCTTCAGCAATACGTGAACCATGAACTTCCAGATGTTCAAGCTGGTTTTAGAAAAGGCAAGAGGCACCAAAGATCAAATTGCCAACATCCACTGGATCATGGAAAAAGCAAGAGAGTTTCAGAAAAACATCTATTTCTGCTTCATTGACTATGCCAAAGCCTTTGACTGTGTGGATCGCAATAAACTGTGAAAAATTCTGAAAGAGATGGGAATACCAGACCACCTGACCTGCCTCTAGAGCAATCTGTATGCAGGTCAGCAAGCAACAGTTAGAACTGGACATGGAACAACAGACTGGTTCCAAATAGGAAAAGGAGTACATCAAGGTTGTATATTGCCACCCTTCTTATTTAACTTCTCTGCAGAGTACATCATGAGGAACGCTGGGCTGGAAGAAGCACAAACTGGAATCAAGATTGCCGGGAAAAATATCAATAACCTCAGATATGCAGATGACACCACCCTTATGGCAGAAAGTGAAGAGGAACTAAAAAGCCTCTTGATGAAAGTGAAAGAGGAGAGTGAAAAAGTTGGCTTGAAACTCAACATCCAGAAAATTAAGATCATGGCATCTGGTCCCATCTCTTCATTGGAAATAGATGGGGAAACAGTGGAAACAGTGTCAGACTTTGTCTTTTGGGGCTCCAAAATTACTGCGGATGCTGATTGCAGCCATGAAATTAAAAGACCTTCACTCCTTGGAAGGAAAGTTATGACCAACTTAGATAGCATATTAAAAACAGAGATATTACTTTGCCAACAAAGGTCTGTCTAGTCAGGGCTATGGTTTTTCCAGTGGTCATGTATGGATGTGAGAGTTGGACTGAAAAGAAAGCTGATCGCCGAAGAATCAATGCTTTTGAACTGTGGTGTTGGAGAAGACTCTTGAGAGTCCCTTGGACTTCAAGGAGATTCAACCAGTCCATTCTAAAGGAGATCAGTCCTGGGTGTTCACTGGAAGGACTGATGCTAAAGCTGAAACTCCAATACTTTGGCCACCTCATGCAAAGAGTTGACTCACTGGAAGAGACTCTGATGCTGGGAGGGATTGGGGGCAGGAGGAGGCGGGGATGACAGAGAATGAGATGGCTGGATGGCATCACCGACTCGATGGACATGAGTTTGAGTGAACTCTGGGCGTTGGTGATAGACAGGGAGACCTGGCATGCCGTGATTCATGGAGTCGCAAAAAGTCAGACAACTCTGAGCAACTGAACTGAACTGAACTGAAGGAGGCAAAAGATCTGTAGTCAGAAAACTATAAGACACTGATAAAATAAATCAAAGAAGATACAAACAGATGGAGAGATAAACCATATTATTGGATTGAAAGAACAATATTTTGAAAATGACTATACTACCCAAAGCAATCTACGGATTGAATGTAATTCCTATCAAACTGTCAATGGCATTTTTCACATAATTAGAACCAAATTTTATAATTTATATGGAAACACAAAAGACCCTAAATAGTCAAAAAAAAAAGGAGTTATAGCAGTCAGGCTCCCTGATTTCAGACTCCACTACAAAGCTACAGCAATAAAAGACAGTATGGCACTGTCAGAAAAACAGAAATATAGATTAATGGAACAAGACATAAAACCCAGAGATAAATGCATGCACCAATGGCTACCTAATCTATGACAAAAGAAGCAAGAACATACAGTGGAGAAAAGACAGTTTCTTCAATAAATGGTACTGGGAAAACTGGACAGTTACATGTAAAAGACTGAAATTAGAACACTCCATAACACCACACACAAAAATAAACTAAAAATGGATTAAATACCTGAACACAAGGCCACACACTATAAAACTCTTAGAAGAAAACATAGGCAGAACCCTCTTTGATATAAATTGCAACAAGATCTTTTTCAACTCACCCTCTAGAGTAATGAAAATAAAAATAAACAAGAGGAAACTAATTAAACTTAAAAGTTTTTGCATAGCCAAATATAAACAAAACAAAAAGACAACTCTTAGAATGGGGGAGAATATCTGCAAACAAAGCAACTGACAAGGGATTAATCTCTAAAATACACAAACAGCAAATGCAGTAAAAAAAGCTTTTCAAAAATGGGTAGAAGATCTAAATAGACATTTCTCCAAGGAAGACATACAGATGGCCAAGAGGCACATGAAAAAATGCTCAGCGTCACTAAGTATTAGACAAACGCAGTTCAAAATTATAACGAGGTATCACTTCAAACTGGTCAGAATGGCCATCTTCAAAAAATCTACAAACAATAAGTACTGGAAAGGTGTGGAGAAGGTAATTCTCTTGCATTGTTGGTGGGAATGTAAATTGATCCAGGCATCATAGAGAATAGTATGGAGGTTCCTTAAAAAGCAAAAAGTAAAATTACTGTATGACCCAGCAATTGAACTACTGGGCATATACACTGAAGAAAAAAAAAAATTCAAAAGGACACATATACCCCAATGTTCACTACATCCCTATTGACAATAGCCAGGACATGTAAGCACCTAAATGTCCATCAACAGATGAATGGATAAACAAGATGTAGTACGTATGTACAGTTCACTTCAGTTCAGATCAGTCGCTCAGTCATGTTCAACTCTTTGTGACTCCATGGACTACAGCACACCAGGCTTCCTGTCCATCACCAGCTCACAGGGTTTGCTCAGATTCATGTCCATCGAGTCAGTGATGCCAGCCACCATCTCATCCTTTGTTGTCCCCTTCTCCTCCTGCCTTTAATCTTTCTCACCGTGAGGGTCTCTTCCAATAAGTCGGTTCTTTGCATCAGATGGCCAAAGTATTGGAGCTTCAGCATCAGTCCTCCCAATGGATATTAAGAACTGATTTCCTTTAGGATTGACTGGTTTGATCTCCTTGCTATCCAAGGGACTCTAAAAAGTCTTCTCCAACACCGCAGTTCAAAAGCATCAATTCTTCGGTGCTCAGCTTTCTTTGTACTCCAACTCTCACATATATACATAACTACTGGAAAAACTATAGCTTTGACTATACAGACCTCTGTTGGTAAAGTAATGTCTTTGCCTTTTAATATGCTATCTATGTTGGTCATAACTTTTCTTCCAAAGAGAAAGTGTCTTTTAATTTCATGGTTGCAGTCACCATCTGCAGTGATTTTGGAGCCCAAGAAAATGAAGTCTCTCACTGTTCCCATTGCTTCCCCATCTATTTGCCATGAAGTGATGGGACCAGATGCCATGATGTTACTTTTTTCAATGTTGAATTTTAAGCCAGCTTTTTCACTCTCCCCTTTCACTTTCATCAAGCGGCTCCTCAGTTCCTCTTCACATTCTGTCATAAGGGTGGTATTAGCTGCATATCTGAGGCTACTGATATTTCTCCCATCAACCTTGACTTCAGCTTGTGCTTCATCCAGCCTGGCATTTCCCATGATGTACTCTACATAGAAGTTAAATAAGCAGGGTGACAATATACAGCCTTGACGTACTCCTTTCCCAATTTGGAGTTCTCTTTATTGTGGAGTTTCCTTGCTGTGGGTGAGGCTGGACAGGTGGCTTGTCAAGGTTCCCTGGTTAAGGAAGCTTGTGTCGGTTTTCTGGTGGGTGGAGCTGGATTTCTTCTCTCTGGAGTGCAATGAAGTATCCAGTAATGAGTTATGAGATGTTAATGGGTTTGGAGTGACTTTGGGCAGCCTGTATATTGAAACTCAGGGCTATGTTCCTGTATTGCTGGAGAATTTGAGTGGTATGTCTTGCTCTGGAACTTGTTGACCCTTGGGTGGTACTTGGTTTCAGTGTAGGTATGGAGGCGTTTGATGAGCTCCTATCAATTAATGTCCCCTGGAGTCAGGAGTTCTCTGGTGTTCTCAGGATTTGGACTTAAGCCTCCTGCCTCTGGTTTTCTATCTTATTCTTGTAGTAGCCTCTAGACCTCTCCATCGGTCACTTCCAAGGTGGTTCCCTCTATTTTAGCTTCTGTTTGCTGGTCTCTTCAGTGTCTAATTTCAGCCCTGACACTAGGGGGCAGTGGTGGACACTTTTTAAGGCTCATTTGTTCAGTCCTGTTCTGGGAAGGGAGGAATGCTGCAAACAAATACTCTGGCATTTGTGGGGAATGCTCACAGTGTCTCAGCCACACTGGGTTTGCCCCACTCACAACATGTGTGCTGTCCCGGTCTACACTGCACAGGCTCTAGGTTGCTCTGCCGGGAACTCTCTGAGGCCGGTGCTGGGTTGCATGCACATCCCAGGTCTAAGCCACTCAGGTTCAGGTACTCGGGTACTCCACAAAGGCGCAGACTTGGTTGGGCCTGCGTTTTGTGCCCTTCCCTGGTCTGAGCAGCTCAGGTGACCAGGTGTTTGCCAAGTGCAGTTGATACTATTTATCGCCTCACCAGTCCCTCCCACTTGGTTTTCTGGATGTACAACCGGTGCATCTTCTCAGGCGGATGTCGACCAGCCAGAAACCCAAGAAGTCTTGGTTAGCAACGAAGCCTGCCTGCAGTTTGTTATCAGATGCCTTACTGGGGCTGCGATTGCCCCTTTCTGGCTCTGGCTGCCCTCCCCTGCCAGTCTCGGCAGGGGATGGGCTGTCCGCAGCCAGCTAGCTCTGCTCAGTCCTTTGTTCTGTGAGCCGGACTGGTGGAGTCTTAGGTTAGGGCTTTTTGCCTTTTTGAGGAGTAGCTATAACACAGTCTGTTTTGCTATCTCCAGTTAGCTCCCTCAGATTGCCCTCACAGCATTCAGGTCCCGTCCTCACTCTAAGCAGTTCAGCCGGCTCCTCCCTGCCCAGCCCCCGCTTGCTAATGGCGGATGTGGGCGTCTGCACTGCTTCTCCGCTGGGAGTTACCATTGGGCATGTAATCTGTGGGTTTTAATTATTTATTTCTTTTTCCTCCTGGTTATGTGGCCCTCTGAGGTTCCAAGGCTTGCCACAGACTCCCCAGTGAGAGTGTTTCCTGGTGTTTGGAAACTTCTCTCTTTTTTAAGCCTCCCTTCCCAGGACGGAGCTCTGTCCTTACCTCTTTTGTCTCTCTTTTTACCTTTTATGTTTTTTCCTACCTCCTTTCGAAGACAATGTGCTTCTTTTCTGGGTACCTGATGTCCTCTGCTGGCATTCAGAAGTTGTTCTGTGGAATTTACTCAGCGTTCAAATGTTCTTTTGATGAATTTGTGGGGGAGAAAGTGGTCTCCCCTTCCTATTCCTCTGCCATCTTGTCCCCTCTCCACTCCTTTCCCAATTTGGAACCATTCTGTTGTTCTATATCTGGTTCTAACTGTTGCTTCTTGACCTGCATACAGATTTCTCAGGTCTAGTATTCCCATCTCTTGAAGAATTTTCCACATTTTGTTGTGATCCACACAGTCAAAGGCTTTGGCATAGTCAGTAAAGCAGAAGTAAACATTTTTCTAGAACTCTCTTGTTTTTCAATGATCCAATGAATGTTGGCAATTTGACCTGTGGTTCCTCTGCCTTTTCTGAATCCCGCTTGAACATCTGGAAGCTAACAGTTCACATACTTTTGAAGCCTGGCTTGGAGAGTTTTGAGCATTAATTGATGAGTCCAATTGTGCAGTAGTTTGAGCATTCTTTGGCATTGCCTTTCTTTGGGATTGAAATGAAAACTGACCTTTTCCAGTCCTGTGGCCACTGCTGAGTTTTCCAAATTTGCTAACATATTGAGTGTAGCACTTTCACAGCATCATCTTTTAGGATTTGAAATAGCTCAACTGGGATTCCATCACCTCCACTAGCTTTGTTCACAGTGATGCTTCCTAAAGCCCACTTGACTTCACATTTCAGGATGTTTGGCTCTAGGTGAATGATCACACCATCATGGTTATATGGGTCATGAAGATCTTTTTTGTATAGTTCTTCTGGATATTCTTGCCACCCCTTCTTAATATCTTCTGCTTTTGTTAGGTCCACACTGTTTCTGACCTTTATTGTGCCCATCTTTGCATGAAATGTTCCCTTGGTATCTCTAATTTTCTTGAAGATATCTCTAGTCTTTCCCATTCTATTGTTTTCCTCTATTTATTTGCATTGATCACTGAAAAAGGCTTTCTTATCTCTCCTTAACTCTCTTTGGAACTCTGCATTCAAATGGGCATATCTTTCCTTTTCTTCTTTGCCTTTATATACACATATACATATATTCCTTATACAAATAGGCATATATTCCTTTTCTCCTTTGTAACATATATACAATGGAGTATTATTCAGTACAAAAAGGAATGAAATTGGGTCATTTTTAGAGAAGTGGATGGACCTAGATGCTGTTATACAGCGTGAGGTAAGTCAGAAATAGAAAAACAAATATAGTATATTAACATATATGTGTAGAATCTAGAAAATGGTACAAGTTAACCTATTTAGAGGGCAGTAAGTGAGACCCAGACATAGATAATGGTCATGCGGACATGGGGTAGGGGAATTGGGAGACTGAGATAAACACATATACAGTGTGTGTGTGTGTGCACGCACGCGTGCGCGAGTGCACATGCCCTTGCATGCATGGGCTCAGTCATGTCTGACTCTTTGTCATGGACCATAGCCCACGAGGTTTCTCTGTTCACTGAATTTTCCAGGAAAGAATACTGGAGTGAGTTGCCATTTCCTTCTCCAGGGGATCTTCCTAACCCAAATATTGAACCTACGTCTTTTGCCTCTCTTGCATTGGCAGGTGGATTCTTTAGATATACACTACTGACTGCGCCACCATATATACACTACGATGTGTAAAATTGATAGTGGGAACTTGAATATACATTTGATCCTTGAAAGACAAAAGTTTAAACTGGGTGGGTCCACTTATATGTGATTTATTCACTAAATACATACCACAAGAAAGTTAAATATATATCTTATGACACAGAAATTTCACATCAAGATGTTTATCTAAGAGAAATGAAAATATATGTCCATGAGAAAAGGAAGCTTTCGTCACTGTTGGATGAGAGTGTAAACTGTTGCAGCCATTATGTAAAACAGTATGCAGACTCCTCAAAAAATTTAAAAAAAGAACTACCATATGGTCCAGCAATTCCACTTCTGGGTATTTATCTAAAGGAAAACAAAAGCACTAATTTGAAAAGATATATCACCCCTATGCCTGTTACAGCATTATTCACAATAACCAAGATATGGAAGCAACATATGTGTCCATAAATAAATAATTGAGTAAGGAAGATATGATATACATATAAAATAAAATGTTACTGAATGATAGAAAAGAAGTCTTGCCATTTGCAAGAACATCATGAACCTAGAGGGTATACCTAATGCTAAGTGAAATAAGTCAGGCAGAGAAAGACAAATACCATATGATCTCACTTTTATATGAAATTTTAAAAATAAGACAAACAAAACAAAACATAGACAGACTCATAGATACAGAGAACAAGCTGGTAGTTGTCAGAAGGAAGGAGAATGGGGAAGAGACAAAATAGGTAAAGGAGAGTAGTAGGTACAGAATTCCAATTATAATATAAATGTCACAGGGATGAATACACAACATAAGAACTATAGCCAATAATATTTTAATAATGCTGCATGGTGACAGATGTAACTACAATTATTGTGGTGATCATTTCATAATTGATGCTGTACACCTAAAACTAATATAATATTGTAGGTCAATTGTAAAATTGATAGCCAGTGGAAAATTGCTATATGATTCTGGGAGTTCAAATCAGGTGCTCCATGACAACCTAGAGGAGTGGGATGTGGTAGGAAGTGGGGGGCAGGTTCAAGAGGGAGGGGATATATGTAAACCTATGGCTGCTTCAGGTTGATGTATGGTAAAGGCCAACACAATATTTTAAAGCAATTATCCTCCAATCAAAAAATAAATAGGTTTTTTATTCAACATAGCTTTGGAAGTCCTAGATACCTCAATCAGAGAATGAAAAGAAATAAAAGGAATCCAGAGCAGAAAATAAGAAGCAAAGCTCTCACTGTTACCATATGGCATGATACTATACATAGAAAACCCTAAAAATACTATCAGAAAATTAACTAGAGCTAACTAGTGAATTTAGCAAAGTCACAGGATACAAAATCAATACACAGAAATCACTTGCATTCCTATATACTAAAAATGAAAAATCAGAAATAGAAATTAAAGAATCAATCCCCTTCACCATTGCTACAAAAAGAATAAAATATCTAGGAATAAACTTACCAATGGAGACAAACCTTGTTGATAACTTTAGGGATTCCCAGTGACTCAGGAGTAAAGAATCTGCCTGCAATGCAGGAGCTACAGGAGACACAGGTTCAATCCCTGGGTCAGGAAGATCCCCTGGAGAAGGGCATGGCAACCAACTCCAGTATTCTTGCCTGGAGAATCCCATGGACAGATGATCCTGGTGGGCTATAGTCCATGGGGTCGCAGAGTCAGACATGACTGAAGTGACTCAGCACACATGACAAAAGAACTGTATACAGAAAATTATAAGACACTGATGAAAGAAATCAAAGACAACATAAACAGATGGAGAGATATCCCATATTCCTGGGTAGGAAGAATCAGTATTGTGAAAATGACTATACTACCAAATGCAATCTACAGATTCAATGTGTCAATGTGATCCCTATTACCAATGGCATTTTTCACAGAACTAGAACAAAAAATTTCACAATTCATATGGAAACAAAAGACCCTGAATAGCCAAAGCAGTTTTGAGAAAGAAGAATGGAGTTAGAGGAATCCACCTTCCTGACTTCAGATTATACTACAAAGCTACAGTCATCAAGACAATATGGTACTGGCATAAAAACAGGAATATAGACCAATGGAACAAGATAGAGAGCCTAGAAATAAACCCATCCACCTATGGGTACCTTATTTTTGATAAAAGAGGCAAGAATATACAGTGGGGCAAAGACAGCCTCTTCAATAAGTGGTGCTGGATAAACTGGACAGGTACATGTAAAAGAATGAAGTTAAAACACTTCCGAACACCATACACTAAGATAAACTCAAAATGGATTAAAGACCTACCGGATTACAGACCTAAATGTAAGACCAGAAACTATAAAACTCTTAGAAGCAGAACACTTGATGACGTCAATCAAAGCAAGATCCTCTATGATTCATCTCTCAGAATAATAGAAATAAAAACAAAAGGAAACAAGTGGGACCTGATTAAATGTAAAAGCTTTTACACAGCAAAGGAAACTATAGGCAAGGTGAAAAGATAACCCTCAGAATGGGAGAAAATAATAGCAAATGAAACAACTGACAAAGGATCAATTTCCAAAATATACAAGCAGCTCATACAACTCAGTACCAGAAAAACAAACAACCCAATGAGAAAGCAAGAAAAAGACCTAAACAGACATTTCTTCAAAGACATACAGATGGCTAACAAACACATGAAAAAATGCTCAACATCACTCATATTTAGAAAAATGTAAATCAAAACCACAATGAGATATCACCTCACACCAGTTAGAATGGCCATCACCAAAAAGTCTACAAACTATAAATACTGGAGAAGGTGTGGAGAAAAGGGAATGCTCTTGCACTGTTGGTGGGAATGTAAATTGATATAGCACTGTGGAAGGTGGTATGGAGACTCCTTAAAAAACTAGAAATAAAATCACCATATGACCCAGCAATCCCACTCCTAGGCATATACCCTGAGGAAATCAAAATTGAAAAAGACAAATAAATGTATTCACTGAAACACTATTTACAATAGCTAGAACATAGAAGCAACCTAGATGTCCATTGACAGATGAATGGATAAAGAAGTTGTGGTACATATACACCATGGAATATTATTCAGCCATGAAAAGGAATGCATTTGAGTCATTTCTAATGAGGTGGATGAAACTAGAGCCTATTATACACAGTGAAGCAAGTCAGAAAGAGAACGATAAATATCATATACTAATGCATATATATGGAATCTAGAAAGATGGTTCTGAAGAATGTGTTTCCAGGGCAGCAGTGGAGAAGCAGACATAGAGAACAGACTTACAGACGTGGAGAGGGGGGAGGGGAGGGGGAGATGTATGGAGAGAATGACATGGAAACTCACATCACCACATGTAAAATAGATAGCCAACAGGAATTTTCTGTATGTCTCAGGAAACCAAACAGGGGCTCTGTATCAACCTTAGCAGGGTGGGATAGGGAGGGAGATGGGAGGGAGGTTCAAGAGAGAGGGGATATATGTATACCTATGGCTGATTCATGTTGAGGTTGACAGAAAGCAACAAAATTCTGTAAAGCAATTATCCTTAAATTTAAAAATAAAATTAAAAATAAAAAATAAATAATCATTTTTTAAAAAGTAGAAAGTCTATGTCCACAAAAAGCATTGTAAATAAGTGTTTTTGAGAACTTCATTCACAGTAAGCCCAAGTAGAAATAGCTCATCATAAGGAAAAAGGATAAACTGTGGAAAATTCATAAAATGAACCATTATTCATCAAGAAAAAGAAAACTACTAATGCATGTTGTTCTGTTCAGTTCAGTTCAGTCGCTCAGTCGTCTCCGACTCTCCACGATCCCATGAATCACAGCACACCAGGCCTCCCTGTCCATCACCAACTCCCGGAGTACACTCAAACTCATGTCCACAGAGTCGGTGATGCCATCCAGCCATCTCATTCTCTGTCGTCCCCTTCTCCTCCCTCCCCAAACCTTTCCCAGCATCAGAGTCTTTTCCAGTGAGTCAACTCGTTGCATGAGGTGGCCAAAGTATTGCAGTTTAAGCTTTAGCATCAGTCCTTCCAATGAACACCCAGGACTGATCTCCTTTAGAATGGACTGGTTGGATCTCCTTGCAGTAAAAGGGACTCTCAAGAGTCTTCTCCAACACCACAGTTCAAAAGCATCCACTCTTCAGCGATCAGCTTTCTTCACAGTCCAACTCTCACATCCATACATGACCACGGGAAAAAACATAGCCTTGACTAGACAGACCTTGGTTGGAAAAGTAATGTCTCTGCTTTTTAATATACTATCAAGGTTGGTCATAACTTTCCTTCCAAGTAGTAAGCGTCTTTTAATTTCATGGCTGCAATCAGCATCTGCAGTGATTTTGGAGCCCAAAAAATAAAGTCTGACACTGTTTCCACTGTTTTTCCATCTATTTCCCATGAAGTGATGGGACCAAATGCCATGATCTTTGTTTTCTGAATGTTGTGCTTCAAGCCAACCTTTCACTCTCCTCTTTCACTTTCATCAAAAGGCTTTTGAGCTCCTCTTCACTTTCTGCCATAAGGGTAGTGTCATCTGCATGTTGTAAACATTGATAAATCCCAAAAATATTATACCAGCTGAGCTATTTAAAATCCTAAAAGATGGTGCTGTTAAAGTGCTGCACTCAATATATCAGCACATTTGGAAAACTCAACAATGGCCGTGGAACTAGAAAAGGTCAGCTTTCATTTCAATTCCAAAGAAGGACAATGCCAAAGAATGTTCAACCTCCCATACAATTTCACTCATTTCACATAGTAGCAAGGTAATGCTAAAAATCCTTCAAGCTAGGCTTCAGCAGTATGTGAACCAAGAAATTCCAGATGTACAAGCTGGATTTAGAAAAGGCAGAGGAATGCGAGATCAAATTGCCAACAATCATTGGATCATAGAGAAAACAAGAGAATTCCAGAAAAATATCTATTTCCACTTCATTGACTACACTAAAGCCTTTGACTGTGTGAATCACAACAAACTGGAAAATTCTTAGAGATGGGAATACCAGACGACCTAACCTGTCTCCTAAGAACCCTGAATGCAGGTCAAGAAGCAACAGTTTGAACTGGACATGGAAAAACTGACTGGTTCAAAACTAAGAAAGGAGTATGAAAAGGCTGTATATTGCCACCCCACTTATATAACTTATATGCAGAGTACATCATGCAATGCTGGACTGGGTGAAGCACAAGTTGGAATCAAGTTTGTCAGGAGAAATTTCAACAACCTCAGATACGCAGGACTCTTGAGGGTCCCTTGGACTGAAAGGAGATGGAACCAGTCAATCCTAAAGGAAATCAAACCTGAATGTTCATTGGAAGGAATGATGCTGAAGCTGAAGCTCCAAAATTTTGGTCATCTGATGGAAGAGCCAACTCATTGGAAAAGACTCTGATGCTGAGAAAAATTGAAGGCAAAAGGAGAAGGGAACAGCAGAGGATGAGATGGTTAGATAGCATCACTGATTCAATGGACATGAATCTGGGCAAACTCCCAAGATAGTGAAGGACAGGGGAACCTGGCGTTTGTCAGTATATAGGGTCTCAAAGAATTAGAGATAATTTAGTGACTGAACAATAACAAAACGAAAGAAGCCAGATACATACAAAAAATGTACATACTGTATTTATGTCTGAAAAGTCTAGAATTGGCAAAACTATAGTAAACGATATCAGTGGAGTGATTTTTCTGGGGGAAGAGAATTGGCTGGAAAGGACCAGAAGAGAACTGTCTGGGGCAATAGTAATGTTCTGTGTCTTACAAATGGATGTGGGCTACAGGAATATAGGCATTTGTCAAAGGAGTTCAAACAGTACACTCAAAATCTGAATATTTCACTGTTTGTAAATTATGTCTCCATCTTTTTTACATCCATAATTTCTACATTATGGACAAGATAGGCTGTGCTTTTGGTAACATGCAATCCCTAAATCTCAATGACTTAATACAGTAAATGTTTATTTCTTGCTTAAAGTGCACTGCAGGACTTGGCAGCCCTCTTTCAAAAATGCATCTCTGCACCTCACATGGAGCTTCCTCCAGTTCCCTTAACAGGAGTAGAGAAACTGGTGAATCATCAGGGCTTTAAATTGCCTCAACCCAAATTGGATACAAGTCAGTTCCTCTCCCATCCTATTGGCCAGGGTCAGTCACATGGCCCTGACTAAAAACAAAGGATTGGGGGTGTAGTCTTTCATGTGCCATCTTTTCCTTTCACGTACACCAGAAATGCCTGCCACAGCCCACATCCTCAGAGTCCTTCCACTTTAGCAGAAAAGAATAAAACCTAACTTCCCATAAACTGATTACTACAATTTCATCTGTGTGCCTAGACCTGGTCTTAGTGAATAGTAGCAAAGTAACTTCTCTTCACAATGGGAGATTAAATGAACTGATACTTCTTGGTAGACAAAAGTAAAGAACTCTGTAAATGCAGGTGGGAATAGTACAACAAAAAAACCCACAAATTTGTTAAATTAACTGAAGAAGTCAGAATAGACACACATCCAGGAGACATCTGGTTCACAGCACTGCTGAGGTAACTCTGAGAGACACAGAATGTCAAGTGACTGACTAACAAACCGATCTGGTCCAATATAAATTACAGTTGGGGATAACAGCCATGCTGGGCTCCTGTTGCTGTGGAGAAGACAGGCATCACAAATGGAAAAAAAGGGGGGTATTTATTTAGTTCAAAGTGATCGTTTGTTGCTTGTCAAAAATTATCCTTGTATCCTAAGACTTTCTGATTTTGTAGGTACCCTGGAGGAAGGCCCACTGTAGCTCACACAGAAAATAAAAGGAAAGACAAAGCCTGTTTTGCAATTCCCTTTTCTGTTTTAAATTGACACAAAATGTCTTGAGCAATTAGAAGAGAAAAATATATGTTTGACAGATCAAATAGGTAAGATGTCAGGACTCTATTTTTTAAATATCTGGGAGACACTGTTGATTAATTTTGGCTGAAACTTAAAATGAAAAGCAGGCATATTTTCTAAACCAAAATGTAAGATTTTCTGATCAGGTAAGCACCTTTAAAGTGCAGTTATTCGAGGGATAGTCAGAAACTAGACTGTGCAACGGTTCCCACAAAGTTCTTAAAGGTTACCTCTCATCCAGTAGACAGAGACTGAGGTTGCATAATCACCAAATCCCAGCACAGACAGAGAAGACACAGAATGCTGACATCCCTGAAAAACTTCTGTCCACTTAGAAAGAGAGATGTGGTCTCTTTGCAGGATGAGTCAAGAACGTGTAGCGCACAGACACATGGTCAATGATATAGCGCCTGCCTCCACTTACTCTGCAAAGTTACAGGGGGATTACTGCAGGTGCCAAAGAAATGCTGTCATCTGTGAATCTGGTGACTGACAAGACAAGCTTAAATGTGTTCAACCAACAGCAAGTTGGAGTGACCAGGCCTACCTTTTCATCTCCGGGTGCCATTATTGGCACTTAGGCCTTTGACTGATGTGCCAGGGGTTATTTCTGTTCTAAATGAAAGAGACCCCAACTCAAGCTGGCTTATAAAAGAGAATTTCTCTAATTCACACAACTGAAAAGTACAGGCATAGAGTGGCAGGTATAGCTATACCCAAGTTCTCAAGCGATTTGACTCTGCTCTCTTCTGTACTATTTAAATCTCAGTTGCTTGTGAGGTCAGCATAATGCCAATAGTCCTACATCCACATCTTTATGGTTTCAAGTCTGATAGGTAAAGAGTTTGGCCCACATTCCATGATTCATGATCTTTTGGGCCAACGTCTTCATCTTGATATAAGGAAACAATTTCTGTGGCCAAGAGATATAATAACACTAACTTCTAGGCTTGACTTGCATGGAAACCCCTAAACCAATCACCTATGACTACTGAGATTTGGTAGCACTCTGACTGGCTTAATTAGAGTCACATGTTCTATCTCTGAACTTGGGTAGAACCCCACTTTGAACATATGGCCTAAGAGGGTGAGGAGAGAAATACCTCCCCTTACAAAAGTCTAGGTATTTATCAGAAGAAGTATAAATGGAACAAAACAAAAATTTTTTAATGACAACTAATCTGGTCCCATCACTTCATGGGAAATAGATGGAAAAACAGTGGAAACAGTGTCAGACTTTGTTTTTTTGGGCTCCAAAATCACTGCAGATGCTGATTGCAGCCATGAAATTAAAAGACGCTTGCTCCTTGGAAGGAAAGTTATGACCAACTTTGATAGTATATTAAAAAGCAGAGACATTACTTTGCCGACCAAGGTCCGTCTAGTCAAGGCAATGGTTTTTCCCGTGGTCATGTATGGATGTGAGAGTTGGACTGTGAAGAAAGCTGATCGCCGAAGAATCGATGCTTTTGAACTGTGGTGTTGGAGAAGACTCTTGAGAGTCCCTTATACTGCAAGGAGATCCAACCAGTCCATTCTAAAGGAGATCAATCCTGGATGTTCATTGGAGGGACTGATGCTAAAGCTGAAACTGCAATACTTTGGCCACCTCATGAGACGAGTTGACTCACTGGAAAAGACTCTGATGCTGGGAAAGGTTGGGGGCGGGAGGAGAAGGGGACGACGGAGAATGAGATGGCTGGATGGCATCACCGACTCTGTGGACATGAGTTTGAGTGTACTCCGGGAGTTGGTGATGGACAGGGAGGCCTGGCGTGCTGTGATTCATGGGGTCGCGGAGAGTCGGACACGACTGAGCGACTGAACTGAACTGAACTCTGCCAAGCCCTTGGTATATTTTATTATTATGTAATGGAGGGATTTTCACAGAAATAACATAGGGCCCGTACCTAATTCAGAATTAAGATTCTGATGAACATCAAAGGTCATAAAACCAATTCCCAATTCTGACAAATTTCAGCCAGATCTTAATTTGTTGAAGAGTATGTGGCATGCTTGGTAGATCCCTGAATAATCTAGGGTTCAAAAATTATTAGTTGAGTGAATTTAAGAAGGAATGAAAATATTTATAGAAATTCTTGATTTAATCACAGAAGCTCCTCTTTCTCTCTAAAGGCTTTTTTAAAATAAAAATATATTTGGACAGGTTAGTTCCAGCTCCTGTACTGGCAACATAGTTATATAACTAACCCTCCTGACAATATCAAGTATAAACTTTAGACAAAATATTAAACACAACTGTTTTAAGGCACAAGAGAGCAATAAAAAAGCAGAAATGAGCTGGAAGAGGTATGGTCTCAGAAAGAATTTATAGGTAATATAGGTAATTTATAGGTAATATTATAGGTAATATAGAATTTATAGGTAATATAGGTAATTATAGGTAATATTATAGGTAATATAGGTAATTTATAGGTAATATTACCTACAAAGTAGGTAATATTAAATTGCCTCTTCTTCTCAAGGGTCCTACCAAGTTTTCAGAGCTCAAAGTACAGTGCTCAAGTAGAAAGTCGCCATCTTTTCTGGGCCAAAGAGCTTGGAACTGCCAGACACAGCTGAAAACTGAGAGGGGAATTTCCAGAATGAGAGTGGATGCCTCACATCTGTGTACAATTGCCTTCAAAATCTTAGATGACTCCTAAACATCATATGTTTGTGGCAATGCGCCCAGGAACCACAAATATAGCAACAGCTAGAAAGCTAACAGTTGAGCAGAGTTCAGCAGCCACTGGTGGTTGCTGAAGACATGTTTGACTTTCAAATTCCACAAAGTTAAAGGATCTTATTCAATACCTTTAGCTATCCACGAAACCTCAGAAAAGCCACATCTTTAAGAATAAGGACTATATACTAGAACTAAGTACTATGTCCTAGGAATAAAGAAAAGCTCTGAAATAAACATGCTCTAATAATGCTTCAAACCAAGCCTTTACGAGATCATGATTATTCCCTAGGAACTTAACTGTCCATTATAAAAACAAACAAAACTACAGTATTCAGAAAAAGACAACAGAACCTAAAATCTACAATTTATCATCTACAATGTTAAGTTTATACAACAAAAATTATGAGACACACAAAGAAGCAGGGAAATACAACCCAGAATCAAAAGAAAAGAATAATCGAAAGGATTGTAATTCTCTTCCTGAGAGAATAAAAGTGTTCAAAGATGCTCCAGGTATTGTGGGGTACTACAACTCCTCAAGGACATCATGATGTGGGCAGGCACCAAGAGATAACACACAGGACACTCAAGATACCTGCCTGTAGCACACTCATGTCTCAGAGGTGACTCTGAATTAAGGACTTAGAAATAGGAGAAATCACAGAGAGTGAGCCAAGCTGGTTTTTCTCAGGGGTTTCTAGTGTGGATTTTATAGGATTATTCAGTCAACATTCGTTATGTATTTGCTGGCTATTGTCTATGTGGCAAGAGTTGTGATTAGCACTCTGTGGGGTGAAGACGTGAAGCACTCATAATCCTGTCCTCACAGTCTTGTAGGGGAGATATAACCACAAATAAATCCGAGGTGATAATAACAACATTAATAAAAATACAAATTATCATAATGATAGCTAACATGAAATAAGCTCTTCCTACAAGCCAGGCACTCTGATAAGTGCTTTACATGCATTAACCCATTTAACATACAGGACAACCTCTCTGAGACAGGAACCACGATCACATTCACTTTCACTTTCAGGTAAGGAACCTGCGGCACTTGAAGTCTCCTATACAGTGTATGTTGGAACTGAAACTCAAACTGCAGTGCTTGGCTGCAAAACCCAAGTACTACTCACTGCAACAGGGGCCTCCCAGGAAATACAGACTACACTGGCATCTGAGGATGGAGAGCTCTTCCTCCCAGGAGAAGCCACGGAAGCTGGAGAATTGTCCTTGAGGGTTAAATGTGGACTCATTCACACTGGCACTTGTGAAGAAGGAATAAGATTGAAGGTGTGCCAGGGTAGGAGTATCCTGTCAGTAAGTGCCGCTGGGCACTGAGGGTGTGCTGAGCTGTGAGCTGACCAATGTGGAAGTTCAGGACTGCCTCAGATGTGATCCCAAAGGAAATTCAAGCCCATAGCTCACACAAGGGCCAGTAAACCTTAACTAAATCTGTGGTGGTTGAAAATGGAAACCAGATTTGTCTTTGACGTTGGCTCTAGCCATTTATATTATTGGTGCTTCCGAGATGGTGTTAGTGGTAAAGAATTCCCCTACCCATGCAGATGATGCAAATGCGTGGGTTCGATCCCTGGGTTGGGAATATCCCCTAGAGGAGGGAATGGCTACCCACTGCAGTATTCTTGTCTGGAGAATCCCATGGACAGAGGAGCCTGGTGGTCTACAGTCCATGGGTTCGCCGAGTCAGACACGATTGAGTGACTGAACACACACACACATATACACTACCCATTTATGAATGAAAACATGAAGACATTTCCTTCCCTACTATGAAAACAGGATTTGTGGAATTTGAATAAACCTGTGGCATGCAAACACAGTTTGGTAGGGCCTTTCTTCACCAAAAGAGATGACTTAAACAAACAACCATGAAGGAAGGGAGGAATGTAAAACAAAAGATAGGAATTTGGCCATCACTCTGACCTGTACGAACACCAGCCAATTTGGTCAGTAGTCCTAACATAACATCATAATGCTAATATGTAACTCTTGTGTTTCATGTAGACTGACCCAATGGCCCACGGCAGGAAACAGATGCCACCTGAGACACTCTTGACATTTCCCATATCACATCAATCACCATATCCCATCAATACTGGCAAAATAAAATAAACAAAAACATCCCTACTTATTTCTGGGCGTTCACAGACCCATCTCTTCACCCCTCTGCCATGCTTCATCTCCTATGTCTCTAAACGCCATTGCCTCCTCAGTGATTTTCTGGCTTCTAGCTTATTTCCTGCTTACTCAATCTTCTGCTTCTGCCAAGTTCACCTTCCACAAATATAAAGCAATTTCAACTTTTAATATTTTTATTTATTCATTTATTTGGCTGTGCCAGGTCTTAGTGGCAGCATGTGGGATCCTCAGTTTTCATTGCAGCACACGATATCTTTACTTGCAGCATACAAACTCTCAGCTGTTACATATGGGATCTAGTTCCCACACCAAGCACCCAAGGCCCCTGTGTTGGAAGCATGGAGTCTTAGCCACTGGACCACCAGGGAAGTTTCAGGTCATGAACTGAGATCCTCTGTGGCCTTGCTCCAGCTTCTCTTCATGCCACTCTCCACTCACTCCCCAAGGCACTCCAACACCCTTTATTTCATTCCCTCTGTATGCCCAACTATTTCATGGCATCACAATGTACACAGCCTTTCCTCCCTGGGTCTATCTAAAGTGTATCACCACATCCACGAAGGCTGCCATAGGTGTCCCCAGTCCTAGACAGACTTCACCACCCCTTCTTTTTTTGGTCTCTACTAGATCATCATATCAGATACCATGCTCTAGCAAAACTGCAATATAGCAGATGGAGTGATGCTTCCTAAATAAATGAGTGCACCTTGTCATTTGATTCTTCCACCTGTTCCTACTTTAATTCTCCCCACCCCCTAAATTTGAGTACACCTGAAATTTGAATACATTTGAAATATATTTTTATTTAATTATATAATTGGGATTATATCTAATTCCAATATACAGCCCATGGAATTCTCCAGGCCAGAATACTGGAGTGGAATTCCCTTCTCCCGGGGATCTTTCCAGACACCACGTGGCTCAGACGATAAAGAATCCACTTGTAATGTGGGAGACCTGGAGGAGGGCATGGCAACCCACTCCAGTATTCTTGCCTGGAGAATCCCCATGGACAGAGGAGCCTGGTGGGCTGCAGTGGGCTTCCCTGGTGGCTCAGCTGGTAAAGAATCTGCCTGCAGTGTAAGAGACCGGGGTTTGATCCCTGGATTGAGAAGATCCCCTGGAGAAGGGAACAGTTACCCACTCCAGTATTCTGGCCAGGAGAATTCCATGGACTGTATAGTCCATGGAGTCACAAAGAGTTGGACATGACTTTCACTTTTAGGTTTGATCCCTGGGTTGGGAAGACCCCTGGAGGAGAGCATGGCAATAGATTCCAGTATTCCTCCTGGAGAATCCCCATGGATGAGGAGCCTGGCAGGACACAGTCCATGGAGTCACAGAGTCTGACACTACTGAGTGACTAAGCACACCGCCCCAGGATCCCTTCCTGATGGTGAGCTGCCTCCCTCTGACAGCCTCTGATAAAGACTTTTATCCCCTCTCTGCAGCCAAGCATGAATTTCCCACAAGGCATACATTCCCTCCCTCTCACTGCTGCTCACCTTGGTGTCACTGCCCACAAGCGGCAGAAAGGGAAACACTAGGGGAGCCCCAAGTGAGAATTATGGGTGTCACTCAGTAGAGACCAGACATGCAGAGTAAGCCTGCTGACAACCAGACATTGCCAGAAAGCGAGGGGAAGAACACGCGGCTTCTGAGAGGTGTGTTCCTCATCTCGTTGGCTCAAACCAATTAGATTCAGCAGATTGTTTCTGTGTGCCTATGAGGTGCCAGGCATGGACAGCATAACAAGAAGTGTCTGCCCTCCCTGAACTTCCTGATGAGAAGATGGGATGTAAATGAAGTCATGCTGCCACGGGGACTTCAATGGAAAGTGAATAGATGGGATATTAATATCTACTAATGAACAGAACTGAATGAAAAGGGGCTCTATATTTAAAAGTATAGAAAAATCAAGTCAAAATTGTATCTTTACTCTTTACAAAAAGTATCTTTACTCTTGAACTTCTTGGAGCTTTCAAATGGCAGTGTTAGAGAGGGACATCAATAAGATGGTGGAATAGAAGTTTTCCACACTCATCCTCTCCACAGAAACACTGATTTTGATAACCCATACATAAGATTACCTTTGGGAGAAACACTCTTAAGTTCAGTGGAGAGGTCCTCCCAGTACCCCTTTGGAGCAAAAGAAATCCAAGAACAGATCCTTTGAAGAGGTCAAGAAGAACCTTTTCACTTCACCCAGGCTTCAGGGCACTGGAGTTCAGTGCCAAGAGAAGCGTCAGCCCACAGTGTGAGAGCATGGTGAGTGTCTGGCTTCCCCTGCTGTGCAGATTGATGCACAAAAAGTCTACTGTTTTCTCACCTGACTACCTTCTCACCTGATGTCATGAATTTTTTAGTTAGGCAAAAATTCATAAGTTTTCTAAGATATATATTTTACATATTATTTATATTTAATATACATATATATTATACATATTATATACATATGTGTATATATATATGTATGTATGTATAGAAAAGCCTTTCTACTATCCTTGATAAAGGCTTAACAAAGAACATTTTAAAAAAGGGATAGAGAAATTGAAAAACATAAACTAAATGAAATGGGAACACTTAATATGGAAACAGAAAGTGAAACAAACTAGGTAAAAGTAAAAGATCATCACATAGTCCAGTTGTGTTAAAACATAGCTGCTCATTAGAAACATATATGGAGCTCTGGAGGAAAAAAAGTAATACCTGGGCATTTGTATTTTTCAAAAAATTCCAAGATGATTCTGATATGCATCTGGATTTTAAAAAGTGATTACAGATTTTTCTTTTAATAGCAGTTTTGGTGATATAGATTTCTGTTATTTTTCTATTAATCAATCATGAACTCAGTGTTAACTGAGTAATAGTTACACAATCACAATAGTAGATGATGTTTATCAGTTTTTACAATCAATAGCTCGACAAAAAATAAAAGATAATTACAACTGCAAGCCATAATGGGAACATGATTAACCTACAATATAAAATAATCGCATACAATTTGAGGGGTATCGCTCAAGCAGCATGATATGGTAAGTGGAAGTGCATACATACATATATTTCCATCTGCCCAGCCAGTCTATGTCTTTTGGTTGGTGCATTTAATCTAGTTATATTTAAGGTAATTATCAATGCATATGATCCCATTACTGTTTTCTTAATTGTTTCAGGTTTATTTTCTGTAGATCTTCTCCTTCTCTTATGTTTCCTGCCAAGAGAAGTTCCTTTAGTATCTGTTGTAAAACTGGTTTGGTGGTGCTGAATTCTCTTAACTTTTGCATGTCTGGAAAGCTTTTGATTTCTTCATCAAATCTGAATGAGTCTTGCTTGATTGTAGCTTCTTCTCTTTGGTTATTTTAAATATACCACGCCATTCCTTTCTGGCTTGTAGAGCTCTGTTTGGTAATTAGCTGATAGTCTGATGGGAGTTCCCTTGTATGTTATTTGTTATTTTTCCCTTGTTGCTTTTAATATTTTATCTTTGTCTTTAACTTTTGTCAGTTTTATTACTATGTGTCTCAGTGTGTTCCTCCTTGGGTTTATCCTGCCTGGGACTATGTGCTTCCTGGTCTTGGGTGACTATTTCCTTTCTCATGTTAGGGAAGTTTACAGCAATTATCTCTTCAAATGTTTTCTCAGGTCCTTTCTCTCTCTCTTCTCCTTCTGAGACACCTATAATTCAAATGTTGGTGTGTTTAATGTTGTCCCAGAGGTCTCTTAGCCTGTCCTCATTTTTTTTTTTTTCATTCTTTTTTCCTATGTTCTGTTCTGCAGCAGTGATTTCCACCATTCTGCCCTCCAGGTCATTTATCCATTCTTCTGCCTCTTGGTTTTCCATGGAGAAGATATAAGAAATGTTTACCAAAGACCTACAAGAACTAAAGAATGAACAAACAGATGAATAACACACTAGAAGGAGTCAACAGCAGAATAACTGAGGCAGAAGAATGGATAAATGACCTGGAGGACAGAATGGCGGAAATCACTGCTGTTGGATCATCTTCACTATCATTATTCTGATTTTTTTTTCTGGAAGGTTGCCTAACTACCGTTCATTTAGTTGATTCCTGGGGTTTTATCTTGTCCTTTCATCTGGGACATAACTTTCTGCTTTTTCATCCTGATGAATTTTCTCTAATGTGGTTTTTCTATTAGCTGCTGTGGTACTGTGGTTCTTCTTGCTTCTTCTGTCTGCCCTCTGATGGAGGAGGCTAAGAGGCTTTGTGTAAGCTTCCTGACAGAAGGGACTGGCAGTGGGAAAAACTGGGTCTTGCTCTGGTGGGCAGAGTCGTGCTCAATAAAGCTTTAATCCAATTATCTGCTGATGGGTGGGGTTGTGCTCCCTCCCTGGTAGTTGTTTGGCCTAAGGCAACCCAGTCCTGGGTCTACAGGCTCTATGGGAGAGTTTCAAGAGGGCTTATGCCAAGGGGGACCTTCCTGGAGTGCTACTGCTGGCCTTGTGGTGAGCTCCTGCAGACCCACACCTCCACAGGAGACCCTCCAGCACAAACAGGTAGTTTTGGTTCAGTCTCCTGTGGGGTCACTGCTCCTTTCCTCTGGGTTTCTTGATGTGCAAAGATTTTGTTTGTGCCCTCCAAAACTGGAGTCTGTTTTCCCCAGTAATGTGGAAGTCCTCTAATCAAATCCTGCTGGCCTTCTAGGTCAGATTCCCTGGGGATTCGCAGTCCCTTTGCCAGCTCCCCAGGATGGGAAGCCTGATGTAGTGTTCAGAACCTTCACAGCACCAGGAGAACTTCCTTGGTTTTATTGTTCTCCAGTTTGTGGGTCACCTACCTGGCAGGTATTGGATTCGATTTTATTGTGATTTCACCCCTCCTACTATCTCACTGTGGCTTCTTCTTTGTCTTTGGAGGTGGAGTATCTTTTTTTGGTGGGTTCCAGCATTCTCCTGTTGATGGTTGTTCAGTAGCTAGTTGCGATTTTGGTGCTCTCACAGGAAGAGATGCGCGCATGTCCTTTTACCCCCACTATCTTAGAGTTTTATCTTATTAAAGCAAGAAGCAGAATGGTGGTTGCCAGGCGTTGGGGTGGGGAAAATGTGGAGATCTTTTTCAAAGGTACAAAGTTTCAGTTGTTCAGGATGAGTAAGTTGTGGAGAATTAATATATAGCATGGTGACTATAGCTAATATTACCATATTATGCACTAGAAATCTTGTATCCTCATCACATAAAAAGATATAACTATGCAAAGTGATGGATATGTCAATTAGCTTGAGTGTGGAAATCATTTCACAATGTACACATAAATGAAAATACCACATTTTAAACTTAAATATGTACAATTTATAATTGTCAATTGTACCTCTATAAAGCTGAGGGGGGAAATGCCAGTGGTTGCTGCGAATCTCTATGAAAGAGGTATTCAGTTAAGTCACTCAGTCGTGTCTGACTCTTTGTGACCCATGGACTGCAACCACCAGGCTTCCCTGTCCATCACCAACTCCCAGGGTTTGCTCAAACTCATGTCCATCAAATTGGTGATGCCATCCAACCATCTCATCCTCTGTCATCCCCTTCTCCTCCTGCCTTCAATATTTCCCATCATCGGGGTCTTTTCTAATGAGTCAGTTCTTCGCATCAGGTGGCCAAAGTATTGGAGCTTCAGCTTCAGCATCAGTCCTTCCAATGAATATTCAGGACTAATTTACTTTAGAATGGACTGGTTGGGTCTCCTTGCAGTCCAAGGGACTCTCAAGAGTCTTCTCCAACACCACAGTTCGAAAGCATCAATTCTCCGGCACTCAGCTTTCTTTTTGGTCCAACTCTCACATCCATACATGACTACTAGAAAAACCATACAAGAAAGAGGTGTAGTTTGTAACATTTTCCTGATTTATTGACACAGAATGCCATTTGGGGACGACCTCTTTGGATGGCATTTCACCAAATATACCCTAATAAATACAATTAAAGAGCATTTCAATACAGGAGCCCAGTGCACCAATTTCAGAAGAGGCTGAGAGTGGTGAAAGTTGACCAAGGAGATGGTTGTTACCAAGTAGGTATCCAAATTTGATGTGAACAAATATCTGAGTTGAGCCAAGGAGAGAAAAGTATGCAGACACATGTAACAACTGCTGCTAAAGCCTGGAGTTGTGAAACTCCATAGCTCCTGCCATGGAGCTAGGGAATTGCATATTAATGGAGTGTAAAGTGCTATGGGTACAGCAAGGGAAACAAAACTGACCAAGCTAGCAAAAGACAGACCAAAAACGATCTTCCACCAGTTAAGAGGTTTGAGTTTGTTGCTCTATTGCACTGACTCCCTTAAGAGTTAATGGCATTTGTTCATTCATTTACTCTTTCATTAATTTACTCAATCAACATTTAGTGAGCATCTGCAAGGTGCCAGCTGCAGAGAAGAGAGGAGTCAGGGAGAAGTCAGAAGAGGTTAGAGATGGGCCACTGGCTGGAAGTTCCTGGTCTAACAAGGACTCAGAACCACTGATAAGCTCCACAGAGCCATACAGCTCCCATGAAGCCCAGCCTGGTCTGCCAACACCACCACCACACCTTTGCTCCTCATGTCCTTGGGTGGGAAGGAAGTGGCCCAGCATCTTCAAATCATTCTTGGGCCTTTAATGGCCAGATGAGGCAGCCAGAGTCTGTCACACTGGCTAAAGCAAGAGTATTACCATGGATCACTCTCACTGATAGGACGACCTACTGAAATAATTCCACGGAGTCTTTCCTAAGAAAGAGGAGGCCTGGGAAAGCAGAGAGAAAACAACTCTTGAGTACAAATAGTACTGGAAGCAACCACTTTAAAGACCTTGGTTTAGTAATGTGGAGACGACAAGGGATACACAGAAAAAAATAAAAACCTCATGAGTTATGGAGCACATGCCAGGAGGATCAAGGGTGACAGCAGAGACGCTAATCATAAGCCAAAGCAGATTATCTGTCAAGGCAGGTCACTGTCGTTAAAAAACAAATGTTGGCAGAGTGTTTGGTAGCAGGAAAAGAGCGTCTTTCAGTCTCCCCAGACGAGTGCCAACAGTCTCCACCTGACAGTTAATCATGGCATCTCCACTAGCTCCCTCAGGAGGCCTGGAGTCAGACAAACTGAGCATAGCTGGACCAGACAAAGTGAGTGAAGAGGCCCTGTGTGGCTGGTCAGCACACAGAGCCAGAATGCGGCCACAGGATGGCAGGCAGCCACCAACTCTACCTCCATCAGTGCTGCAATCTCAGGAGGAAGCACAGTGAATTCTGGCTCCTAACTCTTCCCACTTCCATTATCTGTGCTTGTGAGAGGAGAGGCTAGACTATTACCTTTTGCTCAGCCCCCAAGAAGGCATGGAAACTCTTGTTTGCATCTCCTGGTTTCAGCTGAAAGCAATGAGCTTTGAAACCTAAGAGCCTCTGAAGTTTGATAACTATTTCGTGAGCAGAAACACATGAAACACCCAGCAAGTAAGAGTGAGGGAGCTGGTGATTGAGTGTGTTCTGGCCTTGAGATTCTCCCCACCAAATTGGCTTCCATATAGGTAAAATTGGTTTACATATAGTTTGGGAAATATCACATATTATGTCACTCCATAGACTGGTTTCTGAGCAGGAGGTACAACAGATACCAAGACCCTAAGGTGGGGAGGACTGGGGCTTTTTTTGGAGGTATTCAGACCCAGTGTGGTCCCAAGAAGAGAGGCTGAAAGTAATAGAGAGGCTGACTAGTACCCTCCAGTAGTCTAACCTGCTTCCATCCCTTCTTCAGTAGCAGAGTACAGTTTTGCTATGGAAAAAAAAAAAAAATACCAGACAGTGCAGCTCACTGAGCCTTACCAGAATTTCACAACAGGAGTTTTCTCTCCTATATTGCTGATCAGAACTAAACTTTTCAGTCCAAAGAGTTGTGGGTTTCCTATACCACCAGTTCTACTCATGTGATGTCTCAGATTTGAATTAACTATCTCAGTGAATTATTATAAAGGCTCTTCCAGCTACCTACGTTGGACCTATGATCCTGCACAGACATAAAGAACAAAGGTCTCTGAACAAACGCACCTTCATTCTGCTTGTCACCAAACGATGTCCTTGGCAGTCAACTGGTAAGTGTCTCTTTAGAATAGGGAACAAAGTCCTCCAATAGTATTTTTGAATTTTACTCTCTGTACTAGAGGAACTTCAGTGTTTTTTTTTTTTTTTTTCACCATAAGCAAAGTATTTGTGGCTTTGGAATTAGATAGTGGGGTTGAAATTATAGTTTGGCCACCACCACACAGTCATGTGCCTGGGGGCAAGTCAATCTCCAAGCCCCAGTTTTCTGATCTGCACAATAGGGCTATAGCTGGAGTTTACAAATCTCTGTTTTGGCACTTCATGGTCAACAAAGTTCATCTATCTCCACCTTATCCTGCTTCTGTCTGCTTAATCTTTATGTTCCAGTGACTAATTAATAGCTGGTCATCATATACAGGTTCTAAAGAGAGAATATTTGGGAAATGATATTATTGACTTTATCTGGGAAAGCTTTACAACAATCCCTGACAAAGCCAAAGGTCTTGCCGCCTCCCCTAGTCACCTACTCATAAGACATTGGACCACGGTTTTGGCAGGGATAATGGATCACACCCCAGGTGTTCTAGGCGATGGTTGGCCAAACTGCTTGGAGTTTGGATAGTTTTCCTTTTCATGTCAACTGGGGTAGAACATAGATTCCAAACCTTGCAACACAGGTTTCATCTTAAAACATTTACTTTGCAAATGAGGCCTTAAAAGTTGGCTCTCAGCTTGGGTTTTGTGTTCTTTCACTACTGATTTTCTGAAATCCATAGCAATTATTCTCAAAAAAATCTGAAGTTATTCATTCTTATCTCCATTCAAATCTTGGGGCTATAAAAAGGGGTTGAGAATTGGCAAAACAGTGACACATCAAATCCTAGCAGACAAACTAGTTACCTGCTAAGACTGACCCGAGGGCACTATTGTGCCATCCCCAGGTCCCTAAGGACCCAGAAGGGTCTTCACAGCATCCATGCCTTCTTCTCCTCTTGTATCCCACTCACTTTTGAAAATCTCGCCTCTATAAACCAGGCCCAGGCCAATCAGTGTGTTCTATTTCTGGCCACAGAAATTGGTTCAGCAGTGGGCATACCACCCAACCCAAGGCGAAGTGGTGTAATGAACCTGTGTAAGGAAATACAATGAAACTCTGTTTAAGAAAGGAGCAGCTCCTCCTCTCCGACAGAGTATCTCCTTAAAATCAAAAGAGGTAGGCTAGACCTTGTAGGCAGGAGCTAGATAAATCCAGTCTTAGATAAACAGTATAAAACCACAGGCCTTCTGATTCTGGAAACTATAAGCACATACATCCAAAACTGCCTCAAGACTCTCATAAGGTGCACAGGAGGTTATCACAGGTTACGTCCATTTGTCTCGCAAAGAGATAAATAAGTTTTCATTTTTACTTCGTCTAATTGGCTGTATAAATTGTGTGAAATTCTGCCCAGATTTTCTAGTCTGGCATGGACCACCTGAAAGGATATAAGCTTATGCATATCCGGGAATAAATCAGGTTTGTGCCCTCCTCTATACTGGCATTTGGTGCAGAGAGGAGGTCTTTTTGTTAGAAGGATTTTTAATTTCCCCAACAGCCTATTTTTTGGAAGTGCTGACACAAAGACTCTCTTCTCCAGGCTTGAAGCTGAAAGGACAAGCTGCAGTCATTTTTATACCCTATGGGGAGAAGTTGCTTCAGAACAGGCTAACACCAAGGAATTCGAGCCAGGAACAGACAGGAAGAAGCAGGGTCATAATGGCTTCAACTGAATTCCTGGATCCATTCCTGCCTGATTATTCCTGGACTTTGTCATTTTGTAAGCCAAAATATTCCCTTTTTGCTTAGTAAATTGGGTACCGTTTTCTATCTTTTGCAAGAAAAAGGATCGTAACTGATCCTAGATGATTTAATGTCCAATTACTGTAAGCATTTTAAGTGTTTTCCAAATTCTTCAAGTATGTAATAAAATTCTGAGTCCCTGAATCAGGAAGGCTATCAAGGCAAAGCCTTGACCTCTTATTTGAATCCTTTATGTAATTCTCTCACTAGGTAACTGTCCAGTCAGTGTTCACACCCAGTGTGGGAGTTTTGCTGCCTCTAAGGCAGCCCATTTCACTCTATGCAGCCCTATTTGCCCATGAGCCCTTCCTTAGATCTCCCTTACCTTCCCGCAACAGGCGAACTATGGACCACAGGGAATATGGACACACCTCTTTCCTCCAGGGTCCTCTACATCAAAATTAGTTCTCACACCTCTCTAAATCAGTATGCTCTTCTCCAGGTTAAACTTCTGGTACCCAATCATTTCTTATTTAAAACCAATCAACAAATGGGTATGATCTCCTTTAATGAGGGCTGATGAACAGAAATCCACTTTTGCTTTATTGTGTCACTGACGGTCTCAGTGTCTCACAAAAGGCATCCTACAAAGGCATCAGACCCATGGCCTGGGTTCTTGATAGGCAATTACCTGGACTATTAGTTTTGAGAATAGAGAAGAATATTGTGAAAGACTGTGCTTTGGTTAGGAAGCTGGAGGTTGCTGGTCTCCATTACAGCCCCAGGCACAGAGGGATTCTTGTGGGCCTGTAAGTAAACTAAAGATGCACCAGAGGCTGTGCAACAAGTGAAGCAACCTGGGCCCAGCGGTTCTGTGCCCCTTCTAATAAGGAAGAAGATTTTAAAAACACAAAAAACTATAATTGACAAGGAACACAAATCTTAGAGCCAAGTTGTCTCTATTTGAATTTCAGTTCCAGTAAATGTTCTACCAGGATTGGAGGCAACTATTGATGAGTACCTTGGTGTTGAGGCTTTGGGCCATGGGAGAAGCTCTGGTTCTTCCTGCCTAGTTGTTCTACAATTGTCTGGCTAATTCTAGATAGTAGAGTGAGGTCAAACACTACTACTTAGTCTTTCTTAACATAGGCAGTCCAAAGGAGGTCAGAAATAATTAACTGGAATTAAGAAGAGGTGGAAAGAATACACAGAAGAACTACACAAAAAAAGATCTTCATCACCTGGATAACCATGATGGTGTGGTCACTCATCTAGAACCAGACAACCTAGAGTATGAAGTCAAGTGGGCCTTAGGAAATATTACTGCAAACAAAGCTAATGGAGGTGATGGAATTCCAACTGAGCTATTTAAAATCCTAAAAGATGATGCTGTTAAAGTGCTGCACTTAATATGTCAGCAAATTTGGAAAACTAGCAGTGGCCACAGGACTAAAAAAGATCAATTTTCATTCCAGTCCCAAATAAGGGCAATGCCAAAGAATGTTCAAACTACTGGACACTTGCACTCATTTCACATGTAGCCAGGTTATGCTCAAAATCCTTCAAGCTTGGCTTCAGCAATATGTGAACCAAGAGCTTCCAGAAGGACAAGCTGGATTTAGAAAAGGGAGCGGAACCAGGAATCAAATTTTCAACATTCGTTGTATCATAGAGAAAGCAAGGGAATTCCAGAAAAACATCTACTTCTGCTTCATTGACTATATGAAAGGCTTTGTGTGGATCACAGCAATCTGAGGAAAATTCTTAGAGATGGGACTACCAGACCACCTTACTCGTCTCATGAGAAACCTGTATTCAGCTCAAGAAGCAACAGCTAGAACTGGACATGGAACGATGGACTGGTTCAAAATTGGGAAAGGACATCAAAGCTGTATATTGTCACCCTGCTTATTTAACTTCTATGCAGAGGACATCATACAAAATATCAGGCTAGGTGGCTCACAAGCTGGAATCAAGATTGCCAGGAGAAATATCAATAACCTCAGATATGCAGATGATACCACTCTAATGGCAGAAAGTGAAGAGGAACTAAAGAGCCTCTTGATGAAGGCAAAAGAGGAGAGTGAAAAAGCTGCCTTAAAGCTCAACATTCAAAAAACTAAGATCATGGCATCAGGTCCCATCACTTCATGGGAAATAGAAGGGGGAAATTTGGAAACAGTGACAGATTTTATTTTCTTGGACTCCAAAATCACTGTGGATAGTGACTGCAGCCATGAAATTAAAAGATACTTGCTCCTTGGAATGAAAGCTATGACAAATCTAGAGAGCATCACATTGCCAACAAAGGTCCATACAGTCAAAGCTATTGTTTTTCCAGTAGTCACGTACAGTTGTGAGAGTTGGACCATAAAGAAGGCTGAGTGATGAAGAACTGATTCTTTCAAATTGTGGTGCTGGAGAAGACTCTTGAGAGTCCCTGAACCACAAGGAGATCAAACCACTCAATTCTAAAAGAAATCAGTATTCATTGGAAGGACTGATGCTGAAGCTCCAATACTTTGGCCACTTGACACGAAGAGCCAACTTATTGGAAAAAACCTTCATGCTGGGAAAGATTGAAGCCAAAGAAGAAGAGGGTAGCAGAGGAATGAGATGGTTAGACAGCATCATTGTTGGACTCAATGGACATGAGCTTGAGCAAACTCTAGGATATAGTGAAAGACAGGGAAAGCTGACATGCTACCGTCCATGGAGTCATGAACAGTCAACTTAGCAACTGAACAACAAACAATATGGGCAGTCCAAATGAGGTCAGGAATAACTAACCTGGAATTGAGCTCAGAACTCAGAGCATCAGCTAAGTTGAGACAGTGAGAGGCCTTTTGAAAAGTTTTGAATGCTGTAAGCCTGTGCCTCATTAAGGGCATCATGTGACAGTAGCCCCAGAAGAATCCTCATCCACGTTAGCATCTTCTCTGAGATTGCTCTAGGTGGGGGTGCGGGGAGTGGGGCACTGTGGAAGGAGTACAGAGTTTCATCCAACTGTAAATTAACCATAAGATCTCAACAACTTAACACACAGCTCCATCTGTTAAATGAGAAAGCCTGGCTAGACCAATTGTCAACATTTTGGGGTACCCAGGTTTGCGACCACCATCCAGGAAAGAGTCCACAAACCTACAGCATCTGTCTGTACTTGAGGAGGCTCCCAGCAGTAGAAGACTCCAAAGTCAACTGCAAAGAGTCAGCCTAGCTTCAGTTTCTCTGCTTGGTCCTCAGAGCCTTGAAACACAGTACCTGGGAGAGGTCTGTGAACAGACAGGTGAAAACTAACATCTGAGGAAGACCACATCACCTGGGGGCTTCCTTTGCTTTGTGTGTTTAAAAATAGTATAGAAATATTTCACAGCATTATTGCTAAGATAGCAATAGTTCTGTTTGAGAAATTTAACTAATATTGGGACTTTCGGGACTGAAAAAGAGCTTTCCAACACCAATTAATAGACTGTTGGATAATGTCATAATTAAAGTTGCTAAAGTGGTCATTAAAACAGCATAATTATGCTAAGTAGTTTGTAAAAGAAAAAGAGAGTGAAAGAGTAATGGAACACACTCGTGGCATGAACTGGTAGGTAACTGGGCTGATAATTTATGCCAATAATCCTCACAAGCTGCCATCAAATCAAATTATTAAGGGTCTTCCCCATAAGCTAATTTGACAGCTGACTTTAAAAAGTGACAGGATAGGATAACGTCTGGACTAAACACAAAAGGGCAGGGGACAAAGTGCAAAATGACAGGCAGCCATATTGAACTTTCATTTCACTTTAGGATGCCTGGATAAAGACAAACTTTGCAACTTTGAGAATCAGAATCTACCCCTGTAGTTTTCTAGGACCAGGTTTGGGTGTTTTCTGCTGACCACTTCAAGTTCTTCCCTTCAAAATCAAATACCATACTGGGTGAAGTAAGTCAGACAGAGAAAGACAAATAAATGATATTGCTTATATGTGGAATCTAAAAAGTAGCAAAAATGAATTTATTTACAAAACAGAAATAGAGTCACAGACATAGAAAACAACCTATGGTTACAGGGGGAGAAGGGATAAACTAGGAGATTGGGATTGACATATAAAATAGACAACTAATTGTATATAAAATAGACAGCTAATAGGGACCTACTCTATAGCACAAGGAAATCTACACGTTACTTTAATAACCTGTATGGGAAAAGAATTGTAAAAAAAGTAGCTATATATATATATAACTGATTCATTTTGCTGTACAAAAGAAACTAACACAGCATTGTAAATCAACTGCACCCCAATAAATTTTAAAAAAAAAAATCAAATGCCTTACAGAAACCAGAGCTGACACAGCTGAGTTATGGCTGTGATAGGCTGTGCAGACTGTTTTATAGGCAGCCTTCTCTCCGTTAGTATTTCAAGAATATCCTTACTCTAAATTACTCTGTAGAGGGGATATAATTTGTATTAAGAAAAGCACATAGATTCATTTGTAGGAAAAAATAATGAAATTACACATTCAAATATTAAGAGTGTTTGTTTTTGGGTAAGATTTTCGTGATTTCACTTTTTTGTGCTTTCAAGGTTTTCTTATTTTGTATCATTGGAAAAAAAGCATATAAATAAAATGCTGCCTTTAACTTTTCAGGTAATACATAAGAACATTTTACATTTTATGCTGCAACTGTTTTCTTCCCATGAAAAGTTTAATTATTAATAAAAGAAAAATATTAGATCTTAACTGATCTCTTGTTCCACTCACTAGTTGAAGACCCAGTTCTTCTCTTTGAGTCTAATAAATAAAAGAAAACCACCCAAAGGTAGAAAACCCACAATCCATATCTACAACATTTACTATTGGGGTTTTACATTTTCCTATTAATCTACCTCTTATTGCTTCTTTTTCCTCTCCCAGAAAACATTAACTCCTGAGCATAGCCTTGCATTTTTTTTCTGACAGTTCTACTCAGATTCCTCACCTCACTTGGCTACATCCATTTCTTACTGATGTTGTATCTACCCACTCACTCAACTCAGTAGTGAACTATCTTTTCCAGGAACAACCATTTCAGCCCAGTGGTGAGGGCAAGTGACAAATACACCCTTTTCCTTAGGTAATATGATTTATACTGACCTTCTCCACTGAATGCCATTCCTGAAATGCAGCAGAAACATACTTCCCTTTGGCCCTTTGCCTCCTCATTCTCTCACATTTGTAATTCTTCTTGAGTCAATCAAACAACTTGCAATCCTTTTCTTCCTTGTAACCTGTGTTTCAAAAGGCCAGATCCCAAAGTCTTCCTATTTTGCAGATTCTGTTGGAGAGTCCCCACTGGCCACTAGATGAAACTGTGTTTCCAAGTGTTTTGGATCAGATATGCTCTTACTGACTGACTACAGGCAAAAGAGGTCCTCTAGTTTTTTCCCTGTGCCTAATTCTCTGATTATATGATAATTCTAGACTGAACCCAGCACATAGAAGCCAGAAATAGAGTTCTAAATTCATTTCAGGTTCTTTGATCTAATTCTTTCCTGAAAACATTGACTTCCCTTGGGCCACAAAATCACAAATTTGACTTCACATTAGAATTTATTGGGAGCTTTAAATAATTTCAATGTCTAAGTTACTTCTATACCATTTTTAATGAATCCAGAACAGTTTTTTAATCACATATATATGTAACATAAGTCCTGACACCTTTTTATTTTCATAATGCAAGTGCTTGACTTAAGCTTTGATTCCCAAAGCATCCATTTCAAAGAGGCATCCACTTCAAAGCAGGAGATCTCAAATAAATACACAATTAGATAAAGAGCCAAGCCAGTTGCCTTCTCCCACTGAAACTCCTTTATTTTAGAGATCTTGGTTGATTTTGGTAACTAACCATTTAAGTCACTTGTTTTCTCTTTTCCTGCCCTTACATAAGGAAAATGTAGCTATACGTCAATGAACACAGATTGTTTCCATACATTGACTATTGTAAATAATGCTGGAATAAACATGGCAGTGCAAGGATCTTTTCAAGTTAGTGTGTTTCTTTTTTCTCTGCAGATAAATAACCATAAACGGAATTGCTGGATCATACGGTAATTCTATTTGTAACACTCTGAGAAAACTCTATACTATTTTCCATAGTCACTGCACCAATCTACATTTCCAAAAATGGTTCAAATATGTTCCATTTTCTCTACATTCTCGCCAACACTTGTTATTTCTAGTCTTTTTATAATACTCATATGATACCTCATTGTGATTTCGATTTGCATTTCCCTGATGTTTAATGATAATGAACATCTTTTCAAAGACCTGTTGGCCATCTATGTGTCTGTTTTGGAAAAATGTTTATTCAGATCTTCTCATTTTTTGGTCAGATTATTTTTTTTGCTACTTAGTAGTATGTCACTGTTTGTCACTGTTCATGGGGTTCTCAAGGCAAGTATACTGAAGTGGTTTGCCATTCCCTTCTCCAGTGGACCACATTCGGCTGTGGTCCATGTGATCAGATCGGCTAGTTTCCTGTGATTATGATTTCAGTTTGTCTGCCCTCTGGTGCCCCCTAGCAATACCTACCGTCTTATTTGGGTTTCTCTTACCTTGGTCGTGGAAAATCTCTTCACAGCCGCCCCAGCAAAGTGCAGCTGCTGTACCTTACCTTGGACGAGGGGTATCTCCTCAAGGCCGCCCCTCCTGACCTTGAACGTGGAGTAGCTCCTCTCGGCCCTCCTGCGCCAGCGCAGCCACCGCCTGTTGGACGTGGGGTAGCTCCTCTCAGCCGCCGGCCCTGGCCTCAGGCGTGGGGTAGCTCCTCACGGCCGCACCTCTTTGTGTGGTTCGTTGCGCCGGGGCCGGCGTCTCTCGCGTCGCGTCTGCGCCGCCGGGGCCGGCGTCTCTCGCGTCGCGTCTGCGCCGCCGGGGCCGGCGTCTCTCGTGTCGCGTCTGAACAGTGACAAAGGGCAAAATGATAGGATACTGAATGAGGAATTCCCCAGGTCGGTAGGTGCCCAGTATGCTACTGGAGCTCAGTGGAGAAATAACTATAGAAGGAATAAAGGGATGGAGCAAAAGCAAAACCAATACCCAGTTGTGGATGTGACCAGTGATAGAAGCAAGGTCCGGTGCTGTAAAGAGCAATATTGCATAGGAACCTGGAATGTTAGGTCCATGAATCAAGGCAAATTGGAAGTGGTCAAACAGGAGATGGCAAGAGTGAACGTCGACATTCTAGGAATCAGTGAACTAAAATGGACTGGAATGGGTGAATTTAACTCAGATGACCATTATATCTACTACTGTGGGCAGGAATCTCTTAGAAGAAATGGAGTAGCCATCATGGTGAACAAAAGAGTCCGAAATGCAGTACTTGGATGCAATCTTAAAAATGACAGGATGATTTCTGTTCTTTTCCAAGGCAAACCATTCAATATTACAGTAATCCAGGCCTATGCCCCAACCAGTAATGCTGAAGAAGCTGAAGTTAATCGGTTCTATGAAGACCTACAAGACCTTTTAGAACTAACACCCAAAAAAGATGTCCTTTTCATTCTAGGGGACTGGAATGCAAAAGTAGGAAGTCAAGAAACACCTGGAGTAACTGGCAAATTTGGCCTTGGAGCACGGAATGAAGCAGGGCAAAGGCTAATAGAGTTTTGTCAAGAGAATTCACTGGTCATAGCAAACACCCTCTTCCAACAACACAAGAGAAGACTCTACACATGGACATCACCAGATGGTCAACACCGAAATCAGATTGATTATATTCTTTGTAGCCAAAGATGGAGAAGCTGTATACAGTTAGCAAAAACAAGACCAGGAGCTGACTGTGGCTCAGATCATGAACTCCTTATTGCGAAATTCAGACTTAAATTGAAGAAAGTAGGGAAAACCACTAGACCATTCAGATATGACCTCAATCAAATCCCTTATGATTATACAGTGGAAGTGAGAAATAGATTTAAGGGACTAGATCTGATAGATAGAGTGCCTGATGAACTCTGGATGGAGGTTCGTGACATTGTACAGGAGACAGGGACCAAGACCATCCCCATGGAAAAGAAATGCAAAAGAGCGAAATGGCTGTCTGAGGAGGCCTTACAAATAGCTGTGAAAAGAAGAGAAGCGAAAAGCAAAGGAGAAAAGGAAAGATATAAGCATCTGAATGCAGAGTTCCAAAGAATAGCAAGGAGAGATAAGAAAGACTTCCTCAGTGATCAATGCAAAGAAATAGAGGAAAACAACAGAATAGGAAAAACAAGAGACCTCTTCAAGAAAATTAGAGATTCCAAGGGAACATTTCATGCAAAGATGGGCTCGATAAAGGACAGAAATGGTATGGACCTAACAGAAGCAGAAGATATTAAGAAGAGGTGGCAAGAATACACAGAAGAACTGTACAAAAAAGATCTTCCCGACCAAGATAGTCATGATAACGTGATCACTGACCTAGAGCCAGACATCTTGGAATGTGAAGTCAAGTGGGCCTTAGAAAGCATCACTACGAACAAAGCTAGTGGAGGTGATGGAATTCCAGTTGAGCTATTACAAGTCTTGAAAGATGATGCTGTGAAAGTGCTGCACTCAATATGCCAGCAGATTTGGAAAACTCAGCAGTGGCCACAGGACTGGAAGAGGTCAGTCTTCATTCCAATCCCAAAGAAAGGCAATGCCAAAGAATGCTCAAACTACCGGACAATTGCCCTCATCTCACACGCTAGCAAAGTCATGCTCAAAATTCTCCAAGCCAGGCTTCAGCAATATGTAAACCGTGAACTCCCAGATGTTCAAGCAGGTTTTAGAAAAGGCAGAGGCACCAGAGATCAAATTGCCAACATCCGCTGGATCATGGAGAAAGCAAGAGAGTTTCAGAAAAACATCTATTTCTGCTTCATTGACTATGCCAAAGCCTTTGACTGTGTGGATCACAATAAACTGTGGAACATTCTGAAAGAGATGGGCATACCAGACCACCTGACCTGCCTCTTGAGAAACCTGTATGCAGGTCAGGAAGCAACAGTTAGAACTGGACATGGAACAACAGACTGGTTCCAAATAGGAAAAGGTGTACGTCAAGGTTGTATATTGTCACCTTCCTTATTTAACTTATATGCAGAGTACATCATGAGGAACGCTGGGCTGGAAGAAGCACAAGCTGGAGTCAAGATTGCTGGGAGAAATATCAATAACCTCAGATATGCAGATGACACTACCCTTATGGCAGAAAGTGAAGAGGAACTCAAAAGCCTCTTGAGGAAAGTGAAAGAGGAGAGTGAAAAGGTTGGTTTGAAGCTCAACATTCAGAAAACAAAGATCATGGCATCTGGTCCCATCACTTCATGGGAAATAGATGGAAAAACAGTGGAAACAGTGTCAGACTTTGTTTTTTTGGGCTCCAAAATCACTGCAGATGCTGATTGCAGCCATGAAATTAAAAGACGCTTGCTCCTTGGAAGGAAAGTTATGACCAACCTTGATAGTATATTAAAAAGCAGAGACATTACTTTGCCAACCAAGGTCCGTCTAGTCAAGGCAATGGTTTTTCCCGTGGTCATGTATGGTTGTGAGAGTTGGACTGTGAAGAAGGCTGATCGCCGAAGAATCGATGCTTTTGAACTGTGGTGTTGGAGAAGACTCTTGAGAGTCCCTTATACTGCAAGGAGATCCAACCAGTCCATTCTAAAGGAGATCAATCCTGGATGTTCATTGGAGGGACTGATGCTAAAGCTGAAACTGCAATACTTTGGCCACCTCATGCGACGAGTTGACTCACTGGAAAAGACTCTGATGCTGGGAAAGGTTGGGGGCGGGAGGAGAAGGGGACGACGGAGAATGAGATGGCTGGATGGCATCACCGACTCTGTGGACATGAGTTTGAGTGTACTCCGGGAGTTGGTGATGGACAGGGAGGCCTGGCGTGCTGTGATTCATGGGGTCGCGGAGAGTCGGACACGACTGAGCGACTGAACTGAACTGAGTAGTATGACCTCATGCGACGAGTTGACTCACTGGAAAAGAGTCTGATGCTAGGAGTCATTGGAGGTGGGAGGAGATGGGTACGACAGAAAATGAGGTGGCTGGATGACATCACCAACTCGATAGACATGAGTTTGAGTGAACTCCTGGAGTTGGTGATGGACAGGGAGGCCTGGCGTGCTGTGATTCATGGGGTCGCAAAGAGTTGGACATGACTGAGCGACTGAACTGAACTGAACTGAGAATGACTTCTTCATCTAAAACCCAAAATGACAGGATAATGAATGAGGAATTCCCCAGGTCGGCAGGTGCCCAGTATGCTACTGGAGATCAGTGGAGAAATAACTCCACAAAGAATGAAGGGATGGAGCCAAAGCGAAACCAATACCCAGTTGTGGATGTGACGGATGATAGAAGCAAGGTCCGATGCTGTAAAGAGCAATATTGCATAGGAACCTGGAATGTTAGGTCCATGAATCAAGGCAAATTGGAAGTGGTCAAATAGGAGATGGCAAGAGTAAACAGAGACATTCTAGGAATCAGTGAACTAAAATGGACTGAAATGGGTGAATTTAATTCAGATGACCATTATGTCTACTACTGTGGGCAGGAATCCCTTGGAAGAAATGGAGTAGCCATCATGGTCAACAAAAGAGTCTGAAATGCAGTACTTGGATGCAATCTTAAAAATGACGGAATAATTTCTGTTCGTTTCCAAAGCAAACCATTCAATATTACAGTAATCCAAGCCTATGCCACAACCAGTAACTCTGAAGAAGCAGAAGTTGAACGGTTCTATGAAGACCTACAAGACCTTTTAGAACTAACACCCAAAAAAGATGTCCTTTTCATTACAGGGGACTGGAATGCAAAAGTAGGAAGTCAAGAAACACCTGGAGTAACAGGCAAATTTGGCCTTGGAGCACGGAATGAAGCAGGGCACAGGCTAATAGAGTTTTTCCAAGAGAACGCACTGGTCATAGCAAAAACCCTCTTCAAACAACACAAGAGAAGACTCTACATATGGACATCACCAGATGGTCAACACCAAAGTCAGATTGATTATATTCTTTGCAGCCAAAGGTGGAGAAGCTCGATACAGTTAGCAAAACCAAGACCAGGAGCTGACTGTGGCTCAGATCATGAATTCCTTATTGCCAAATTCAGACTTAAATTGAAGAAAGTAGGGAAAACCACTAGACCATTCAGATATGACCTAAATCAAATCCCTTATGATTACACAGTGGAAGTAAGAAATAGATTTAAGGGACTAGATCTGATAGATAGAGTGCCTGATGAACTCTGGATGGAGGTTCGTGGCATTGTACAGGAGACAGGGACCAAGACCATCCCCATGGAAAAGAAATGCAAAAAAACAAAATGGCTGTCTGAGGAGGCCTTACAAATAGCTGTGAAAAGAAGAGAAGCGAAAAGCAAAGGAGAAAAGGAAAGACATAAGCATCTGAATGCAGTGTTCCAAAGAATAGCAAGGAGAGATAAGAAAGCCTTCCTCAGTGATCAATGCAAAGAAATAGAGGAAAACAACAGAATAGGAAAGACAAAAGATTTCTTCAAGAAAATTAGAGATACCAAGGGAACATTTCATGCAAAAATGGGCTGGAAAAAGGACAGAAATGATATGGACCTAAAAGAAGCAGAAGATATTAAGAAGAGGTGGCAAGAATACATGGAACTGTACAAAAAAGATCTTCATGACCAAGATATTCACAATGGTGTGAACACTGACCTAGAGCCAGACATCTTGTAATGTGAAGTCAAGTGGGCCTTAGAGAGCATCACTACGAACAAAGCTAGTGGAGGTGATGGAATCCCAGTTGAGCTATTTCAAATCCTGAAAGGTGATGCTGTGAAAGCGCTGCACTCAATATGCCAGCACATTTGGAAAACTCAGCAGTGGCCACAGGACTGAAAAAGGTCAGCCTTCATCCCAATCCCAAAGAAAGACAATGCCCAAGAATGCTCAAACTACCGCACAATTGCACTCATCTCACACGCTAGTAAAGTCATGCTCAAAATTCTCCAAGCCAGGCTTCAGCAATACGTGAACCGTGAACTCCCAGATGTTCAAGCAGGTTTTAGAAAAGGCAGAGGCACCAGAGATCAAATTGCCAACATCCGCTGGATCATGGAGAAAGCAAGAGAGTTCCAGAAAAACATCTATTTCTGCTTCATTGACTATGCCAAAGCCTTTGACTGTGTGGATCACAATAAACTGTGGAAAATTCTGAAAGAGATGGAAATACCAGACCACCTGACCTGCCTCTTGAGAAACCTGTATGCAGGTCAGGAAGCAACAGTCAGAACTGGACATGGAAAAACAGACTGGTTCCAAATAGGAAAAGGAGTACGTCAAGGTTGTATATTGTCACCCTGCTTATTTAACTTCTATTTGAGTACATCATTAGGAACGCTGGACTGGAAGAAGCACAAGCTGGAATCAAGATTGCCGGGAGAAATATCAATAACCTCAGATATGCAGATGACACCACCTGTATGGCAGAAACTGAAGAGGAACTAAAAAGCCCCTTGATGAAAGTGAAAGAGGAGAGTGAAAAGGTTGGCTAGAAGCTCAACATCCATAAAACAAAGATTATGGCATTTGGTCCCATCACCTCATGGGAAATAGATGGAAAAACAGTGGAAACAGTGTCAGACTTTATTTTGGGGGGCTCCAAAATCACTGCAGATGCTGATTGCAGCCATGAAATTAAAAGACGCTAACTCCTTGGAAGGAAAGTTATGACCAACCTAGATAGTATATTAAAAAGCAGAGACATTACTTTGCCAACAAAGGTCCGTCTAGTCAAGGCTATTGTTTTTCCCGTGGTTATGTATGTATGCGAGAGTTGGACTGTGAAGAAATGTGATCGCCGAAGAATTGATGCTTTTGAACTGTGGTGCTGGAGAAGACTCGAGAGTCCCTTGGACTGCAAGGAGATCCAACCAGTCCATTCTAGAGGAGATCAATCCTGGGTGTTCATTGGAAGGACTTATGCTAAAGCTGAAACTCCAATACTTTGGCCACCTCATGCGACGAGTTGACTCACTGGAAAAGTCTCTGATGCTGGGAGGGATTGAGGGCGGGAGGAGAAGGGTACGACAGAGAATGAGTTGGCTGGATGGCATCACCGACTCGCTGGACATGAGTTTGAGTGAACTCCGAGAGTTGGTGATGGACAGGGAGGCCTGGTGTGCTGTGACTCATGGGGTCGCAAAGAGTTGGACACCACTTAGCGACTGAACTGAACTGAGCCCCTTATCAGATATATGATTTGCAGATATTTTCTCCTATTCAATAGGTTACCTTTTCATTTTGTTGATGGTTTTCTTTGCTGTGCAAAATCTTTTCAGTATGATGTAGTCTCGCATATTATTTTTCCTTTTGTTGCTTTTCCTTTTGGGGTCAGATTAAAAATATAATTGTCAAGACCTGTGTCAAGGAGTTTGCCCAACAGGAATCCCTGAAACCAATGAAGTCACAATCTCTGGGCAGGGATTGGATGTCAGGGGCTTTTTAAGTTCCCAGATGATTCTAATGAGCAAATAAGTTTGAGAGCCACTTCCTCAGGCAAATCCTTTCATGAAAATTACAGGAAAACCTCCTGGTGGTTCTCCTCACAAGAGGAAAATTGACTCCTTCTCTTGGACCACCTTCCCCACCTATTGGCAAATGTCCATTTTTCCCATAAAGCTCATTGAATTTAATGCTTCCCTAATAATTTTTTTCTTTTTTTAACTTTGGGGAACAATTGACCAATATCATTGCATATATTTAAAGTGTTTAACATTATTTGACATATTTCTACACTGTCAGTTGATTATCAAGATCAAGATAATTAACTCATCCATCACATCATATAGTTAATACAGTTAACTTTGTAGGGCAAGGTGGGGAGGGGGCAGTGAGAATGTTTAAGATCTACTCTCAGCAATTTTCAAAATATACACTATCTTATTATTTACTGTAGGAACCATGCTGTTCACTGGATCCTCAGAATTTATCCTTACAACTGAAATTTTGTACCCTTTTACCTACATCATTTCATAGCCCCCAGGCCCCAGACCATTCTACTGTTTATGAAATTCCCTTTTTTAAGATGTTGGAGAATACTCTTGAGAGTCCCTTGGACTGCAAGGAGATCCAACCAGTCCATTCTAAAGGAGATCAATCCTGGGTGTTCATTGGAAGGACTGATGCTAAAGCTGAAACTGCAATACTTTGGCCACCTCATGCGATGAGTTGACTCACTGGAAAAGTCTCTGATGCTGGGAAAGGTTTGGGGAGGGTGGAGAAGGGGCGACAGAGAATGAGATGGCTGGATGGCATCACCGACTCTTTGGACATGAGTTTGAGTGAACTCTGGGAGTTGGTGATGGACAGGGAGGCCTGGTGTGCTGTGATTCATGGGGTCGCGAAGAGTCGGACATGACTGAGCGACTGAACTGAACTGAACTGATGTCATAGTTTAATTAAAACTGAAATTAAATGAAATTTAAAGTTCAAGTCTAGATACATTAGTACATTTCAAGTGCTCAGTAATGCATACGGCTAGCCACAACATCGTCTAATTCTTCCAGTACAGATTTTAGAACACGTTCTTCATTGCAGAGAGTTCCATCAGACAGCTCTGGTCTAGATAAGATTACATAATTATTTGAGAAGATGCAAATGAACTTTCTGCAGTTACTCTCCATCCTTCTTCCCTTCATATTTGAAAGAACCAAAACAAATTGTGATGTGATACATGAGTAATACAAGTAAAGGTTTCCAATGATTCAAATGCAATACATTTATTGTGTACTTTATTTCTATTATTGTTACATTGTGATATATAACAAAATAATTGTACAACTCACCATAATGTAGAATAAGTGGGAGTCCTGAGATTGCTTTCCTGCAACTAGACAGTCCCATGTGGGGTTGATGGGAGACAGTGACACCCAAAGTGTGTTGCTTATGTCCAGTCTACTCTGTAATCTCGTTTTGGTTGCTGTCACTGCAGAAAACCCTGCTTCACAAAGACAGGATATTGGAAATCGTAGCAGACTTTTCGGCACTTTTGTAGATATCTCAGTATATTTCGCCTTGACTTTAATCCAGAATGTATGGAGATTTGAAGGTGACTCAAACATACTTTTAAGGCCACTGTTATTTGCAGTTTTAAGCAGTTGATCCTCTTATAGTGTGAATAAAGTTGATTCACCTGGCTTATTCACAAATAGGTAATGGTTCCACTCCTTCCCAGTTTGGGGGTATTTTGTGGTTGGGAAGTAATGCCCAAATTCTTCTGAAAGCTGCGATAAGGTGATCATGCACCAGCTTGGAGAAAGAAGGCCCTGGCTCAGTCTCTTTCAACCTCTGCTAATGTTTGAAGTGTCAAAAATCGCAATGTTCACTTGCTGTCCCCATAATTCCAGTTTGGTTTCGAATGCAGCCACTTTATCTGAAGCTTGAACACAGTTGTCATTCTCCTTAAAGTGATGGATTGGGTTTGTTGAGGTTAAATGTGTCACATAAATAAGCAAGTTTTGTGACCCATTCTGTGTCATTGAAGTGTGCTGCCGGTGGTGACAGTTTTTCTGAAAGAAATCTCTGAAGTGGCTCCAGTAATGCAAAAACTCTGGCTGTGATCTGCGACACGCACTGTGTCCATCTCCTCACGGAGCTGTGCAAACAGACATTGGTTAAGGACATGTACTTTAATGTGGTTGATAATTTTAATTACATTCAGCAAAACATTATTCAGTTAGGGTGACATTTTTTGGCTAGCCACCATTTCTCTATGGATGAAACAGTGTGTAGACTCACTTTCAGAAGCAACCTGTTTGATCCAAGAAGTGAAACCAAAAAGCCATCCAGTCGTGGCAGCTTCTCCATCCATGCACATGCAGACACAAAGTGACCAACGCAATTTTCCTGATGTGTCATCAGTCAAAGACTTGAATAGTTCTGCAGCTGTGGGGTTGGTTGGCAATGAAAGTGCACATAACATATCCTCAGGCACATTCTCCTGAAAAATATATCAAGCAAAACCAAAAATTGTTGCCTTGTTGTCAACATCGGTGGACTTGTCAAGTTGGGTTGTGTACCATGTGACTGATTAATCCTCTCTAACAGCTGTGCTGCAATATCCTCTTCTATTCCATCAATTCGTCTAGTTATGGTGTGAGCCAAAAGTGGAACAGGTGAAGTCTCCTCTAAAAGTTCACCACAAATGTCCTTAGCAGCAGGCAGGATCAACTTTTTTTCTTCTGAAAAACTCCAAAGGTTTGTCTTTTAATGCAGGATCCTTGGTCTCCATGTGGCAAAGCAGTTTTGAAGTTTCATGACTTTGCTGTGTTACCTGGTCACCACATATTATAAAGAGTAGGCTTGGAGAATGTGAATCACCTACTGGAATGAACCCATAATTTCAGGAGGACTCTTGGTACTTTCTTTAACATGGAGCTTTCTTCTTCTTTTATGGGGGGGCAGTCTTGGAGACTTCTGTTGTCTCATCATTGGGTCTTTCCCTCTTTTCAAAGAAGCTCTCTGGTGATGCTTGTTTTTCACTCATTTTGGCGAGGGTTAACTGGTGGGCTTACCAAAACCACAACTGAGACAAGTGTGCAGCACAGGAAAGAGGCACAGATACAAGTGGCAAATAAAATAATGGGCTGGCCATGCATGGATTCTGACTTAAAGCCTGCCACCAAATGCAGTTTGTCACTTGCCACTCACTGATAGGGCTTTGATATGAGTCTGCGAGCAGTTGTTTCATTATGGTCTCTGCAGTCAAACTTCTCGGCTAATGATAATTTATGTTTGCAGCCACTCCCAGCACTAGCATCCCTGCCTCAATACCACCTCAGATCATCAGACATTATATTCTCATAAGGAGCCTGCAACCTAGATCCCTGAAATGCACAGTAGGGTTCGTGCTTCTGTGATAATCTAATGCCACAGCTGATCTGACAGGAGGTGGAGCTCAAGCAGTAATACAATCAATAGGGAGCAACTGTAAATACAGGTGAAGCTTTGTTTGCTCACACACTGAGCACCTCCTGTTCTACAACCTGGGTTCCTAACAGGCCAGAGACCAGCACAGACTCCTACTGGTCCATGGCATGGGGCTTGGGGACCCCTGTTACACAGTTAACTTTGCAATGTTCTCTTTTTCACTTAGTAAAATGTCATAGACATTCTTGTGGATCTATTGATATGGATATAAGTCACTTTTGCATCTCTTTTGCACAATCTCTTTCTGCATATATATATATATATATATGCAGATTTACATATATATATTCATGGGCTTCCCAGGTGGGGCTAGTGGTAAAGAACCCGCCTGCCAATGCAGGAAATGTAAGAGACATAGGTTCAACCCCTGGGTTGGGAAGATCCCCTGGAGGAGGGCAAGGCAACCTATTTCAGTATTGTTGACTGGAGAATCCCATGGACAGAGGAGCCTGGCAGGCTACAGTCCAGGGGCTAACAAAGAGTCAGACAACTGAAGCAACTTGACTCACACAGCACATATATACACATATATATTATTTTACAAAATGGATTACTGCATATGCTGGCCATGGGCAGGCAGCAGGTAGGTAGTGTTATTTTCTTGCTTCTTCCTTGTTAGCTTGTTTCTACACACCCTCTGCCACTTCTTCTGACCTCTCCATATCCACCTTGTCAACCAAGGAATAATAGCCACATGGATCTACAAGAATCGAGTCAATAGCCACTGCAATTGCTGACTTACAGTATAACCTGAAAGGAATTCAGGGCAAAGGTCAGGATGAGGCACAGTGCTCTGGGAAAACTGGCAAAACAGGCCCTCTGATAGTTAGATATTTTCAGGAAAACTTTATAAACCTGGATTCTTGCATATCTCGTCCTACGCTTAGAAAAGCATTAAAATCATTAAAAGAGATATCTGTTCCTTGTGACTAGCAATAGCATTCTACCATACGTGTGCTTGATTGCATGTACCTCTTGGCCAAAATCACATATATATTGACCACCCCTGCCACTTCTTTGGACCAGTTCCTAAGAGTTCTCAGTGAGTCCTCAGATAAAATTGAAACTCAGAGTTCTCATGTTGTACATCTCAATTTTTTTCAGTCAACAACCTCAATTCCAGATAATCCATTTTAGCACCTGGTATTCTTCCACACATTTCTCACACTCATAAAATCATATGCAGAAGCATTTATACATTTTTATTGTTTTTATCATTGTCACTTTGTTTCCAGTTTGGACCCACTATAAATTCACCAAAACAAATACTTCTACCTTCAGTTCAGTAGATCAGTTGTGTCCGACTCTTTGCGACCCCATGAATCACGCCAGGCCTCCCTGTCCTTCACCAGCTCCCAGAGACTACCCAAACCCATGTCCATCGAGTCGGTGATGCCATCCAGCCATCTCATCCTCTGTCGCCCCCTTCTCCTCCTGCCCCAAATCCTTCCCAGCATTAGGGGCTTTTCCAACGAGTCAACTCTTCGCATGAGGTGGCCAAAGTATTGGAGTTTCAGCTTCAACATCAGTCCTTCCAATGAACACCCAGGACTGGTCTCCTTTAGGATGGACTGGTTGGACTTCCTTGCAGTCCAAAGGACTCTCAAGAGTCTTCTCCAACACCACAGTTCAAAAGCATCAATTCGGAGAGACGCCCGGCTCCGGCGGCGCAGACGCGAGAGATGCCCGGCTCCGGCGATGCAGATGCGAGAGACGCCCGGCCCCGGCGCAACCGACCACGTGCAGAATCGTGGCTGAGAGGAGCTACCCCGCGCCCAGGGTTAGGGCTGTGGCCGAGAGGAGCTGTACCATGTCCAGGAGGCGGTGGCTGCTTGGGCACCGGAGGGCCGAGAGGAGCTGCTCCACATTCAAAGCAGGAGGGGCGGCCTTGAGGAGATACCCCTCGTCCAAGGTAAGGTACAGCGGCTGCACCTTGCTGGAGCAGCTGGGAAGAGATACTCCACGACCAAGTGGAATATAAGAATCCAGTGTTCTGGGGAGGAAGGAACAAGATGGCGGAGGGATAAGATGGCGAGACCACTTTCTCCCCCACAAATTCATCTAAAGAACATTTGAACGCTGAGTAAAGTCCACAAAACAACATCTGAATACTGGCAGAGGTCATCAGGCTCCCAGAAAAGCAGCCCATTGTCTTCTAAAGGAGAGAGAAGAAATCCAGCTCCACCCACCAGAACACCGACACATGCTTCCCTAACCAGGGAACCCGGACAAGTCACCCGTCCAACCCCACACACAGCGAAGAAACGACATAATAAAGAGAACTCCACAAACTGCAAGAAGAGGGAAAGGCCACCCCAAGCAAAGCAATATAAGCAAGATGAAGAGGCAGAGAAGTACCCAGCAAGTAAAGGAACAAGATAATTGCCCACCAACACAAACAAAAGAAGAAGATATAGGGAATTTACCTGATAAAGAATTTCAAATTTTGATGGTGAAAATGATTCAAAATCTTGAAAACAAAATGGAGTTACAGATAAATAACCTGGAGAAAAGGATTGAGAAGATGGAAGAAAGATTTAATAAGGACTTAGAAGAAATAAAAAAGAGTCAATATACAATGAATAATGCAATAGATGAGATCAGAAACACTCTGGAGGGAACAAACAATAGAATAACAGAGGCAGAAGACAGGATTAGCGAACTAGAAGATAGAATTGTAGAAATAAATGAAACAGAGAGGAAAAAAGAAAAACGAATTAAAAGAAATGAGGACAATATTAGAGACCTCTGGGACAATGTTAAACGCTCCAACATTCGAATCATAGGAGTCCCAGAAGAAGAAGACAAAAAGAAAGACCATGAGAGAATACTTGAGGAGATAATAGTTGAAAACTTCCCTAAAATAGGGAAAGAAATAATCACCCAAGTCCAAGAAACCCAGAGAGTCCCCAACAGGATAAACCCAAGGCAAAATACTCCAAGACACATATTAATCAAATTAACAAAGATCAAACACAAAGAACAAATATTAAAAGCAGCAAGGGAAAAGCAGCAAATAACACATAAGGGGATTCCCATAAGGATAACAGCTGATCTTTCAACAGAAACTCTTCAGGCCAGAAGGGAGTGGCAAGACATACTTAAAGTGATGAAAGAAAATACCCTACAGCCCAGATTACTATACCCAGCAAGGATCTCATTCAAATATGAAGGAGAAATCAAAAGCTTTACAGACAAGCAAAAAAGCTGAGGGAAATCAGCATCACCAAACCAGCTCTCCAACAAATGCTAAAGGATCTTCTATAGACAGGAAACACAGAAAGAGTGTATAAACTTGAACCCAAAGCAATAAAGAAAATGGCTACAGGATCGTACTTATCAATAATTACCTTAAACGTAAATGGGTTGAAATTTTCAAAAAGGCTAGGAAACAATTCTCATAGCCATCAATAGTTCAGTGTTGAGTTCATGAATAGTTTTTAAAGTTTGGGACAAACTGTAGTATTTGCTATTTGAAGTACTATTTGTAATTGGCATATTACGATGTAACATTGGTCTTCATTTCCAACTTAAAACGCCTAAAAATGCCTAACAGGTTTTTAGATTTGTGAATTTTAGTTGAAATGTATTTTACGATGTTACTAAACCTGCAGAAATATTGAAATATTTCAGAGAACTTATTCACTGTACATTTAATTTATTTTATTTATAAAAGTTATGAACTGTAGAAAGTTTTACTTGTTGGGTCAAATGCTTGTTGCTTCAAATGCTTGCTGCATTTGAAGTGCTAGTTACAAGAAAACCAAATACCTTCAATGTATAAATGCTATTAAGTTTTTAAAGGACTCTGGAGTATAAGTAAGTTTGTTTAAAGAAATTTAGTCTATTCAACCTGAATCAGCTCTGTCAAACATTAATTAAAAGCCTCATTTAAAAATAAATAAATAAATAAATAATGGTGGTGGGAGGGAGGGTTGGGAAGCTGGCTGGAGGTGGAGGTGGTGAAGTTTATAAATCTAATTAAAAATGAAGTTGCATTTCCATTTTCCAAAACCACCCATCCACCAGAGTACTGTGTCACTAGACATTATGTACGATTTTACTTTGCGACAGAAACCATTACATTTAAAAATTCATTACAGCAAGGTTAGTTAGACACATGATGGATGCAGCTTTAATCCTGCCATATATTATTACAGTTAAAATGTAAATGATGAAAAATAGTTTGTGCTTATCAGCATTTATGTGGAAATGTGTTTTACAGTGATATATGGTGTTATATTTCTATTATTGTGATGAAAAAGAAAGCAATACAAAAAGACGAAGTGTTTATTAAAACATGAAAAAAAAAAGAAATAAATGGTTTTGCAGCACTGAAGAGATTATAGAAAGTAAATAAGCTAGATCAGACCTGTTTTATGTAGTAATTTTATAGTTTATTTTAATTATTTCAGTTGTAAAATATTGTTATACTGTTAATTAGTTCTGGTTGTTCATATTAAACTATTGTAATGCAAAAAAATAAATTAAAAAAAATAAAAATAAAAAAACAAAAGCATCAATTCTTCGACGATCAGCTTTCTTCACAGTCCAACTCTCACATACATATATGACCACGGGAAAAAACATAGCCTTGACTAGACGGACCTTTGTTGGCAAAGTAATGTCTCTGCTTTTTAACATGCTATCTGGGTTGGTCATAACTTTCCTTCCAAGGAGTAAGCGTCTTTTAATTTCATGACTGCTATCAGCATCCGCAGTGATTTTGGAGCCCAAAAAAATAAAGTCTGACACTGCTTCCCCATCTATTTCCCATGAGGTGATGGGACCAGATGCCATGATCTTAGTTTTCTGAATGTTGAGCTTCAAGCCAACTTTTTCACTCTCCTCTTTCACTTTTATCAAGAGGCTTTTTAGTTCCTCTTCACTTTCTGCCATAAGGGTGGTGTCATCTAAATATCTGAGGTTATTGATATTTCTCCCAGCAATCTTGATTCCAGCTTGTGATTCCTCCAGCCCAGCATTTCTCATGATGTACTCTGCATATAAGTTAAATAGGCAGGGTGACAATATACAACCTTGACGTACTCCTTTTCCTATTTGGAACCAGTTTGTTGTTCCATGTCCAGTTCTAACTGTTGCTTCCTGACCTGCATACAGGTTTCTCAAGAGGCAGGTCAGGTGGTCTGGTATTCCCATCTCTTTCAGAATGTTCCACAGTTTATTGTGATCCACACAGTCAAAGGCTTTGGCATAGTCAATAAATCAGAAATTCATCTTCCCATAATTGTGTTTTTATTTCTATGAGTCATGTCTCAGAAAAGTGACTACTGCACCAATGTGCATTTTTTGTTTTGGAAAGAAGTCTGGAGAAATATATTAAAATGATCTATATCTGCCAGCAATGTGTGAAAGTAACATTTTCTCACACTTATTCAACAGCAAAAGATGTTTTTCTGTAAAGTTTTGCCTATATAATGGATGTAAAATGATATCCCATTACCATTGTGCTTAACCTGACAATCGGGAGATTTTATACCCTCTTATCTATTTACTGGTCACTAAGATTTACTTTTCCTCTATTTGTTTATGTATTCCTTTTTCTCATTTTTTTTTCTGGAGTTTTGTGCTTTTCTTGTCAATTTATAAAATCTTTCTACATTATGGATATTAACTAATCCTTTCATCAGAATTTTTAAAAACTTATCTCTCATTTGATTTGGCTAATATCTTTTGTTATTCAAAATTTTGGGGTTTTTTACATAGACCTATTTGGTCTATCCTTTCTGCTATAGTTTTTTTTTTTTTTTTAATTATTTCTCTTTTTAATTGAAGAACAATTGCTTTACAGAATTTTGTTGGTTTCTGCCAGACATCAGCATGAATCAGCCAGGTGTACCTATGTCCCCTCCCTTTGAATCTCTCTCCCTTGTCCCTCTCTACTCCACTCCTCTAGATTGTTACAGCCTCTGTTTGAGTTTCCTGAGTCAGACAGCAAATTCTGGTTGGCTACCTATTTTGAGAGACGCCGGCCCCGGCAGCGCAGACGCGGGAGACGCCGGCCCCGGCGCAACCGACCAGGCAAAGAGGCGCGGCCGAGAGGAGCTGCCCCACGTCCAACGGGCGGGGGATGCGCGGGCGCAGGAGGGCCGAGAGGAGCTACTCCACGTTCAAGGTCAGGAGGGGCGGCCTTGAGTAGATACCCCTCGTCCAATGTAAGGTACAGCAGCTGCACTTTGCTGGAGCGGCTGTGAAGAGATTTTCCACAACCAAGGTAAGAGAAACCCAACTAAGACAGTAGGTATTGCGAGGGGGCATCAGAGGGCAGACACACTGAAATCATAATCACAGGAAACTAGTTGATCTGATCACATGGACCACAGCCGAATGTGGTCCACTGGAGAAGGGAATGGCAAACCACTTCAGTATACTTGCCTTGAGAACCCCATGAACAGTATCAAAGGGCAAAATGATAGGATACTGAATGAGGAATTCCCCAGGTCAGTAGGTGCCCAGTATGCTACTGGAGATCAGTGGAGAAGTAACTCTAGAAGGAATAAAGGGATGGAGCAAAAGTGAAACCATGTGACTGATGATAGAAGCAAGGTCCGGTGCTGTAAAGAGCAATATTGCATAGGAACCTGGAATGTTAGGTCCATGAATGAAGGCAAATTGGAAGTGGTCAAACAGGAGATGGCAAGAGTGAACATAGACATTCTAGGAATCAGTGAATTAAAATGGACTGGAATGGGTGAATTTAACTCAGATGACCATTATATCTTTTACTGTGGGCAGGAATCCCTTAGAAGAAATGGAGTAGCCATCATGGTCAACAAAAGAGTCTGAAATGCAGTACTTGGATGGAATCTTAAAAACGACAGAATGATTTCTGTTCGTTTCCAAGGCAAACCATTCAGTATTACAGTAATTCAGGCCTATTCCCCAACCAGTAACGCTGAAGAAGCAGAAGTTGAATGGTTCTATGAAGACCTACAAGACCTTTTAGGACTAACACCCAAAAAAGATGTCCTTTTCATTATAGGGGACTGGAATGCAAAAGTAGGAAGTCAAGAAACGCCTGGAGTAACAGGAAAATATGGCCTTGGAGCACGGAATGAAGCGGGGCAAAGTCTAATAGAGTTTTGCCAAGAGAACACACTGGTCATAGCAAACGCTCTCTTCCAACAACACAAGAGAAGACTATACACATGGACATCACCAGATGGTCAACACCGAAGTCAGATTGATTACATTCTTTGCAGCCAAACATGGAGAAGCTGTATACAGTTAGCAAAAACAAGACCAGGAGCTGCCTGTGGCTTGGATCATGAACTCCTTATTGCCAAATTCAGACTTAAATTGAAGAAAGTAGGGAAAACCACTAGACCATTCAGATATGACCTAAATCAAGTCGCTTATGATTATACAGTGGAAGTGAGGAATAGATTTAAGGGACTAGATCTGATAGATAGAGTGCCTGATGAACTCTGGACGGAGGTTTGTGACATTGTGCAGGAGACAGGGAGCAAGACCATCCCCATGGAAAAGAAATGCAAAAAAGCAAATGACTGTCTGAGGAGGCCTTACAAATAGCTGTGAAAAGAAGAGAAGTGAAAAGCAAAGGAGAAAAGGAAAGATATAAGCATCTGAATGCAGAGTTCCAAAGAACAGCAAGGAGAGATAAGAAAGCCTTCCTCAGTAATCAATGCAAAGAAATAGAGGAAAACAACAGAAAAGGAAAAACGAGAGATCTCTTCAAGAAAATTAGAGATTCCAAGGGAACATTTCATGCAAAGATGGGCTCGATAAAGGACAGAAATGGTATGGACCTAACAGAAGCAGAAGATATTAAGAAGAGGTGGCAAGAATACACAGAAGAACTGTACAAAAATGATCTTCACGACCAAGATAGTCAAAATAACGTGATCACTGACCTAGAGCCAGACATCTTGGAATGTGAAGTCAAGTGGGCCTTAGAAAGCATCACTATGAACAAAGCTAGTGGAGGTGATGGAATTCCAGTTGAGCTATTTCAAGTCTTGAAAGATGATGCTGTGAAAGTGCTGCACTCAATATGCCAGCAGATTTGGAAAACTCAGCAGTGGCCACAGGACTGGAAGAGGTCAGTCTTCATTCCAATCCCCAAAAAAGAGAATGCCAAAGAATGCTCAAACTACCGCACAAGTGCACTCATCTCACACGCTAGCAAAGTCATGCTCAAAATTCTCCAAGCCAGGCTTCAGCAGTATGTGAACCGTGAACTCCCAGATGTTCAAGCAGGTTTTAGAAAAGGCAGAGGAACCAGAGATCAAATTGCCAATATCCGCTGGATCATGGAGAAAGCAAGAGAGTTCCAGAAGAACATCTATTTCTGCTTCATTGACTATGCCAAAGCCTTTGACTGTGTGGATCACAATAAACTGTGGAACATTCTGAAAGAGATGGGAATCCCAGACCACCTGACCTGCCTCTTGAGAAACCTGTATGCAGGTCAGGAAGCAACAGTCAGAAGTGTACATGGAACAACAGACTGGTTCCAAATAGGAAAAGGAGTGCGTCAAGGCTGTATATTGTCACCTTGCTTATTTAACTTCTATGCAGAGTACATCATGAGGAACGCTGGGCTGGAAGAAGCACAAGCTGGAATCAAGATTGCTGGGAGAAATATCAATAACCTCAGATATGCTGATGACACTACCCTTATGGCAGAAAGTGAAGAGGAACTCAAAAGCCTCTTGATGAAGGTGAAAGAGGAGAGTGAAAAGGTTGGCTTGAAGCTCAACATTCAGAAAACAAAGATCATGGCATCTGGTCCCATCTCTTCATGGGAAATAGATGGAAAAACTGTGGAAACAGTGTCAGACTTTATTTTTTTGGGCTCCAAAATCAATGCAGATGCTGATTGCAGCCATGAAATTAAAAGACGCTTACTCCTTGGAAGGAAAGTTATGACCAACCTTGATAATATATTAAAAAGCAGAGACATTACTTTGCCAACAAAGATCCGTCTAGTCAAGGCTATGGTTTTTCCCGTGGTCATGTATGGATGTGAGAGTTGGACTGTGAAGAAAGCTGATCGCCGAAGAATTGATGCTTTTGAACTGTAGTGTTGGAGAAGACTCTTGAGAGTCCCTTGGACTGCAAGGAGATCCAACCAGTCCATCCTAAAGGAGACCAGTTCTGGGTGTTCATTGGAAGAACTGATGCTGAAGCTGAAACTGCAGTACTTTGGCCACCTCATGCGACGAGTTGAATCACTGGAAAAGACTCTGATGCTGGGCAAGGTTGGGGGCGGGAGGAGAGGGGGACGACCGAGAATGAGATGGCTGGATGGCATCACCGACTCTGTGGACATGAGTTTGAGTGAACTCCGGGAGTTGGTGATGGACAGGGAGGCCTGGCGTGCTGTGATTCATGGGGTCGCGGAGGGTCGGACACGACTGAGCGACTGAACTGAACTGAACTTAATGCAAGTTTCCGTGTTACTCTCTCCATACATCTCATCCTCTCCTCTCTCCCATTCTCCCTGTGTCCATAAGTCTGTTCTCATGTAAATGTCTTCACTGCTACGCTGCAAATAAATTCATCAGTACCATCTTTCTAGATTCCATATATATGCATTAGTATATGATATTCTCCACGATATCTATGATACTAGATATATTTCTTTCTGATTTACCTCACTCTGTAAAATAGGCTCTAGGTTCATCCACCTCATTAGAACTGATTCAAATGTGTTCCTTTTTATGGCTGAGTAAGGTTGGGGGCGGGAGGAGAAGGGGACGACGGAGAATGAGATGGCTGGATGGCATCACAGACTCTGTGGACATGAGTTTGAGTGTACTCCGGGAGTTGGTGATGGACAGGGGGGCCTGGCGTGCTGTGATTCATGGGGTCGCGGAGAGTCGGACACGACTGAGCGACTGAACTGAACTGACTGAATATTTATTATATACATATGTACCACAGTTTTTCATTATCCATTCATCTGTTAATGGACATCTAGGTAGGTTCCTTGTTCTAGCTATTGCAAATAGTGCTGCAGTGAACATGTGTCTTTTTCAGTTTTGGTTTCCTTGGGGTATACACCTGGTAGTGGGATTGCTGGGTCATATGGTGGTTTTATTTCTAGTTTTTAAAGGAATCTGTATACTTTTTTCCATAGTGACTGTATCAATTTGCATTCCCACCAACAGTGCAAGAGTGTTCCCTTTTCTCCACACCCTCTCCAGCATTTATTGTTTGTAGACTTTTTGATGATGATCATTCTGACTGGTGTGAGGTGTTATTGTAGTTTTGATTTGCATTTCTCTAATAATGAATGATGTTGAGCATCTTTTCATGTATTTGTTAGCCATCTGCATGTCTCCTTTGGAGAAATGTCTGTTTAGGTTTTTTCCCACTTTTTATTGGGTTGTTTGTTTTTCTATTATTGAGTTGTTTGAGCTGCTTGTATATTTTAGAAATTAATCCTTGTCAATTGTTTCATTTGCTACTATTTTCTCCCATTCTGAGGGCTGCATTTTCACCTTGTTTATAGTTTCCTTTGCTGTGCAAAAGCTTTTAATCTTAATCAGGTCCCACTTATTTTTTTTTTTTTTTTATTTTCATTACTCTAGGAGGTGGGGTCATAGAGGATCTTGCTTTGATTTAGGTCATCAAATATTCTGCCTATTTTCCTCTAAGAGTTTCATAGTTTCCAGTCTCACAGTTAGGTCTTTAATCAATTTTGAGTTTTTCTTTGTGTATGATACTAGGAAGTGTTCTAATTTCATTCTTTTACATGTAAGCTGTCCAGTTTTCCCAGCACCACTTATTGAAGAGGTTATCTTTGCCCCATTGTATATTCTTGCCTCCTTTGTCAGAAATAAGGTACCCATAGGTGAGGTTTATCTCTGGGCTTTCTATCTTGCTCCATTGGTCTATATTTCTATTTTCGTGCCAGTACCATACTGTAGTTTTGTAGTATAGTCTGAAGTCAGGAAGGTTGATTCCTCTAGCTCTAGTCTTCTTTCTCAAGATTGCTTTAGTTGTTGGGGATCTTTTGTGTTTCCATATGAATTGTAAAATTCTTGTTCTAGTTCTGTGAAAAATGCCATTGGTAATTTGATAGGGACAGCACTGAATCTGTAGATTGCATTGGTTATATAGCCATTTTTCACAATATTGATTCTTCCAAACCAGGAACATGGCATATCTCTCCATCTGTTTATGTCATCTTTGATTTCTTTCATCAGTGTCATTTGATTTTCTGTATACAGTTCATTTGTCTCCTTAGGTAGGTTTATTCCTAGATATTTTATTCTTTTTGTTGCAGTGGTGAATGGGATTGTTTCCTTAGTTTCTCTAATTTTTCCTTGTTAGTATATAGGAATGCAAGTGATTTCTGTGTATTGATTTTGTATCTGTGACTTTCTAAATTCACTAGTTAGCTCTAATAATTTTCTGATAGTATCTTTCAGATGTTGTATGTATGGTACCATGTCATCTGCAAACTGCAAACTTTTCTGCTATAGGTTTTAAGTGTCCTGTCATGATTAAGGCCTTTCCATCCTCAGATTACATACAGTTTTTCAGATTTCTTAATGTTTTTTGTCTTACATACATTTTAATCTCCCTAAAAATTTGTGTAATAAGAGCCTAGATCAACTGTTTTCTTTGAAATAGATAGTAGGTTTTTCTAGTAACACTTATTAAACAAACAATTCTTTCCCCTCTGAACTGAATCCTGTTTTCCTTGTATTAAATTCTCATATACCCTGATATCCAGTTCTTGATGGTCTATTCTGTTCCACTGATCTGTTTGTTCTCATGTCAATGTCATATTAATATAACTACAATTATTTTATGGTAGGTTCTCATATCCTAAGCAAATCTTCATTCTTTTTTATATTTTTCTTGGCTATTTCTGGATATTTCTTCTATATAAATTTTATGGCCATTTTATCCTAAATAAAAGAAAGTAAACAAAGAAAAAAAGAAAGGCTGTAGCAATCCTAAATTGCAAATTCACTAAATGTATATGTTAACTTGGAGAGAATTTACCTGTTAATGAAAATAAGTTATCCCATTCAAGAGTCTTTCCATTTATTTATATCTTGATTTAGACTTTTTTTTATACGTTTCTGTATGTTTCTAATGAAATACATTCATGTTTTATATTATTTTGGTCATAGACATATTTAACAAATATTTATTTAGCATCTACCATGTATCAAACACTGTTCTAAGTGCTGAGAATACTGACTTAAAAAGGCAATCTTCACCCAAGTGTAGCTTACATATTATAAAGTGAATCTGAAAGTCGCTCATTCATGTCTGACTCTTTGCAACCCCATGGACTATACGATCCATGGAATTCTCCAGGCCAGAATACTGGAGTGGATAGCTGTTCCCTTCTCCAGAAGATCTTCCCAACCCAACCCAAGGATTGAACCCAGGTATCCCACATTTCAGGCAGATTCTTTACCAGTTGAGCCAGCAGGGAAGCCCAAGAATGCTGGAATGGGTAGTCTATCCCTTCTCCAGTGGATCTTCCCGACCCAGGAATCGAACTGGGGTCTCCTGCATTGCAGGCCAATTCTTTACAACTGAGCTACTAAGGAATCCCTTACATATTATAAAAGTAATTATTTCCCCCATTTTCAGTTTTAGGAGCTTACTTCTGAAGTAGTGAAAAGCTCCAATTTAGAATACTTGTCTTACAGGACCTTACCAAATTTTTAATTCTTTTAATTAGGACCTTTAGGTTGCTGGAAATATTACATTATCAACAGAAAAATAGTTTTATCTCTTGTTTTCAAGGATTTGCACTGATTCATTTTCCTGTCCTACATTTTCTAGAACCTCCGAAACACTGTTAAATGATGCTAGTGATAGTGGGCATCACTCGCTAGTCGTAATATTTGGAGTTCTCCAAGTGTTTCACAATTTAGAATATTTGCTATTAGTTTTGTTAATTAGCCTCTCTCACATTTCAAACTTCTCTTTCCCTATTTATTCATATTGATGTTGATGCTGCTGCTGCTGCTGCTAAGTCACCTCAGTCGTGTCTGACTCTGTGCGACCCCATAGACGGCACCTCACCAAGCTCCCCCATCCCTGGGATTCTCCAGGCAAGAACACTGGAGTGGGTTGCCATTTCCTTCTCCAATGCATGAAAGTGAAAAGTGAAAGTGAAGTCGCTCAGTCATGTCCGACTCTTAGCGACCCCATGGACTACAGCCCACCAGGCTCCTCTACACATCGGATTTTCCAGGCAAGAGTACTGGAGTGGGTCGCCATTACTGATGTTAGAAATGATTTTTCCACATCTATTGCTAGCTTTATATATTCTCTTCTTTGTTGTTTTAATAAACAGTGTTGACACCAGGTCACATTTCTAGAATAAACCTTACATGTCAAAGTTTATTATTCTTTAGCTACATTAATTTTGGGAGGAGCGGGGCAATGCTGGGCATGGTGTATTTTATTGAGAGTACATGATAAGGTAGGGCTCCCTAGGATCTTCCTCTTCTTCAGAGTCTAGAACAGAAACTATACTGGCACAGGAGGTTCTCAGTGTGTTGTAGGATCGAGTTGGGGCAAGGACTCCACAACTGAGGGCTTCTCACCGTGCCTGGTGGTCCAGGGCTCCTACTCTGTAGAGGCCATGTGGACCATTAACAGCCACCACCCTCTTGCTATAGTCAAATACACCATCCTATCAGGAAAGAAACTTGACAAAGTGGTCACTGAGGGCGTTTTCCACCGTGTTCAAGATGGAAAAGTCGGTTTCAGTGCTAAACCTGCGAGAGACAACCTGGTTGTCAGTGTGCCAGGGATGGACTTCTGGAGCCTTCTGATGTCTTCACCATCTACTTGATGTCATCATGTTTAACAGCTTTTTCTAGATGGCAGGTCAGATCCACATCAGGGGTGGAGATGTGGAAAGTCATGTTAGTGAGCTTCCGGTTCAGTTCAGGGATAACCCTGTCTACACCCTTGGAGATGGGCTTTCCATTGATGAGAAGCTTCCCATTCTCTGCCTTGACTATTCTATTGAACTTGCCATCAGTTCAATTCAGTTCAGTCTCAGTCGTGTCCAACTCTTTGCGACCCCATGAATCACAGCACGCCAGGCCTCCCTGACCATCACCAACTCCCGGAGTTTACCCAAACTCATGTCCATCGAGTCGGTGATGCCATCCAGCCATCTCATCCTCTGTCATCCCCTTCTCCTCCTGCCCCCAATTCCTCCTAGCAACAGGGTCTTTTCCAATGAGTCAACTCTTCACACGAGGTGGCCAAAGTATTGGACTTTCAGCTTCAGCATCAGTCCTTCCAATGAACACCCAGGACTGATCTCCTTTAGGATGGACTGTTGGATCTCCTTATAGTCTAAGGGACTCCCAAGAGTCTTCTCCAACACCATAGGTGCAATTATACTGGAATATGTTGACTAGAATATGTAGACTAAGTGGGCTGCCAAGGTGATTCAGTGGTAAAGAATCCGCCCGTCAATGCAGGAGACATAGGAGACACAGATTAGACCCCTGGGTCAGGAAGATCCCCCACAGTAGGAAATGGCAACCTGGAGTTCCAGTATTCTTGCCTGGAAAATCCCATGGACAGAGTTGGACATGACTTAGCGACTGAGCATACATGCACATATGTAGACTAAGGACCTGATATCAATGAAGGGGTCATTAATAACAATATCCACAATATCCTCTGTGAGAGTTAACAGCCCTGACAACCAGGTGTTTAATACAGCCAAATCCATTTACTCCACACTTGACCATCATGTCTCAAAGATGGTGTCTGTCAAAGGGGAGCGGCAGAGAGCCCAGATTTCCATTACCGGTGAAAAAAAAATACCAGAAAAATGCACTTATTCAGTAAATGAGACTGATGTATTATTTTTGTATATTTCATATCAGGCTTTTAATTAAAAGTTTATACTTAATTTGACCTCTGCTAATTGGTACATTCAAGGTTTCCACTTCTTGGATAAATTTTGGTATATTTTGCTAGTAAACCATCTGTATCCCCTGAGCTTTATCACTTTGTTGTAGTAGAGTTGCATTCTTTCATTAGTAACCTCTTCCATCAAGTGACAATGGTCAGCTCTTTTGTCTCATGTATTTTTGTTCTGCCTCATTTTTATCTATTTTCTTGGTCTTTTCAAATAACCAGACTTTAGATTCAGTTAGTAAAATCCTTGGATGTTAAAAGGGGCAGGGAGGTATACAATGTGTACCATTAACTGTAGATGAATTTAGCTTTGCTATTAGCATCAAAACCATGTACACACACAAATCTGAACTTCCAGGGAAGAATGCAGGATTAATACCAATCTTCAATTGATAAAACATGCTTGAACAGGGACATATTTTCACCTAATCACCTTTCTACATAATCATATTCTAAAGACATATTCCTATACCTCACTTCAAGCTTTTGTACGTTTATTTACCTTTCACACCCTTTACCTCATTTGAGATTTATATTTAAGAGGGTCTAATATATAATCCTTTACTAAAGGGAAAACGGTCCCTAGTCTGATTTTTCTATCCTGCAATCAGTTGGAGTCTTCAGAATGCTCTCCCCCTCCAAATGGCCAAACGGGCCAAGGAGAGATTGTGTCTTTGGGTAGAGCTAAGAAAGCCAGCTCTTGATGAAAGTGAAAGAGGAGACTGAAAATGTTGGCTTGAAGCTCAACATTCAGAAAACAAAGATCATGGCATCTGGTCCCATCACTTCATGGGAAATAGATGGGGAAACAGTGGAAACAGAGTCAGACTTTATTTTTTTGGGCTCCAAAATCACTGCGGATGCTGATTGCAGCCATGAAATTAAAAGACGCTTACTCCTTGGAAGGAAAGTTATGACCAACCTAGATAGTATATTAAAAAGCAGAGACGTTACTTTGCCAACAAAGGTCCGTCTAGTGAAATCTATGGTTTTTCCAGTGGTCATGTATGGATGTGAGAGTTGGACTGTGAAGAAAGCTGATCGCCGAAGAATTGATGCTTTTGAACTGTGGTGCAGGAGAAGACTCTAAAGAGTCCCTTGGACTGCAAGGAGATCCAACCAGTCCATTCTAAAGGAGATCAATCCTGGGTGTTCATTGGAAGGACTGATGCTAAAGCTGAAACTGCAATACTTTGGCCACCTCATGCGACGAGTTGACTCACTGGAAAAGACTCTGATGCTGTGAGGGATTGGGGGCGGGAGGAGAAGGGGACGACAGAGAATGAGATGGCTGGATGGCATCACCAACTCGCTGGACATGAGTTTGCGTGAACTCCGGGAGTTGGTGATGGACAAGGAGGCCTAGCGGGCTGTGATTCATGGGGTCACAAAGAGTCGGACACGACTGAGCAACTGAACTGAAGAAAGCCAACATTCCCTCAGAAACAGGAAGAGACTGAGCTAAAATTCTATCACGCACAGATTAAAGAAAATGGCAGATTTCAGACACTCACCCTAGATTGGACAATTATGTGAAATGTGTTAGTCTTTTTCCCCCTTCAATTAAGGAGTCCAAGTTTTGTTTGCTCTTATAAATGTATGAAAAATCTATTACTTATACTTTGATTTACCTTTGCAAATACTCTATTCAGTTAAGAATTTCAAAAGTCAGATGATTGTAAGCTTTTGTAACTTACACTGGCCCAAGTGTTCAGTTCAGTTCAGTCGCTCAGTCGTGTCCGACTCTCCGCGACCCCATGAATCACAGCACGCCAGGCCTCCTTGTCCATCACCAAATCCAGGAGTACACTCAAACTCATGTCCACAGAGTCGGTGATGCCATCCAGCCATCTCATTCTCCGTCGTCCCCTTCTCCTCCCGCCCCCAACCTTGCCCAGCATCAGAGTCTTTTCCAGTGAGTCAACTCGACGCATGAGGTGGCCAAAGTATTGCAATTTCAGCTTTAGCATCAGTCCCTCCAATGAACATCCAGGATTGATCTCCTTTAGAATGGACTGGTTGGATCTCCTTGCAGTATAAGGGACTCTCAAGAGTCTTCTCCAACACTACAGTTCAAAAGCATCGATTCTTCGGCGATCAGCCTTCCTCACAGTCCAACTCTCACATCCATACATGACCACGGGAAAAACCATTGCCTTGACTAGACGGACCTTGGTTGGCAAAGTAATGTCTCTGCTTTTTAATATACTATCTAGGTTGGTCATAACTTTCCTTCCAAGGAGCAAACGTCTTTTAATTTCATGGCTGCAATCAGCATCTGCATTGATTTTGGAGCCCAAAAAAATAAAGTCTGACACTGTTTCCACTGTTTTTCCATCTATTTCCCATGAAGCGATGGGACCAGATGCCATGATCTTTGTTTTCTGAATGTTGAGCTTCAAGCCAACCTTTTCACTCTCCTCTTTCACTTTCATCAAGAGGCTTTTTAGTTCCTCTTCACTTTCTGCCATAAGGGTAGTGTCATCTGCATATCTGAGGTTATTGATATTTCTCCCGGCAATCTTGATTCCAGCTTGTGCTTCTTCCAGCCCAGCGTTCCTCATGATGTACTCTGCATAGAAGTTAAATAAGCAAGGTGACAATATACAACCCTGACGTACACCTTTTCCTATTTGGAACCAGTCTGTTGTTCCATGTCCAGTTCTAACAGTTGCTTCCTGACCTGCATACAGGTTTCTCAAGAGGCAGGTCAGGTGATCTGGGATTCCCATCTCTTTCAGAATGTTCCACAGTTTATTGTGATCGACACAGTCAAAGGCTTTGGCATAGTCAATGAAGCAGAAATAGATGTTTTTCTGAAACTCTCTTGCTTTCTCCATGATCCAGCGGATGTTGGCAATTTGATCTCTGGTTCCTCTGCCTTTTCTAAAACCTGCTTGAACATCTGGGAGTTCACAGTTTACATACTGCTGAAGCCTGGCTTGGAGAATTTTGAACCTGACTTTACTAGCATGTGAGATGAGTGCAATTTTGGGGTAGTTTGAGCATTCTTTGGCATTGCCTTTCTTTGGGATTGGAATGAAGACTGACCTCTTCCAGTCCTGTGGCCAGCGCTGAGTTTTCCAAATCTGCTGGCATATTGAGTGCAGCACTTTCACAGCATCATCTTTCAAGACTTGAAATAGCTCAATTGGAATTCCATCACCTCCACTAGCTTTGTTCATAGTGATGCTCTCTAAGGCCCACTTGACTTCACATTCCAAGATGTCTGGCTCTAGGTCAGTGATCACGTTATCGTGACTATCTTGATCGGCCCAAGTGTAGTTTACTGAATTTGTGATTTTCGTTCACTGATTGACCAGTCATGTGTTGTTATGGAGAAATTATTACAAAGATGTTCTAAACCTCTTCACAAAATTAATTTTAATTCTGTGCTTCAACTAGAGATTTTCAATCTATAATTTTTTTATAAGCATTCACATGAGTAAGCACTTGAATAGTCTTATGTGGTATATTTTGGTCTCCTTTAAGTAGCTAAGGTAGAAGCCATCTCAACCTTGCATTCCTGGCAGTACTATACTTAGCACACTTTTAACCCCTGTTAAGTAGTGATGACTATTAAAAAAGAGAAAATAATCCCCAAACAGTACATTCACATTGTTCAGAAAAATTCTAGAGTACTTAATAGCACATTTTGATATCAGATAAGGACTCGGATTGAGTCAAAGATTTTCCAAAGGTATGATCCGAAAAATCATGGTAAATTTGATGTCATCTCGTAACAATTCTTTTTAAAGAAATATCTCTTTCCTACAACTCCTCTTTTAATCCTTCCTACCTCAGAGAATTGAACAATTCATGTGCTTGATAATATCTTTCCTCTCCAAGCAAAATGTTTACTTCCTAAATCCCAGGATGAAAAGTGAATAGAAGAAAGATAAAATGGTAGAAATAATGATGTCAATTACATTTAAAAGTTTTGAAAATAAAATTAACTAAAGAACGATCCTTTTGACATTGAAATCTTACATGGGCCGAAGAAAGGTCATTATGAAGTAAATGAAAATAAAGTAAAATATTATAATACCAGATTTTCTTTAAATGCTGAATTATTTACTCTCTTCAATTTTTTCTTCTGGGAATGAAGTCTAAATTTAAATACAAAATATCCTGTACTATAGTTCATTCCTCCCCTGACCTAAAATCCCAAAAGGTAAGATACACAATCATGTTACATGATTGTTCTATTTTTTAAAATGTTGAAGCTGATATTTACAAAGTACGCCCTAGAAATTTTTCCTTTCAAACGCCACTCAGAAATTCACCTCTCCCCCGTTCAGAATTCAGTTCCATGACTGAGTACTTGCAATGGGCCCCAGCCTCTTGTCCGGTGGTGGGGAGACACAACAGGATAGGGAACGTTACAAAGGAGTAAAATATAAACATCTAAATGGATATGCCCTGGTTATTTTGGGGAAACTTCCTGGAAAAGTCTATGCATTTAGGTGCAGAGTACCACACTAGGTCTTAAAGGACGAGGTCAGCCTAGTTAATAAAAAAGAAAGGAAGGGAAACAAGGCAAAGGGGTCAGTGTGGCAAGAGGTTAAAAGGAGAACATCAGTGACAACAAACAAGTCATGTTATTGAAGCAAAGGGTTTACTGACAGGATGCAGGCAAGTAGCACCTTAGAGAGGTTCTATGTTCAGGAGTTTTGAAGTCATCTCTTGACCTAAAGTATTCATTCATAAAGAAACACTTAGAGGATATTATTTTTCAGATGAAGGGACGCACAGAAAGATGAAGTGATTTATATCAGATCACCTAGGAAATAGCAAAGCCAAATTGGAGCCCAGGAACCACACCCATACTCTTCTGGTAACTATGTGGAGGATGGGTGGGGTTTTAGGGGACAGGATTGGAGGAAAGACCTTCTTGGAATCTTGCTGCAATTAGACCAAGCAAAAATGGACAAGAAATTGGTATAGTGCTTTGAGATCTTTTTCAATTATATGTATATGTGTATATGATGGTGATCAGAAATACAGGCTCTGGACTCAAGACTCCTTGGACTGAAATAAAACCTACCAGCTGTGATTGTAAACAAGGAACTTCTGCATGCCTCAGTTTCTCTGTAACCTAGGAATAGCAACCACGTTTTTGTTGGTTGTCCTCCGTGATAGGATTTTTTGTTTTAAATGTGATAATATACATAAAGTACACTTAGCCTAGGTGACTAGGAGTCAGTGCTCTAAAAGTTTGTCATTATTAGAATGCTACAGATTGTCGTCAATCCTAAAGGAAATCAACCCCGAATATTCATTGGAAGGTCTGGGGCTGAAGCTGAAGTTCCATTACCTTGGCCACCTGATGCCAAGAGCCAACTCACTGGGAAAGACTCTGATGCTGGTAAAGATTGATGGCAAGAGAAGGAGGTAACAGAGGGTGGGATGGTTGGATGGCATCACCAACTTGATGCACATGAACTTGAACAAGCTCCGGGAGATGGTGAAGGACAGGAAAGCCTGGCATGCTGTAGTTCATGGGGTTGCAAACAGCCAGACACAACTTAGCAATGGAAAAACAAATTGCAGAGACAGTAGTGGACCTATTTTATTAAGGAGACACAATTAGCAGGGTTTGGGGATTGACTGTAATGGAAAAGGAGGCAGGAGGGACTAGAAGTTTTAAGCTTGCCAACTGCAATGAAGATGGCTTCAGAAAAAGACAGGACTTCCTTTTCTTTTGGACATTTTGAGTTTCAGGTGTTAATGCAACGTCCATGCACAGATGCCAGCTAAGCAGCTGAATGGAGTATGAAGTTTAGAGAAGTGATCAAGGGGAGTCATTAGAAAATACAGGTGAGAATGTGTTAGAACAGTGAGTCAAGGATATCATTCTGAAAAATATGGACATTTTGGGTTAATATAAAAAATGCAATGATAATTCACACGACATGAAAACACAGAAAATGAGTTTCAGCAGCAGCAGAATGAAGAATGACTTCTCTGAAATTCAGACAAACAGTACATTCCCATTGTTCAGAAAAATTAAGAGTACTTAATAGCACATTTTGATATTAGATAAGGACTCGGACTGAGTCAAAGGTTTTCCAAAGGTATGATCCAAAAAATCATGGTAAATTTGGTGTTCTATCTCATAACAAATTCTTTTTAAAGAAATACTCTTTCCTATAACCCCTCTTTTAAGAGCATGTGGCATGGACCTCAAGATTGTCCCAATTCCCTGTATAGAGAAGTACATTCTAATAATCTCACATCAGGGAGCCAACTGGTCAGGTGTCCCTCATTTTTCTCCCTAATATCTAGGATTTTGTTTCAGCAAAATAAAAAAAGCTAACACAGATCTGCTCTATCCATCCACTCATTTAACAATGTCGTATAAAGTAATTTTACTTGTCCAGTCACTTGTGGAAAAACCTTCTTAGAAATGGGATACTGGGATTTAATGGTTTAACATCATTAGTCAAAGTATCATGAAAGACATAAGCAGTCCACCAAATACAGCAATTCCAGCACAAAATGCCTGTGATATATCTAGGAAATTGCCTATTCTTGTCCTCCACTACCAGGTAGCCTCTAATGCAGTTGTTTTGGCATTTCAAATATGAAAACATCAACTATTTTGAGGTATCACTTCAGGGTAGGAGAAAAATATAACTTTTCTCTATAGAAAAATGGTGCTATTAACATTTTTGGCAGCACTTTTTTCCCCCCAGTGTGTGGCTCTGTTTTCCTTAACTGAACATATTACATTCCTGCTTTCCCATCTCAGAACCACCTCCCCCAATACTGAAAGCACCCTGCAACCACTCTGACAATCCAGTGATGGCCACAAATGCCCCATAAAGCAGCAGAGCTAAACCCTGGCTGAGCACTAGTTATGAAAGGTTGGCTCTGTTAATTAAAATAATTCTACCTGAGTCTGGACCAAATACAACAAATGCTTACCTAAGGAAATCAATTCTCATTATTATGGGAGTAAGATTAAGGGGCTCATAAAATTTTAGTTGGAAGGATTCTTAGAGAACAACTCTCCTAAGTGACAGGCCCATGGTTAGGAAATGGCAAAGCGAGAAAACCCTAAAGTTCTAGTTTAGTACTTCTTCCACTACACCATGCCCCCAACTCATGCAACTAACAACTAGCAACTACCTGCTGGATACTGGAGCTCAGCAGCTTCAATTATGTACAAATAACATAGTTATTAATACTTTTTGACACAGGATGACAAATGAACAGTCACACAATTTGCTGGGTTCTAAGGATTCATTCAATGTTTCAAGGTCTCTGCTGCTGCTGCTGCTACTCAAGGTTTAATTCACCTTCAAATTAAAAGTTGAATCTTTATCACCCCACAAAGTTCCTCCAAGCAATAATTCTACAAATGTAAAATATATACAGCAAAGTTCCTATATTAGTATATCCTAAGAAGTTATGAATAGCTCCTGAGACCACTTAAAGAAAACGACCTCAAAATTTGTCAGCTTCTACTGGAGGTACTGTAGTTTTAAACAGTAAGTTGTGGGCAATTGGGACCATTACAAAGTAGCATGAGTATAGAAAAAGGTATAGGATTTTGCCCATGAATATTTAAAAAACAGAATCTTCACCAAAATGATAAACAAGCAAAATATGCAACAAATAGATACTGATTCTCTTGGCCTCATAATAAATCAGGGGGAAAAAAAAAACTTCACATGAAACGATCCAAATATTAAAACCAAACACTATAAACATGTATTACTCATACATGATACAGTTTCACTATTCTTAAATGAAACAATACCAACTTTTCCTTGGTAATTTACATAGGTACGAAAGGTCAGAGTCCTCCATTTAAAATAGAGAACATGTCCAAAAGTAGTAAATTTGCAGGTTTGTCTCATACATATACCTAAATACTTGAACCTAAATGTCATTATATGGAGATCTGGAACAAAATACTATTAAGTGCCCTGTATATCATACCTAATTTTCCCTCTAGAATTGATGGCAAAAATGAACCAAAGATTAGTATCTACTTGAAAGCCTGGAAACTGACATTTTCTATTTTGACACACAGATGTTAAGGTCTAGAACCCTGAAAGACCAGTTCCCTCTGGAAGATGTAATCACTGAACCTCGCTTGCTATTTTACAAAAACATGTGGATCACAAGGTGTGCCCAGTGGAGTACATTACTAACCCACCTCCAAATGGAAAAGACAAGACAAACCTATCAAGATATCTGTGATCTCAAAAAAGGGCAAAGCCCACTTCCAGTTCCTACAGAGAATACCAGATCTTGTTCTTATTCAACCTGTGAACTGGAAGCAAGAGGCAGAAAGAAGAGGGGGTTAATTCAGGTTTGTCTCCCTATCCCCACCCTCACTTCACAGTGAAAAATGCTGTCTGCAAATCCAACTGGAAGAAGCACCTCAAAATGTTACCATCAAAGAAACAAAACCAGCAGGATCATTTTCACACAAAGGTAGTATTAAATCTCAGATATACTATGCCCTCTCTGCCTCTTGACAGAATGGATGTATGAGCCCTGGGGGACATAAATACCTCCACCAAAGGAAATAACAGAGCAGCACTTTCATTTTCGAAAGCTTCTCTCAGATAACATACCACTGCCTCTTAAAACTGAAAAATTCTAATTAATGAGTTACTCCCATAAATGATTAATAAAATTTCTTGGCCTTTCATACAGGTGAGAGTGGAAGGTGTGCACAGCCAGGTGTGCAAAACAGCAAAGAAACTTGGATACTATTGTTTCTGCCAATGCCAAAAAACATCTCACAGGTCTTGGAGATGACCAGCTAATTCTACCTCAACCTAATCATGAGCTCTGTAGAATATCTGTCCCTGACAGAAGAAGGTAAATAAACAAGAAAGTCAATTACAGATTTCACAAATATTTTATACACTGGTCTACAATTTTTAATTAGAATTAACTATCAAAGACACTGCAACCTTTGAGCATAACAATGTTTAATGGTGGCTTTTTTAGGTGAATGCTGGGAAGTATTCAACATTAAATTCAATTTACATGCTTGCAAACACATTAATAGCAATTCTTTAATTTTCAAATCAACTAATTCAAAGTACAGAAGGCTTGTTCTCAAGTAACTCTTCTGAGGTGACATGAAGACTGAAAGAAGCCTATAACTTGAGTCCAGGTCTCTAACCAACAATCACTATATCATCACTGGTGAACTCATATGAGGGAACTTCAAGGTTGAGAGGTGCAGGCCCCTTCCTGATCCTGCCAGACGCATCATAGTGTGACCCGTGGCAAGGGCAGTAATAACCACCAAAATCTCCTGCATTTGCAATGGGTACACAACCAAGATGAGTGCAAACACCTATCAAGATAACCCATTCAGGTTTCTTTACTCGTTCTAAGTCATGCTGTGGGTCCCTCAACTGGGACACTTCAACTGCAGCTTCCTGGTCAATTTCCTTCTTGGTTCGATGGCGCACGAACAGGGGTTTGCCTCTCCATTTGAAAGCCATGTTCTTCCCCTCTGGAATATCGGATAACTTGATTTCAATTTTCGACATGGCCAACACATCAGCAGAAGCACTCATGCTGGAAACAAACTGAGAGACGACATTCTTAGCAGCATATGCAACACCCACAGTAGTTGTTGCAGTTATCAAATAGGAAAAACCTTTTCGAGCCTCACTGCTCTCTTTTGAAGACTTTGTACTATCTAACACTTCAGGGCGACGATAGTCAGAGAAGTCAGGCACTTTGATGTCTGTATGGGAATAACGAACAGAAGCAGGGACTGCAAAATAAACAGAAGGTTAAAAAAACACAATTAGATGAGAACCCTGAAAGAGGCATACATCAGGGAATGGGCCCTTATGAATTCATAAGCAAAAATAAAATTATTAAAACATGAAATACGGCACTCACTGGTCTCAGAAATGGCCAAGTTGGCAATGCCAGCAAATAAAATACTGAAAATAAAATTAAGTCAACCACTACCTATCACACTGGTATGAAATCATAATATGTATAATTGACTCCACCTGATTAAACACTGCTGATTCAGAATTTGTAACAATTCAGTGCATCAGGTTAAAAAAAGTTAAACAGTACTGCAAACAGCAATATTTTAACTCTCAAAAAAACCAACCTGCTAAAATATACTGTGCAATTATGCTAAATATCATCCATATTTTCTGGATTAGAAGAGACCCTAAAACTCATCTAGTCCATTCATTAAATTGATGTGAACATCTTATTAAACCAAATGTCTAACTTTATATTCCTATCTACCTGCTCTCCAAACTTCTAAAAATTCATAAATTAAGAATTGTAAGATAATAAACACTGTGTAAACAGTATAAATTTAGTTGCAGAAAACTTAAAGAGATTTCTATTTTAGATTTGAGTGTAAAAATTCAAGTAAAACCACTAATGGGCAGAAAAGGCACCCTTATCAGACTATGTAACTATCAAAATCAAATGAAAGCTCCAAAAGAACCAATTATTTCAACTTAGTATAAAAAAGAGCAATTTTTTTCATATAACATCAGTGAAAGGCAATAACATCTATTAAGGGTGGGGTATTATTATTTTTTTACTGCTGTGGATCTCTCAACTGGGACACTCTACTCCAGGCCATAAATATGCCAGATGTTAATATCAAATGAACATTAAATAACCAAATAATTACTGTTTATGCAATATAGTAAGTCCCCCACATACAAATGAATTCTGTTCTGAGAGTACATTTGTGAGTTCAATTTGTTCCTAAGTCCAACAGAGTTAGCCTAGGTACCCAACTAACACAATCAACTACACAGAACTGTACTGTAACAGGTTTATAATACTTTTTACACAAATAATACATAAAAAACAAACACAAAAAATAAATACATATTTTTAATCTTGAAAAGTACAGAAGTACAACAGTTGGCAAACAGGGGCTGGCATTAAATGAAAAGGCAAGAGGTGCCCACTGGAGGAGGGAGAGGAGGTGGGAGATAGTAGAGCTGAAGAACAGTCAGAAATACAGGAGACAAAGGGCAAGCTGCAATTTCACTCACACCTGACGCTGATGGAACACATGTTCCAATCTTTGAAAGTTCAAAACTTGGAGGTTCTTATTGTATTATGGATGCAACAGTTTGTTTTTTTTTTTTCAAACAACAGGTATGTCCTGTCCCACAACATTTTTTAATGTCTGACAAAAAATTAACTTATGATATCACCTTTAAGTATGTTTCAGAAAATAAATCTCTTTTGCAAACTGCATATTTGTTTAAAAAAATCTACAACACAGATCTGCTTTTTAGAAAAAGAGATACTAAAAACTCCTCGGTTTTGTTTCCAAAAGAAACATGAACTTATAAAAAGCACTGTCATATAAGCTGCAATTCTACTTGACCTACTAGGCTGTCTCACCTTAACATACTTCCTTGAGCAGTCAAACATTACAATAAGGAATATGTTTCACATGGTCAGTAATTTTATGGAAGCCATAAGTAGTCAAAAACAAAGGAGAAACCTATCAAAATCACTCTATGTACTTCTCTAACTCACTCAACATTTTTTGGAAGGGACCAGAACACAGGTAGTGACTACTGGATACTCGCAACTATGGCAAAGTGATATTGTATCACATACTACCCTACGTAAGTGTGACTTACTTTCCCCTAGCACTGTCTGGGATTACACAGGAAAGAGAAGCACAGCATACCTAAAAGATGAAGAAACCCAAGTTCATACTTAAAAGCCCTATCTACAATCCTTGCACACAAGGAAATGCACAGAATACTAGAGAGAATGACTTTGACATTATCTTCCAGAGATTTGGTAGCAAAAGAAATCCCGTTGTCTACTCCCATTTTATCTAGTAGGTTACACTTTATACTGAACTCCATCATTAAGAACACTTTGGGAAATTAAACTGCTATATTGTAAAAATCATTCTCTAAATAATTCACATGAATTTATTAGGTGTGACTTTTAGTAGCAAAAGTTAGCTATATTTAGCGCTAATGAAAACAAAATCAATACTTATAGAAACATCATCTAGAAATGGAGAAAACTTAAGGCATTATAACAAAACGGTTTTGTTTTAAAGTGAGCTCTAATGTATCTCAATTCAAGGATCTTCTTCTCACTCAACTGCCCCTCACCATACCCTCAACAGAGCATTAACCATCTTTCCACAAACCATCTATACAGAAAATTTTAACATGTACTTAAGCTTCAAGCTAAAAGCATGATTACAGAAAACAGATTTGCCCTATACCGCTACCATTTCTTGGAAAAGTCAGGTAAGCCCATGATTTTTAGAAGAAACTCTTTAGCCATTTGACAAATTCCAAGATATTTTTCATCTTTATTATTGAAATTTTCTCCTCCGTAATTGTTTCTCATTTGGGTCCAAATAACTGGTTTGGGCAATTTCTCTAAAACCCGAGTGCACACTAAGAAAAACTGCCACTTTATTCATTCACAAATACTCTGCACCAACTACATGCAAAATCTGAGGTTGTGGAAGCTAGAAAAATAAAGGATACTCTCTATACCTTGAAGCTCAAGGTCAGAGGAATCCTCAATAAATCCAATACAGAAAAGAAAGTGTTATGTGCTATAAAACATAAAGGAATCAGCAACATAAGATTTTACTGACCTGATCCTGAACTGAGATTGAGAGGATGGGTAAAACTTGGAAATGTGGAAAACTGGGAGGGGCGTTTAAAGTAAAGGTAAAAGGGTAAATGCAGACCGACTTAAGAGTGTGGGGGACACTTGGTGTAGCGCAAAGGTCCATTGGGGCCAGGCAAGTAACATAAAGAATCAAGCAGGCCTTATGAGGACTGTGATGAACTGGAGAAGCACTTGCTTCAATGAAGGGTGCGACCAAAGCACAGTACACATGAGAGTGGAAACCAGAGCCCAGCACTGCCAACTTTCAACATTTCAAGAGGCGCCAAAGATAGTCCCTTTTTAACAACTATGCAGGTAAAGGTAGACTACAAAGCTGCCAATTAAGGATCTCCAAACAGTGCATAAAAACTGAGAACAAGGCACCAAAGATAAACTAGGAACTGCGGACAAGAGACGTGAAATATACTCTTGGTGAGAGCTTATGGCTAAATCAGTTTTCAAATCTATCACTGTCACACCCGCACAGGTGCGGACACGGAGGCCTGGGGAGGGGCAGAGGCCTAACCAAGGTCGACCCGGCCCGCAGGCCATGCCATTTCCAACCAGGGCTCTGTTGCATTTCCCGCAGCCCCCTGCCCTTCTCGACTGCTCCCTGCGTCCAGGGGCGGAAGGAGCAAGACAAGAGGCACCCCTCAGCCGGCTCACCGTTGAGGCCCACGGAAGCGACCAAAGGCCGGCCTGCGGCCAGGCCTCTCAGCGACTCCCGACACAGGACAGAACGCCTCAAGTCCAGCACAGGCGACTCCGGGGTGGCGAGCACCGCGGCCTGTACCAGGGGCCGCAGCGCGCCCGCCACCCCGCGGGACGTGGCCGACAGGACCGGCGCGAACGGGCCCGAGCGGGCGGCGACCGACAACATGGCGACAGCAGATCCAAAATCGAAGCCGGTCACAGGGACGACCTTAGAACCGCAGCGCAGGCGCGAACGGGCGACGAGAGGGCGCGGGACCGTGACGTCAGCGCGCCGGCAGAGGGGAAGCCCCGCCTCCACACAGGGCGGGGCCAGCCTGGAGAGCCGCGGCGTCGAGGGCGGGGCGAGGGCCCGCGCGCCGGAGGGGGAGTAATCTCCTTCAGTTCAGTCCCTCAGTCGTGTCCGACTCCTTGCGACCCCATGAATCACAGCACACCAGGCCTCCCTGTCCATCACCAACTCCTGGAGTTCACCCAAACTCATGTCCATAGAGTCAGTGATGCCACCCAGCCATCTCATTCTCCGTCGTCCCCTTCTCCTCCCGCCTCCAATCCCTCCCAGCATCAGAGTCTTTTCCAGTGAGTCAACTCGTCGCATGAGGTGGCCAAAGTATTGGAGTTTCAGCTTTAGCATCAGTCCTTCCACTGAACACCCAGGATTGATCTCCTCTAGAATGGACTGGTTGGATCTCCTTGCAGTCCAAGGGACTCTCCAACACCACAGTTCAAAACCATCAATTCTTCCGCGCTCAGCTTTCTTTATAGTCCAACTCTCACATCCATACATGACCACGGGAAAAACCATAGCCTTGACTAGACGGACCTTTGTTGGCAAAGTAATGTCTCTGCTTTTTAATATTAGCCCCTAATGTCTAGCGGCTTGAGTGTCTGCCTCTGGTATCTGCCCCAAGAAAGGCGTCAAAGGAGGCCACCAGAAATGTCATGGGGGCCAATTTTGCATCCGGACAAAAACCTCATCTGTGGGGAACGAGGGATCAGAATGAATTATCATAACAGTTTAAATTGAGATAATAATAATTCTTAACGTATGTAAAATGTTTATATATGTAAAATATGCTGCTGCGTCACTTCAGTCGTGTCCGACTCTGTGTGACCCCATAGACAGAATATGGCTGGGCATATATATATATGTGTAAAGAGCTTCCCTGGTGGCTCAGACAGTAAAGAATCTACCTGTAATGCCGGAAACCTGGATCCGATCCCTGCATCAGAAATATCCCCTGGAGGAGGGAATACCCATCCCAGTATTTTTGCCTGGAGAATACCGTGGACAGAGGAGCCGGGTGGGCTACTGTCCACAGGGTCACAAAGGATCGGTCATGAATGAACGGCTAACATATACATATAAAACCTAGAGAAGAACCTGTTGTAGTAATCGCTATGTGTTTACTATAATGAATATTATTGTTATCCAACTAAAAACTTTAAAACATTTTTAAAAGTCCAGAGACTTATGTGCAAAGCTTAATAATAATGGTGATGGTGGTGGCTTATGTTTATTAAGCATTTACTATGTATTAGATTTTGTGTTTTACCTTCATTCTTTCATTTATAATCAACTTCTTTATAAGTACTCTTTTACCAATGAAGAAAGTGAAGGTTAGAGGAATTATGTTCACAGGACAAGATAGCCAGCAAATTGTGAGGTGGGGAGACTCTGTCTCCCTAAGGCTGATTTCAGGGCATGCAGAGATAAATTCCTAAATCACTTTCTATCACATAATGAAAATGTTACTTCATTTTTACTCCTTTTTAAATTCTTCTGATTATACCAAAGAGAAAGTCCCAGTTTGGTGTTAATCTTTAATTCTTCTCAAGATTTACTAATCTCCCTTTTACAAAATAAATTCAAAGCCTTTAGGTAATTGAATCTAGAGAAGACTTAACAATAGTTTATTTTTATGGTACATATTTTGTAACAACACTGATTTTCTGATGACTGTAATGAGATTACATTTATTCAGTGAAAAGTTAATTTAAATAATTGCCTTTGTGCATGCTTAATTGTGTCCAGTTCTTTTCGACTCAATGGACTGTAGCCCGCTAGACTCCTCCATAAACGGAATTTTCCAGGCAAGAATACTGGTGTGCGTTGCCATTTCCTACTTCAGGGTACCTTCCTGACCCAAGGATCTAACCTGCATCTCTTGCAGCTCCTGCATTGGCAGGCAGATTCTTTACCATGTCACTAGCTGGGAAGCCCAATTTAAATATCAAGTAATTATTAATACAGGCAGTACACAGGCTTAGCAAGAATTGTGATGGTGATGCATGTGTGAACCAATGAAGTTTCTCTACAGTTCAGTTTAGTTCAGTCACTCAGTCCTGTCCAACTCTTTATGACAAGCAACAATCCAAATGATCAAACCAGACCCTTCCAGAGCAGCTAGTACAGTTGGAGTACTTTACATAAAATAACATATTTAATATCGCAACAACTCCCTGAGATGGGTAAGAGTAAGTGAAGGATGAATGGTGAAGGAAGGAAAGAGTTTCACAAGTTGAGCAGAATAGGAAGACTCTCTAGACTCTAGAGAGTTCTAGACTCTCAGGGTTCAATCCTAGTTCTGTTGTTCACAAGCTCTGTCCTAAGATGATTTATGTATAACCTTTGTGTATGCCTCAGTTCTTCTTTTGTAAAAAGAGAATAATAAGAGTTGTTGTTTAGTCACAACATCGTGTTCCACTGTTTTGCGAACCCATGCCCACCAGGCTCCTCTGTCCACGGGATTTCCCAGGCAAGAATACTGGAGTGCATTGCCATTTCCTTCTCCAGGAGATCTTCCCGACCCAGGGATTGAAATCCGTGCCCCTGTTTAACAGGTAGTTTCTTTACCACTGAGCCACTTGGGAATCTGATATTAAGAGTATCTACCCCCAGTGTTACTTTGAGGATTAAAGGGATTTATATATATCCTGGTGGCTCAGACAGTAAAGCATCTGCCTACAATGTGAGAGACCCAGGTTCGATCCCTGGGTCAGGAAGATCCTCTAGAGAAGGAAATGGCAACCCAGTTCAGTACTCTTGCCTGGAAAATCCTATGGACGGAGGAGCCTGGTAGGCAACAGTCCATGAGGTAGCAAAGAGTCAGACACGACTGAGTGACTTCACTTTCACATATATATAAAATGAATAGCACGGGGCCTGGCAAGTGCTATGAAAATGTCCATAATAATAATAAAAATGACTTTTTAAATTTTCTAGATGAAGAAACTGAGATTCAAAGACAAATGGCTTACCCAAAGATGTCATTTTTTTTCAGTTTTATTGAGATATAACTGACATATAAAATGTGTAAGCTTAAAGAGTACAACTTGTTGATCTGATACATATAGAATGCAGCATGATTACCACTATAGCCTGCTAATAGCTAAGTCACCTCACATAATTATTACCATATCTTTTTGTAAGAATATTTAAGATCTATTCTCTTAGCAACTTAGTTATATAACACACTATTATTAACTATAATCATCATGCTGTATGTTATTTCCCCTGGAATGGTTCAACTTATAACCAGAAGTCTCTACCCTTGACCAACATCTCTCTGTTTCCATCAATTCCCAGTCCCTGGTCTAACTCAATGAAACTACAAGCCATGTCTTGTAGGGTCACCCAAAATGGATGGATCATGGTGGAGAGTTCTGACAAAATGTGGTCCACTGGGAAAGGGAATGGCAAACCACTTCAGTAATCTTGCCTTGAGAACCCCATAAACAGCCGATGAACCCCACTCTATTTCTATGAGTTCTGCTTTTTCAGATTCCACACAAAGTGAGATCATACAGTGCTTGTCTTTCTCTATCTGAATTATTTCACTGAACATCATACCCTCAAGGTTCATCCATGTTGTCTCAAATGGCAGGAGTTTCTTTTTCTTCATGGCTGAACAATATTCCATTGTATATATGTACCACATCTTTATCCACTGACAGACACTTAGATTGTTTCCATATTTTAGCTACTGTGAATAATACTGCAATAAACATGGGGATGCCCATATCTCTTCATGATACTGTTTTCATTTATTTTTGATACATACCCAGAAGTAGGATCACTGGGTCATATGGTAGTTCTATTTTTTTGTTTATTGTGGAACCTCCATACAAGTTTTCCATAGTTGCTCCACAAATTTCCGTCCCCATTAATAGTGCATAGGTTTCCCCTTTTCCACACATCCTCTGCATGTGTCATTCTGTGAGGTGGCATCTCACTGTAGTTTCAACCTGCAGTTTACTGCTTATTAGTGATGTCAAATACATTTTCATGGACCTATTGACCATTTGTGTGTCTTCTCTGAGAAAACGTCTATTGAGAATCTCTGCCCATTTTTACTTGGATTGTTTATTTGATTATATTGAGTTGCATGAGTTCTTTATATATTTAGAATATTAATCCCCTATCAGATACATGATTTGCAAATGTTTTCTCCTGTTTTGATGGTTGCTTTTTCATTTTGTTGATAGTATTTCGGCTATGCAAAAACTTTTTAGTTTCAGATAGTGCATGCGTGCATGCTCAGTCGCTTCAGTCATGTCTAACTCTTTGTGACAATATGGACTATAGACTGCCAGGTTCTTCTGTTCATGGGATTCACCAAGCAAGAATACTGGAGCTGGTTGCCCTCTTCCAGAGGATCTTCCTGACCCAGGGATCGAACTTGTGTCCCCTGTGTCTCCTGCACTGCAGGTGTATTTTTTACCAACTGAACCACCTGGGAAGCCCAGACTCACATAGACTCACTCATTAATTTTGCTCTTGTTGTTTGTGCTTTCAGTTTCATAGCCAAAAAACTATTCCCAAGGCCAACCTCAAGGAGCTCTTCCCCTATATTTTATCCTAGGACTTTTATAGGCTTTGTTTCTACATTTAAGTTTTAACCCATTTTAAGTTCATTTTTGTGGGTGACCTAAGACGAGAATCCAATTTCATTTTACTCCACGTGGTTTTCCAGTTTCCTCAATTCCACATTTTGAGGACACAGCCTTTCCCTTATTTAGTATTCTCAATCACCTTGTCAAATACTAGTTGATTTCATATGCAAGGGTTTATTTCTCAGCTCTCAATTCAGTCTCAGTGTTCTTAAATTTTTGTTAGTGACCTTTCTATGATCTAAGCTGAAGAATGTTCCATGTGCCCTTGAAAAGAATGTATATTCTTCTGTTGCTGGATGGAACATTCTATATATATCTGTTAGGTTAATTTGTTCTAAAATTTGGCTCAAGTCCAACATATCTTTGTTGTTTTACTATTTTTCATATCCATTGTTGACAGTGAGGTATTGAATTTCTCTACTCTTATTGTATTATTGTCTATCTCTCCCTTTAGAGCTGTTAGTTTTTCTTAATATATTTCACTATTCTGATGTGGCGTACATATATATGTATGATTATTAAATTTTCTTGACCTTTTTATGTCTTGTTACCATTTTTGGTTTAAAATCTATTTTGTGGTTTAAGTATCAGTTCAGTCACTCAGTCATGTCTGACTCTTTGCAACCCCGTGGACTGCAGCACACCAGGCTTTCCTGTCCATTACCAACTCCCGGAGCTTGCTCAAACTAATATTCATCAAGTTGGTGAACCATCCAACCATCTCATCCTCTTGTCATCCCCTTCTCCTCCTGCCTTCAGTCTTTCCCAGCATCAGGGTCTTTTCCAAGGAGTCTGTTCTTGACATCACGTATCCAAAGTATTGGAGTTTCAACTTCAGCATCAGTCCTTCCAATGAATATTCAGGACTTATTTCCTTTAGGAGTGACTGGTTTGATCTCCTTGCAGTCCAAGGGACTCTCAAGAGTCTTCTCCAACACAACAGTTCAAAAACATCAATTCTTCGGCGCTCAGCTTTCTTTATAATCCAGTTCTCGCATCCATACATGACTACTGGAAAAACCATAGCTTTGGCTAGATGGACCCTTGTTGGCAAAGTAATGTCTCTGCTTTTTAATATGCTGTCTAGGTTGGCCATAGCTTTTCTTCCAAGGAGCAAGCATCTTTTAATTTCAAGGCGGCAGTCATCATCTGCAGTGATTTTGGAGCCGCAAAAAATAAAGTCTCTCACTGTTTCTATTGTTTTCCCATCTATTTGACATGAAGTGATGGGACTGGATGCCATGATCTCAGTTTTTTGAATGCTGAGTTTTAAGCCAGGGTAAAACAAGATGGTGGAGTAGAAGGACATGCGCTCATCTTCTCCTGTGAGAAGTCCAAAATTACAACTCACTGCTGAACAACCATCGTCAGAAGAATATTGAATCCCACCAAAAAAAGATACCCCACATCCAAGGGCAAAGGAGGAGCCCCAGCAAAATGGTAGGAGCGGTGAAATCATGTTTAGAATCCAAGCTCACACCTGCCCGAGATGCTCGGAGGGCTCAAACAGAACCGTGTGCACCAGGACACAGAGACCCCACAGGGACCAAGCCAGAGCCGCCTCTGGTGTCCGAGTGCCTCCTGCAGAGGCGTGGGTCAGCAGCGGCCTGCCACAGGGGCAGTGGCTCTGGGTGCGGCAGACTGGGTCCCACGGCACAAGCCATAAGCCCTCTTGGAGGAGGCCACCATTAACCCCAGCATAGAGCCACTGAGCAGATGACACACAGACTGCATAGCTATTATACCAAACAAACTCTCACATTGTTAACAAAGTTCTAGGACCCACAACAGATTTGCCAACCTGGGAATCTGGCAAAGGGGACTGAGAACACCCAGGGAGTTTGACTTTGGAGGACAGTGTGTTTTGATTATAGGACTTACACAGGACTGGGAAAAAGACTCTTGGTGGGGGGAGGGGGCACAAACAAAACCTTGTGTGCACCAGGACGCAGGAGAAAGGAGCAGTGATCCCACAAGAGACTGACGCAGACTTGCCTGTGAGTGTCCAGGAGTCTCCAGTGGAGGTGTGGGTCAGCGGTGGCCTGCTGCAGGGGTGGGGTCACTGTGTGTGGCAGTGTAAAGGGCCTATTGAAGGAGCTCACCACTATCTTCATTACCTCCACCATAGTTTGGTCTCAGGTCAAACAACAGGGAGGGAACACAGCCCTGCCCACCATGGAAAGTTGGATTAAAGATTTACTGAGCATGGCCCTGCCCATCAGAACAAGACCCAGTTTCCCCCACAGTTAGTATCTCCCATCAGGAAGCTTCCATAAGCCTCTTATCATCAGAGAGCAGACAGAATGAAAACCACAATCACAGAAAACTAATCAAATGAATCACTTGGATCACAGCCTTGTCTAACTCAATGAAACTATGAACCATGCTGTACAGGGCCACCCAAGATGGACGGGTCATGGTGGAGAGTTCTGACAAAATGTGGTCCACTGGAAAAGGGAATGGCAAGCCACATCAATATTCTTGCCATGAGAACCCCATGAACAGTATGAAAAGGCAAAAAGATAGGACACTGAAAGATGAACTCCCCAGGTTGCTTCAATTCACTTCAGTCACTCAGTCATGTCCTGCTCTTTGTGACCCCATGAACCGCAGCACGCCAGGACTCCCTGTCTATCACCAATTCCCAGAGTTTATCCAAACTCATGTCTATTGAGTCAGTGATGCCATCCAATCATCTCATCCTCTGTCATCTCCTTCTCCTCCTGCCTTCAATCTTTCCCAACATCAGGATCTTTTCAAATGAGTCAGCTCTTCACATCAGGTGGCCAAAATATTGCAGTTTCAGCTTCAACATCACTCCTTCCAATGAACACTCAGGACTGATTTCCTTTAGGATGGACTTGTTGGATCTCCTTGCAGTCCAAGGGACTCTCAAGAGTCTTCTCCAGCACCACAGTTCAAAAGCATCAATTCTTCGGCCATCAGCCTTCTTTATAGTCCAACTTTCACATCCATACATGACCACTGGAAAAAACATAGCCTTGACTAGATGGCCCTTTGTTGGCAAAGTAATGTCTCTGCTTTTTAACATGCTATCTAGGTTGGTCATGACTTTCCTTCCAAGGAGTAAGCGTCTTTTAATTTCATGGCTGCAATCACCATCTGCAGTGATTTTGAAGACCCCCAAAATAAAGTCAGCCACTGTTTCCACTGTTTCCCCATCTATTTTCCATGAAGTGATGGGACTGGATGCCATGATCTTAGTTTTCTGAATATTGAGCTTTAAGCCAACTTTTTCACTCTATTCTTTCACTTTCATCAAAAGGCTCTTTAGTTCTTCTTCACTTTCTGCCATAAGGTGCCCAATATGTTACTGGAGAACAGTGAAGAAATAACTCCAGAAAAAATGAAGAGATGGAATCAAAGCAAAAACAACACCCAGTTGTGGAAGTGACTGGTGCTGGAAGTAAAGTTCGATGCAATATTGCATAGGAACCTGGAATGTTAGATTCACGAATCAGGGTAAATTGGAAGTGGTCAAATAGGAGATGGCAAGAGTGAACATAGACATGTTAGGTATCAGTAAACTAAAATTGACTGGAATGGGAGGATTTAATGCAGGTGAACCATTATATGTACTACTGTGGGCAAGAATCCCTTAGAATAAAAGGAGTAGGAAGTCAAGAGATACCTGGTATAAAAGGCCAATTTGGCCTTGGAGTTACAAAATGAAGCAGGGTAAAGGCTAACAGAGTTTTGCCAAGAGAACGCACTGGTCATAGCAAATACCCTCTTTCAACAATACACGAGACGACTCTATACATGGACATCACCATTTGGTCAATACTGAAATCAGATTGATTATATTCTTTGCAGCCAAAGATGGAGAAGCTCTATACAGTCAGCAAAAACAAGACTGGGAGCAGACTACGGCTCAGACCATGAACTCCTTTTTTGCAAATTCAGACTTAAATTGAAGAAAGTAGGGAAAACCACTAGACCATTCAGGTATGGCCTAAATTAAATCTCTTCCAATTATACAGTGGAAGTAACAAATAGATTCAAGGGACTAGATCTGATAGTCAGTGCCTGAAGAGGTTTGTGACATTGTACAGAAGGCAGTGATCAAGACCACTCAAGAAATGCAAAACGGCAAAATGGTTGACTGAGAAGGCATTACAAATAGCTAAGAAAAGAAGAGAAGCTAAAGGTAGAAAGGAGAAAGGGAAAGATATACCCAATTGAATGCAGAGTTCCAAAGAATAGCAAAGAGAGATAAGACAGCCTTCCTCGGAGATCACTGCAAAGAAATAGGGGAAAACAATAGAATGGGAAAGACTAGAGATCTCTTCAAGAAAATCAGAGATACCAAAGGAACATTTCATGCAAAAGTAGGCACAATAAAGGACAGAAATGGTATGGACCTAAGAGAAGCAGAAGATATTAAGAAGAGGTAGCAAGAATACACAGAACTATACAAAAAAAGAGCTTCACGACCAAGATAATCACGATGGCGTGATCACTCACCTAGAGCCAGACATCTTGAAAGGCAAAGTAAAGTGGACATTAGGAAGCACCACTACAAACAAAGCAGGTGGAGGTGACGGAATTCCAGTTGAGCTATTTCAAATCCTAAAAGATGATGCTGTGAAAGTGCTGCACTCAATACGCCAGCAAATTTGGAAAACTCAGCAGTGGCCACAGGACTGGAAAAAGTCAGTCTTCATTCCAGTCCCAAAGAAAGGCAATGCTAAAGAATGTTCAAACTACCACACAACTGCACTTATCTCACACACTAGAAAAGTCATGCTCAAAATTCTCCAAGCCAGGCTTCAACAGTACGTGAATGGTGAACTTCTTGATGTTCAAGCTGGATTTAGAAAAGGCAGAGGGACCAGAGATCAAATTGCCAACATCTGTTGGCTCATCAAAAATGCAAGAGAATTCCAGAAATACATCTACTTTTGCTTTATTGACTTTGCCGAAGCCTTTGACTGTGTGGATCACAAACTGTGGAAAATTCTTAAAGAGATGGGAATACCAGACCACCTGACCTGCCTTTTGAGAAATCTGTATGCAGGTCAAGAAGCAACACTTAGAACTGGACAGGGAACAACAGGCCAGTTCCAAATCAGGAAAGGAATATGTCAAAGCTATATTGTAACCCTGCTTATTTAACTTATCTGCAGAGTACGTCATGAGAAATGCCAGGCTGGATGAAGCACAAGCTGGAATTAAGATTGCTAGGAGAAATATCAATAACCTCAGATATGCAGATGACACCACCCTTATGGCAGAAAGTGAAGAAGAATTAAAGAGCCTCTTGATGAAAGTGAAAGAGGAGAGTGAAAAGGTTGGCTTAAAGCTCAACATTCAGAAAACTAAGATCATGGCATCTGGTCCCAACATTTCATGGCAAATAGATTGGGAAACAGTGGAAACAGTGACAGACTTTATTTTCCTGAGCTCCAAAATCACTGCAGATGGTGATTGCAGCCTTGAAATTAAAAGATGCTTGCTCTTGGAAGAAAAGCTGTGACCAACCTAGACAGCGTATAAAAAGCAGAGATATTACTTTGCCAACAAAGGGCCATCTAGTCAGGGCTATAGTTTTTCCAGTAGTCATGTATGGATGTGAGAATTGGACTCTAAAGAAAGCTGAGCACCGAAGACTTGATGCTTTTGAACTGTGGTGTTGGAGAAGACTCTTGAGAGTCCCTTGGGCTGCAAGGAGATCAAACCAGTCACTCTTAAAGGAAATCAGTCCTGAGTGTTCATTGGAAGGAGTGATGTTGAAGCTGAAACTCCAATATTTTGGCCACCTGATGTGAAGAGCTGACTCATTTGAAAAGATCCTGATGTTGGGAAAGATTGAAGGCAGGAGAAGGAGATTACAGAGAATGAGATGATTGGATAGCATCACTGACTCAATGGACATGAGTTTGAGCAAGCTCTGGAAGTTGGTAATGGACAGGGAATCTGGCATGCTGCAGTCAATGGGCTTGCAAAGAGTTGGACATGACTGAGCGGCTGAACTGATCTGTTCTGATGTTGCCTTTTAGCTGAAGTGAGCCCCTAGTACACAACATATAATTGGACTTTTGTTTTTATTGCTGTTGTTTTTAATTCATCTAGCCCCTTTATGTCTTTTAAGAAATTCAGTCCATTTATATTTTGAGTAGTTACTAATAGGAAGGGACTTACTAATGTCATTTTATTGTTTCCTAGCTGTTTTTTACTTCTCTTATTCCTTTGTCTCTCTTGCTGTCTTCCTTTTTGAACTGGTGATTTTCTGTAATGTTATGTTTTGATTAACTTCTCTTTATCCTGTGTGAATCTGCTGTGGTTTTTGCTTTGTAGTTACCATGAGGCATGTGTGTATAACTGTCAGTTTTTATGCTTGTAACAATTTAACTTCAAGTGCATACATTGTTTTCTTCCCTTTTATGTTTTTGATTTACATCTTTTTATATGATGTACCCATTAACAAATTATTGCAGCTCACTGGAAAAGAGTCTGATGCTAGGAGGGATTGGGGGTAGGAGGAGACGGGGATGACAGAGAATGAGATGGCTGGATGGCATCACCAACTCGATGGACATGAGTTTGAGTGAACTCCGGGAGTTGGTGATGGACAGGGAGGCCTGGCATACTGTGGTTCATGGGGTCGCAAAGAGTCGGACACGACTAAGAGACTGAACTGAACTGATAGCTGTTCTTTTTAATATTTTTGTTCTTTAATTTTTGTAGAGAGTAGTTAACATACCACCATATTACAGTTTAGGGTATTCTAACTCTGACTATAACCTGATTATATGCTTACCTTGACCATTGTTTTGCATGTTTTCATGTTATAAGTTAGCATTTTTTCATTTCAGCTTGAACAACTCCTTTTGTATTTCTGTGCTTAGTTGCTCAGTCATGTCCAACTCTTTGAGACCCCATGGACTGTAGCCTGCCAAGCTTCTCTGTCCATGGGGATCCTCCAGGCAGGAATACCAGAGTAAGTCAGGTCTAGTGAGACTAAATTTCTTCATCTTTTGTTTATCAGGGTAAGTATCTCACCTTAATTTTTGAAGGACAATTTTGCTGGATAGAGTATTCTTGGTTGGCAGTTTCTTTCAGCATTTTAAATATATCATCCCATTCTCTCTTGGCTGAAAGGTCTCTGCTGAGAAATCCACTAATAGATTTATGAGGGTTCCAATGTATGAATATTTTTTCTTTTTCTGCTTTTGAAATTCTCTTTTTGGCTTTGATCGTAAACAATTTTATTATGTGTTTAGGAGAAGATGATTGTGAATTGATTTTAAGGGTGACCTACTAGCTTCATGAACTTGGATGTCTAAATCTCTCCCCAGATTTGGAGAGTTCTTAGCCATTATTTCTTAAAGTAAACTTTCTAACCCTTTCTCTTTCTTATCTCCTTTTGGAACTCCAAAGACAAATATATTGCTCCTTTTATGATGTCCCATAATTCTGTAGGCTTTCTTCATTCCTTCATCCTTTTAAATTATTGCTCCTCTAATTGGATCATTTCAATCAGTCTGTCTTCTAGCTCATTGACTCTTCTGTTTGGTCAAGTCTGCTGTTGACACTGCCTATTCAGTTCTGTAGTCATTTTATTCTTTTGTGCAAAATTTTTGTTTGGTTCCTTTTTATGTTTTCTCTTTGTTGAACTTCAAACTTTATTCCTGTATTGTTCTCCTGATATCATCAAGTTGTTTATTTATGTTCTCTTGTAATTTTCTGGGCAACCAGAGGACAATTATTTTGAATACTTTGTTTGATAATTCCAAGATCTCTATTTCTTTAGGGCCAGTTGTTGTTATTGTTCAATTGCTCAGTCGTGCTCTTTGTGAACCCGTGGGCTTCAGCATGCCAGGCTTCCCTGTCCTTCATCATCTCCCATAGCTTGCTCAAAGTCATGTCCATTGAGTCGACGATGCCATCCATCCAGCTTGTCCTCTGTCATCTCCTTCTCCTCCTGCCTTCAGTCTTTCCCAGTATCAGGGTCTTTTCTAATAAGTCGGCTCTTCACATCAAGTGGCCAAAGTATTGGAGATTCAGTTTCAGCATCAGTCCTTCTAATGAATATTCAGGTTTGATTTCCTTTAAGATTGACTGATTTGATCTCCTTGCTATCCAAGAGACTCTCAATAGTCTTCTCCAGCACCACAGTTCAAAAGCATCAATTCTTCGGCTCTTAGCCTTTTTTGTCGCCCAGATGTCCCATCTGTACATGACTACTGGAAGAACCATAGCTTTGACTATACAGACCTTTGTCGGCAACGTAATGTCTCTGGTTTTTAGGAACTGTTGAACAATTCCTAGATCTCTATTTCTTTTGGAGCCAGTTACTGGAGGTTTACTATATTCCTTTGTGAAATTGTTTCCCTGTCTCTTGGTGATCCCTATTGCCTTGAATAAGTGTCTGTTCATTTGTAGAAGCAGCCCCTCTTCCAAGACTTTATTAATTGACTCAGTAAAGAAGGATCTTTTTTAATCTGTGGGTGGGGTACACTGGGTCATGCTATGACCCTGGATCTAGTGATACAGGATACCAAGTGTGGGGGCACTTGACAACACTGGGTCTGAAAGTATGTGCTATCTCTTTGACTGAGGGGTCATAAAACATCAGCTGTGTAGTCCTTAGTGGACCCTGTAGGGGTCACAGTGGCTGCAAAGGCTGTTAAGAATCTTCCTCAGTGACTTCTCCAGGTCTAGTAGCCAGGTACCTTGGCAGGCAACGGTGATGCCCATAGCTAGTGGTATGCACACAGCTGTCTGCAGTAACCAGCTTCAGTTTCCTACAGAGTGGCAAAAGCCAGTTCCAGACACACACACAGAGATGGGACCCAAGGCAGGCAGCAAGGCCAGGGTCAAGCATGAACTCATTGGCAGCTACCAGGGCCCTGTATGTTAGCACTCTTCGTTGGCTGCACCATCTCCCTCTAGGCATGCATATTACAGAGAGGCTGATGATGAGCATCGGGCTACTGATGGGCAATGCACAGCTGAAGGGGCTAGCCCCCAGCACATGCCTAGTGGTAGAGGTCAACCACGGCGCTGGCATCTTGCACTTGTGCAGCCTTAGAGGCCTTAACTGGCTGCCAGTGCAATTCCTGGGCTCCAGTAAGGGAGGGGTCTCAGGCAGCTAACATCATCAAATATGAATACTTGTGAGGCAAAAGCTGATGAAATCTGCAGGGGTTGTCTGAAGAGCAGGTCACTGTGAACCATGATCACTCCTGCTGCATGGCTGAAACTGCCACCCCTATTCTTCTCTGTTCTTGGCCATCTCTGTATTTTTCTCCTTTTCCAGTCTGAGTGGGATAAAACTGAAGCAGGACCTTTGTGCACTGTCCTCTTAAAACTGGGGAAGCCAGTGGTTCACCCTGCTCTTCCTTTCCTGACAAGGAGAATTCTGTCTCGCTAGGACATCCCCTCTTGGCACAAAGCAGTGCTGGCTTGAGTGGTGGGTTGATGCAGGTTAAACAGAACTTTCTTTCTTCTTTTCTTGTGAGGTTTTTCTCAGGTTTTTGTTCCACTGTCTTGCTAAAGTTTCTTATATAATCCATATATAGAGTTCCCAGAGATTTATTTTTATGCAATTAATAGGCAATTGCTGGTCTTTGTGAGGGAGATAGAGACTGGGTCTCCCATGTTGCCATTTTGATAGCATCATTAGCCCAAAGACATCATTGATAAATAAAGGCCATTTATTTGTTCTGGATTCTAGCCCAGTGTCACAGCAGGAAGAAGGGTAACTCTGTGGTTGAATATCTGTCCTCTCCTAGAAGATAGAATCCATGAGTGGCAGATATATGGGAAATTGAATCTCTGTAAACCAATCTGAATTCTACGTGGGAGTTCTTTTGGTTTATTTGCTTGTTTGTTTTTTAACTGAGGAAGCTATTATTGTTCCTGCTTCACATATTTTTCCTTGAACACTGCATCTTGATAAGCTCTGGGGGCAGAAAACGTAGTTTGCATACTACCTCTGTGTGACTTTGGATAACACTGAGCTTCAAATCTTTCAGCTATAAAACAGGGAATGAACACGCTGCTGAATAACGAACAAATCATAGAAGAAATCAAAAAAGAAAACAAAATATGCATAGAAATGAATGAAAATGAAAACACAACAACCCAAAACTTCTGGGACACTGTAAAAGCAGTGCTAAGGAGAAGGTTAATAGCAATGCAGGCATACCTCAAGAAACAAGAAAAAAGTCAACTAAATAACCTAACTCTACAGCTAAAGCAACTAGAAAAGGAAGAAATGAAGAACCCCAGGGTTAGTAGAAGGAAAGAAATCTTAAATATTAGGGCAGAAATAAATGCAAAAGAAACAAAAGAGACCATAGCAAAAATCAACAAAGCCAAAAGCTGGTTCTTTGAGAGGGTAAATAAAATTGACACACCACTAGCCAGACTCATCAAGAAACAAAGGGACAAAAACCAAATCAATAAAATTACAAATGAAAATGGAGAGATCACAACCGACAACACAGAAATACAAAGGATCATAAGAGACTACTATCAGCAATTATACGGCAAGAAAATGGACAACTTGGAAGAAATGGACAAATTCTTAGAAAAGTACAACATTCCAAAACTGAACCAGGAAGAAATAGAAAATCTTAATAGACCCATCATAAGCACGGAAATTGAAACTGTAATCAGAAATCTTCCAGCAAACAAAAGCCCAGGTCCAGACGGCTTCACAACTGAATTCTACCAAAAATTTAGAGAAGAGCTAACACCTATCCTACTCAAACTCTTCCAGAAGATTGCAGAGGAAGGTAAACTTCCAAACTCATTCTATGAGGCCACCACCACCCTAATATCAAAATCTGACAACGATGCCACAAAAAAAGAGAACTATAGGCCAATATCACTGATGAACATAGATGCAAAAATCCTTAACAAAATTCTAGATATCAGAATCCAACAACACATTAAAAATATCATACATCATGACCAAGTGGCCTTTATACCAGGGTTGCAAGGATTCTTCAATATCCACAAATCAATCAATGTAATACACCACATTAACAAAATGAAAAATAAAAACCATATGATTATCTCAATAGATGCAGAGAAAGCCTTTGACAAAATTCAACATCCATTTATGATCAAAACCCTCCAGATGGCGGGAATAGAAGGAACAGTCCTCAACATAATAAAAGCTATATATGACAAACCCACAGCAAACATTATCCTCAATGGTGAAAAACTGAAAGCATTTCCCCTAAAGTCAGGAGCAAGACAAGGGTGCTCACTCTCACCACTACTATTCAACATAGTTTTGGAAGTTTTGGCCACAGCAATCAGAGCAGAAAAAGACATAAAAGGAATCCAAATTGGAAAAAAGAAGTAAAACTCTCACTGTTTGCAGATGACATGATCCTCTACACAGAAAACCCTAAAGACTCTACCAGAAAATTACTAGAGTTAATCAATGAATATAGTAATGTTGCAGGATATAAAGTCAACACACAGAAATCCCTTGAATTCCTATACACTAGTAATGAGAAAATAGAAGGAGAAATTAAGGAAACAATTCCATTCACAGTTGCAACAAAAAGAATACAATACTTAGGAATGTATCTACCTAAAGAAACAAAAGACCTATATATAGAAAACTATAAAACACTGGTGAAAGAAATCAGAGAGGACACTAATAGATGGAGAAATATACTGTGTTCATGGATTGGAAGAATAAGTATTGTGAAAATTAATATATTACCCAAAGTAATTTATAAGTTCAATGCAATCCCTATCAAACTACCAACAGTGTTTTTCACAGAACTAGAACAAATAATTTCACAATTTGTATGGAAATACAAAAAACTTAGAATAACCAAAGCAATCTTGAGAAAGAAGAATGGAACTGGGGGAATCAACCTGCCAGACTTCAGGCTCTACTACAAAGCCACAGTCATCAAGACAGTATGGTACTGGCATAAAGACAGAAATATAGATCAATGGAACAAAGTAGAAAGGCCAGAGATAAATCCATGCACCTATGGACACCTTATCTTTGAGAAGGGAGGGAAGAATATTTAATGGAGAAAAGACAATCTCTTTAACAAGTGGTGCTGGGGAAACTGGTCAGCCACTTGTAAAAGAATGAAACTAGAACACTTCCTAACACCATACACCAAAATAAACTCAAAATGGATTAGAGAGCTAAATGTAAGACCAGAAACTATAAAACTCCTAGAGGAGAACGTAGGCAAAACACTCTCCGACATAAATCACAGCAGGATCCTCCATGACCCACCCCCCAGAATATTGGAAATAAAAGCAAAAATAAACAAATGGGACCTAATTAAAATCAAAAGCTTCTGCACAGCAAAGGAAACTATAAGCAAGGTGAAAAGACAGCCTTCAGAATGGGAGAAAATAATAGCAAATGAAGCAACTGATAAAGGATTAATCTCCAAAATATACAAGCAGCTCCTGCAGCTCAATTCCAGAAAAATAAATGACCCAATCAAAAAATGGGCCAAAGAACTAAACAGACATTTCTCCAAAGAAGACATAAAGATGGCTAACAAACACATGAAAAACTGCTCAACATCCTTCATAATCAGAGAAATGCAAATCAAAACCACAATGAGGTACCATTTCACGTCAGTCAGAATGGCTGCTATCCAAAAGTCTACATGCAATAAATGCTGGAGAGGGTGTGGAGAGAAAGGAACCCTCTTACACTGTTGGTGGGAATGCAAACTAGTACAGCCACTATGGAGAACAGTGTGGAGATTCCTTAAAAAACTGGAAATAGAACTGCCATACGACCCAGCAATCGCACTCCTGGGCATACGCACTGAGGTAACCAGAATTGAAAGAGACACATGTACTCCAATGTTCATCGCAGCACTGTTTATAATAGCCAGGACATGGAAGCAACCTAGACGTCCATCCGCAGATGAATGGATAAGAAAGCTGTGGTACATATACACAATGGAGTATTACTCAGCATTAAAAAGAATACATTTGAATCAGTTCTAATGAGGTGGATGAAACTAGAGCCTATTATACAGAGTGAAGTAAGCCAGAAAGAAAAACACCAATACAGTATACTAACGCATATATATGGAATTTAGAAAAATGATAACGATAACCCTGTATACGAGACAGCAAAAGAGACACAGATGTATAGAACAGTCTTTTGGACTCTGTGGGAGAGGGCGAGGGTGGGGTGATTTTGGAGAATGGCATTGAAACATGTATATTATCATATGTTAAATGAATCGCCAGTCCAAGTTCGATGCATGATGCAAGATGTTCAGGGCTGGTGTACCGAGATGAACCAGAGGGATGGGTTATGGAGGGAGGTAGGAGGGGGTTTCAAGATGGGGAACATATGTACACCCAGGGCAGATTCATGTCAATGTATGGCAAAACCAATACAATAATGTAATGTAATTAGCCTCAAATTAAAATAAATAAAATTTTTAATTAAATTTAAAAAAATAAAAATGAACTAGAGAGAAAAAAAACAGGGAATAAAAATGAGATTGCTATGCGGATTAAAAGAAATAATGCACATGAAGTACTTAGTGTTTGGTACACAGCAAGAGCATAATAAATGTTTGGCCACCTGACTCATTAGAAAAGACCCTCATGCTGGGAAAGATTGAGGACAGGAGGAGAACGCAGTGACAGAGGATGAGATGGTTGGATGGCAACATCAACTCAAGGGACATGAATTTGAGCAAACGCCAGGAGACAGAGAAGGACAGGTAAGCCTGGCTTGCTGCAGTCCATGGGGTCTCAAAGAGTTGGACACGAATGAGCAGCTGAACAACTACAACAGTGTAGTCACAGGGTTCTTTCCAGAGAAAAGCAGGAGATCAGTGAGGGCAGAAGATATTATGCTGCTGACTTTGAAGATGCGGGAATGGGGCCTGGAGCCAAGGAATCTGACCAGACTCTAGAAGCTGGAGAAGACCAGGAAACAGATTCTCTCCTAAAGTCTCCAGAAGTAACACAGTCCTGCAGACCCACTTAGACTTTTGACCTTCCAAAAATAAACTAATAAATTTGGTTATTTTAAGCCACTAAATTTGTGGTAATTTCTTACAGCAACAATAGGTAACTAATACACACGTTTGTCTTTTCCCTAAAAAGTGGAAGATCTAACCACACTGGGCCTAGATCCTCAAGTAGAAAATGTCTGGATAAGTCCTCGATTGTTGGTCTGGGTTCTTTCCCATCCTCCCCACTGGGTTCAGTTACGTCTGACAGGTCCCTGCTGAGGCCCTGGGTCTGGGGCCTCAGGTTCACAGAATCCCATGAACAAATCTGATCCACTGCCAGTAGTGGTAGTTTATCAACAAACAGTTAGCTCTCCCAGTCTCAAGTCTGTGAGTTTTTTTTTCTGAGATACTTATTGTCTACAGTTTTGACCCTTTCATCTGGGCAGTGGGTGTGTTTGGAGCCAGCGAGGGAAGTGTGTTTTAAGGAGACTGTGCTAGGATCCTCCAAAGGTCATCCTCAAGCCTTTCATTAGAGTGCTTCTGTACATGATCTTGGATGTGCAGAGCTTCTGAGGCACCTTTGGCCCTGCCTCGGGGGACACTCTTCAGCCACTTTCATCTCACCTTGTGCTTAACTGTAAGGCAATCAGCCTCCCTGCTTCAGGGCTCCCCGTCTGTCTCCTGTTTCCACACCATTACCCTGGGAAATGCCTGGCTCCCCATTTCCAGCTCCGCTCTCTGACAGTTTCAGCCTCTCCTCTCAGCCCACATGTCTCACTTGAGTACTGAGACATGAAGACTGATGGCCACTAGAGAATTGCACAGCCTGTCCCTGAATTAAGCCATTTAAAATGCATTTCTGTTCTGTAAAATCCATTTCTGTAATTCTGTGACCCTACCTCTTTGAAAGATGGTAACCCTAGGGAAGAGAAGAAATTAGCCAGGGAGGAGAAGCAATATTTTAATTGCTCATTCCTTTAACACATTAGTCACATTCATTAAGTACGATTAATTTTCAGACTTTGCTGAAAACCATATTAGTTTCCCTATCAGTCACATACCCATCTATTGCCGAGTGAGCTGCTGCAATGGCACAAAGGACTCCCCCTTTTTACACTCTGATTGCACAATTTCATTCATTCATTCAAAGGACTTTTTCCAGTGGCTTCTATATGCTAGGTAGTGTTGTGTCCAACTCTAGGCAATAAAGCAGTGAACAAAGTAAATAAATGTGTCCTTTAGGACCTTACATGCTCGTGCAGGAAGATAAACAACAAATAAACATATACAATATGCCAGATGGTGGTGTATTCTATGGAGAAAAGAAAACAGGACTAGGGGAAGGGAGTACCAAAATGGCGGGAGCAGGTCAAAGGGTTCACAGAGATAACTCAGTTCAACCAAAAGGGAGAGATATATCTCAGGATGGACACAAATTTGAGCAAACTCCAGGAGATAGTGGAGGACAGAGAGCCTAATGTGTTACAGTCTATGGGGTTGCAAAGAATCAGACATAACTTAGCAACTGAACAATTGTTGTTCAATTGCCAAGCTTTGTCCAACTCTTGTGAAGCCATGGACTGCACACACCAGGCTTCCCTGTCCATCACCAACTTCTGGAGCTTCCTCTAACTCATGTCCATCACATTGGTGATGCCATCCAATCATCTCATCTTCAGTAGTCCCCTTCTCCTCCTGTCTTCAATGTTTCCCAGCATCAGGGTCTTTTCCAAGGAGTCAGTTCTTCATATCAGGTGGCCAAAGTTTTGGAGTTTCAGCTTCAGCATCAGTCCTTCCAATGAATATTCAAGACTGATTTCCTTTAGGAGTGACTGGTTTGATCTCCTTGCAGCCCAAGGGACTCTCAAGAGTCTTCTCCAACACCACAGTTCAAAAGCATCAAATCTTCAATGCTCAGCTTTCTTTATAATCCAATTCTCACATCCATACAAGACTACAAGAAAAACCATAGCTTTGACTAGATGGACCTTTGTTGGCAAAGTAATGTCTCTGCTTTTTAATATGCTGTCTAGATTGGTCATAGTTTTTCTTCCAAGGAGTAAGTATCTTTTAATTTCAAGGCGGCAGTCATCATCTGCAGTGATTTTGGAGCCCAAGAAAATAAACTCTGAGACTGTTTCCATTATTTCCCCAACTATTTGCCAAGAAGTGATGGGACTGGATGCCATGATCTTGGTTTTCTGAATGTTGAGTTTTAAGCCAGATTTTTCACTCTCCCTTTCACTGTCACTTTCATCAAGAGACTCTTTAGTTCTTCTTCATTTCCTGCCACAGGGGTGGTGTCATATGCGTGTCTGAGGTTATTGATATTTCTCTTGGCAATCTTCATTCCAGCCTGAACTTCATCCAGCCTAGCATTGCACATGATGTACTCTGCACAGAAGTTAAATATACAACCTTGAATTACTCCTTTCCCAATTTATAACCAGTCTGTTGATCCATGTCCAGTTCTAATTGTTACTTCTTGACCTGCATATATATTTCTCAGGAGGCAGGTCAGGTACTCTGGTATTCCCATCTCTTTAAGAATTTTTCATAATTTGTTGTGATCCACAAAATCAAAGCCTTTGGCATAATCAATAAAGCAGAAGTAGATGTTTTCCTGGAACTCTCTCACTTTTTTGATGATCCAATACATGTTGGCAATTTGATCTCTGGTCCCTCTGCCTTTTCTAAATCCAGCTTGAATATCTGGAAGCTCACCATTCATGTACCACTGGGGCCTTGGTAGAGAATTTTGAGCATTACTTTGCTAGCAATTGTGCAGTAGTTTGAGCACGCTTTGGCATTGCCTTTCTTTGAGATTGGAATGAACACTGATGTTTCCAGTCCTGTGGCCACTGATATTTTCCAAATTTGCTGGCATATGGAGTGCAACATTTTAACAGCATCATCTTTTAGGATTTGAAATAGCTCAACTGGAATCCCATCACCTCCACTAGCTTTGTTCGTAGTGATGCTTTCTAAGGCCCACTTGACTTCACACTCCAGGATGTCTGGCTCTAGGTGAGTGATCACACCATTGTGGTTACCTGAGTCGTGAAGATCTTTTTTGTACAGTTCTTCTGTGTATTTTTGCCACCTCTTAATATCTTCTGCTTCTGTTAAATCCATACCATTTCTGTCCTTTATTGTGCCCATCTTTGCATGAAGGTGGCCTCCTTCCCCACAGACAAAAGCCACCCCCGCCCCCACGAGGAGAGGAGGCACTGCTGCCATGTCCTGATCCGGCTACTCCACAGTAGAGGTTCAGTCCGATTACTGCATTTCTCTTGAGGCCAAACATCATGAACCACTGCTGCTCCCTCCTAAGAAAAACGGAGGCTGAGTCCAAGTCCTAGCTTGAAGAGACCAGAAACACTTCCAGTTTTGCATGTTCATGAATGAAAAGATGGTGCAGTAGAAGGATGTGCACTCATCTTCTCCTGCAAGAACTCCGAAATATTTTTTTTTAATGTTTAGTTTTAACCTGGCTTTTTCACTCTGATCCTTCACCTTCATCAAGAGGTTCTTTAGTTCCTCTTCGTTTTCTGACATTAGAGTGTTATCATCCACATACCTGAGGTTGTTGATTTTTCTCCTGGCAATCTTGATTCGAGATTGTAACTCATCCAGCCTGCCTTTTCTCATGATGTGCTCTGCATATAAGTTAAATAAACAGGGTGACAATTAACAGCCTTGTCGTACTCCTTTCTCAATCCTGAACCAGTCAGTTGTTCCATACAAGGTTCTAACTATTTCTTCTTGACTGGCATACAGGTCTCTCAGGACACAGGTAAGATGGCCTGCTATTCCCATCTCTTCAAGAGTTTTCAATTGAATAGTAACAAAAATACCTCGGGAAAAATATGCTTCATGTATCCACCAAATGAATATTGAAAACCTCCTAAGGCTTCACTGATAGCTCAGTTGGTAAAGAATCTGCCTGCAATGCAGGAGACCCCAGTTCAATTTCTGGGTCAGGAAGATTCCCCTGGAGAAGGGATAGGCTACCCACTCCAGTATTCTTGGGCTTCCCTTGTGTCTTGGCTGATAAAGAATCTGCCTGCAATGCAGGACACCTGAGATCGATCCCTAGGTTTGGAAGGTCCCCTGGAGAAGAGAAAGGCTACCCACTCCAGTGTTCTGGCCTGGAGAATTCCACGGACTCTATAGTCCATGGAGTCACGAAAAGTCAGACACAACTAAGTGAATTTCACTTTCACCAGGCATTCGGCCCTGACCTGGAGGGGCTCGTGACTTGCAGAAGGAGACAGCCATGCTGTGGGCCCAGGCATGTGACACACAATGAGAAAATGCCAATAGGTACACAGACCAAGACCAAGTGGTAAAGGAGCAGAAGCTCTGAAGCAGGAGGGCTCAGAGAGTGCTTCCTGAGAGGGGTTGTGAGCCTCGCCACAAAGATGGAAGAGAACACCAGCAGGTGGAAGAGCAGGGGGAACTGGTGCTTCCCTGGTCCTGCCTGTCTGCTCTTTTCAGAATTCCAAGGCCAGTCCCTGACTTTCTTGAACTGAAGACTCTCCATTGCTCATCCTGCAAGCCAGAAATGCAAGGGAATAACCAGTCCAGCCCACCCTTGCCCTCCAACAATGACTGATAGCCCCTCACTGCCTTCTTTTGAGAGAGGCCTCTGAGGGTATGTTCTACATTGCCCCCAGTGTTCCTCAGTGGAATCCAGCCCCTACTCACATGTCCACACCCCCAGCTCTCCTGGTGAGATAGCTGCATGAGTACATCCTCCTTCCTGGCTGCCTTCCCTTCCCATCCATCTCACTTCCTCCCTCCTTTGCTGGTGTTCTATCCACCTCCCAAACCGACAACTTGTCTTCTGCTGGTTGTCTTGGGCTCAGCTTCTGTGAGAAGGGGGAAGGTAGAGGGGACGTCAGTTCCCAGAATGAGGGTGGTTTCAAGTGGACAAAATAGAAGCTAGGTCAGAGAGGATGGGTTTGGGGACATGGAGATTGGGACCTTTATTTATTTTCTATTATGTGAAAAATACCACACACTAAGCCACTCAAATAATGCCCATTTATTACTTCTCAGTTTCTATGGAGCAGGAGTCTGGGCAGAGCTAGTTGGGCCCTCTGCTAAGGTTTCCACCAGGGACAACCAAGGTGTCAGCCAGGGCTATGATCTCACTTGAGGTCCAGAGTCCTCTTCCAGGCTTGCAGAGTGTCAGCCAAACCCAGATCTCTGTCATTGGAGGACTGAGGCTATCGCAACTGGAAGCCACTGCAGTTCCCTATCATGCAGCCCTCTCTACAGCAAAGCAAAGGGTTCAGCCTCAAGAGGAGAATCTCTCTCCTTGGATTTCTCTGACCCCTCCCATCTCTGACTTCTAGACCCTCTTTGATGTGGGCTCAACTGATTAGGTCAGGCTCACTCACACACAAGGGGAGGACTCTACCAGGTCTTTACACCAGGGGTGGGAATCTTGGGAGCCATCTTAGACTTCTGCCTACCCCACTGCCTCACTGTGAAGAGCCTTGCACACTTAATTAAGAAGCTCGGGCTTTCTTTCTCCAGGAATGGGAACCATAAGGGCCAGGAAGCTTGGAAACAGCATGGAGATGGTACTGTCTCATTGCCCATATGCTTGCTTTGAGCTCCACAGTGACACCAGGAGAACAGTGTGGAAAGTGAGCAAACATGTTCCCACATGGGAGTACTTAACTCCCAAACAACCACCATTTTTGCATCATGTTAGGGCTTTCTCTCCATTCCTGGCAGACTGGAGACAACATGGGGAGAGGGAGGCATAGGATAAACAGTTCTGATGGAGAATTGTGCATTTTCTGGAGGGAAGGATGCATTTGGAGAGGTGGGGTAAGTTGAAGGGGTTACCTCTGGAAAGCCTCGGGCAGCTCGTGGAAGACAGAGAGAGTGCTCATGTAGAGAATCTTCCTCCTCCCAGCTCCTCCTCCCTCTGCCCCAGTGGTATCACAGCTCTGTACTTCTGGTCATTGTGCTCCCAAGCACAAAGCTCTGAACCTACTCAGCTTGGACTCAACTCAAAACCTCTGTGAAGCTTTGCCTGTCACTCAGGAGAAGCTGCTACCGAATCCCATATTTCATAGACAGACTCAGCAGAGGTCCCTTCATCCTGGGAGAACTAGGCCCCTTGAGTTTCCAAGACATCCCTGGACATCTCTAGATGTCTAGAATATGAACTAGAAAAGCAGGAGGGAGATTCAGGCCCACCCAGGATCCCTGCCGGATCTGCACATAGAGTTTGTCATTATATCCCCTTCAAATTTATGCTCAGAAAACATTGAGGGAAGTTAAATCCAACCGCTAGTTTGTCCAGCATTGCCATTGGAATAATAAATGTATATGTTAAATAAAATATTTTCTTTGTACTTGTTTCAAAATTGATGGATACAGGAAAGATGATTGTAAAGTGCTTGGTATTTAATTTGTATTCCAAGGTAATCATGAAGGCAGCACCCATTTGTAATTTCAAAGGTCCTTTTACCCTTGAATCTTAAAAGCATACTAGAAACAAAAATAAGTTATAAAACTTCCATGAAAAAAATTAAGTGTGTTCCATGATTTTGAAGCTCCACTTGAGTTTGTCCATTTACTTGCTTTTCAAGCACATTCATTTATTTTTCTTAAAGTTCTTTTTCATAAAGGAAGGAAATTTCTGTGGCAGGTAGAGTCACACACCAGAATAAAACGGCAAATCTCCAGCATCTTAAGAAAAGCTCAATACCACCTTCCTTCTCTAGATGATGATAATTAAATCAGATATCCCATAATAAGGTACGCTGATTAATAGATTATTTTATTACCAAGTATAAGTGTACCTGATCAATACAATTGCCTAAAAGCTCTAAATTAGAAGTTGTGCAACACAGTGTAACTGAAAGTTAGTAAGAATTGGTAGTTTTAATTGTAAGGAATGATTAACTGATCATTCAGATAGTATTGATCTGCAACTTTTTGTAATTCTTTGCAAATTGATTTGTCAAATTTGAGTACAAATAACTGATAATCTGTCCTACTAATGGAAGAGCTGGCAGGGGCTGGAATGGTAAAGGATGGAAGGCTAGAACCACAGACACAAAGGCCCGCGCTCCTCTACCCACTGCTGGGCCGCTGTGGGTCCTCATCTGGAGGGCCTGTTGTCCCCGCACTCAGTCCTCTCCCTGCGAAGCTGCACAAGCCCAGGGAGCGCTGGGGGCGCAGGCGGACCCGGGCAAGTGTCCCGCCTCTGCCTCCCAGTCTGAGTCTATGTCCCCGTGCCTCGGTCCTCTTAAGCAGATGCGGGTTAGAAGGTGAGAGCTTTGTGACATGGCAGTGCTACGTGCTGATTACCCTGAGCTCCTAGGGGAGGTTTGACACCCTTACCAGGTTCCAGGACAGCAGCCTACATTCTCCTCTGGGTCAACTCCACTAAATAAACTCCTTCGGGTGAAGATAGAACCTTGCACTCTTTTGTTCCCCCACAGAAATATTGCTGCATCCACAGCTGCAGAAGAATGACCAAATTTCTTCTATTCAGTCTATAATAGCACTTTATGGACACAGATGGAGCCCAAGAAATTTGTGCTGGTTGAAGGGAAGTCACTAATGCACATTTTCTTGGGCTCCAGAGTCAGAGGAGTGCAGCCAGTGATTATGCTGATTGGAAACAGAACCTGACACCTGGGGAAAGAGAGACCCCCGAGATGGGGCGGGAGCAACAGGGAAGGAGAGGAAGGCAAGAGAGACCATGTGGACACTCATATGAGAGGATACAATGAGCCCTGAGGACTGTGCCTCCAATCACTCATCTGGGTGGAGTAAAAGCCAAACACTAGACAGGCCTCTGTCCAGGGAGCACTGATTCCCAGCTTCTAAAGTAAGAGGTATCCCTGGCTTGCCCTCGAGGACACAGGGGCTCTCAAAGACCTCTTCCTGGGATGGGATGTGAACACCTGAACATTCTGAAGGTCAGGTCTTGTGTTCCCCACACCCAGGACCCAGCTGGGCCTCTCCACTTCCTTTCCCTGTAACATGGTGAGGCCAAATACTCTGCCAGACACTAGCTTTTTCCCAGCACTTTTGTGAAAAGAAAACCCAGATCCTACGAGCACCTGGTCTGACTTGCTGGTGACACCAGAAGACAGAGCTGGCCGTGGAGCTCTGCCCACCTAGGGAGTGAGGACAGCTCTCTTGCCCACTGTCAGGTCTGTCCCTGGACCCTCAGATCCTCTGTGGGTAGAACTCTGCAATTGCACTCACAACCTGAAGCCTTTGCCCCATCACTCTTGTTTGTAGGAATGTGACCAGACAAGTACATGGTATGTAAAGGTATTCACTGCAGTGCTGTTTATAACAATGAAAAATTATCCCCAGATGAGGCAAAATCGGTTAGATTGGGGTACATTTATAAATGTCTTGAAAAGTTACATCATTGCTCTATGTTCAATAACATGGTAAATGGTATTCAGTGTGTTAAGTGAAAAAAACAGCATATACGTCAGGCTGCACAAGATAAGGTTTTTGTTAAACGTGTATGGGTGGGTGTGTTGTTGTTCAGTCACCCAGTCAAATTCAACTCTTTGTGACCCCATGGACTGCAACATGCCAGTCCTCCCTGTCCCTCAGCATCTCCCAGAGCTTGCCGAAGCTCATGTCCATTGCATCAGACATGTGGGTGGGTATGTGTCTGTAAATGTCCGTTTTTGCAAACAAAAAACATCTAGCAAGCTGCACATCAAATGTTAATTATCACCTTTGGATGGGGGAATTTTTTCATATTTTTATATTATATGCAGTATTATATATAATCATATAATTATAATATATGATATATTGTATATTATACATTTTAAGCTTTCTCCTATTTTTCTATATTATCTGATTTGTTTACATTGTTTTTATTATATTATATTACTATTCTTATAAAAAATATAAATAAGTTAACTACCATTTGGAAAGTGATAAAAAGTAAATCTCACTTGTTTCTGTTTCAGCTACCTGAGGACAACAGGATAGGATGTCCGTGGACCACGCGGGAAGTGGCTGAGACTTCCGGCCCAACTTCCTCCCCTGTGCTTCTGAGCCCTGCCCAACTTTCTGACCCACCCCTTCCTGCTCCTCCTCCCTGCCCTTGGTGTTCCAGCTTCTGGGCACCTCGCTGTCCTCTAACATCCAAACTCACTCCAGCTGTCCCTCTGCCTGATACGCTTCACTCCTCAAGTCTTCACACAGCTGGGCCCTTTTCACCACATGGTTCTCGGGTTAAAAGCCACCACCCCTTGACGTCTTCCATTAGCACCCACTTTAAACTGGTCTTCTCACCCTCCACACCCCTTGGTGTTCTCTGTCACTCTGTCCTTTTTATTTCTTGGTTGAACTCCTAACCGTCTGAAATGACAATGCTTATTCTTTGCCTTCTCATTTGTAGTCTATTTTGTTCACTTCTGTGGGCAACTGATGGTGTCTGCTATGGCCAGATTAGAACCTTCAAAGAGACTGAGCATGGATTTCTGCTGCCCTCCCTCGTGGGTGCATGCTTAGTTGTTTCAGTCGTGTCCAACTCTCTGCAACCCCATGGACTGTAGCCCACCAGGCTCCTCTGTCCATGGGATTCTCCAGGCAAGAATACTGCAGTGGGGATCTTCCCGACCGAGGGATAGAACCAGTGTCTTTACATCTCCAGCATTCGCAGGCAGATTCTTTACTGCTGAGCCATGCGAAGCCCAGCCCTCCCTTATGACCCAAAATAAAAGCAATGCCATTTTTAATATAAGGAATTCCAGTGGTTCCTCAGCTTTACCATATTTCTCTCTGTTCACCATGGTGACCCCACAAAAATACATGGATTGTCACACTATATTCTGTGAATACACATTGAATGAATGAACAGATGAAAATGAGTGCATGTCTCCTGAGCCTTGGAGAGGAAAAGGAAAGCAGAAGAGGGCTATCTGAGAGAGGAAATGGTCCCAGACAACTAGGCATGTAAAAATAATAACAGGTTTGGGACAGTGAGATGATACCCCCAGCCTCCAATGGAGTGGGAATCACCCCAAGATAGACCCCTGGAACAGCCATGTCAGAGAGCAACCATCCCTGGCAGTGGCCTGGCCCACCAAGGTACTAGAAGTCATTTTCTAGACCTGGGGAAATGTTAACTTGTCAAGCTATGAAGTAAAAGTATTTTTAATTATGAAAGAGAAAAAATAATCTTTTCCCAATAATACCATCACACTGACATACAGCACAGTGTAATTCACTTTTACGACTGAGTTATAAGTTATTGAAAAGTTACATTAGAAATCTTGACATAATAATCTTACCTATAGTAACCTGAATAATCAGCCATAACTATTGTTATTTTGTTTTCTATTAATGTTTACTTTTTTGAAAGTTCAACTTGCTCAGTGTGTTCATCTTTTAATGTGAAGTAAAAGGTAATTTGCATGAACACAAAGAGCACAGTATCAATTCAGTGGTATTATAAATTAATTAGCAGCAACCCACCATAATTACTTGGGAAAATACAACTGTGCTATCCAGGTCTTTTATTTGTAGCTTTTCTTGCTACGTTGTACCTCTTTCAATATTAAGTGCTTAACACGCTTGCTTCTTTATAAGGTTAATTATCCAAGACAGGTTTGTGGCACCTTGTCTAAAGGCCATATACCCTACTTCTTTGGCACCTTGGATTTATGCATTTGCAAAAGGTGGAAAGTTAATCACTTCAATTTTCCTTCATTCCACACCCTAGCAGGCCCTTCTCTTGTTTCTGTTAGTACTTGGTGGGTCTCTGTTTCTGATTCTGGTGAAGAAACTTCTAGAGCTTATCTAGCTCTCATCGCCTTCACTGTGAGTGAGCATGGGGTACTCAAAGTGAGCCAGAAAGGGCAAAGCCAGCCCCAACCGTGCCATATCTGGGGCAGAGCATGGGTTCTGGGATTCTTTGGCTCAGAAAGTATTGAAAAATGAAATTGTTGGCCAATATTTAAAAATCTGAAGACTTCTCTCTCTTTCTCTCTCTCTCTCTCATACACACACACAATCAGGTATTGGCATATCATGAGAAAACAGAAAACTGAGCAGTATTAGCCACATTCTTAAGTTGCAACCACAAGGAGCTGTGTGGAGGCCCCTCCTTCAGTTCAGTTCAGTCGCTCAGTCGTGTCCGACTCTTTGAGACCAGGCCTGACTCTAGGGCTTCCCTTCAGTCCCCACCAGTTCCTGTTGGCCTCTGGACACAGAGGTTGAGTGCTGGTTGTCATTTGTCACTTTATACTAGGCCAATTTGAAATGTTTGTGTTACCTGTCTCTCTCCTATTGCTGGAAAGGACATCTTATGAGAGGCATTGTAAAGTCCAGGGAGGCAGCCTCCAACAAGTAATTCAATCACCCACAGCCAATTCATAAAACAGCATTTCAGAGTATGGTAGTTCCTATTGAAAAATAAATAGGCAATTGTGAAGGAAAGGCCTGCCAGTGAAAGTGAGGTCTGCTCACCTTGGATGATCAGCAGTGATTTCTCTGTAATGGTGGCGTGTAAGTGGAGACCTGAGGAGGTGGCACAGGAAGGGCTAGGCAAGGGTTCAGGGTATGTTCAAAGGGCTAGAGGTGGGAATAACATTGGCATACTATAGGCTTCACAAGAAGGCCAGGGTGAGAGGCTCTAGCAGAATGAGAGAGAAGGGAGTGAAACAAGGAAGAAAGAAAAAAAAAATACAAAGATGTTTCATTGAGTTATTTCCTGTTGTTGGGAAAAGGAGCCTTACCAAGTGTGCCTCAGAGCTGTCAACATAGAGGATAAAAGAGGAAAGCATTCACTTACTGGCTTCCATTCCCCACAGAGCAAGTACGGCCCAACAGGAATTATCTTCTCAGAACATCCAGATTTAATAGGCACAGCTATAGAGCATATTCCTGAGCATCTAACATTTCAAGATTCAGTTCAGTTTAGTTCTGTAGCTCAATCATGTCTGACTCTTTGCGACCCTATGGACTGCAGCACGCCAGGCCTCCCTGTCCATCATCAACTCCCGGAGTTTACTCAAACCCACGTCCATTGAGTCAGTAATGCCATCCAACCATCTCATTTTCTGTCGTCCCCTTCTCCTCCCACCTTCAATCTTTCCCAGCATCAGGGTCTTTTCCAAGGAGTCAGTTCTTCTTATCGGGTGGCCAAAATATTGGAATTTCAGCTTCAGCATCAGTCCTTCCAATCGACTATCAGGATTGATTTCATTTAGAATTGACTAGTTGGATCTCCTTGCAGTCCAAGGGACTCTCAGGAGTCTTCTCCAACACCACTGTTAAGCATCAGTTATTCTGTGCTCAGCCTTCTTTATAGTCCAACTCTCACATCCATACTTGACTACTGGAAAAACCATAGCTTCGACTAGATGGACCTTTGTTGGCAAAGTAATGTCTCTGCTTTTTAATAAGCTGTCTAGGTTGGTCATAACTTTTCTTCCAAGAAGCAAGCGTCTTTTAATTTCATGGCTGCAATCACCATCAGTAGTGATTTTGAGCCCAAAAAAATGAAGTCTGTCACTGTTTCCACTGTTTCCCCATCTATTTGCCATGAAGTGATGGGACCAAATGCCATGATCTTAGTTTTCTGAATGCTGAGTTTTAAGCCAACTTTTTCACTCTCTTTTGCTTTCATCAAGAGGCTCTTTAGTTCTTCCTCGCTTTCTGACATAAGGGTGGTGTCATTTGCATGTCTGAGGTTATTGATATTTCTCCTGGCAATCTTGATTCCAGTGTGAGCTTCATCCAGTCCAGAATTTCTCATGATGTACTCTGCAGATAAGTTAAATAAGCAGGGTGACAATATACAGCCTTGATGTACTCCTTTCCCGATTTGGAACCAGTCTGTTGTTCCATGTCCAGTTCTAGCTGTTGCTTCTTGACCTGCATATAGGTTTCTCAAGAGGCAGGTCAGGTGGTCTGAGAGAAATCCTAGAGCAAGGACAAGAGATACAAGGGGATGAGGCATTGTCAGATTGTATCTGTGCAATGCTGGTCAGATCCAGCATGAAACTCTGTTCTACATTTACCCTGCTTAAAAAAAAAAAAAAGAATGGGACTGAGAGGTTGTAAAATGGTACCAAAAGAGGCCCACTACAGTAAAAGCATGACGGAAACCCCTTCATCTTCCCCACACCAAATCTACCAACCTTTTATCTGTACTCATACTCTGCTTTCTTTCCAGGTAATAAAGTCAGTGTATCCATGTGCAGTCAAAGGGTCCCATTTCCCCTCCATTCCTCTTTCTACCTCATCAGTTTCTGCCTCTACTCTGGCCATACTACCCTCATACATATATGCCCTAACATGTCATCTTTTAAAAGAAAAACCTTCAGGATAACGTAGAAGAAATGGGTAAGTTCCTAGAAATGTACAACCTACCAAGTCTAAATCATAAAGAAATAGAAAATCTAAACAGATAAACAGACTAATAATCAGTAAAGAGACTGAATCCATAATCTAAAACCTCCCAACACAGAAATCCCAGGACAAGATGGTTTCACTGGAGAATTCTACCAAACATTTAAAGAATAAGTAATGCCAATTCTTCTCAAACTTGTCCAAAAAATTGAAGAGGAAGGAACAGTCTCAAACTAATTTCATGAGACCAGCATTACCCTAATAATGTCAGATAAGCACACTACCAGAAAAGAAAGATACAGACCATTATCCCTGAGGAATATAGATGCAAAAATTCTCAACAAAATACTAGCAAACCATGTATATTACCACATGTAAAATCGATGACCAGTGCAAGTTTGATGCACGAAGCAGGGCACTCAAAGCTGGTGCTTTAGGACAACCCAGAGGGATGGGGTGGGGAGGGAGATAGGAGAGGGGTTCAGAATGGGGGGATACATGTGCACCCATGGCTGATTCATGTCAATGTTTAGCAAAAACTACCATAATATTGTGAAGTAATTAGCCTCCAATTAAAATAAATGAATTAATTTTTTAAAATACTAGCAAACCAAATTAAACAGCACACTGCAAGGATCATCACTATGATCAGGTGGGTTTTGTCCTACTCAAAAGTAAAAGATTGAAAAAAAAATTTTAAGATCAAAAACAAGACAAGGAAACCCACTCTCAACACTCCTACTCAACATAATGCTAGAAGTTCTAGCTAGAGCAAGAGAAAGAAAGAAAAGGCATTCAAATTGAAAAAGAAGATGTGAAATTGTCTCTGTGTGCAGATAATATGATCTTTTATATAGACACTCCTAATGATTCCACACACAAAAAAAGTTAGAACTAATCAACAAATTCAATAAAATTCAGGATATAAAACCAACATACAAAAACCAGTTGTGTTATACAGAATGAAGTAAGTCAGAAACAGAAAAACCAATTTCATATATTAACACATACATACAGAATCTAGAAAAAACGGTACTGATGAACCTCTTTACAGGGTAGGAATAGAGATGCAGACATAGAGAACAGACTTTAGACACAGAGGGGGAAAGGAGTTGTTGTTGTTGTTCAACTGCCCAGTCATGTCTGACTCTTTGCAACCCCATGGACTACAACATGCCAGCCCTCCCTGTCCCTCACCATCTCCTGGAGTTTGCCCAAGTTCATGTTCATTGCATCGGTGATGCTGTCCAGCCATCGCATCCTCTGATACCCTCTTCTCCTTCTGCCCTCAATCTTTCCCAGCATCAGGGACTTTTCCAATGAGTTGTCTATTTCATCGGATGACCAAAATACTGGAGCTTCAGCATCAGTCCTTTCGGGAGAGGATCATTGAGAGATACCATTGACATATATACACTGCCATGTGTAAAATAAACAACCAGTGGGAAGCTGCTGTATCGACACAGGGAGCTCAACTTGGTGCTCTGTGACAGCCTAGAGGGGTGGAATGGTGGGGGGAGGGAGGTTCATGAGGGAGGAGACGACAGATGTGTGCTTGTGGCTGATTCACTTAGTTATGTGGCAGATGCCAATGCAATATTGTAAACCAAGTACCTACCAATTAAATATTAAAAAGAAGTAAAAAAAAATGTGTTTCTATACACTATAAGTTATCTGAAAAAATAAAGAAAACACTCCCATTTGCCATAACATTAAAAACAAAAAAATACTAAGGAATGAATTTAACCAAGTAAGTGAAAGATCTTTACACTGAAAAATACAAGACTTTGGTGAAAGAATTAAAGAAGACACAAATAAATGGAAAGCTATCCAATGTTCATGGGTCAGAAGTATTGTTGTTGTTCAGTTGTTCAGTCTTGTCTGATTCTTTGCGACCCCATGGACTGCAGCACACCAGGCTTCCCTGTCCTTCACCATCTCGTGGAGCTTGCTCAAATTCACATCCACTGAGTTGGTGATGCCATCCAGCCATCTCATCCTCTGTCATCCCCTTCTTCCCTGCCTTCAATCTTTCCAAGCATCAGTTCAGTTCAGTTCAGTTGCTCAGTCATGTCCGACTCTTTCCGACCCCATGAATCACAGCACGCCAGGCCTCCCTGTCCATCACCAACTTCCAGAGTTCACTCAAACTCATGTCCATCGAGTCAGTGATGCCATCCAGCCATCTCATTCTCTGTCGTCCCCTTTCTCCTCCTGCCCCCAATCCCTCCCAGCATCAGAGTCTTTTCCAGTGAGTCAACTCTTCGCATGAGGTGGCCAAAGTATTGGAGTTTCAGCTTTAGCATCAGTCCTTCCAATGAACACCCAGGACTGATCTCCTTTAGAATGGACTGGTTGGATCTCCTTGCAGTCCAAGGGACTCTCGGTCTTTATTTAATAAATCAGCCTTTCTCATCAGGTGGCCAAAATATTGAAGCTTCAGCATCAGTCCTTCCAATAAATATTTAGGGTTGATTTCCTTTAGGATTGACTGGTTTGATCTCCTTGCTGTCAAAGGGACTGCCAAGAGTCTTCTCTAACACCACAGTTCAAAAACATCGAGTCTTTGGCCCTCAGCCTTCTCTATGGTCAGAAGTATTAATATTGTTAAAATGTCAAAGTCATTTGATGCAATCCCTATCAAAATTCCAACTTTTTTTCACAGAAACAGAAAAAATAATCTTAAATTTCATATGTAAGCAAAGAATACTCCTATTAACCAAAGAGTCCTGAGGTGAAAAAAAAAAAAAAAACTGGAGGCATTACTTTTCCTGATTTCAAACTATATTACAAAGCTATAATAATCAAAATGATATGGTATTGGCATAAACAAAGACAAATAGACTAATGAAACACAGTCTAGTGACCAGAAATAAACCCGCAATATACTAATATTTTAATACAACATATAAAAATTGTATAATATACTAATAAACCATACATAAACTAATATTTCACAAGAGAACCAAGAATACCCAAAGGGGAAAGAATATTCTCTTCAAGAAATGGTATGGAGAAAACTGGATATTCACATATGAAAGAATAAAACTGGACCCTTATATTTATACCACTCACAAAAATTAACTTGAAGTGGATTCAAATTTTAAACATAAGACCTGAAGTCCATAAAACTCCTAGAAGAAAATAAGAAAAAAGTTCCTTGACATTGCTATTGGCAATGACTTTTTAGACATGACAAAAAAATACAACAAAAGCAAAATCTAAAAATAGACAAGTGAGAACATATCAAACCCAAAAAGTGTGCACAGAAAAAAAAACAGTAAATGAAAAGATAACTTAAGAGATGAGAGAAGATATTTGTAAACAATACAGCTGATAGGGAATTAATGTCCCAAAATATATAGGATTCGTACAAGTCAATAGCACAGAAACCTAAAAAAATTCAATTTAAAAAAATGGGCAGAGGACCTAAACAGACATTTTCCAGTGAAGATATCCAAATGGCCAACAGGTACCTGGAAATGCCCTCAATGTTATAATAATCAGGGAAATGTAAACCAAAACCGCAATGAAATATCACCACACATATTAAGATGGCTATTATCAAAGAGATAACAAATGCTAGCGAGGTTGTGTAAAAAAGGGAACCTTTGTAAACTGTTCACGGGAATATAAATTCATACAGCCATTATGGAAAACAGCATGGAGGTCCCTCAAAATATAAAAGGAGACCTACTACATGATCCAGCAAACTCACCTTTGGGAATATATCTGAAGGAAGCAATATCAGTAGACTCAGATATTTGCACTCCCATGTTCATTGCCAAGATAATAGAAACAACCTAAGTGTCTGTCAATGGAGGAATGGATAAGAAAGATGGGATATGTATACACACATATGTATATATATGTTTTTATATTTGTATTAATTTTAATACTTATATTAACATATTCAGTTCAGTTCAGTTCAGTCTCTCAGTCGTGTCCGACTCTTTGCAACCCCATGAATCACAGCACGCCAGGCCTCCCTATCCATCACCAACACCCGGAGTTTACTCAAACTCATGTCCATCGAGTCAGTGATGCCATCCAGACATCTCATTCTCTGTCATCCCCTTCTCCTCCTGTCCCCAATCCCTCCCAGCATCAGAGTCTTTTCCAGTGAGTCAACTCTTCACATGAGGTGGCCAAAGTATTGGAGTTTCATCTTTAGCATCAGTCCTTCCAATGAACACCCAGGATTGATCTCCTTTAGAATGGACTGATTGGATCTCCTTGCAGTCCAAGGGACTCTCGAGTCTTCTCCAGCACCACAGTTCAAAAGCATCAATTCTTCTGTGATCAGCTTTCTTCACAGTCCAACTCTCACATCCATACATGACCACTGGAAAAACCATAACCTTGACTAGATGGACCTTTGTTGGCAATGTCTCTGCTTTTTAATATGCTATCTAAGTTGGTCATGACTTCCCTTCCAAGGAGTAAGCGTCTTTTAATTTCGTGGCTGCTATCAGCATCCGCAGTGATTTTTGAGCCCAAAAAAATAAAGTCTGACACTGTTTCCACTGTTTCCCCATCTATTTCCCATGATTTAGCTATAAAAAAGGAAAACCTGCCATTTGCAGCAACCTGGATGAATGTGCATTGTGCTAAGTGAAATAAGCCAGAGAGAGAAAGACAAATACTGTATAGTATCATTTCCATGTGGACTCTAAAAAAAAGCTGAACTCAGAAACAGATAGTAGAATGGTTATTGGTTGCCAGGTGCTAGGATGGGGGAAATGGGGAGATGTTGGTCAAGGGATACAAAATTCCAGTTATAATATGAATCAGTCCTGACCATTTAACATACAACACGGTGACTGTAGTTATTAATATTGAATTGTATAAGTGAAATTTGCTAAGCATCTAGATCTTAAACATTCCCACCCAAAGTACACGTATATCTAATCATCACAGTGTATTAAATAAATACAATTTTATTCATCAATTATATTTCAATAAAGCTGGGGCGAGGGCAAGAAGAGGGGACACAAACCTCCCTTGAGTCCAACCTCTCTCCAGCAGTGACTGCTTTTCCTTTCCTCTGGAGAACACTTATTGAAAGAGGTGTCTGCAGTCATTCTTTGTACTTCATCCTACCCTTCCTGAAAGGGCTTTGATCAAGGTCTCCCAATGAGGTTCCATGAAGCAGAAAGAAATAATCATGGGTAAATAACTCTGTCCAGAGTTACACAGCTGCTCACTCCCTTCACCACTCCTATGCACATGAGTGAGCCTGGCTGTCCACTCCCAAAAGGAGCAGCTTTGGTAAATGGGCACAACTAGGCAGAACCAATAGCTGTGTTACTTATAATTTAGATTGGCTCTCTCTCCTTCACATTTGAATAACTTTATATTTAATATAAATGAGAAATTAGCATTTTTAGAATTGGAAAGCCACAGAGAAACCAAACTTCAATTCGTCCCTGATCTCCCTGGCCTGGGTTGTGCAGCCCAATCTGCTCCTGATTCCACCAGCTGTAGAAGGTGCTGGTGGAGGTCTGTGGACAGGCCACAGCCAGTGAAAATGAAGGTGAGGCTCTGGTGACAGAGTGGATATGAGGGGCTTGGATAAGACACCATCCAGAGATAGTGTGGTGTGAGAAAGCTGTGTGACGGGAGGCCGGGAAGAGCAGCAGCACTCAGGGCGCGTGGCAAGCCACAGCACAGACACCTCATCCCCTGTGGACAGCTCCTCACCCAAAAGATAAGCCCCGTAAAGGAAGGCGCTCAGCTTAGCCAACTTTATCTCATTCTCTGCTACACTCTCAGCCTGGCAGGTAGCAGGTATTACACAGGTATTTGCATAATGAACAAGTAAAGGTAAGAACAACAGCTGCAGAAGAGCCTCCCTTGGAAGCTTCTGGGGAGTTTGCAGCTGTCTGTGCTCTGTGTGTCTGTCAGTTCCCTGCCCACACATCCTCAAAATGCAAAGACCTAAGGCCTAGGGAAGTCTTATCCATCTCTGATTTCTAAATCTCAGTGCTGAGCCTGGCCCAGAGTTGGAATATAAATGAATGAATGACCAATGGGAAGAAGCTTCAGGAGTAAAGATTCTGACTTCCCAGAAAGAGAAAGATGAATACTATGTGATGTCACTTACATGTGGAATCTAGAGTATGACATGAATGAACTTATCTATGAAACACAAACAGACTCAAAATGTTTTTTGGTTGCTTGCCAAGGTGGAGGATGCATGGGAGGGTTGGATTGGGAGCTCAGGATTAGTAGATGCAAACTTTTATATCAGTTCAGTTCAGTTCAGTCGCTCAGTCGTGTCGGACTCTCCATGACCCCATGAATCACAGCACGCCAGGCCTCCCTGTCCATCACCAACTCCCGGAGTTCACTCAAACTCATGTCCACAGAGTCGGGGATGCCATCCAGCCATCTCATTCTCTGTCGTCCCTGTCTCCTCCCGCCCCCAACCTTTCCCAGCATCAGAGTCTTTTCCAGGGAGTCAACTCGTTGCAGTTTCAGCTTCAGCATCAGTCCTTCCAATGAACACCCAGGATTGATCTCCTTTAGAATGGACTGGTTGGATCTCCTTGCAGTCCAAGGAACTCTCAAGAGTCTTCTCCAACACCACAGTTCAAAAGCATCGATTCTTCAGCGGTCAGCCTTCTTCACAGTCCAACTCTCACATACATACATGACCACGGGAAAAACCATAGCCTTGAATAGATGGACCCTGGTTGGAAAAGTAATGTCTCTGCTTTTTAATATACTGTCTAGGTTGGTCATAACTTTCCTTCCAAGTAGTAAGCGTCTTTTAATTTCATGGCTGCAGTCACCATCTGCAGTGATTTTGGAGCCCCAAAAAATAAAGTCTGACACTGTTTCCACTGTTTCCCCATCTATTTCCCATGAAGTGATGGGACCAGGTGCCATGATCTTTGTTTTCTGAATGTCGAGCTTCAAGCCAACCTTTTCACTCTCCTCTTTCACTTTCATCAAGAGGCTTTTGAGTTCCTCTTCACTTTCTGCCATAAGGGTGGTGTCATCTGCATATCTGAGGTTATTGATATTTCTCCCGGCAATCTTGATTCCAGCTTGTGCTTCTTCCAGCCCAGCATTCCTCATGATGTACTCTGCATATAAGTTAAATAAGCAAGGTGACAATATACAGCCTTGACGTACTCCTTTTCCTATTTGGAACCAGTCTGTTGTTCCATGTACAGTTCTGACTGTTGCTTCCTGACCTGCATACAGGTTTCTCAAGAGGCAGGTCAGGTGGTCTGGTATTCCCATCTCTTTCAGAATTTTCCACAGTTTATTGTGATCCACACAGTCAAAGGCTTTGGCATAGTCAATAAAGCAGAAATAGATGTTTTCCTGGAACTCTCTTGCTTTCTCCATGATCCAGCGGATGTTGGCTATTTGATCTCTGGTGCCTCTGCCTTTTCTAAAACCTGCTTGAACATCTGGGAGTTCACAGTTCACATATTGCTGAAGCCTGGTTTGGAGAATTTTGAGCATGACTTTACTAGCGTGTGAGATGAGTGCAATTGTGCGGTAGTTTGAGCATTCTTTGGCATTGCCTTTCTTTGGGATTGGAATGAAGACTGACCTTTTCCAGTCCTGTGGCCACTGCTGAGCTTTCCAAATGTGCTGGCATATTGAGTGCAGCACTTTCACAGCATCATCTTTCAAGATTTGAAATTGCTCAATTGGAATTCCATCACCTCCACTAGCTTTGTTTGTAGTGATGCTTTCTATATACAGAGTGATTAAACAATGAAGTCCTACTGTACAGCACAGGGAATTATATTCAATATCCTGTAAGAAACTATATTGGAAAAGAAAAATAATGTACTCTACATCCACATCTCCAGGTAAGAAGTTGCTGTATAACACAGGGAGCCCAGCCTGGTGGTCTGTGATGACCTAGAAGGGTGTGATGTCTGGAGAGAGGGGAGGCTCAAGAGGGAGGGGATATATGTATAATTATGGCAAAAGGCAAAACAACATGGCAAAGGCATTTCCCTCTAATTAAAAAAAATTTTAGGTAATATAATAATTGGGCAAATAATATGAAAAAATATATATTCTAACTTACTATTATTCATTCCGCAGTTGTGATCCACATAGTCAAAGGCTTTGGCATAGTCAATGAAGCAGAAGTAGATGTTTTTCTGGAACTCCTTGCTTTTTTCATGATCCAACAGATGTTGGCAATTTGATCTCTGGTTCCTCTGCCTTTTCTAAATCCAGCTTTAACATCTGGAAGTTCAGGGTTCTTGTACTGTTGAAGCCTGGCTTAGAGAATTTTGAGCATTACTTTGCTAGTGTGTGAGATGAGTGCAGTTGTGTAGTAGTTTGAACATTCTTTGGCATTGCCTTTATTTGGAATTGGAATGAAAATTGACCTTTTCCAGTCCTATGGCCACTGCTGAATTTTCCAGATTTGCTGGCATATTGAGTTCAGCACTTTCACAGCATAATCTTTTAGGATTTGGAACAGCTCAACTGGAATTCCATCACCTCCACTAGCTTTGTTCATAGAGACACTTCCTAAGGCCCACTTTACTTTCCATTCCAGGATATTTGGCTTTAGTGAGTGATCACACCATGTGGGTATCTGGGTCATGAAGATCTTTTTTGTATAGTTCTTTTGTGTATTCTTGTCACCTCTTCTTAATATCTTCTGCTTCTGTGTGGATCACAGGAAACTGTGGAAAATTCTTAAAGAGATGGGAATACCAGACTACCTGACCTGCCTCCTGAGAAACCCGTATGCAGGTCAAGAAGCAACAGCTAGAAGTGAACATGGAACAACAGGCTGATTCCAAATCGGGAAAGGAGTACATCAAGGCTATTTATTGTCACCCTGCTTATTTAACTTCTATGTAGAGTACATCATGCAAAATTCCAGGCTGGATGAAGCACTGGAATCAAGATTGCCAGGAGAAATATCAATAACCTCAGATATGCAGATGACACCACCCTTATGGTAGAAAATGAGGAAGAACTAAAGAGCCTCTTGAAAATGAAAAAGGAGAGTGGAAAAGTTGGCTTAAAACTCAACATTTAGAAAACTAAGATCATGGCATCCGGTCCCATCAATTCATGCCAAATAGATGGGAAACAATGGAAACAGTGACAGACTTTATTTTCTTGGGCTCCAAAATCACTGCAGATGGCAACTGCAGCCATGAAATTAAAAGAGGCTTGCTCCTTGGAAGAAAAGCTTTGACCAACCTAGACAACATATTAAAAAGCAGAGACATTACTTTGCTAGCAAAGGTCTGTCTAGTCAAAGATATGGTTTTTCCAGTAGTCAAGTATGGATGTGAGACTTGGACTATAAAGAAAGCTGAATGCCAAATAATTGATGCTTTTGAACTGTGGTGTTGAAAAAGACTGTTGAGTCCCTTGGACTGCAAGGAAATCCAACCAATCAGTCCTAAAGGAAATCAGTCCTGAATAGTCATTGGATGGAGTCATGCTGAAACTGAAACTCCAATACTTTGGCCACCTGATGCGAAGAACTGACTCCCCTTGTAAAAGACCCTGATGCTGGGAAAGATTGAAGGCAGGGGGAGAAGGGGACAACAGAGGATGAGATGGTTGGATGCCATCACTGACTCAATGGACATGAACTTGAGTAAGCTCCAGGAGCTAGTGATGGACCGGGAAGCCTGGCATGCTGCAGTACATGGGGTCACAAAGAGTTGAACATGACTGAGTGACTGAACTGAAATTATTATTATTAATAAAAATAATTATTCATTATTTTATGACTATCCCTGAGCCCCTGTTTGTTCCAAGTCATCACCTGGACATCATCTACATCAGTGGATCCCTCTGTAGATGACAGGCTCCAAGTCCAACAAAAGAGACTGCAGTGCCCCTGATTTCCAATGCATTCTCCATGCACCTGTTTGCAGAAGGCTCCCTGCATCCTGCCTCAGTCCTACTGTGGAGGCCAGGCAGTTCCCTGTGTGCTACTTCTCCAGGCCTGGTATTTTGCTGTGGCCCACTGTCTTCCTGACTTCTTGCCCTCTGACCACCTCTTTGACAAGACCTCTGAGCTTCAGCTCTGCACCCTGCTGTTATGTGGTTACTGCTTCCCCCCTCCCACCAAAACCTTCTAGATACTGCCTTCCATTGAGATGTGTCACTGGCCAGTCACTCATTCCTTCACTCTGGAGCTTTGATGGGCAGCTGAGGTCAAGTTTGGGAGAATAGAGATAAAGAGAAAGTGGGGAAGAATGGGAGAAAGGGGAAAGAGTTGGCCAGCAGACATGCCAACTAGCAGGGCTGTTTTTCAAACTGTGAGCGATGACCAGTCCTTAGGTCATACGATCAATTCTGTCGATATCAACCACCATTTTAAAAAAATAAAACAGAAGACAATAGTAAATAAAATATGAATGCATCACTTGTAGCAATGTAAATATTGTTTCACAAACACTTTGTTATTGGTTTAGGTATACATGCCCACATACACACTGGGATCTCAATGTAAAAAAGTAGTTTGAGGTCAATAACATTTGGAAAACCCAGTCCAAGTGGCTCAAGTGTTGTCTGCAGTCTCCTTTGTCTTGCTGAGACCCTCACCTACCCTTCTGAAGAAAGAAGACTAAGTGAAATTGATGTGATACAATCGCTTAAATGTCAAGCAGAGCAGAGGAGAGGCCCCCATGTGAACCTCATCAGCAGCAAATGCTAGAATGGCAAAGGTCACTCATTCTTGTTCAAGAAAAGGCAGCCAGTGAGGTCTCGGAGAAACTGCCAACAGAATCCTCCCAGCATGATAGAAAAAGAGCCCATCTGTGTGGAGCATCAGTAGCGCCAGGCACGCTGCATCCCTGCCTCTCAGGAAGTGGTGCTCCGAGGGGGTGTTGGTCCAACATAGATATGGACAGATCTGTGCTGCTCATCGTGGAGGCTTCAGGTCACTGGTCCAACTTTACGATGCAGACATTATGATCTTTGCTTCAGAGGTGAGAATCCAAGTCACACAGTAGTGCAGAGATCATGTCTAGTCAGTGGCAGGTCCAGGATTCAAACCCAGTCTGCCGTCAAGCCTGGGCTCTCTCTGCCATGACACAACTCTCACTACACCAGAAGTTGGGGAGGCCTAAGCTCTGGTCCTGCCTATGGGAAACAGCATTTATGGAAGGAATAACAGGATACTGGGGACATAGTTCTGGGGGAGGTTTTCTCCCAAACGTCAACTTCATAAAGACAATCACAATGTCGAGTTTGTCTCCTGCTAAATCCTTAGCTTCTAAGACAGTGCCTGGCAATTAGTATCCAACGGCCGGTTGCATGCAAGGATGGACAGAGGCCTGTGTTGTGGACCTGGACCTGCCACTAACTCATCAGCACACACCCCAGTACTGGCCTGTCTCATACCTGCAGCCTGAAAGCCCAAGTCAGACAGTACATTTTGGGAGCCAGCTCCCCTCCAGCAAGTTGGGCAGCTTCCCTAGGTGCCACTGGGGACTCCAGGGCAATGCTATAGGACTGGTTCCTTTCTTCCCCCATTCCCATCCCCAGCCCTGGAAAAACACAAACACCCAGACTGCCAAGTTGTGCCCCCATGAAGCCCAGTTAGGCATTCAGATAAAGTATGGTATTCAGATAAGTTATGAGTATATCTGACACCATGCTGGGTACTAGCTGCAGGCCTGGATCAACATTTAAAATCAAAATGAAATACAATATCTGAATTGACTTTGGAAAACCTACACTGAGTCCTTCCAAGGTAGGCGAAAAGCACAGTGGTTAAACATCCAGGCCCTGTAGCCAAACTTATTGGATTTGCCTCCCTACTGGCACAAGACAAGCCCTTCAACATCCTGAGCTCCTGCTTCTCCTTGCAACAATGGAAGCAACAGCCACCTCTCCAGGTGCTGTAAGAAGTTTCTCCTGAAGGAAGGTCACAGCCAGGGCGTGGTGGTCTACCTGGAGGAAGGACTCAACATGTCATTAAGGGGAAGCCAGTAAAAACTGTCCAGTGAGTGGAGAGGACCTCAGATTCAAGTTCAGCACCATCCCATTGAGAACAGGCAGGGAAATCCTTCTCTTGCGTTCACAGTGTCCTGGAGCTTTGTGAAGAGGGCTATCACATGAGATAATAGCGTTCACAGTGTCCTGGAGCTTTGTGAAGAGGGCTATCACATGAGATAATAATCTGGGACAGATGAGTCCTGGGACAGGTCTGGGTGTCACCTCTGCTGGGTGACTTAGGGCAAGGGGCTGACCTAGGGCATATAATAGGAAGTGATCATCTCTATGCTGTACTGACTTCCAAACCAGAGAACATAAACAGGAAAGTTGGTGTGGTCTAAGGACAAGTTCTCAGCTGGGCAGTCTGTGGTGAAATCAGCTGCCTTGCCATTTTCAGGAACTCACACAAGATCTCCTGAAGATCTTTGCCAGATCAGAGAGCGTGGCTTTTCCCAGTAAGTGTCCTTAGATGGTTTGTCCAAAAGCCTATACACTCCACTCACTCCAGTGATTTCCCTTCTCTCTCATCATTCATCATCGTTTTGTCTTGGGATAACTTTTCTTCCACTCTGCTTTCCTGAGAGATACTTTCGTCCTTCCTTCCACCATTGTTTTAAATCCTATTCTCCTCTTTCCTTTCTCAGTGAATCTTCGTTACCCCTGCAGCCTGAATTGTTAGCCATGGAAAAAGCAGTATCCTGTAAAGCAAAGGTATCTTACTTACTATACCTTCCCAGGAGGTGGGAGAACATTTTACATAGCAAATACCGAGTCCACCGCAGAAAAGGGAAGAAAATTACATTGTATGGTGCTCACTGCTTGTCAAACACCAGACTGAGAGCTACACATATATTAACTCACTTGACCTGTTCAACAGTAGTTACTTCACTCCCAGAAGAAAAGTAGAGAGAGATTAAATGCCTTTTCCAAGCTCACAGTCAACGGCCAGGCTAAAAGGCAAACCCAGACAGTCGAGGACTGGACTCCTCTTCGCTTCATCTCGCTGCTGCCTTTCAAACCGAACAAGACATGTTCCTATACTACAATATCACAAGAGTCACAGCATAATGTGCTTCTGAGGTCTGCAGTGGTCAGTGACTGTGAGCCATTCCTCCCCTCATCCCCAGAGTTTGGCTAGACTCTGTCACAGAGCAGAAACTCGGGGAGTGTTGGCTGAGGAAAGGAGTGAGCAGCCGTGCCGACTCCTGGTGGTGACGCCACAGTGTCCATTCTGAGCTGAGACAGAGAACGCACCTGATTTCACACACACCTAAGTGAGTCTCAGGGAACGCGGCTGCACCCAAGAAGCTGTCTCACAAGAAGAAACGGGGCTGAGAGGAGGTCATAGTTACCAATTTTGAGGACAGCAAAGACTAAGTTGCCAACACTCCCTACCTGGGGCCAGGGTGATCTACCACATCTGATTGAAAACGGAGTTGTCAGTATTCCTGGGCCCAACTGTCTCCAGTTCTAGGAGACTTTTTCAAACATTGAGCCCCAGATCTCCACATTCGGGTTAAAGGTGCCTTTTGTAATGAAAGAAACATTATGAATCCTCTTACCAATGCTGCCAACATTCTTTTATTCAAACTCGACTTAATTCCACAGCAGGTACAGCAAGAGTAGACTAAGAATAAACCCAGTCTTTCATGGAGGCAAAGTGGCACATTTGTTTGTTGGTTTCAAACCTAAATGGACAATAGAATTTTCTCAGGAGATTTTTTAAAAATTCATCAACTACTTCAAATAATGACAAGTCACATGAGCCCTCCCGCAGATAACAATAATAAAACGTGATAAAATAATTTAAACAGAACACTATTTAAAAGCTCAGGAAAGGATCCAAATGAAGACGGAACTAGAGAGACATTTGCTTTCGGTGAGTTGCACTTGAAAGACGCAATTTTGAATTTGTAGCTTTGTGATCTGAGATTTTTCAATCCAGTGGCATGGTATAGAAAATGAGAGTGGAAATGGAAACCTTACCAGATAGAGGTGCCAGAGGTCAGAGTTCAAGATCAGATAGTTTGTAGAGGAGAAATCTTGCAAGCAAACCATTGCTGACAACTAAATTACATAAACATGAGGGAGACCCAGGCAGCATGGCAAAGAAACAGGAGAGAGAAGAAATAAATGTCCTCATGAAAGAAAGAGTTACTCAGGGAACAATCTTTGAACTTAATATTTTTTCAAACAAGTGCAAGCCCCAATCAGACACAGCTCAGGAGGCAATCAGAAGAAAGATGAAGACTCATGGGTTTGAAGTAACAGAAGTCAAAACCCAAGGCTAGCAAACTTTGAAAATTGCAGGGAGGGGGAATTCCTATAAGAAAAGAAACCATTATGTAATCCCCATCGCTGTTAAAATCATTCACTGACCAACAAATTACACAGGCACAGAGGAGACCAAAGGTATCAGCTAAATGGTAGCATTTGGTCATTGTTGTTCATTCCTCAGTGGCGTCTGACTCTTTGTGACCCCATGAACTGCAGCACACCAGGTTTCCCTGTCCTTCACTATCTCCTGGAGTTTGCTCAAATTCACGTCCATTGAATCAGTGATGCCATCCTACCATTTCATCCTCTGTCATCCCCTTCTCCTCCTTTCCTCAGTTTTTCCCAGCATCAGGGTATTTTCCAGTGAGTTGGCTCTTTGCATCAGGTGAACAAAGTATTGGAGCTTCAGCTTCAGCATCAGTCCTTTCAATGAATATTCAGGGTTGATTTCCTTTAGGATTGGCTGGTATGATCTCCTTGCAGTCCAAGGAACTCTCAAGCATCTTCTCCGGCAGCACAGTTTGAACACATCAATTTTTCAGCACACAGCCTTCCAATTCTCACATCCATACGTGACTACTAGAAAAACCATAACTTTGACTAGATGGACCTTTGATGGCAAAGTGATGACTCTGATTTTTAACACACCGTGTACGTATATCATTGCTTTACTTCCAAGGAGCAAGCATCTTTTAATTTCATGGTTGTAGTCACAAACCACAGTGATTTTGGAGCCCAAGAAAATAAAATCTGTCACTGTTTCCATTTTTTCCCCATCTGTTTGCCATGAAAGATGGGACTGTATGCTATGATCTTAGCTTTCTGAATGCTGAGTTTGAAGCCAGCTTTTTCACTCTCCTCTTTCACTTTCATCAGAAGCTCTTTAGTTCCTCTTCACTTTCTGCCATTAGGGTAGTATCATCTGCATATCTGAGGTTATTGATATTTCTCCCGGCAATCTTGATTCTAGCTTGCAATTCAGGCAGCCATGCATTTCTCATGATGTATTCTGCGTAGAAGTTAAGTAAGCAGGGTGACAATATACAGCCTTGATGTACTCCTTTCACAATTTGGAACCAGTCCATTGTTCCAAATCCAGTTCTAACTGTTGCTTCTTGACCTGCATATAGGTTTCTCAGGAGAAAGGTAAAGTGGTCTGGTATTCTCATCTTTTTGAGAATTTTCCAGTTTGCTGTGCTCCACATAGTCAAAGGCTTTAGCGTAGTCGGTGAAGCAGAAATAGATGTTTTTGGAATTCTCTTGCTGTCAGCCTAAGTCTTTTTAGAAGAGGTTGCCATTAGCCCTGCCATAGAGCCTATAGCCCTATCATAGAGACTGCAGACTCCAGAACTGGGCTGCCTCAGGCCAAACTATAGGGAAGGAGCACAGCCCCACCCTTCAGCAGAAAGAGATCTCTTCAAGAAAATTAGAGATATCAAGGGAACATTTCATGCAAAGATAGGCTCGATAAAGGACAGAAATTGTATGGACCTAACAGAAGCAGAAGATATTAAGAAGAGGTGGCAAGAATACACAGAAGAACTGTACAAAAAAGATCTTCACGACAAAGATAATCACGATGGCGTGATCACTCACCTGGAGCCAGACATCTTGGAATGTGAAGTCAAGTGGGCCTTAGAGAGCATCACGACGAAGCTAGTGGAGGTGATGGAATTCCAATTGAGCTATTTCAAATCCTGAAAGATGATGCTGTGAAAGTGCTGCACTCAATATGCCAGCACAATTGGAAAACTCAGCAGTGGCCACAGGACTGGAAAAGGTCAGTCTTCATTCCAATCCCTAAGAAAGGCAATGCCAAAGAATGCTCAAACTACCACACAATTGCACTCATCTCACATGCTACTAAAGTCATGCTCAAAATTCTCCAAGCCAGGCTTCAGCAATATGTGAACCATGAAATCCCAGATGTTCAAGCAGGTTTCAGAAAAGGCAGAGGAACCAGAGATCAAATTGCCAACATCCACTGGATCATGGAGAAAGCAAGATAATTCCAGAAAAAACATCTATTTCTGCTTCATTGACTATGCCAAAGCCTTTGACTGTGTGGATCACAATAAACTGTGGAAAATTCTGAAAGAGATGGGAATACCAGACCACCTGACCTGCCTCTTGAGAAAGCTGTATGCAGGTCAGGAAGCAACAGTTAGAACTGGACATGGAACAACAGACTGGTTCCAAATAGGAAAAGGAGTACATCAAGGTTGTATATTGTCACCCTGCTTATTTAACTTCTATGCAGAGTACATCATGAGGAACGCTGGGCTGGAAGAAGCACAAGCTGGAATCAAGATTGCCGGGAGAAATATCAATAACCTCAGATATGCAGATGACACCACCCTTATGGCAGAAAGTGAAGAGGAACTCAAAAGCCTCTTGATGAAAGTGAAAGAGGAGAGTGAAAAGGTTGGCTTGAAGCTCGACATTCAGAAAACAAAGATCATGGCATCTGGTCCCATCACTTCATGGGAAATAGATGGGGAAACAGTGGAAACAGTGTCAGACTTTATTTTTTTGAGCTCCAAAATCACTGCGGATGCTGATTGCAGCCATAAAATTAAAAAACACTTACTCCTTGGAAGCAAAGTCATGACCAACCTAGATAGCATATTAAAAAGCAGAGACATTACTTTGCCAGCAAAGGTCCGTCTAGTCAAGGCTATGGTGTTTCCCGTGGTCATGTATGGATATAAGAGTTGGACTGTGAAGAAAGTTGATCACAGAAGAATTGATGCTTTTGAACTGTGATGCTGGAGAAGACTCTTGAGAGTCCCTTGGACTGCAAGGAGATCCAACCAGTCCATTCTAGAGGAGATCAATCCTGGGTGTTCATTGGAAGGACTGATGCTAAAGCTGAAACTCCAATACTTTGGCCACCTCATGCAACGAGTTGACTCACTGGAAAAGACTCTGATGCTGGGAGTGATTGGGGGCGGGAGGAGGCAGGGACGACAGAGAATGAGATGGCTGGATGGCATCACCACCTCGATGGACATGAGTTTGGGTGAACTCCGGGAACTGGTGATGGACAGGGAGGCCTGGCGTTCTGTGATTCATGGGGTCGCAAATAGTCGGACACGACTGAGCGACTGAATGGAACGGAACGGAGCATGCCCTGCCCAATGGAGCAAGACCCACTTTTCCCCATAGCCAGTCCCTCCCATCCAGAAGCTTGCACAAGCTTCTTATCTTATCCTCATCTATCAGAGGGCAGACAGAAGCAGCAAGAACTTCAGTTCCATGGCCTTCAGAATAAAAACCACAATCACAGAAAACTAACCAAAATGATCACATGGATCACAGCCTTGTGTAACTCAATGAAACTATGAGCCATGGTATGCAGGGCCACCCAAGATGCACAGGTAATGGTGGAGAGTACTGACAAAAGTAGCATTAAGAAACAAAATAAAGAGCAGAGATATCAGTTGCTGTGTGCTTACAAGAAAGTCAAAGTTTGCAACTTGAGTCCAAGCAAATTCATTATGAAAATAAAATCCTCAAACACAATAAAATACAGATTCACTAAAAATTATCTGCAATGTATAGTTTTCATCTAAAATTTAATAGACATTGGGGGAGAAACAGGGCGGGGCGGGTGGTGGAAGCAGTAAATAGAAAGTGATTCTGTGAGATAATATGCCATTAACTTTGTTAGGGGAAGCACACTGACAGAAACCACCCACTCTGGTCAGGCACCATAGTAACCATTTGCATGAGTTGTTTTACCACAGGAGGTCCTAGTAGGGATCATGGAAATAATAAGCCACCAGCAACCAGAAGAGTTTGGGAAAGGTCAAAAGGCGACACCACGTGTCCAGCCACTTCCCAGAATCCTTCTAGCTGGCATCCATCTTGGCTGAGCAATGTGTGAACTACCAGGAAGGACTCTGAGTCATCTGAGTCAGAATGATTGACAAAAGACAAGCCAGAAACTAGTCCCATCCATTATACCCAAGACTGAGAGTGGCATGGCAGAACAGTTCTCCTGGGTTCCCTTACCCCGCTGCTCTCCACCGGGCATCCCTTCCCAATAAAATCTCTTGCTTTGTCAGTACATGTATCTTCTCAGACAGTTCATTTCTGAGTATTAGACAAGAGTCCAGTTTCAGACCCTGGAAGGGGTCCCCTTTCCTGCAACAACTCGACTGTAGTGATCATTTCACTATGTATATGTATATTAAAAACCACATTGTACACCTAAGATATAAGAAGGTTTATTTTAAAACAAAGGAAAAAGAAAGTAACTTCATATGTTTGACTCAGTAGATAAAGACTTCAAAGTAGCTATTATACATATGTTCAAATAGCTTTAAATATGTTTAAAAAAACTAAAGAGAAATATAAAATAAATTAACAGAAAATTAATCTTAACATAGAAATTGAGAGATAAAAAAGGAAATTCTAAAGCCAAAAATTATGATAACTAAAATTAAAAATCCACTGAATAAGGCTTAGTAGTAAAGTTTAAATGAGAGATAGTTATTAGTAACTTGAAGCTGGATCAATATAAATTAATCTGAGGTACAGAGGAAAAACTTCAAAGAAAATGTAAAGACCTTCACAGATTTGTGAGACAATAATAGTTTGGGGTCCAACATACATGTTATTTGAATCTTAGAATGGTGAAAGAAAAATAAAGGAAAAAAGAAAATATTCAAAAATAATAATGGCTCCCCAAAGTCTCAATTTTGGTTGAAAATATTAACTTACATATCCAAAAGCTCATGAACCCCAAATATAATAGAACTAAAGAAAACTCTTCTAGACATAGCTTATTCAAAGTTATGAAGGCCAAAGAAAGAAAATTTTAAAGGCAGTCAGCAAAACTGGCAGGTAGCATTCTGTGGAAAAACAGTAAGAATAATAACTTATTTTTTGTCATAAACAATGGAAACCAAAGGAAACAGGAACAAAATAACTCAAGTACCAAAAGGGAGAAAGAACTTCCAACCAAGGATATTACATCCAGAATATTACTATTCTTTGAAACTGAAGGTAAAATAAAGACATTTTTGGAAAGCAAAAACTGATAATGTCAACCACAGACCTGCACTGCAAAAAACACTAAAGGAAGATCCTTAATCTGAAAAAATAGATACCTCTGAAAATAGTAGGTGTTTAAATAAATATAAAACACTATATTTAAAATTTTCTCCTTTTAAAATTATATGACTTCATTAAAAATATATTATATTTTAAAAATAAGATATCTTAAAAGTTTTAATATTGCAAAAATGGGTATATAGCATACAGTGAATATATACAGCAAAAATAGCATTAAGAACAGGTTAGCAAAATGAAATTTGCTGTTTCAAGTCTTCTCTATGTAACCTAAAGTAACTCAATAATAACAATAAGAATGTATTATGTTAAAGGTGATATTGTAACCCTAAGGTCCCTAAAAACAAAGATACATAGATAAAGACCAATAGGTGAATTTAGATGAAATACTGAAATGCTTTATTAATGCAAAAGAAGGAAAGAAAAAACAGAGTAACAACAATATCAAGATGAGAAAAATGACAGACCTTACTACAACTATGTCACTAATTGTATTAAACGTAAAAAGAATATGCACTCCAGTCAAACGGCAGGAATCTTAAAGCAGGACTAAAAGAAAGAACCAAGTATATGCCGTCTACAATAGACACACTTTCAATTCAAATACAAAAGAGATGAAAAAAGATGCAAAATGTAAGTGTGAAAAACCTGAAGTGCTTCTAATAACATGAGTCAAAATAGACATCGAAACAAGTATTACTCAGGGCAAAAGGGACTTTCCATTACTTTAAAAGGATCGATACAGTCAGGAAGAAGTGACACAAGTGTGTATGTGTCTAAAAACAGATTTTCAAGATACATGCATGAAAATCTGATAGAATTAAAAGCAGAAACAGATAAGGCCACAAGAGACTCTAATACAACTTTCCCAGGAACTAATAGACCAATTTAAGAAAGAAATCCATAAAAATAAATATCTGAAGAACATTATCAATTACTTTGGCATTTATAGAACACTTACAACTGCAAAATACACACTCTTTTCAAGTACAAATAGATGCTTACCAAGTAGACTGCATACTGTATCATATAATAAATCTCAATAGAAGTGAAATCTTACAGAGTATGTACTCTGACCACAAAGGAAATAAATTTGAAATTTTACCTGAATTCAGGCAATATCAGAAACCTTACACTTTGGGAGGAATATTCTCTCCCAACTTTCCAGTAAGCACTGAACTGGGGCAATAAAAATCATTTTATTTTAAAAGTAACTGTCCTATTTCTACTCTGATAGCACATGGTCATCCATTCCCCCACTTTGAGCTAATGATCAAAAATGCAACTCCAACAGGAGTTAGCAAAAAAATGAAATGCATCCGCTTATGTAACTGAAAACCAGAGCACAAGGATGCAGTCTCTTGCCCTCAGTCTCCCAGGCTCCGATTTCCTCTGGGTGGCTCCCTCTCAGCAAGGTCTCCTGGTGGCAAGACGGCCACCTTAGCTTCACAGCAGAAACAGAGCTTCTGCTCCCCGAGATGCACCTCAAGGGCCCTTCAGCATCATTGTCACTACCCAAGTGTAGGTCATGCGACTATCCCTCATGTGGGCTAAACCACCCACTCCACTCACTTTAAGGGTTAATACAGTGTGTGGTTTCTCAAAGGGAAACTGAGGTTAGGAGGAGGGAATGAGTGTCAGGCAAGCAGTGACAACAGACATGCCCACCCTCTATCCACTGGGCCTAAAGATGGCTGTTCAGGTGGTGGGGGGCAGAGTGTGAGGTCGTGAGGGAGATGAAGCTCCAGCTGGGCAGGACTTACCCCACACTCTAGCTCAAGCCCTTCTGGCCTTCCATGCTGCAGGCACCTCCAGACAGAGGATTATGAGTGAATGTACATGCAAGAGGACACACACACATATGCACCCCTTACCGGTATTTTCCTCTTTTTCACAACACATATATAAATTATTTCTGTATAAATACTTTCTTTAAAGAGCACAAATGTATAAAACAGAAATATTTAGGGGTTGGACTTCTTTCATATAGTAATATAAAGTAACATAGTAGGAGAATACTTATCTTTAAGATCATAAATATGTCAACTACAAATTGGCACTTACCAAGAGCATTGCCAACTACTGAATAGCAAAGGCATTTGCCATCTGCCTCTATGGAGATTGAAGCCCATGCTGCTATAGCTGTTGACCTTCAACACCCCCTGAGGGAGTTCAGGGTAGAGTGCGGCACTCTGTTTTCCAGAAAATCTGGTAGGACAGGTCTTTAGATGGTTGGATGTTTTTAGGAACAGATTTTATTATCTCTATCCTTGCATCTCCTCATATCTAGAGAAGCACTAAACCCCTTCATGGTGACATCAGACCCTCAGGACTAACAAAACCTTTTTGTAAAATTGGTGCTTCATGGTATTGAACTCCCCCTTCACCAAAACCTTGTATATTGACTTTCCCCCACTGCCGCTTTAGAGCAGTCTCTCAGAGCTATCTGAGATGCTGCCTCCCGGGCTGCAGTCCTCATTTTGCACCAAATAAAACTTAACTCCAAACTCTCAAGTTGTACATCTTTTTTTAACTGACAAATGTAAATATACATTTGGAATACCACTGGTGTTCCTGCTGAGGGAGTAATAGGCAGGAAGGCTGCTGCTGCTGCTGCTGCTAAGTCACTTCAGTCGTGTCCGACTCTGTGCATAGACAGCAGCCGACCAGGTTCCACCATCCCTGGGATTCTCCAGGCAAGAACACTGGAGTGGGTTGCCATTTCCTTCTCCAATGTGTGAAAGTGAAGTCGCTCAGTCGCGTCCGACTAGTAACGACCCCATGGACTGCATGCAGCCCACCAGGCTCCTCCGTCCATGCGATTTTCTAGGCAAGAGTACTGGAGTGGCTTGCCATTGCCTTCTCCAAGGCAGGAAGGCTAGAGGTCCCCAAATAGAGGAAATAGGCTGCAAGTGTCAGACAAATTTTTTCTCTCTCTCTTAGTCAAGGCTATGGTTTTTCCAGTGGTCATGTATGGATGTGAGAGTTGGAGTGTGAAGAAAGCTGATCGCCGAAGAATTGATGCTTTTGAACTGTGGTGTTGGAGAAGACTCTTGAGAGTCCTTTGGACTGCAAGGAGATCCAACCAGTCTATTCTAAAGGAGATCAATCCTGGGTGTTCATTGGAAGGACTGATGCTGAAGCTGAAACTGCAATACTTTGGCCACCTCATGCGACGAGTTGACTCACTGGAAAAGACTCTGATGCTGGGAAAGGTTGGGGGCGGGAGGAGAGGGGGACGACCTAGGATGAGATGGCTGGATGGCATCACCGACTCTGTGGACTTGAGTCTGAGTGAACTCCAGGAGTTGGTGATGGACAGGGAGGCCTGGCGTGCTGTGATTCATGGGGTCGCAAAGAGTCGGACACGACTGAGCGACTGAACTGAACTGAACTGAACTGAAGCAGCAGAAGGAAACAAACTACAAGTGTCAGATTTTTTCCCTTCTCTATACAAAGTTAAAAAGAGGTTTCTTTTCAAATTCTGTGTCACCATGACGACATCTGGTTTCACCTGAACTTAACTCTTCCCAAACCTTGAGCAAACCAATGCATTTTTCTTATGGAAATGTTTTTCTTAAGCTATGTTAATGAACTATGTATTTACCCTAGACTCTGTCTTCAAGTTGGTTCAGCCTAAAGACTCAGAACCGACTTGACAAACCAGTTTTACTCCTGCAAATATTCTCTTAAGCTATGTTGATGACACTGTGTCTTTGCTTGGAAACCTGTCTTTCTTCAAGATTCATGGCAATCCTTTTACAGCCTGGGACAACTCACCTTGTGCCAAGATTATCTCAAAACACATGTTGTGGGTGAGGGACCTAGTGCCAGTCTCTGAGTTTTGAGACATTTCCTTTCTCTAGTTAACAAACAGCCTGCTAGTAGCTATATAACATCTGGCTAACGACTAGCAGGGGGGCACTCTTCTTCCCCCTTCTGATGTCTATGTCAGAAGCTTTCTCTATCACTTTTATATTTTAATAAAACTTTATCACGCAAAAGCTCTGAGTGATCAAGCCTCGTCACTGGCCCCAGATTGAATTCCTCTCCTCCGGTGGCCAAGAATCCTGGTGTTTTCCTGGCTCAGTAACAAACTTTCACTACCAGCTAGAAACATTTAGCAAGTCTTTTCTTTTGCATTTCTTCTTTCTAAATTTATTTAATTGAAGTATAGTTGATTTACAATGTTGTGTTAATTTTTATATATAACAAAGTGATTCAGTTATATATTCTTTTTCATATTTTTCCGTTATGATTTATCACAGGATATTAAATACATTGATAGTTCCATGTAATATACAGTAGGATCTCACTGTTTATTCACTCTGAATGTTGTAGCCACACGTTCCAGGAAACAAACTCACTCAGAAGGACGATGCAGATAGTGAAGTGCAGTTTATTACACCGGCGGGCCCAAGGCAGAGTCTCCTCTTAGCCAAGGACCCCGACCAGTTTTTGTGAAAACATTATATACCCTAAGTGTACGTGCCCAAACCCACCTCCCCAAATTCCTTGGAACTAGTCTGAGCAAAGGAAGAGAAAGATACAATCAAAGTTAACCTGTGATTCATATGCCTTCAGCCTAGGTAGTTAACACTGGACAATTATCAATAGGCCTGTGGTCATATCCCAATAAGCATAATAGAATTTATGATTCTATTTGGTTACACAGATAATTAGGGTATTCTTTAAGGCAATGGAGAATCTAGGTATGAGCCCTGGGGTTCTTCCATCTGAGGGGTCTGGTTTTCCAGTTGGTATTTCATTTCCGTAGATACTGGGCATATAGCTCAAAGTCCACAGTCTGGCCCAAGGCGAAGTCCTGCTTTCAAGATGGAGCCTGTTCTGTCTGTTTCCTCCTTCATGTATATAATAGTTAGCATCTGCTAATCCCCAAATTCTGCTCCATCTTTCCTCTAGCCCTGTCTCACTTGGCAACCACAAATCTGTTCTCTATGTCTGTGAGTCTATTTCTGTTTTGTACATAAGTTCCTTTGTGTCATAAATATGGTATTTGTCCTTCTCTTTCCCACTCACTTCACTTAGTATGATAATTTCTAGGTCCATCTATGTTGTTGCAAATAACACTAAAAAAAGTCCAAACCCTAAAAGTTTTTGCTTTAACTATGTTTGCATTTTAAAGAAAATATTTATACAGAAACAATTTGTACCTGCATTGTGAAAAAAAGGAAAACACAGAAAAGTATGTACACTTTGTCTTTATCCAGCTTCCAAGACGGCATTAGCAGTAAAGAATCCGCCTGCCAATGCCTGTCAATGTCTCTACAGAGAAAGCACGGAGAAAATGAGGGAGTTCCAGAAAAACATCTATTTGTTCTCCGTTGACTACACTAAAGCCTTTGACTGTGTGGATCACAACAAACTGAAAAATTCTCAAAGAGATGAGAATACCAGACCACCTTAACTGCCTCCTAAGAAATCTGTATGCAGTCAAGAAGTTACAGTTCTTAGAACTGAACGTGGAACAACGAACTGGTTCAAAACTGGGAAAGGAGTACATCAAGGCTGTATATTGTCACCTGTTTATTTTAACTTCTTTGCAGAGTACATCAGGTGACATGCCAGGGTGGGTGAATCGCAAGCTAGAATCAAGATTGTGGGGAGAAATATCAATAACCTCAGATATGCAGATGATACCACTCTAAGGGCAGAAAGTGAAGAGGAACTAAAGAGCTTCTTGATAAGAGTGAAAGAGGAGAGCGAAAAAGCTGGCTTCAAACTCAGCATTCAAAAAACTAAGATTATGGCATCCAGTTGCATCACTTAATGGTAAATAGAAGGGGAAAAGTGGAAGCAGTGATAGATTTTACTTTCTTGGGCTCCAAAATTACTGTGGATGGTGATGGCAGTCATGAAATTAAAAGACACTTGCTCCTTGGAAGGAAATCTATGACAAACCTAGACAACATATTAAAAAAAGGAGAGACATCACTTTACCAACAAAGGACTGTATAGTCAAAGCTACAGTTTTTCCAGTAGTCATGTATGGATGTGAGAGTTGGACCTCAAAGAAGACTGACCATTGAACTGTGGTTTTGGAGAAGACTCTTGAGAGTCTCTTGGACAGCAAGGAGATCAAATCAGTTAATCATAAAGGAAATTAATCCTGTATATTCATTGGAAGTTCTGATGCTGAAACTGAAGCTCCAATACTTTGTCCACCTCATGCAAAGAGCCAATTCACTGGAAAAGACCCTGACAATGGGAAAGATTGAAGGCAAAAGAAGAGGGTGACAGAGGATGAATTGGTTAGATAGCACCATCAACTCAGTAGACATGATTCTGAGCAAACTCCAGGAGACAGTGGAGACATAGGAGCCTGGTGTCCAAAGAGTTGAACACAACTTAGCAACTGAACAAAAATAACAACAATAATTAGCAATGTTGAACATCTTTTCATGTGCCTGTTGACCATCTGTATATCGTCTTTGGAGAAATGTCTGTTAAGGCCTTCTATTTAGCAAGTCTTTTAACCTTAAAAATGGGAATAATACCTAATTTAGTGAATTTATAAATTGTGACAGGAAACCTTACCAAAATGAGCAACACTGGAGATAGTACAAGTAGACAGGCTTTTTATACTGTAGAATGTTTCACAAATGGGAAAGAATGTTATTTGTATTTCAATTCTGGAAGCCACAGGAAAGTAACCTGTGCTTTGTCCTTCCTATTCAAGATAAATGTGTCCTCACCCTTGTAAGTCACAGCCTTGACTCAGAAAGGGGGAGGTCTTTACTGATATCGCTAGTGATATCGCTAGGCTTTAACTGCTAAACAAACAGATGCTTCCCTTGTGGCTCAGCTGGTAAAGAATCCGTCCACAATGAGGAAGACCTGGGTTTGATGCCTGGGTTCGGAAGATCCCCTGGAGAATAGAACAGCTACCCACTCCAGTATTCCGGCCTAGAGAATTCCATGGACTCTACAGTCTTTGGGGTCGCAAAGAGTCAGACTTGATTGACTTTCACTTTCACTTCAAATAGAAATAATGTGTATCTTGGAATCAAAATGAGGGACAGTGGCAATTAAAAATAAATTAAGCATCTTGGAAAAAGTCATTTACAGAAACAGTTGTATCCACAGCATGGGAAATACATTCAGTTCAGTTCAGTTCATTTCAGTCGCTCAGTCATGTCCGACTCTTTGCGACCCCATGAATCACAGCACGCCAGGCCTCCCTGTCCATCACCAACTCCCGGAATTCACTCAAACTCATGTCCATCGAGTCGGTGATGCCATCCAGCCATCTCATTCTCTGTCATCCCCGTCTCCTCCTGCCTCCAATCCCTCCTAGCATCAGACTCTTTTCTAGTGAGTCAACTCGTTGCATGAAGTGGCCAAAGTATTGGAGTTTCAGCTTTAGCATCAGTCCTTCCACTGAACACCCAGGATTGATCTCCTCTAGAATGGACTGGTTGGATCTCCTTGCAGTCCAAGGGACTCTCAAAAGTCTTCTCCAGCACCACAGCTCAAAAGCATCAATTCTTTGGCAATCAGCTTTCTTCACAGTCCAACTCTCACATCCATACATGACCACTGGAAAAACCGTAGCCCTGACTAGACGGACCTTTGTTGGCAAAGTAAAGTCTCTGTTTTTTAATATGCTATCTTTTTAATATAACTTTCCTTCCAAGGAGTAAGCGTCTTTTAATTTCCTGGCTGCAATCAGCATCTGCAGTGATTTTGGAGCCCAAAAAAAATAAAGTGTGGCACTGTTTCCACTGTTTCCCCATCTATTTTCCATGAAGTGATGGGACCAGATGCCATGATCTTCGTTTTCTGAATGTTGAGCTTCAAGTCAAACTTTTCACTGTCCTCTTTCACTTTCATCAAGAGGCTTTTTATTTCCTCTTCACTTTCTGCCATAAGGGTGGTGTCATCTGCATATCTGAGGTTATTGATATTTCTCAAAGCAAAAATTATTTTAATAAACATTCAACCTCATTCCTTTTAAAAGAGAGAATTCTATAAAATACTTCATTAGGCAAAGTCTCAGTGGAGGAACATGGACTGTTTTTTAAAGAAGAACTTTGTAATTTAGAGAGATTTTTAAAAAAAAGGAAGGAAGGAAGGGAGGGAGGGAGACAGAACATGGACCTTGTCTGAGTGGGCAACCTTAAGAACAAGGCAGTGCAGCCCAAGTGTGAGGAGAGGAAGGGAAGGGTTCTTGGCACCCACACTGATTCCTATTCACTTGTAGCCTAGTGAGTCCAACATGCTAGAACAAGACAAAGCCAGTCAGACAACATCAATCGCTGTCTTTCCAGAGAATCCAGATGCATAGACCAATGTGATTCAAGGCCAAGAAATGGCCTGAACTCTGCCTTTTCCCACACTGTGCTTCAACATTGCCACTGGGAAGAAGAGCCACTGAAGAAGGTAGCTGTCTACCCAAACGATCCCAGACTTAGCACTGTGCTGAGAGATGAGCTGAACCGTCAACACACCTGCCAATGATGCACTGAGCATTTGACAGGGGCCATCCAGTGTTCTTGCCTGGAGAATCCCAGGGATGGGGGAGCCTGGTGGGCTTCCATCTATGGGGTCACACAGAGTCGGACACGACTGAAGTGACTTAGCAGCAGCAGTAGCAGCATCCAGGAAATATTTTTCTCTCCACTTACTCACACTTCAGCTAGTGGCCCCACCCACAGTTCCAGATTGAAACCTTTGTTATCAAGTCCAAGCTCACTCTGCTCACTGCACAACAAGTCAATGAATCCAAGAGAAGAGACACTGAAGCAAGAAATACAATTCTACTCAGAAAGCCAGACTAATGTCTTGAAGTGACCATCTTGTTGGATGCCAGGCTCTTTTATAGAGTCAGAGAGACAGAGAGAGAGAGAAGCAAAGAGTAAGTCAAAGGCAGAACAGAGAGGGAGAGGCAGTGAGGAAGCAAAGTAAAAAGGGTCTTCAGTCTTGCAAAACATCTGTGGGAAGGGTCAGCCTTTAGAGGAGATACATTAATCTCTTCTTCATCTATGAGCTGAACAAAGACATTTTAGTTGACAGTCAGGCAGAGGGGCAGGGTCCTCATTATTGTTCAGTGGCTCAGTCTTATCTTCACAATCCCATGGACCATAGCATGCCAGGCTTCCCTGTCCTTCACTATCTCCTGGAGTTTGCTTAAACTCATGTCTATTGAGTGGATGATGCCATTCAACCATCTCATCCATGGGGTGGCAAAGAGTCAGACACATGACTGAACAATTGAACTGAATTGAATTGATGGAACTGGATGCCATGATCTTAGTTTTCTGAATGTTGAGTTTTAAGGCAGCTTTTTCACTCTCCTTTTTCACCTTCACTAAGAGCCTCTTTGGTTCCTCTTCACTTTCTCCCATTAGGGTGGCGTCATCTGCATGTCTAAGGTTACTGATATTACTCCCCACAATCTTGATTCCAGCTTGTGCTTCATCCAGACTGGAGTTCCTCATGACGTATTCTGCACAGAAGTTAAATAAGCAGGGTGACAATACACAACCTTGACATACTCCTTTCCCAATTTTGAACCAGTCTGTTGTTCCATGTCCAGTTCTAACTGTTGCTTCCTGACCTGCATACAGATTTCTCAGGAGGCAGGTAAGGAAGTCTGGTTTTCCCATCTCTTTAAGAATTTTTCAGTTTGTTGTGATCAACACAGTCAAAGGCCTTAGCATAGTCAATGAAGCAGAAGTAGATGTTTTTCTGGAATCCCTTGCTTTTTCTATGATCCAACAGATGTTGGCAATTTGTCCCCTGAGGCAGGCTATTATGTATGATTATAACAACAAAAGCAAAGAAAAGCAAGTCAAAGGAACAGTTTCCAACATGAAGTCAGAAATGTCTTCTTTTCTGCAACACTTTGAGTGGCTTAAAGAAATACAGACATTTCACACCCCAGACTGGGTCATTAGTTCAGAGGTGGCATGTGAACTGGGTCTATCCAATCAAAACCAATCTCAGGCCTAGCCAATCAAAACAAAGGGCTCTTCTGGGATGTAGAGACAGAAACATTCTCACCATCAGGACTGGGTGGTGGTGCCATATAGCAAGAAATCCAGAATCATGGGGACCATGGAGGTAGCACTAACTCAGGGGCAAAACCAATGGAAAAGGGCCCAGGGAAACCAAGTGCCCTGACCATGCCATCCCTGAAGTTATGCTTGCCTTGACTTCAAGAAAGTTATTCCAGTAGGAATAAATCCTTTTGGTTTTAGAGACTGGTTGGAATTTTGCTGCTATCTGATGTTTGCATGAGAAGAGTTTTGATAATGAGGCAGGTCAGAGAATGGGAAAGAAAGAGGAAAAGAAAAAGCAAAGGAGGAGGGAATTAAGAAAAGGAAGAAAGGGGCAAACAGAAAAGGACCAAAAAAAGAGGCAGAAGAATCAGAATCATAGAGCAATTTGGGGCTATATAGGCCAGTGTCCCCATTTCTCTCATTTAACAGATGAAAAAACTTAGGCCTCAAAATTTGAAGTCACCTTCAGGGTGAATCAGAAGTGTACACCAGCATGAGAACCCAAGGGTCCCGGCACTGAACCACTGTCTTCCTCTCCCAAGTCATGAATATAGAAAAGCAGTTTTGGGATCTAAGTATTTCTTGCTTGTTATAGAAAATTGGGGGTATGTATATAAGTAAAAAGAAAAAAAAAGCCATAATTTAAGTATCCAGTACAACAACCATAAATATGTACCAATTTTCCTGTCCATTTTTTCTATATTTAAGTATAATTTTTAGTTATAAACACTTTTCATATAATTTTATTCTCCCTTTTTTCTCTTAGCATTATTTCATAAGCATTCTCCTATCTGTTTATTCTTCAGAAACATTTTTATGACACCATAATATTCAATCAAGTAGATATATCCTAATTTACTTCATCATCTTCTTACTGATAGGGCCCACATGGGGTCTCATTGATAAGATGGCTCGTTATGTCGACCTCGCAAACAAAGAATAAATTCACACTGATCTCTGAGACTGACCAAATTGCCCAAATGGCATCCTATTACCTCACTGGTGCCTGTCTTCTCAAAGCTGCACAACCACCAGATTCCAGACCTCTGGCTACATGACCATCCCTTCAGAGAATTTTTCATTGGTGGGGTATAAGAAGGACAGAAAGGGAGAACACTGGTTCTCCTTAAGAGCCAGTCACCCTCTCTTTTCACTCTAATAAATTTCCTTTTCTTGCCTGACTGCCCGGCTTGCTCTCTTTTTCTCTGCACTCGCCTTGCTCTTACCATTGTGTGTATTGTTTGCTTCTAAATTTTTCAACATTTATTTTCAAAAAACTCCAAGGAAAACTCCCTTGCATAAAACTTATTTCTTTTAAAATTATTTACTTAAAATAGATTCCCAGAAGTGAAATTTTAGAGTCAAAAGGTAGGAACTAGAGTTGCCAAATATAGCATCTAGAAATGTAGGATATTCAGTTAAATCTTATTTTCAAATTATTTGTCATTATTTGAAATTCAAACTTAACTGTGAGTCCTGCATTTTATCTGGCAACCCTAGCAGGAATATTTTAAGGATTTCCATATATATATTTCCAATGCCCTTTCTTCTCTAACATGTTTCCTTGGGTTTGAAAAGAAGAGGAATGTGAGAATAATATCTAACATTTGGTAACCAACAGGACTCGATGGGCCCTTCCTGGGACAGACCCCCTCCCCCCATGTCACCACGTGCCTCTAGTTTGTAAAACGGTTCCACTCTCCCAGGCCTCCCTTGAATCACAAAAGCCTGGCTCAAGAATTAAGGACAGGGACTTCCCTGGTGGTCCAGGGGTTAAGAATCTCCTGTGCAATGCAGGGGTTGAGGGTTCAGTCCCTGGATGGGGAACTAAGACCCCACCTACCACAGAGCACTTAAGCCTGTGTGCCACCAACTCCTGATGCCTGTGCTCATGTGCCTCAACAAAAGCTCCCACATGATGCAGCGAAGATCTCAAAGCCACAGCTAAGACCCGTGCAGCCAAATAAAGAAATAAATACTACCAAAAAAGAACCAAGCAGGACTTTGTTGGGCCTTCTTGGAACAGACTCCCCTATCCCCTGCTTTAGCTCTCTCTGAAGTTCCCAGATAATAGTATCTGATGCATATTTCCTGAGTTTTTTAGATGCTAAAAGTCACCACCAAATGAAAGAAATTAACCAGTGGTACCTAAGGATTAATCACCATCAATCAACCAGAGAACTGTGCAAGAGCTGATTATGTCTCCTGGGACACCCCTCCTCTCTCACCTGGACTTTAAAAATGTTTTGTGAAATCCTTTGGGGAGTTCAAGGGTGTTTGGAGGGTGAGCCCCTCCTCCCCACCCCCATGCTGTCTCTGCTACACACTCACTGTTTGGCTTCTCTGTGTGACAAGAATAGTAGTGGTGAAACCCTGCAACCCACACTTGAACTTGCTGTGTTCCAATTCAGACCACACACCTGGTCTCAGGACTTAATGACATTCAGGTTCTTGATGTCTTGTTGCAGAAAGAATTCAGTGAGAGGCAAGGTTATAGGTAAGAAGTGGATTTATTTAGACAGAAACATACTCTACAGATAGAGTGTGGGGCATCTCAGAAGATAAGAGGCCCTGAAATATGGGGTGATTAGTTTTAGGGACTCGGTAATTTCATAGGCTAAGGAATGGGAGGATTATTCCAACTATTTCAGAGAAGGGGTGGGGATTTCCAGGAATTAGGCCACTTCCCACTTTTTGACATTTTATGACTGATCACAAACTTGTCGTGGCTCTGGTATGTCATTTAGAATGCTACTGTAAGCATATAAGGAGGCTCAATGTCTACTGGAAGTCAGAATCTTTCACCATCTTGGACCCAGCTGGTCCTAAGAAGTCTTTGTAATGTCCAGTAACTGTGGAAAATTCTAAAAGAGATGGGAATACCAGACCATTTGACCTGCCTCTTGAGAAAGCTGTATGCAGGTCAGGAAGCAACAGTTAGAACTAGACATGGAACAACAGACTGGTTCCAAATAGGAAAAGGAGTGCATAAAGGTTGTATATTGTCACCCTGCTTATTTAACTTATATGCAGAGTACATCATGAGGAACGCTGGGCTGGAAGAAGCACCAACTGGAATCAAGATTGCCAGGAGAAATATCAATAACCTCAGATATGCAGATGACACCACCCTTATGGCAGCAAGTGAAGAGGAACTCAAAGGCCTCTTGATGAAAGTGAAAGAGGAGAGTGAAAAGGTTGGCTTGAAGCTCGACATTCAGAAACAAAGATCATGGCATCTGGTCCCATCACTTCATGGGAAACAGATGGGGAAACATTGGAAGCGGTGTCAGACTTTATTTTTTGGGGCTCCAAAATCACTGCAGATGCTGATTGCAGCCAGGAAATTAAAAGACGCTTACTCCTTGGAAGGAAAGTTATGACCAACCTAGATAGCATATTAAAAAGCAGAGACATTACTTTGCCAACAAAGGTCCATCTAGTCAAGGCTACGGTTTTTCCCGTGGTCATGTATGGATGTGAGAGTTGGACTGTGAAGAAAGCTGATCGCCGAAGAATTGATGCTTTTGAACTGTGGTGTTGGAGAAGACTATTGAGAGTCCCTTGGAATGCAAGGAGATCCAACCAGTCCATTCTAAAAGAGATCAATCCTGGGTGTTCAGTGGAAGGACTGATGCTAAAACTGAAACTCCAATACTTTGGCCACTTCATGCGACGAGTTGACTCACTAGAAAAGAGTCTGATGCTAGGAGGGATTGGGGGCAGGAGGAGACGGGGACGACAGAGAATGAGATGGCTGGATGGCATCACCGATTCTGTGGACATGAGTTTGAGTGAACTCCGGGAGTTGGTGATGGACAGGGAGGCCTGGCGTGCTGTGATTCATGGGGTCGCGGAGAGTCGGACACGACTGAGCGACTGAACTAACTAACTAACTATGGCTGCATCATTCTTCAGAAGGCTGTGCCCTGCCGCTTTCCCTCCTGTTCCATTCCCTCCTCAAAGATTTTACTCCCATATTTTATGGGAAGCAGAGGGGAGATGGTATGTCTTCTGTGACCGCTTCACATCTGAGTAGGAGTGTCAGTCCTGCCTGTCAGGGAGTAAAAATCTCTGGATGCCTAATCTAGGGGCCCCAAGTCCAGGACAGCGTCTTTGTTTTGAGTTGGTATGGGCTGGAACCGTTGCATAACTATCATCTTGATGTGGAACTGTTGTAACAGCTTCCATAGCCTGTCGATGAATCTTCTTGGTGATGAAGCACTTTTTATAACAGTATCAGAGTACAAACATATCTATAAAAGTCCCCGAAAAAAAACATCTGCTTCCACTGCAGGGGACACAAGTTCACTCCCTGGTTGGGAAACTAAGGTCCTGCATGTCATGTGGCCAACAAATAAAGTAAAATAAAGCTCAAACAACCATTAGCTGGGTCCTGGGGCGAGTATGTGGGAGGGTCAGTCGTGAGCAGGGTGAAGGTAAAGCAGGCTCCAGTTGAGCAGGTAATGTATAGAGAGCAAGGGAACAGTCATCTTGGGTGGCCTAACCATACAGGGTGGAACCGGGAAAGGCTGCCCTGCCTACCAGGGACATTTTGAAGACATAGTCCCAGAAAAGAGGGCTGGGCTTGAGTCTGAAGCATATTAAGTTCTCTGTAACCTCCTCCTTATATTCTACCAAGAACTCCTTTTTGTTAATGACAAAAGCACAGTGGGAGGAGCTGGCTCTGACCTCTGTCAGTCTGGATTTGGGAAGCATCCCTGCACAGTGACACCCCACGGCCAACCCCGTCATTGTTGGGACTGTTCACAAGTGGTTCATAAAATGCATCGAACACTTTAAAGCTGCTCATAAGAAATGAATTAATCAGCACAAGGCTGAAAAAATTAGTTTCCTTTGCTGAGAAAAGATAGTGCTCCTTAATTATCGTACTGATTGAGTGAGAGGGTTTTTTATTTTTTAAGACAACAACCAGTTCTCTGAAGGCTCTGTCCTTCTACCTGCCTATAGAGGGAAGAGTCTAATTAAAATAAAGAGAAATATTAATTCTTAACAGGGTGGTTTTCCCCATATCTTTTTTACCTCTCACCTTAACCCACTGACAGCTCCAAAAATTCCCCCCAAAAGAACAAACAAATTCCCATGATCTTGATACTTTAGAGCAGTTTTAATAAACAGCTCTGGCAGCAAGCTCTGGAAGCTTCAGAGTGGATACTTCAGCTCCTTCCTTAACTCAGTGTGTCCCCCTGCTTTTACCTGCCTCTAAAGGACACTCTTGCCTCCTGCCTCAAACACTTCAGGTCCCAGAGCTGCAGGTTCCTGTGGTCAATCCAATTCTGTCCCTTCGTTGTTAGTGAAGCACAAGAGCGATGCCTGTTGGTAGTCAGGGGGATCCAAGGAGATGCTGTGAATCAACAGTTGCCTGAGTGCTTGGCATGTGGTAAGCACCGAGCAAATGTTACTACAGCAGACTGGGAGACCAGGGTCCAATATTTGGGGTGGGTGATTTTTCTGGTCCCACGCAAGTTGACAGCAAACCCGAGTGTGAAGGGCATTCACATGCTGGCTCTACCCTCCTCATTTTCCTTCTGGTATTCTGACTTGGTCTCCAGTACTGGCTATGTTCTCTACCACTGGTGGAATGGCCCTCACCGCCTGGACTGCTGTGCTTAACACCTGTGGCTGGACAAGAGCTGTGGTCCTCCTTGGACCCAGCTCCATCCTGTTCTTGAACTGATATATGTACTTCTATATCCACTAGATAACTCTTGATTCCAAGATATAGGCAGTTTAAACAAACTGACAAACAGAAGAGGGATTTTTCCCTCCAAAATGTCCCAGGTTAGGACTTCAGGCAAAGCTGGATCCAAGGGCTAGACCAGTGTCGTCGGAACTTGACCTTTGTTTCTGGACTCCTCTCTCAGGCAACCTCGGTCTTCAGATAAGATGCCCCCCAGGGGTTGCAAGATGGCTACTGGCTGAGTGAATGAGCACGCTTTGGGCGGCAGTCTGAGCGTCTGAGTTTCTACTCTTCAGCAGATAAGCTCAACTATTGGCAAGTCCCAATAGAACTCATTTTAAAAAATTAACTGGAGTGCCAGAATAGCAAAAGGAACAGAGGGAATCTGGGCATTGTTTTACAGTTTATTTAATTCACTCCTTCTGCTGGCACTTATCTAATTCATTCCCACAGCTAAAGGAAGGACTGAGCTGAAATATTAACCTCGAAGGCAGCACTGGAACACATAATGGAGCTGTGCCTGCGCACTCAGAATGGAAAGATAAAAGAGAAAGGAACTGCTGCTTCCAGGAGAAAATTAAAGGGTGTGTGTGTGGAGGGGGGTTATGGAAGCCTTTTTTCTAATGGTTCATTTTCTCTCTCTTTAGTCAAAATGATAAAAGCAAATAAATTTGTGTTTAGAATCACAGACATAGTACAAGGCCATTATATAAAGATATTATCTTCCTGGTAAAACTTCATCAGAAGTTCTTAATGTTGGAAGCAGAGAAAATGAATTTAAAATATCACAGACAAGCAGCAGAGACTATCAAAATGACAGAATATTATTAAACCTGTATATTTATCCCTTAATTTCCATCTCTGCACGGGACCCCAGCATGGCGCTGTTTCTGCACAAAGTCATTGACCACGCGGCCAGCTGAGTGGTGGGAGGGAAACCCACTTGCACAGAGCCCAAAATGCCTTTGTAGCTCGCTGTCTGGCTCTTGCTTGAAAAGCGTCCAATTTCAGAGTCTAAATAAGCAGAGAAAGGCCTGGGTGACATTTAACTGGTATTCCGTCCCTAGGTGCCACAAAGATACTGAGGGAGCTGGGGGGCAGTGATGGTAGGACACATCCCAGAGAGAAGGGGCCAGGGGGCAGGGCCAGGTGCAAGACAGACACACGGACAGGCTGTTTCTGTCTCGAGAAGTTGGGGGAGAAGGCAGAAGTTATCATCATGTGAGCATGAATTTAAAATATATGTGTGTACATATACATATATACATATATATATAGACAGAGAGAGAGAGAAACTCATGTGAAAATAGCTTATATGTGAAATTTTCCTTAGCCAGAAGGGAAAAAGCAACTTGTATGCACTCTGGAGACTCCCTAGTGTGTGCACCTCACCCAGACCACTCCCTGGCACACATATACCTTCCTTCCATCCCGCTGGCCGGTGCCCTCTAAGCTGCTTGCCTCATTTCCGAGCCAGGATCTCCTCGGGACCCCGCCCTGTCATTCAGGCTTATTCCTCTCTTCTCTCCTTCAGTGCAAATCCTGCTCCCCTTCAGCCTCACCTCCAACTCTGCCTCCTTCAGGCAACCTTCCCTGATCACTTCAAGACCACTTTGTTGAAGGTTCCTGACAAAGAGAACTTCTCTTCCAAAGTCCAGACTTAGAGCCTTGCCAACATCCATCACCAGGTCAGCTCCTGAGGGTACACTTTTCCTCCCTGCTTCAGTGAGAAGGTAACAGACAGCAGGACATTCAGGAGCAGGGTCTGTAATCAGCCACACTGGGCACCTGCCACCCACAGAATCAAACACGCTGGGCTCAATGTGTAGCCAGGAGCTAGAGCAAGGAGTGGGACCTGTCGGGCAGGAAGGGAGAGGGGAAAGGGGCTCTCGGTGAGCACACAGTCTATTTACTGAGAGTAAGCCGTGTAGAGTCTGGGCAGAGCAGAGGGCTGGGATGGGGTGGGAGACAGGAGAGAGGTTCAGAAGGGAGGGGATGCATGTATACCTACAGCTGATTCATGTTGAGGTCTGACAGAAAACAACAAAATTCTGTAAAGCAATTATCCTTCAATAAAAAAATAAGTAAAAAAAAAAACAATTCGGGGTCCACTTTAAGAAAAAGACTGTAAAATTACAAATACAAAATTTGGTGTGAAAATAAATACGTGATCAGAATTTTAAAAAAGAAAGGAATCACAACAAATAGTAGAGGCTTAGAAACTCAGGTCCCTTTTCAGATTCTTTTAGGCAATTTGTCAGAAATGCTAACATTAGACACATTTTCCAATAGCACCCTGGCTCCCCCCTGCCACCCAGAGCACTCTTCAAGCCTCAGAGACCCCCAGCAGTTGAGGGGGTCCACATTCCACAGGCTTCCCATTCGATTCACCTCTCTGGAAATAGTGCTCAGTCATCAGGGTGAAGAATGAAGGTGGCAAATCGACAAAAACCAGCCACCAACCAGATGGCTCCTCTTGTGCGTCTATCCAACATTTAAAGAAGAAATAACGCCATGCTCCACCTCTACACACAGTCTTCTAGAAAACAGAAGACGAGGGAACACATCACAGCTAAGTTTTATGAAAGCAGGAATACCTAAATACCAAAGCCAGGCAAAGATATTTCAGGGAAAAATAAGATCGTTGTTGCTATTGTTTAGTCGCTCTTGTGTCCAATTCTTGCAACCTGTAGACTGTAGCCCACCAGGCATCTCTATCCATGGGATTTCCCAGGCAGGAATATTGAATTGCCATTTCCTTTTCTAGGGGATCTTCCCTACCCAGGGGTTGGACGCGTATCTCCTGCACTGCAGGCAGATTCTTTACCACTGAGCCACCAGAGTAGCCGCTGCTCATAAAATAATTGATATATTAATTATACAAAATAATTGGTATACTTACCAGAATAGTTAAAATTAATCATAGCAACTGTTGGCAAGAATGTAAGCAACTGGAACTCTTATACACTTCTGATGGGTGTATAAAATGGTACAATCACTTTGGATAACAATTTGACAGTTTAGAAAAAGGTTAAAAATACACTTAACCTTGTAACCTAATATTTCCATTCTTGAATATTTATTCAATAGAAATAAAAACTATATATCCATACAATACTTGCACATAAATGCTTGTAGAAACTTTATCCCTAAGAGTCCCAAATTGGAAACAACGCAAGCACCCATCAACAGGTGAATAAATTGTGGCATATCCATACAGTGGAATGCTATTCAGCAATATAAAGGTACATTCTGGCAACAGTATGGAAGAATCTCAAAACCACTATGTGGAATGACAAAAGCCAGACACAGAGAGTATGGACTAATTAATTTTATTTACCTGAAATTCTAACTTGGACACACTAATCTATAGAGACACAAAGTATATTGGTGGTTGCTTGGGGCCAAGAGAGGATGGTGAGACTACAAAGAGATGTGAGGGAATCTTTCTGGGTTATGAAATATACTATATCTTGATTGGGGGAATGTATGCATTTGCATTAGTATTTGCATGTATTTGTCAAAACTTGTCAAAATGTATAAGGTTTATTTTAAATGTGAGAAAAGTAAATTAAAATGCTGAGTTTTAGACTCTTCTTTCAAATGCTTTAATGTAACTCTTGGGTGGGACCCAGGCATTGGTGTTTTTAATAATGCTCCCTTAGTGCTTCCCAGGTAAGACTTGAGAAAGGGATGGACATAGTTTGTGAAGCGTCAATCAGGTCCTATCACTGCTCCCTCAAATCTGTGTAAACCCATCCTTGTAAGTAATTCATTTGTTTGTTTTCAGTTCCCTGGGCACCCCTTGCCGCACACGGGCCCCCTCTGGCTGCGGCGGGCAGGGAGCCGCGCTCCAGCGGTGGCGCAGCGGCCTCCCGCGGCGGGGCTCCCATCATGCAGCGCGGGCTCTATGTGGGCGGGCTCAATAACTGTGGCGCGGGGCTCAGTCGCTCTGATGCGTGGACTTAGTTGCCCCGTGGATCGTGGAATCTTCCCGGACCAGGAATCTGACCTGTTTCCCCTGCACTGGCGGGTGGATTCTGAACCAGTGGACCAGCAGGGAGGTCCATCCTTTTCTGCGGCAGGAGATAGACGGGATCCAGGCTAAGCATTTACAACCAGCCTCCTGCTTTCATTTCCTGAAGAAGGAGGCACGTGGGCTTCAGGCTAGATATTCACAGTTCAGTTCAGTTCAGTTCAGTCGCTCAGTCGTGTCCGACTCTCCGCGACCCCATGAATCACAGCACGCCAGGCCTCCCTGTCCATCACCAACTCCCGGAGTACACTCAAACTCATGTCCACAGAGTCGGTGATGCCATCCAGCCATCTCATTCTCCGTCGTCCCCTTCTCCTCCCGCCCCCAACCTTTCCCAGCATCAGAGTCTTTTCCAGTGAGTCAACTCGTCGCATGAGGTGGCCAAAGTATTGGAGTTTCAGATATTCACAACCAGCTTCCTGTTCACACTTCCAGATGGAAATAACGACAAAACAAAGTAAATAGCTGGATTTTGTCTCAGCTGTCCACTTTTAAGAGGACAGTTAGGGCAGGGACAGAGATGGACCAAACCCTGTTTGAGTAAAAGATCAAAAAGTCACATATTTCCCATCCGTGGGACAAGGGAGACACTGTACATGTGCAGAAAGGCCCCTTGGGGGTCAGAAAGGAGGGGGGTGCCATCCCATAATAGGTGATGCCAAGCCAGATCTCCCCATAGGCCTCTGGGCTGGAATCCATCTTGGAAAAAGTTGTGCAGGTATGTTAGGGAAGGTGGTAGAGCAGGTGAGGTGTGGGAAAAGAAACCAAATTGGCCAAAGGCAAGCAAAGACCTGGAAGAACTGCCTTACATGAATGACTGAACTGCCTCTTCATTGTACTCCTCCTCACTGGGAGGCTTGCCCACAGTCTTTCTCCCGGGGTATATATCTCTGCCTTGAATCTTTCTTAAATGAACAAACTGTTTCTCTGTGTGCTCTCCCATGTGTTGTGCTATGTCTCTAATAGTAAACTTTGTACCTATTTTACAGTTTTTGCCTCCTTGAAAAATGCATTCTTCGATGGAGGCAAGAGCCAGGGGGATTCTGCTTCTAGCCTCAAGCCCCTGGGAAACTAGCAGCTAGAAATCCAGGTTCTCACCCAGGCTGCCCATGTCTGCGCAGAGAACCAAGATCTCCCTTCAAGCCGCCGCTCACTGCTGCCTCTCCGAGCCCGTCCCCACCTCCCTGACTCCATCCCAGAATCTGTGCCTCTCCCTGAGCTGTGGCCACGCAGCGTCGCTGTCCCCCACGCCCCCGGCCGCCTGCCGGCTCAGGCTCACACTGCTGCTGGCCGCAATGCCCTTCCTTCCACTCCCGGAGCCACTGACCTCCAGCAGGACACGTGTGCCTCCTCAGCACTGAGTAAGAGATAAAGGGGCCCCAGGCCAGGCATTTACGACTAGCCTCCTGCTTACATTTCCTGAGACAGGTAATGTAGCCCTTGCCGGTCTGGTGGCTAGGATTCCTGGTTTTGATCCAGGCTACCAGCTTCAGTTCCTGGCAGGGAATTAAGATCTTGCTTCAAAAGACCACTCACTGCTGTCTCGGAGATGAGCAAGGCCTCCCCTGATTCCTCTGAGGTCCCCTTCTGTCACCAGGCTCCTCTCCCTGTTCTCCTTCACAGTATGTATACTTTGTGAATGATCCCAGCTGTTGCTTTACAAGTTATCTACTCCCCTCCTTGGGGTCTAAGCTTCTTGAGGGTCAGAACTTTGTCTATCTTGTTCGCTGTGGTATGCTGTCACTCAGAATGGCACCAAGCACAGAGTAAATGTTCAACAGAATTGGACTAATAAACAGCTTGCCAGAGTTGTTATGAGCTAGTGAAACTAAAGGGATGGAGCTTAAGATTCACCATTAACCACTGAAGAAAAATTTGTTCAATAAGTTCTAAAATGATATGATAGGCAGCGGAAGAAACTAAATGCTTCATTTTCTTCTTTTTTTTTTATCTTGTATTTTTATAAATCTCTGCAAAGAGCAAAAATTGTCATGCTCTTCTATGGGTGCATTTGTCCAGCCAATAAACTTCCACCCCATCTTTCTCTGGGAGCTTCCCTGGTAGCTCAGCTGGTAAAGAATCCACCTGCAATGCAGGAGACCCCAGTTTGATTCCTAGGTTGGGAAGATCCCCTGGAGAAGGGAATGGCTACCCACTCCAGTATTCTGGCCTGGAGAATCCCATGGACTGTATAGTCCATGGGGTCACAAAGAGTCCAACAAGACTGAGCAACTTTCACTTTTTCACTTTTCCCTTTCTCTAAGAACCATCATACAGATCCACAGGGATGAGCCCTAAGTAGCCCTTTTATACTCTCATGGCTCTGCTTCCGTGGGGGTACAGCTGACTGGAACCAGAACTACCCATTCTATTTAGCTTTGCTTTCTTTTTCGCTTGGGCAAGTTTGAATGTTTCTATTATTTGGTTTGCTTCCCTGGCGGCTCAGAGGTTAAAGCGTCTGCCTGCAATGTGGGAGACCTGGGTTTGATCCCTGGGTTGGGGAGATCCCCTGGAGAAGGAAATGGCAACCCACTCCAGTATTCTTGCCTGGAGAATCCCATGGACAGAGGAGCCTGGTGGGCTACAGTCCATTGGTATGGGCTTCCCTCATAGCTCAGTTGGTAAAGAATCTGCCTGTAATGCAGGAGACCTGGGTTCGATCCCTGGGTTGTGAAGATCCCCTTGGAGAAGGGAACAGCTACCCACTCCAGTATTCTGGCCTGGAAAATTCCATGGGCTGTATAGTTCATGGGGTCGCAAAGAGTTGTATACAACTGAGCGACTTTCATAATTATTTGTTATAAGAAGGACCACAACTAGTCAAGCATGTATTACTATAATGATAAGAAAATAGTACTTTAAATTAATTTAATAGTAAATTAAATAATAATTTAATTTACATACAAACACTTTCAAAATGAGTGCATATTTACAACCAGAATGTAAAGAGAGGTCTACTTGTTGTACCTATTCAGCCATGATGGGCTTTCAGGATCTCTCCCTTCTTCTCTCCCCATTGCATCTTCATATGAACCCACCCCACCTCTACTTATTTACTGGACTTCCTGATCCCAAGGCCCTCAGGAATTTCTGATGTCCTAACCGAGGCCATCGTTAAGACTGGGGGTGCTGGTGGAAACATGGGTGACTGTGTCCTGGGTCATCCTAGCCATGCATGTAGGGACAACAGTGCCTTATGCTCGCTCAGCTCTAATATGAGCTGTGACATCATTTTCCAAGCTATTGCCACCTCAAGTCACAAGGGAACCTCTCTAGGGGAGGAGGAGTGGTTGGTATTCAATTTCCCTCATGCACTTCTCAAGAGCCAAGCTCCCAAGTTCAAAGACATCTATCATGGTGAGTGATGGATTGTATTTCAGAGCAGGTTGGCAGCAGGAGGGAACTGGATTCAGAAACAGCCATCTGGCTTTCGCAACTGTGTGCCCTTTGCCCTGCTCAGCATCAAGCCAGCTGTCACCTAATCTAAGTGCCCACAGCAGCAGAACCTGCCCTCATGCCTAGTCCAGACGAGCCTCCTCTGAGGTCTGCAGAAGGCAGTCATCAAGCCAGCAAGGACTCCTTCAGCCTGATCATAAGAAGGAGGTGGGGCTGAGCACAGAGACCCTTTAGAGAGCTTACTGTGGCCTGAGCACAGGGAAACAGGCTGAAATAAGCAAAATACTCATTCATTCATTCAAAAACTCATATTTTTTGATGCCTACTAGACATGAGCACTGGCAAACTTACTTCCCATTGCAAACTGGGAAACCGTCGATCTCCAGAGTCTGGGGTCAGACCTTGGCTCCGTCACCTGCTAGGTGTGTAGGGTGAGCTTAGCAGTGTGTGCATCAGCACCTTCCCTCTCCAAGACTCCATCTTCTCATCCATAAATCTGGAACAATAATAACACTCACAGAGCAGTGGTGACTGAAATGTCTGAAAGGTGCCTGTGACTAGTAAATGTCACTACTATTAACTGCTGCTGTTCTTTCATTTAGTTAATTTTGCAGGCTGTTACTATTTTTACTCTATCCATGCATTCTTTGGGCTTCCCAGGTGGCGCGAGTGGTAAAGAACCTGGCTGCCAGTGCAGGAGACCTAAGAAGACGCAGGCTGGATCATTGGATCAAGATGATCCCCTGGAGGAGGGCATGGCAACCCACTCCAGTATTCTTGCCTGGAGAATCCCGTGGACAGAGGAGCCTGGCAGACTACAGTCCATGGGGTCGAAAGAGACACGACTGAAGTAACTTAGCGCACTCACAAGCACAGGCACTCTTTATTCAGATGCATTTCTCTGGACATTTTTAAAGCCTGATCAAATGGCATGGTATTCCACACGATGCATTCTAGTAGCCCTAACAGTCACTGATTACACACACCAATGAGGATTGTTCCTATTTGTGTGTGATCTCCTCTTGTGCCCAGGAGTGTGTCTTCTGGGTCATTCAGAGTCTCACAAATGCAGCAGCCCAGAACCACCCATATGGCAGAAGCTCAGCTCACAGGCCGCATTCTTCCACTTTATGAGCAGACTGGGAGGCAGCCAGTGCAAACGCAGTTTGTAGGACACCTGGGAGAGACTGAGTCTGCTTACTGCTTAGCACAGAGCGAAAGAGGCAATGACAGCACTTGCCACTGACAAGCAACGTCATTCTCTATTGTGCTTTCAGAAACACCTTGCAGGGCGAGGCTCTGGAATACATCGAGTTATATGTGCTCCAAAGAAGCTTAGAGGAGCAAAGAATGTTTAGAGGGTATGATTTGGCCATTTATCACAATGAACCCTAAAAGGAGAAGAAACAACTTGTGAGAAGTGATCAAAGAATTAAATTATACAAGAACAATACAAAAGTTTTTAACTCTGTGTGCGTGCATGCACACATGTGTGCATAGACAATGATAGAGTATGAGACCAGAGCAGACACTGTGCCCCAACTGCACACTCAGCTACTGACCACAGCAGCTCACATTTATGCAGCCTAACTTGTGTGGCAGACACTGTACTAAATTATTTCCACGAACATTACTTCGTTTAATAACCTCAACATGTAATGCATGTAGAGCACTTCACCCACTGGTACCAGGAAAGGGCTCCACTCCACCTGAGACCCCGCCTCTGTTGTTTTGCTCTTGTTTCTATTTTGGTCCCTGTTTCCAGATGAGCGAACTGGAGCTCAGAGGTGTCAACTGACCTGCCCTTGTTTTTTGGTTGCAAAACCAGGTCTCAGATCTGGGGGGGGGGGGGGGGGGGTAGCGGTGTGTGTGTGTGTGTGTGTGTGTGTGTTCCAATGTAAAAATAAAAATAATGGAAAATTGCCAGATACTGTAGTGGGCCCTGTCACCTGTTCACTCACTAACTCCTGTTTCCTTCTCTTAGCTTACAGATCAGGACACAGTGACATAGAGGCCTAAAATAGTTTCCCCAGGGTTACAGAGCAAGGAAGGTATGGAGCTGAACCCCTCCACTGACTGCTGGGCATGATTCCAAAGCCCTCCCCGCTCAGAGTGATCATTGCCTGGACTTGTTGGGCTACTCACCAGTAAAGTGGTAAGCTTGGTTCAGAGCCATCCAGAAGCCTGAAGAAGCTATGCATGTGGAAGTGCTTTGTCAGGAACACAGTGCCTTGCAACTGTCAGAGGTCCTGCCTAAGGAGTCTGAGTCTGACATCTGGACAGTCACAAAGGTCCGGTCCACTGCCCTGTCCCCTGGAGGATGTCTAGGTCCCAAAGTCACCCAGGAAAAAAAGCTTTCATTCCAGAACCAGAGAGAAAGGGGAGGCTTCCTGGGGAAAGATGACGAAGGTTGGAGGTTGGTTTTCTGCCCTGGACCCCCATTCTCCATGCCAGCTATAACTCCACCTCCAGGTACCTCCCTGGAAGCTGGATATTCTCAAGCAACCAGGATGTAGTCCAGCCAGGGAGGGATGCAATTGGCCCTCGGGACCTCTTCTGCGTCTACGGTCAAGGCTGCAGCTGTCAGCAAACAATCCGTACTTTCCCTTCTTTTTGACAGTGCCTGAGGTCCAGCCATTCCACACTTCACCGCTCACTCCTGCTGCCAGTGACAACACTAGCAACCAAAGCATAATCCCAAGCCTCCAGGGTGAAGGAAGAGGAAGCCATCAACTTGAATGTCAACCGCATTCCTTGTGAGCTACAGAAACAAAGAAAATGTCCTTTGAGGAAAGTCTTGCCAGCTGAAAGCGGAACTCCGCTCCCTTGTCCAGCTGCACCTCCTGTGAGGACTAAGCAGTCCTCACAGTCTCCATTTCCCCAGTGAGGAAACAGAAGAAAAGTGTTTGCCCAAGACCCACCACTAGTCAGTCCCTGAGCCCAGGCTGCCCTGCTCCAAAGGACCCATGCTTTCTGCTACGTAGATGTTTCACAACACCACCTCCCAACTCTCCCCTACCATGCCTTTTATTTAAGTAAAAACAATATTTGTGTTATCCTGAAAATTACACCCTGGGGAGAGCATCTTTTGATGGAGATGTGCTGCATACCGAAGACAGCACCCTCCTTCCGCGAGCTGGCAATGAGATATGAACTTTCTCACTGGTGTGTCATATAAGGTCAGCCCAGGCTAGCTGCTCACAAAGGAATTCCCCAGAGGCTATTACAGCTGCACTTCTAGACTTTTGAGCAGGGAGATTTCTGCCTTTGTGTCTATGGGTGTATTAATTAATCATTCCTTTAACACCAGCTGTGTCTACACACATTACTATAACAGTCAATCTAGTCTTAAAAGTAAGCTAATTTAAACAAAGGATACAATGGATTTTTTTAAACCAAATTAGCTAAATCTTTGTTTTAAAATAGAATCAATCTTAATAACAGAGAGAAAGTGAATGTGAAAGTCACTCAGTCATGTCTGACTCTTTGTGACCCCATGGACTATAGCCTTCCAGGCCCCTCTGTCCATGGAATTTTCCAGGCCAGAATACTGAAGTGGGTAGCTGTTCCCTTCTCCAGGGGATCTTCCTGTCCCAGGAATTGAACCAGGTCTCCTGCACTGCAGGCAGACTCTTTACCAGCTGAGTTACCAGGGAACCCCATAACAGAGTTCGGTCAAACCCTCAGTGAGGCCAAATTCTGAAAAGGCAGTATTATTCATTCATGCCTTCAATAGATGTGACAGCAGCTGAGCTGGGGAGTGGGTCCTGGATGAGAGACAGCAAGGGCCCCTAATGTTATGTGAGAAAGAAGACATAAACAAACCGCCCCCCCCCCGGAAACCACAGGGCAACACCAAAGAGCACACCACACGCGCGACAGGACGCCTGCTCCTCACTCCCATCGTACCTCCTAGACAGCAGGAAAAGTAAACAGGTACCCATTGTAGAGGCCACGAAAGAGAGGTTTCTCAGTTAGCAAACCTGAAGAGCCTTGGCAGGAGAGGCAGAACTCACGCCTTGAGTTACCATCAGGTGCGGAGTTCATTAAAACAACAGGGGGAGGACTTCCCTGGCAGTCTATGGCGAAAACGTCATCTTCCAATGCAGGGGGTGCAGGTTCGATCCCTGGTCAGAGAGCTAAGACCCCACATGATTTGTGGCCAGAAAACCAATACAAACAGAAGAATTTGTATTTGTATTTGTATTTGTTGTAACGAATTCAGTAGACTTTAAAAACAGTCCACATCCAAAAAACCTTTAAAAAAAAATAAACAGGAGCGGGGCTCTAGGGAGGGAAGAGAAGACTCTGGTCAGCGTCACCAGGGACATGAGATGGTGAGTGAGCAGTTTTTGACTGTAATCCTCCTAAATATAGAGTGTATAATGATACAGAAAATTTAGGCCAGTATCTGGCTTTTCACTACATATAAAGAAAGGAATTTTTAAATAATTATCTCCTGTCTAAAGACTGTGACAGATATAACTAGCTAAAAGGATGGATTGTTTTCAAAGACTAATTAAATGATGAAGCTATTGATGCTATGAATCACTCTCAGCTGCCATTAAAGCAGCCTTCAGATGCCTTGTGGGAGGCCCAGTTTCATCCATCTTGAGGCTGCTGATTGACCTTGTGCACAGCCCTGGCAGCCAGGTCATCAAGCTCACACCTAGGCTGTGTTCCTTGCAGGCGATGCTGTTGTTGTTGTTCAGTCGCTCAGTCGTGTCCGACTCTCTGCAACCCCACGGACTGCAGCGTGTCAGGCCTCCCTGTCCATCACCAAGTCCCAGAGCTTGCTCAAACTCATGTCCATTGAGTCGGTGAAGCCATCCCACCATCTCATCCTCTGTCGTCCCCTTCTCCTCCTGCCTTCAATCTTTCCCACCATCAGGGTCTTTTCTAATGATTCAGCTCTTCACATCAGGTGGCTGAAGTATTGGAGCTTCAGCTTCACCATCAGTCCTTCCAATGAATATTCAGGATTGATTTCCTTTAGGATTGATTGGTTTGATGTCCTTGCTGTCCAAGGGACTGTCAAGAGTCTTCTCCAAAAACACAGTTCAAAAGCATCAATTCTTTGCCGCTCAGCCTTCTTTATGGTCCAACTCTCACATCCATACATGCCTACTGGAAAAACCATAGCTTTGACTAGACGATCCTTTGTCAGCAATGTCTCTGCTTTATAATATGCTGTCTAGGTTTGTCATAGCTTTTTTTTATCAAGGAGCAAGTGTCTTTTAATTTCATGGCTGTGATCACCATCTGCAGTGATTTTGGAGCCCAAGAAAATAAAGTCTGACACTGTTTCCATTATTTCCCCATCTGTTTGCCATGAAGTGTAGGACCAGATGCCATGATCTTGGCTTTTTGAATGTTGAGTTTTAAACCAGTTTTTTCACTCTCTTCTTTCACTTTCATCAAGAGCCTCTGTAATTCTTCTTCACTTTCTGTCATAAGGGTGGTTTTATCTGCATATCTGAGGTTATTGATATTTCTCCTGGAAATCTTGATTCCAGCTTGTGCTTCTTCCACCCCACCATTTCTCATGACGTACTCTGCATAGAAGTTAAATAGAGTGACAGTATACAGTCTTGACCTTCTCTTTTCCCAATTTGGAACCAGTTCATTGTTCTATGTCTGGTTCTAACTGTTGCTTCTTGATTTGCAGACAGGTTTCACAGGAGACAGGTAAAGTGGTCATTTCCCAGAGTTTGTTGTGATCCACACAGTCAGACTTTGACAGAGTTAATGAAGCAGAAGTGGATGTTTTTCTGGAATTCCATTGCTTTTTCGATGTTGGCAATTTGATCTCTGGTTCCTCTCCCTTTTCTAAATTCAGCTTGAACATCTGCAAGTTCTTGGTTCATGTACTTTTGAAGCCTAGCTTGGAGAATTTTAAGCATTACTTTACTAGAATGTGAAATGAGTACAGTTGTGTGGTAGTTTGAACATTCTTTGGCATTGCCCTTCTTTGGGATTGGAATGAAACCTGACCTTTTCCAGTCCTGCAGCCACTGCTGAGTTTTCCAAGTTTGCTGGCATATTGAGCGCAGCACTTTCCCAGCATTGTCTTTCAGGCCGTGTAATTGTGGTCTGGTTCCTAACGTCCTGAGTCTCGGTGCTCTCCTCTTTAAGATGGGGATAGATATCGTCGCCTAAGATTAAGGTCAGGCACGAGATGCCACAGTGCTACTGTCACACACGGGCTTCCCTGGTGTGAGCCAGTGGGAAAGAATCCACTTGCCAGTGCAGGAGACAGAGGTTCGATCCCTGATCTGGGAAGATCCCACGTACTGCAGAGCAACTAAGCCCATGCACCACAACTACTGAGCTTAAGCTCTAGAGCCGGGAGCCACAACTCCTGAGCCCACAAATCTAGAGTCCATGTTCTGCAACAAGAGAAGCCACCACAACGAGACGCATGCACATCACAGCTAAGAGGTGTCTCCGCTAACCACAATTAGAGAAAGCCAGAAGGCAGCAACAGAGACCCAGCATAGCCAAAAATAAAATAAAATTTTAAAAAATCAATCACACAAGCCTGGGATGGATGTTGTTTGCCCGTGCAGCAGTCAAGCGCAGTGAGTCTACCACCTCTGGACTTTGCTGGAGGAGGCACAGAACCCCACAGGAGGGAGGAGGTCTCCAGCCTCTGGGGCCATCACATCTTGCAGGCTGTGCTCCTGAATGCGCCCACACTTTTAAAAGATACCTGTTGTGAGGGCCTTTGGAGGATGGAAGATCCCAGGTCTGTCTGCCCTCCTCCTTCTTTACCTCTCCTTTCACGTAGGTGGGAACATGGTCCTTCTCTCTCCTGGGGTCCATGTGTCCAAAGGGCTTTGTTGGTCAGGGGTTGCTCCCACTTTTGAGCAAGTTCTACATTTTAGCTCCCACATTTCTGTGACCTATGTGCAAAACAGTGTCCCTCTCACCTTGCTATTCCACCTCCTTGGTGTGCTTTGGGCTCTCTGAATTCTTGTAAGGCTCTGTCCCTGGTGGCTGATGCTGCAGGGTAGCTTGTCATCCAGTGACCTGACTTAGCAAGCAGCTCCCAAGTGTGCACTCCCTGGGGCAAGCCTCTCCATTTCTCCCCTCCACCCTCCTAACAGGTCAAGTTCATGACCAGCCCACAGCAGGTACTCAAAGAAAGGATTAAATCATCATGCACAGAAAGAGTTTGAATCTCTTCAGTGCCCAGGGATCTGCCTCCAATCACCCATCATCTTTAAATAGAGGCTCCCCAAAGTCAAATACTCCATCTCCACGTGGTCCAATTCCACTGCCCTGCTCCTTAGCATGGCCATGATTAACCAATATCGCACTAGCTGTGCAGCTCCAGGCTGGGAGCACACGGAGCCCTGGAGACAGCCCCTAGTGGAGAACTTGTCACTGTCACCCTGGCTGCTCCTCCTCCCACCATATGCCCTAGTTCAGCAAAGCCTGCACCACTCAGCAGGACCTCCTCCTCCACCAACATCATCCCTGAGGACCTGAGCTCCTCCCAGAGCTTCTTCTAGGAAGTCTGGCCACCCTGAGTCAGTTCCCAGGGAACAACTCCGTTCATGTTTTAATGTGAAGATGCCCCCAGCCCTGTGATTAGGGCAGCACCCTGTTTACACCTGGAGTGCCTCACCTGGCGATGGAAGCTCCGCAGTTCTGGAACCCAGGACTGGCTCTTATCTGTGTCCTGTGTGACCTTGGGCAACACTTGTGTCCTCTCTGGTACCTGGAACTGTGTTTCATTTCTCAGAGTTATTAGGAGGTCACATGGGCTGTGGCTTCGTGTCGCTGGGCAAACACTTATCTTAGTCAGGGCATGCAGGAGCCAGCAGACAGACAAGGCACCAAAACCCTGGCAGTCAGATAAAAAAAGTGGAATAAGCTGGATGGTGATAAAGACTCTGAAGGACATCTAGAGTGGCTGGGGTACTCAGGGTAGCCATCCTGAAGAGGAGGCATGCACCCAAACTTCACGAAAACCAGGAGAACCAGTCAGCCAAGGAAAAGCTTGAGCTATTGTTTTCCAAACAGAAGGAACAGCATGTGCAACAGCCCTGAGGCAGGAATGAGGTCAGCACGCTCTGGAGACAGAACTGACTGGCCAAATTTCCAAGCACAAATGGATAGAGAGGAGAAGAAGCTAGAATATATAGGGCCTCTGAACCATGGAAGGAACTTCAGATTTAGCTGAGTGTGCCTAGTAGAGGAATACAGTCTGATATAGGATGTAAAAGATCCCTCAGCTATCCAGCGGGCAGTGAGGGACAGGACTTGATGAAGGCTATACAAAGATCTCTCCACTGCAAGCAGTGGTCTTGAGGGTGACATGTGTGGAAGCAGAGAGATCATTCAGAAATTGTTGCAAACAAGTGCTGGGGGTGACTGTGGAGACGGGGAGAGGTGGACCATTCCAGAGAGTGCGGCTTGTGGAGGAAGTGGACTGGGAGTGCGGAGAGGGTGGCAGGGAAGAATCGAGGGGACGTGAGGTGTCCAGCGTAAGCAAGTCAGCAAGCAGCGGTCTCGCCTGGGGTCGCCCTGCAGGACCACACTCCTCACCACAGTGTCAGGTCATCCAGTCCTCCCGCACGTAGCCTCGGGGAAGGGCCTCTCCAGGGTGGAGCATCACAGATGGGATGAGCAGCAGAGAGAAATGGTGCTCACTCCACTTCTCTAGCAGCCAGTTCCTCTGCTTTGAGAAAGCAGAATTGCCTTCTTTCCTTTCCTTTTCTGCCTGGAGGAAAGCATTCCTGTGAGGGCCCAAATGCCCAGAACTGTGACACACTCTGGTTCTCAGTGCCTTGCTGGAATGCTGAACAGTCTTTATGGACAGAATTGACGGTCATGTCAGCAGTGGCAGTGTTCACAGAACATGCTGTTATGTTACAAGGAGAAAAGGAAAGTGGTGAGGAGACAGCTCTGAGAGAGCTGTGGAACACGTGAGGGCCTGGAGACCAGTGGAGACAGCTCTCCCTCTGCTGGGCCCTGCGCAGACCCCTGGGGCCTGCTGGACTCCCAGAACAAGGAGCCTGTTGGGTTTTGTGTTCTGTGGGAAACGGGGAGGAAAGACATTCAGTGCCATGCTGATACTGCAAAGACGCTTTTCTAAACCACAAGAGAGGAAACCAAAGGCCCCAGGGAGCCTGGAATCTGACCTCCTGGGGAGGTGTTGGGCCATCCTGGGAGCAGATTCACAGCCTCTCTGGACTCAGCATATAAGAGAATTAAGGAAGAACTGCTTGACAAGGTGGTGAGCTCCCTCTCAGTGAAAGCTGGATATTCCAGGGATGCTTCTGCAGTGCACTTGGAGCTGCTGCCCTCCTTGGACAGCTGTGCACCTAGGCATCCCCTTGGGCCAACCTGGGCTAAGAGCCGGGAATGCAGGGTAACAGGAATCTCTGCTTTCAGTTATGGGAGAGAGAGAAAATAGAGAAAAAGTAAATCGACAAGACAAACGTCCTGAAAAACCAATAGCGGCTGTTGTGATAGACTCTGGGGCAAGGAGTGGGTGTTCCAGAGCAGGGAGCTAAGGCCCACTGGCAGAGAGGATCAGCCCTGGGAAGTCCTGGAGCAAATGCTCCTGGAGGGGCAGCTGTTCCAGAGGCCTGAGGTGGCACATTTGGCCATGATTCCCAAATTCTTACGGTTAACAAGGACAAGATGCTGAGATGACATCTAGGTATCAGGGTTTGGGGGGAGGGAGTTGGTCAGCTCTTCCTGAGGTCATTTCCCAGAACTGAGGCATGGCTAGTGCAATGCTTTTGGAGGCCATGGAAAGCCTAACCCCATCACCTTGCCCTGTGGGAGAGGATGAGCTCCTTCCTCTCTAAATCCAAAGGAAGAGTTGTGGCCTTATCGAGGGACATGTGGCCTGGAAGGAATCTCTCCAGGTGGGATCTCAGTCTGGCAGGCTGGGTGGAGAGTGTGGGTGTGAAGCTGCAACTGACAGCCAGGAGGCCAGCAGAACATGCGGCGGTGGGGGGGAGGGGCGGGGGGGCTCACATGGTCGGTGTCATCAGCCTAGCGTCCGTGGATCTGCCTGGTGGGAGAGTGGCTTTGTCCTTCACCTCCTCTTTGCTAGCACTGCCAGTTCTCACCCTGCCCATATGCTGGATTCTTATTTTAGGTACTGTGACAATTCTTTAAATAGCCATCAAAGAGAAAAAGATAAGCCCTCCCCAGTGGCACTGAAGTGAGGGTCACAAGAGGGTGAAGCCTCAGCACTCCTGCTACAAGGGCCCTACTGTATTTCCCTCACACTTGTAACATAAGCAGAATTTTCAAGTTGAAAGACTGAAAACTGTTTCAGGATTTCATGAAGACCCTGCATGCAAGCACGTTGGCAAAAAGTGTCCCCAAAAAACTATCACAAAGCAGAATATTTTTAAATGCCCTAAAATGGCAGAGAATGGACGCAGATTAACAATTCTGTCAGGAGGAAAACTTAGATCAACAGCTGACATAGAAAATGTTTGTAACGACAGGAATCAAATCGTTGCCTACAAGATCATGTTCATGGTGAGCATGCCTAGGAATAGAGGCCACAGTGAATGCCCAGGGACTTGAAAATGTTAAGACATGGGTTGGATCTGAGTCAATAGAAATCTCTTGCCCTCTCTCCAGGAATGAGAGGGATAAGAATCCCTCAGCCACATGTCCATCATCAGGACCTTGGTCAGGAATCCACTGGCTCTGGTGACCCATCCCTATCTACAGATGGACAGATTTTTCATCTCACCCAGAGGGGCTTTCCTCCTCTATTGTCATCTAGAGGGGATTTCCTCCAGACTGAGGCTCAGGGAGATTCTAGGCATTAAACATAGCCAGGTACACCTCAGCTCCTGAGCCAGAAAGATGGTGATGGAGACAATTTCTCCAGAGCCCAAGGGTGTCTCTCAAGGGTGTTGCATTAGTTTTCAATTGCTGTTTAACAAATTGCCACAAGCTTGGCAACTCAAAACAACACCTATTTATTATCTCATAGGATGTGTCAGGAATCTGGGCACAGCTTAGCTCCGTCTTCTGCTGAGGGTCTCACAGGCTAAAATCAAAGCTCAGTCAGGCTTTGATCTCCTCTAGAACTTGTCTTCCTCAAGCTCATTCAATTGGTTATCAGAATTCAGTTTCCTAAGGCTGTAGGACTGATGTCCCCATTTTCTTGTTAGTCGTCAGGTCAGCCAGGACCACTCTCAGCTCCTGGGATCACCCTCAATTCCTGGCCATGGGACCCCCATAGTTCCCAGTTTTGATGTCTGCCTTCTTCCAACCCAGCAGAAATGGGTCTCATACTTCAGATCTCCTTGAATTCCCTGTCTCTGACCTCTGGACCAGATTCATGTTATTAGGTCAAGCCCACTTGAATAATCTCCCTTTTGTTAACACAAGGCAACCGATTAGTAACTTTAATCATATCTACAAAACCACTTTAGTTAGGCCACATAACAATCACAGAAATGATACCCCATCATACCACCAGGTCCCCCACACTCAGGGGAAAAAAGGCATGAATACTGGGGGCAAGAATTTGGGGAGCCACCTTGGGATTCTGCTACTACAAGCATCCCCTTCAAGCTCACAGTACAAGACACAGCAGGCTCCTCAGCAGCCTCAAGTCAGCAAGGCAGCCATTGACAGAATCCCAGAGACCCCGGGGCTGCAAGAAACTTCCTCCGGTCATCTCAGCAGTGATGGAAATCACAATAAAAGGTAATTTCCCTACAATTAACTGGCTTTTCTTCAAGGAACTGAAAGCTTAAATTCTCCCAAGGCTGATCACTGAGCCCTTTTCATCACTGGGGTAAAAGTATAGGTTCCAAAGTCAGCTGGGTCACGTAACAGCTGTGCAGTCTTGGGCACAGTAACAGCTGTGCAGTCTTAGTTTCTTTGTTTGTTTTTATTATAAATAGGGCTTCTCTGGTGGTTCGGTCAGTAAACAATCTGCCTGCAATGAGGGAGACCCAGGTTCAAGCCCTCGTCCAGGGAAGATCCCCTGGAGAGGGAAATGGCAACCCACTCCAGTATTCTTTCCTAGAGAATTCCATGGGCAGAGGAGCCTGGTGGGTCACATGGGGACCCACAGTTGATAGGGTTGCAAAGAGTCAGACACAACCGAGTGGCTAACACACACACACATAAAATAGGGACAAGATTAGCCTTACTTCATAGAATCATTTTGAAGATTGACTGTACTAACCCATTTCAAACAGTACAATGCCTGGCACAGAGCAAACTGCTGATACATCAAGTCTCCAGGGAAATATGAGTGTGTGAGCTCATGTATATGTAGATGGAAGAACACGAGGCCCAGATTAAGGAGGTTTGGTCCCAGACTCAGCTCAATCCTCGAGAAAGGGTCTGGTAAATATTTTCTCCCATTCCATGGTAGCAACCACCATTTTACTCTGTGCTGCAGTATGTTTGACTATTTTAGTTTCCATGTGTAGTATCATGTAGTATTTGCCAAAAGGGGAATTGAGAAGATATTGATCCAACAATACATAGTTTTAGTTATGCAAGGAAATAAGCCCTTGCATAACAAGGACTTATTTCCTTATTGATTATCTATTGTATAGCACACAATAGTCATGCAATAGTCATGTATGGATGTGAGAGTTGGACTTTAAAGAAAGCTGAGTGCTGAAGAGTTGGAGAAGACTCGAGAGTCCCTTGGACTGTAAGGAGATCAGTCCTGGGTGTTCACTGGAAGGACTGATGTTGAAGCTGAAACTCCAGTACTTTGGCCACCTGATGCAAAGAACTGACTCATTAGAAAAACCCTGTGGCTGGGAAGGATTGAGGGCAGGAGGAGAAGGGGATGACAGAGGATGAGATGGTTGGATGGCATCACCGACCCAATGGACATAGGTTTGAACAAGCTCCAGGATTGGTGATGGACAGGGAAGCCTGGTGTGCTGCAGTCCATGGGGTTGCAAAGAGTCAGAAATGACTGAGCGACTGAACTGAACTGAATGTATAGCAATGTGACAATAGTTAACAATACTATATTATATATTTGAAATTTGCTAACAGGGCAGATCTTAAGTCCTCTCACCATACACATACACATATATAAGGCACCTGGATACGCGGCTAGGTCAAGGCCCTTCCACTGTCTGGATCTCAGTTCCTCTATTTGTGAAATGTAAATTGTCTCTAAGAGCAGATGCATTTCTAAAGCTGCCCATTCCATGCAGAGAGCATTCAGAACTTTGACTCTCACTGGATTTAATCATTTGTTCACTTACTTTGTACATGTATACTGTATCAGTCAAAGTTCTCCAGAGTAACAGAACTAATAGGATGTGTATATTAAATATATATGTATGTGTGTGTGTATGTTAGTCATTCAGTCATCTCTGAGTCTTTTCAACTGTATGGACTGTAGCTTGCCAGGCTCCTCAGTCTGTGGAGTTTTCCAGTCAAGAATATTGGAGTGGGTCGCCATTTCCTTTGAACCTGTCTCTGGCGTCTCCTGCATTGCATGCAGATTCTTAACAGCTTGAGCTACCAGGGAGGCCCAACATATATATATATATATATATATATATATATATATATACACACATATATGACTGAGGGGCTTCCCTATAGCTCAGATGATAAAAAATTTTTCTGTAATGCAGGAGACCAGGGTTCGATTCCTGGGTCAGGAAGATCCCCTGGAGAAGGGAATGGCAACCCACTCCAGTATTCTTGCCTGGAGAATCCCATGGACAAAGGAGCCTGGCGGGCTACAGTCCATGGGGTCACAAAGGGTCGGACACGACTGAGTGACTAACACTGCTACACTGCTACTACTAAATAAATGACTAAAAAATAGCGCAACCTAAAAGTTAAGAGCCAGGTTTTATTTGGTGGGAATTTTAGGACTCTAACTTGGGAGACAGCATCTCAGGTGACCCCCAGAGAGCTGACTCTGAGGAGGTGGGGAAGGAGCCAGGCTATGCATAAGTTTGTAGCAAGGGGCAGGTAATCTGAATTTTAAAAGATTACTGTTAATTAAAAGAAACCTAAATCTCTCACATGAAGAGATTTAGTGACATTCTAAGTATGGGAAGATGCAAGCATCTGGGCTTGCTGAAATCATTTCTTTCATATGCATCTCAGCTATCTGAGGCCAATCCTATTTTTTTATTCTTTACATACTAATTTCTTGTTTATCGTAAGAGATGGTGCAAATGGCGGATGGCCACCTCTCCCATCCTCCCAGCTCCTCAGTGCTTATCAGGGAGTAAGTAGTTAATGGCTTCCAAATGGCTGACTTTGTTTTATCTGGGCTCAGAAATTTGTATTTGGAAAAGGCTTGTTAACCGGTAGAGGTAGAGCAGAAAGCATTTTATTTCACATATTTATATATTTATACTTATGTGTAGATGTGTATATTATATGTGCATATATATAATATGCACATGCATGAATGTGTGCATGCTAAGTCACTTCAGTCATGTCCAACTCTTTGCAACCCTATGGACTGTAGCCCACCAGGCTCCTCTGTCCAAGGGATCCTCTAGACAAGAACACTGGAGTGGGTTGCCATGTCCTTCTCCAAGGGATCTTCCTGACCCAGGGATCAAACCCACGTGTTTTAAGTCTCCTGCATGGCAGGTGGGTTCTTTTCCACTAGTGCCACTTGGGAGGCACATATAATATATACATCTACACATAAATATATATATATTCATATATATATATATATGTAATTAGGGATAGAATAAGGAACTGGCTCACAGTTATAGAAACTGAAAAATCTAGACCCAGAAAAGCCAGCAGCAGATAAGTCAGGTTAAGGGCAAGAATTCTTTCTTACTCAGTCTTGTTCCATTCAGGTCTTCAATGGATTAGATGAGGGCCACCCACACTGGCAATTTACTTTACTCATTTTACCTATTCAAGTGTTAATCTCGTTCAGAAACACCCTCACAGACACATCCAGAATCTTGTTTGACCAAAATTCTGGGCAATCCATGACCCAGTCAAAGTAACACAAAAAATTAACCACCACACACATTTTATGTGATTTTGAATTCATAAAAAGCCCAATTTTTAAAGATTAAAAAAGTAGGAAAATGTCCTTAGTCACACCCATGGAGCCTGCATTTGACAAGACTATAATCTTTAACCTGAAGAGCCACCATTGCAGCCTTTCCATCACTCTTTGGAGACCTTGCTTCTATTGTCTTGAATCACACAGTTCTTGAGTCTTCTAAACTGAAGTAATCCTCAGTGAGGTGAGTGGATGTGATCCCAGACTGTATGTAGCTTTTAACTGTTCAGCCAAAGTTTCTGACTTAGCACATTTCCATCAGTTTTATTTGCTAAAATCAAGGATATCTGTAATAATCCCAGCTGACCTCCCAAAGTCAGGCTGATAAAAATATTAATGTCAACTCCCTGCAGCCTGGCAGAGAGCAATACCCAGCTTGACAAACAAAAAAAATGTCTGCTGAAGACTGGAGAACCCATATTAATGAAGAGCTTCATCAGTGAAAGTCACCTTTGGGGCAGAGCTGCCGCAGGCTGAAGCCTCGTCAGAGGCTCAGCTGCTGTTCTGGTGAGATCTTCTTGTCCATCAGAATCAGGTAGATGTGTCTGCCTAGCTGATCCCCATCTTTGATAATGTGCTCTGGCTTGCATGCGAGGATCACCCACACACCTCTTAAGTTTTTCTATTCTCCCTGCAAAGGTGTCCTCCTGTTAGCATCTATCAGTTATCTCCAGCTGTGACAACAGCAGCTTTGGGCCCCTGAGAATACAAAGCTGTTCCAAATAAGAGTAAAGGGCTATTTCTAGGGCTCCCAGTCTTATGACCCTTGGCTTCATTCAGCCCTAGAGTGTGTTTATTTGCTCTGCATTGTTTGGCTCCTGCAGTTCTTTCAAGACAACTACCAAGTGGAGCTTGTGTGACTCACAAGACAAGCAGCTCAGCACCTGCTGTCTAACTTATGTCCCTCTGTAAGTGTTTATGCTTCTTTTCTGGGCACTGCAGGCTTTGAGTTTGTAGCTCCTGGTCTAACTGAAGCCATGACAGAGTGAGGCAAGTGCTAACATCCTAACAGCATAGACGCGTGTCTCATAGCCGGGGCGGGGCGGGGCAGCTTCACCGCCAGTCTCCGGACTCCTACTCTAGGGCTCACTGCTTGGCCCCCTCCAATTGCATCTCTCCCCCTTTAGATTTTTTTTTTAATTGAAGTATAATTGACATACATTTTTTTTCAGATGTACAACATAATAATTCGATATTTGTATATACTGCAAAATGATCACCACAGTTAGTCCTGTCAATATCTGTCACCACACAAATTTCTTTTCTTGTGATGAGAACTTTGAAGATTTACAGTCTTGGCAATTCTCAAATATGCAATGCAGTGTTGTTGCCTGTGATCACCATGCTGTACATTACATCCCAGGACTATTTTCATTTTATAACTGGAAGTTTGTATCTTTTGACTCCCTTCACCTGTTTCACTCACCCACTCACGTCCTCACCTCTGACAATCACCACTCTCTTCTCTGTATCTGTGACTTTGGTTTCTTTTCGTCTGTTTTTCAGATTTCACATGTAGTGAGATCATGTAGATCTCAGAGATCACCTTTCTCTGTCTGACTTACTTCAGTTAACATAATATCCTTTAGGTTCATCCATGGTTTCACAAATGGGAAGATTTCCTTCTTCTTATGGGTAAATAATATTCTATTATTTTTAATCATTCTTTAATTCTTCATCCATTGATAGACACATAGGTTACATCTTTCTCTTAGCTATCGTTAATAACTCTGCAATGAATAGGAGGTGCATATATTTTTCTCAACTTTATGTTTTTATTTTAGGGTTTCCCTGGTGGTTCAGATGGTAAAGAATCCACCTACAATGCAGGAGGCCCAGGTTCAATTCCTGGATTGAGAAGATCTCCTGGAGAAGGAAAGGCAACCCACTCCAGTATTCTTGCCTGGGAAATTCCACAGATTAAGGAGCCTGGCAGGATATAGTCTATTGGGTTGCAGAGGGTTGGACACAACTGAGATCGTTTTGGGGGAGGATAAATACCCAGAAGTTGAATAATTGGATCATATGTTAATTCTAATTTTAATATTTTGAGAAGCCTCCAGACTGTTTTCCATATGGTTGTACAGATTTATATTCCCACAAACAATATACAAGGATTTTCTTTTATTCACATCCTCACCAACACTTGTTATTTCTTGTCTTTTTGGTAATGGCCATTCTGACAGGTATGAAGTGATATTTTATTGTAGTTTTTGATTCACAATTTCCTGATGATTAGTGATGTTGAGCACCTTTCCATGTATCCATTGGTCATCTTTAGGTCTCTGGGAAAATGTCTATTCATATCTTCTGTTCACTGTTTACTCTTTTGCTATTGAGTCATATGAGTTTTTCTGTATGTTTTGGATATTAACTCCTTAACAGATAAATGATTTTCAAATATTTTCTCCCTTTTGGTAGGTTTCCTTTTCGTTTAGTTGGTGGTTTCCTTTGCTGTGCAGAAGTTTTTTAGTTTTATGAAGTCCCATTTGCTTGTTTACTTTTGCTTTCTTTTTTCTATGCTTTTGGTGTCATATAAAAAAAGAAATCACCAAGACCAATGTCAGGAAGCTTACTATGTTTTTCTAGTTTTATGGTTTCAGGTCTTACATCCAAATCTTTCATTAATTTTCAGTTAATTGTTATGTATGGCCCAAGATACTCTTTTCTTGTTCCAATTTCACTGTTTTGCATGTGACTGTCCAGTGTTTCCAACACCATTTATTGAGACTATTCTTTTCCCACTGTATATCCTTCAGTCCTTTGTCAAACATTAATTAATGTGTGAGTTTATTTCTGTGTCAGATTTTCTGTTCCATTGACCTACGTGTCTGTTTTTGTGTCAGTACCACACTATTCTGATTACTAAAGCTTTGTAATAGAGTTTGGAACAAGGTATCATGATCTCTCCACCTTTGTTCTTCTTTCTCAAGATTGCTTTGGTATTTGGGGTCTTTTGTGGTCCTATGCAAATTTTAGGATTGCTCATTCTATTTCTGTGAAAAATGCCATTGGAATTGTGATTTAGATTGCATTGACTCTTTAGATCACTTTGGGTGTTATGGACATTTTAACAATATTAATACTTCCAATCCATTACCACAAAATATTATTCCATTTCTTTATGTCTTCTTCAATTTCTTTCATCAGTGTCTTATAGTTTCCAGGATACAGGTCTTTTTCCTCCTTAGGTAGGTTTATTCCTAGATATTTTATTCTTTTTGATGTGATGACAAATGAGATTGCTTCCTTAATTTTTCTTTCTGATCTTTTGTTGTTAGGTGCAGGAGCTTCCCAGGTAGCTCAGTGGTAAAGAATCTGCCTGACAATGCAAAAGATGCTGGAGATGCAGTTTTGATCCCTGGGTTGGGAGGATCCCCTGGAGGAGGAGATAGCAACCCACTCTGGTATTCTTGCTGGGAAAAGCCCATGGACTGTAGCCCACCGGGCTACCACTCTTTGCTGTTGCAAAAAGTCAGACATGACTGAGCAACTGAGCATGCGTGCACACACACACACACATAGGAATCCAAGAGGTTTCTGTGTATTAATTTCATATCCTGCAACTTTACAAAATTTATTGATGAGCTCTCATAGTTTTCTGATGGAGTCTTTAGGGTTTTCTATGTACAGGATCATGTCATCTGCAAACAGTGAGAGCTTTACTTCTTTTCCAATCTGGATTCCTTTTATTTCTTTTTCTTCTCTGATAACCATGGCTAGGACTTCCAAAACTATGTTGGATAAAAGTGGTGAGAGTGGACATCTTTGCCTTATTTTTGATCTTAGGGGAAAATGCTTTCAGCTTTTCACCATTGAATATGATGTTGGCTGTAGCTTGTTACATGGCCTTTATTATGTTGAGGTATGGCAACCCACTCCAGTGTTCTTGCCTGGAGAATCCCAGGGACGGTGGAGCCTGTTGGCTGCCATCTATGGGGTCGCACAGAGTCAGACATGACTGAAGCGACTTAGCAGCAGCAGCAGCAACATGTTCCCTCTATGGCTTCCCTGACAGCACAGCTGGTAAAGAATCCACCTGCAATGCAGGAGACCCCAGTTTGATTCCTCGGTCAGGAAGATCCCCTGGATAAGGGATAGTCCACCCATTCCAGTATTCATGGGCTTCCCTGGTGGCTCAGATGGTAAAGAATCTTCCTGCAATGCGGGAGACCTGGATTCAATCTCTGGGTTGGGAAGATCCCCTGGAGGAGGGCATGGCAACCCATTCCAGTATTCTTGCCTGGAGAATCCCAATGGCCAGTGGTGCCTGATGGGCTACAGTCCATGAAGTTGCAAAGAGCTGGACATGACTGAGTGACTAAGCATAGCACAGCGCATGTTCCCTCTAAGCCTACTTCCTGGAGAGTTTTTTCTTGTTGTTGTTATCATAAATGAGTGTTGAATTGTGTCAAAAGCTGTTTCTGTAGCTATTGAGAAGATTATATGGTTTTTATCCTTCAATTTGTTATTGTGGTGTATCACATTGAATGATTTGAGTAAATAGAAGAATCCTTGCATCCCTGGGATAAATCTAACTTGATCAGAGTGTATGATCCTCTTAACGTGCTGTTGGATTTGGTTTGCTAGTATTATTATTTTGTTGAGGATTTTTGATGTTGGCCTGCTGTAATTTTTTGTGATATCTGTATCTGGTCTTAGTATCATGTCTGATTTTTTTTGGTACAGTGGTCTTGTAGAACGAGTTTGGGAGTGTTCCTTCCTCTGAAGTTTTTAGGAAGAGTTTCAGAAGTGTAAGTGTTTACTCTTTTCTAAATGTTTGATAGAGTCTGCCTGTGAAGCCATCTGGTCCCGAACTTTTGTTTGTTAAGAATTTTTTAATCACACTTTCAATTTCAAGTACTTGTGATTGTCTGTTCATATTTTCTTTTTCTAACTCAGTCTTGGAAAGTTGTATATTTATTAGGAATTTGTGCATTGTAGAAGGCAATGGCAAGCCACTCCAGTACTATTGCCTAGAGAGTCCCATGGATGGGGGAGCCTGGTGGGCTGCAGTCCGTGGGGTCGCTCAGGGTTGGACACGGCTGAGCGGCTTCACTTTCACTTTTCACTTTCTACTTTCACACATTGGAGAAGGAGATGGCAACCCACTCCAGTGTTCTTGCCTGGAGAATCCCAGGGACGGGGGAGCCTGGTGGGCTTCCGTCTATGGGGTCACACAGAGTCGGACACGACTGAAGTGACTTAGCAGCAGCAGCAGCAGCATTGGCACATATTTGCTTCTAGTAGTCTCTTATGATCCTCTGTAATTCTGTGGCGTCTTTTTCAACTTCTGCTTTTTCTTTTCTAATTTTATTGATTTGAGTCCTCCACATTTTTTTCTTGATGAGTCTGCTAAAGTTTTATCAATTTTGTTTGTTTTCTTATAGAACCAGCTTTTAGTTTCATTTAACTTTGCTATTATTTTTGTCTCCATTTCATTTATTTCTGCTCTGGTCTTTATAATTTCTTTCCTTCTACTAAGTATGGGTTTTGTTTGTTGTTCTTTCTCTAGTTGTTTTAAGTGTAAGGTTAGATTGCTTACTTGAGATTTTTCTCGTTTCCTGAGATAAGGTTGTATTGCTCTAAACTTCCCTCTTAGAACTGGTTTTGCTACATCCCATAAGCTTGGGATTGACATGTATTTGTTGTTACTTTCTCTAGGTATTTTTTTATTTGTTCTTTGATTTATTTCATGACCCATTAGGTATTTATTAATAATAACAGGTTATTGTTTAACCTTTGTGTGTGTGTGTTTTACAGCTTTGTTTTTTTTCTTTTTGTCTGTGTAATTGATTTCTACTCTCATAGCATTGTGGTCAGAAAAGATGTCTGATACAATTTCACTTTTCTTAAGTTTACTGAAGCCTGATTTGTAACCTAAGATGTGATCTATCCTGGAGAAGGTTCAGTGTGCACTTGAATAGAACTGTATTATGCTGCTTTTGGATGGAATAGTTTATAAATATCAATTATGTCTATTTGGTCTAATGTGTCATTTAAGGTTTGTGTTGCCTTATTTTCTGTCTGGATGATCTGTCCATCAGTGTAAGTGGAGTGTTAAAGTCCCCCAATATTATTGTTTCACTGTGGATTTCTTCTTTTATGGCTATTAGCCTTTGCCTTATATATTGAGGTGTTCCTATGTTGGAGGCATATATATTTACAATTGTTGTATCTTTTTCTTGGATTGATCCCTTGGTCTAATTGTGTGGTGACTTTCCTTTTCTCTTGTAACAGTCTTTATTTTAAAGTCTATTTTGTCTGATATGAGTATTGCTACTCCAGCTTTCTTTCAATTTCAATTTGAATGGAATATCTTTTTCCATCCTGTCACTTTCAGTCATATGTGTCCCTAGATCTGAAGTGGGTCTCTATAGCCAGCACATATATGGGCCTTGTGTTTGTATCCATTCAGCTAATCTATGTCTTTGGGTTGGAGCGTTTAATCCATTTACATGTAAGGTAATTATTGATATGTATGTTCCTATTGCCATTTTCTTAATTGTTTGGGGTTTGTTTTTCTGGTCTTTTTTCTTCCCAACCTCTTTTGTTCTCTACTCTTATAGTCTGATGACATTTTAGCATTGTGTCTGAGTTACTCATTCATTGTGTGTTTGTATCATAGGTTTGTTTTTTTTTTTAGTTTGCATTTTTCATGAGGTTTTGATAAAGCAGTCTATATAGTAATACACACAAGATTGTTTTAAGTTGTTCAAGTGCAATTCCCATTTCCTGAATTTGTACTATTCTCTTCTCATGGTTGCTGGTTTTGATATCACATCTGTGTGTGGGTGATTTCCTGCTTTTACTGTACGTTTGCCTTTACCAGGGATCTTTCGCATTTGTGTTTTCCTTGTTTCTAGTTGTGGGCTACTTTTCCCTGCCTAAAGAAGTTCTTTTAGCATTTGTTATAGGGCCATATGCTGGTGCTGAATTCTCTGAGCTTTTGTTTGTCTGTAAAGCTTTTGGTTTATCTGCTGAATCTGAATGAGAGCCTTGCTTGTTAGAGTACCCCTGGTTGTAGGTTTTTCCATTTCATTACTTTAAATTCATTATGCCACTGCCTTCTGATTTGCAGAGATTCTTCTGAAAAATCAACTAATAACTTTATATGATACTTGTTGCTTTTCCCCTGTTGCTTTTAATATCTTTTTTGTGTTTAATTTATGTTAGTTTGATAAATATGTGTCTTGGGAGGCTCCTCCTTGGATTTATCCCGTATGGGGCTCTGTGATTCCTGGACTTGGGTGGCTATTTCCTTTCCTATGTTAAGGAAGTTTTTGTCTATAATCTCTTCAAATACATTTTCAGAGCCTTTCTTTTTCTCTTCTTCTTCTGAGATCCCTATCATTTGTTGGTGTGTTTAATGTTGTTCCAGGAGTCTCTGAGACTGTCCTCACTTTTTTTCATTCTTTTTTCTTTATTCTTTCTACAGCAGTGATTTTCACCACTTCTTCCAGCTCACATATCCATTATTCATCCCGTTATTCTGCTATCAATTCATTATAGAGCACTTTTTAAAATTTCAGTTATTATATTGTTCATCTCTGTTCATATTTTAGTTCTTCTGTTGTTGATGTTTAGTTGCCAAGTCATGTTCGACTCTTGCAGCCCCATGGATTGTAGCCCGCCAGGGTCCTCTGTCCGTGGGCTTTCCCAGGCAAGAGTACTGGAGTGGGTTGCCATTTCCTTCTCCAGGAGATTTTCCTGGCCCAGGGATCAAACCCAAATCTCTTGCACTGGCAGGCAGATTCTTTACCACTGAACCACCAGGGAAGCCTTTAGTTCTTCTAGGTCTTTGTTAAACATTTCTTGCATCTTCTCAATCTGTGCCTTCATTCTTTTCCTGACATCTTGGATCATCTTTACTATCATTATTCTCAATTCTTTTTCAGGTAGATTACCACATCTCCTTTTCATTTAGTAGTTCTTACAGGTTTTTATCTTGCTCCTTTGCAACATTTTCTGTCAACTCATTTTGTCTAACTTACTGTGCTTGTGGTCTCCTTTCTGCAGGCTTCAGCATCATAGCTCCTCTTCCCTCTGGTGTCTGCCCCTGGTGGGTGAGGTGGATATTGAGTGAGGCCTCTCCTTTGCTCTGTGGTTGTCATTGCCCTGTCAGGGGTATGGTATGCTCCATAGTTGTTGAAGTGGAGACCCCAAGATCTGTTTCTTAGCTGTGTTTCTGATCTGCAGTACAAAGTATGTGAGATTGATACAGTTTCTTTATCAGTAGTTTTACTATGATAACCTGAGTTAAAGCCTCTAGTTCCCACTTGTTCATGCTTGTTTCCTCCTACCTCTTCATGCATTACACTTCAACAAACAGTTGCCCAATTTAAAGAAAGGAGAAGGCGGAGATGATTGCAGCAGCTGAAGGTGCTGACCTCTACAGTCAGGCTGGGAGTAGGGAAAGGAATGTTGGCCTCAGCCTTGAATCACAGCTTAAGGAAACAGCACACCAATAAGAAGGCACTGAGGAAGATCCCATGAAACTCTGATTTCTTTTTTTTTCCCTTTCATGAATTGCTTTGGCAAGGACTTACAACACTGTGTTTAATAATAGTGATAAGAGTGGGCATCCTTTTCTTCGTCTTGATATTAGAGGAAAAGTTTACAGCTTTTTAACCTTGACTGTGATGTTAGCTGTGTGCTCGTCACATTTGGCCTTTTTTATGTTGAAATACTTCTTTACCCACTTTGTTGAGAGTTTTCAACATGAATGGATGTTGAATTTTATCCAAAGCTTTTTCTGTATCTACTGAAATGATTCAATGATTTTTACTCTTCATTTTGTTAATTTGGTTCTTAAAATCATCCTTGCAGCCCCATAATAAATCCCACTTGATTCTTCTGGTATATGATCTCTTTAATGTACTCTTGAATTTGGTTTGCTAATATTTTGTCTGGGATTTTTGCATCCAAGTTCGTCAGGGATATTGTCTAGTTTCAGTCATAAGTGATGACCCCAACCTGGTCCTTGCATTGGAAATGAGGGATAGCCAAGCTAGTCCCATGCAAGGGAGTAGCAAACCCAAACAACTTCTTTTCAACTTTCCAAAGCAGAGAAAATATTTACCTTGCTCCAAAGAGAAATGTGGTCTGAAAAGAGAAGTATCATTTGAAGAATCTAGCAATTCATGCAATGGGTCTGATGTCACGCTGACCACAGTGTGTGAAATGGCCTAATGAGTGTATAACATGTGATGAAGTGGTCTCCTTGCAAGGATGGTGGGCTGCTCAATGGATCAACTTCATCCTCAGAGTCCCCTGCAACTAAAGTGCATGGTCACAGTCATCAGCTTTGTCCAGTGAGCTCCATACATACAAACTGAGCACTAAACAGAGACCTTGGTACTACAGAGGCATGGCAAAGGCCTGCTGCTTCCTAAAAAACTAAAGTGTAGAGCCTCATGAGGTGGATGCCCTTCATTGACAGGGTTTTTCTTTAGCAAACCTAGCCAGCAGAACAAAACTCTTATCAGCCAGAAACTCGAGTGACAATGTCACCCAGCAGTTGTGTCACCGGGCATTTCTTGTAGTTGGAGAGGGATGGAGGTGGTGAAATGATTCAGGTGGAGGGGCTCTGACCCAGGACTGAGGGTCTAATGAAAAGCAGAGATATGACATTTTTACACAGCTTTGGGAAGACTGGGAGAAAAGAAAGAACAAAGTTAGAGAAGGAGGCAAGAATAAAAAAAGGAAAGGGGAAAGGAAGAAAAAGTGACTCAGATGACACCAAAAGACCTGCACGCCTGCCCTGCCTGAGATCCAGACTTGCCAACCCTACTGACCACTGGCCTGCTGATGCGGCCCCCGGGGCCACTGTCAGGAGCAGTCTGTGGGGTCAGATCTAGTCAGGTTAATGAACCCCTCTTTGTTTCCATTTATTTGTTTTTATTTCAAGGGTGATAATAACATGTACCTGCTAGCATGTTACAAAGACCAAGTGAAGTGGTGTATGTCACACACTTAGCACAGGAACTGACTCATATTTATATGCTTAATAACTGCCAGCTTTTACCAGTGCTGTCTGTCCTATGTGAGATGAAACCTGGTGTCCCCAGAGGCCTCCACTCTTGCTGGGATTCAACTCCCTTGGGCAGCTGGTGTACCCAATGCTGGGGTATAGCATGCATGAACAGCTGGCACGCAAGCTCAGGCCCCTTTCCCACCTATGTGTGCGAGTCTCCCACCAATTGCTCTCTATAACAAGGCAGAGGGGCTGGGGTGGAAAAGTATAGAGACCATAAACTGTGAATCTTGCCCTCTCTCCCTCAGCAGAGCCTGCTTGCTCCTGAGCCAGCTGGTGATAATGTGATTAAGGCTTCCCTCCAGGCAGGACAGCTCACTGATCTCTGTCTATTTTCCTTACGGTTAGAAGGGGAGAACCCTCCCAGCTGGGAAGGGGTCAGAGGCCCTGATCCCCAGAGCCCCTCTGGGAGAAGGACTGGACCCTGGGCCTCCCTGCTCTGCTTGTTTCCTTTTCCTAAATGGTGACACAGAGCCACAGGTTGTCCAGGCATGAAGAGATGTCACAGGCTGGGACAGGACAGTCATCCTGGAAGTAGCCACTGTGAGCTCTGGAGCCTTGATGCTGTGTGAGACCCCAGGCCTTCGGTATAACTCTGCAGAGTGCCTGGGAGGCAAAGTGCCTGAGGTTGACTTTCCCCTCAGCAAGACGGTGGAGGCAGGGACCTGCCAGGGTCAGGCTTAAGTAGATGTAAAGGAAGTGAGACAGGGTGCTTGGGGCTGGTGCACTGGGATGACCCTGAGGGGTGAGATGGGGAGGGAGGTGGGAGGGGTGTTGAGGATGGGGGACCTATGAACACCCATGGCTGATTCATGTGAATGTCTGGCAAAAACCACTACAATATTGTAAAGTAACTAGCCTCCAATTAAAATAAATATGTTAATTTAAAAAATAAACACAGTAGGGAAAAAAAAGAATTGTTATTCTTATCGTGAGCTTGCAGTTATAAACTCTGGTTCATACTGTTGCACACACAGCCACTGCCCTCTCCCTCTGCAGCCTCCCTCAGTCCAGTATGGAAGGGGTCAAGACCACCTCGCTATTCTCCCCACTTTTTCTCTGTCTCCTGCAGCTTGTTCTCCACGTGACAGCCACAGTGGCGCTTAAGGATGCATAACTGATCATGTCTCTCCCCACTAAGATGACGGTGGGCTGCCCTGCTCGCCTGGCTCAGAGAGCCTCCACCATCAGCCCCGCCTGAGGCCCTCCTGCTTCATTCAGCCCCTCCACCCCGTCCTCCTCTGCCCCGCACCCCAGCTGTCATCCTCATCCGGAGCTTCGTGACTATCTTCATTGTGCTGATGAGGACATCAAGGCACAAGAAAGTTACATCACTTGGCAGGGTCACCCAGCCAGGAGCCCCAAAGCTGTTCCTTTCTCGCCTCAGCAAATGGCACCAGCATCTCAAGCCAGAAACGCGTCCTTGATCTGTCTCCCATCACCCTCCAGGATGCTCCAACAGCGAGGTCTGCAGGCGCTGCCTTTCCAATGCCGCAGCCCCGCCTCTGCGGCGGCCCCGCCGCCCACCAGGCTGGTCCCCGGAGCAGCGCGCCTCCCCGGAGCGGCGCCAGCAGTTTGCCCACGCGTCGCCTGCCTCCTCCCCCTCTCTGCTCTTCTCCCTCTCTCCTCTTCGTTTTCCCCCTCCCGTACTTCCTTCCTCCCTTTCTCCCTTCGATCCTTTATTCTTTCTTTCCTTCCCTTTTAAAATATCTATTTTATTATTCAAGTCCATTTAGGCCAACAGAGCAGATCATCGCCATTAAGGTAACAGTCGGTGACATCTCCCCAGAGGAGGGGCCGTGACACACTCCGCAGGCCGCATGAGGGAGCAGCAGCTCCGTGGGGAGCGGGGACGGGGGGCGTGATGTGAGCGAGGGGCTTTCCTGTGGTTTCCCTGGGGAAGAACAGAAGAGGGACGGTAAGCAGGTTCGGCACTGGCCAGCGTGAATGACGCCGTGTGCTCTGGGGTGTAGGAAATGGCGGCAATGACGCCGTGTGCCATGGGGTGTAGGAAATGGCGGCAATAACGCCGTGTGCCATGGGGTGTAGGAAATGGCGGCCGACTCCAGGATTCTTGCGGGGAAATCCCATGGACAGGGGAGCCTGGCGGGCAACAGTCAGTGAGGTCACAGAGTCAGACACGATTTAGCAACTAACTAAACATCTGCAACAACAACTTGGATGTACAGGCTGTCCTTAGTTTCCTGGGACCTGTCCCTGGATGATGAGGGCAGGGGAACAGTGGCCCAGAGCAAGAACGCCTGACAGAGGAGGAGGTTGGGCTCTAGATTTATTTACATATGAAGGCTTGTTTACTATCTCCAGGAGTTAGCAGTCTCTTTAGGATCAGCAAGGCCTACAAATGTCAAAGTATCGGAAATACCGAAAGTGTAGAAAATGTAAAAGACTTGATTAATGCCCTTTCTTTTCTTCTTTTTTTGTTTGCTCCAGAGCTTTTTTAATGCAAATAATCTTCCCCAGGTACAGATGAAGCCCATGCTATACCCTTCTGCTACAAAATTGCTTTCCTTTTCCATAAAAATATCCAAATTTTTAAAGTTTGCATAAATGATGTTACAGTAATGATATAAATGTGGGGGGGGGGGGAGTCTCCAAAATATACCTAAGAGTACCACCGAAAGATGAAAATGGAGAGAATATGAGTAAAAGAATAGTCCACCAAAGAGAGTTTTCCAAGATTGAAGAAAGTGCATCTTGAAGGAACCAGCAGCATAAACAAAAATATATCCACACCTGGACACCTCATAGTGAAACCACAGGGCATCTCAGGCAGCGAGAAATAGTTTAAAGACTATCTGAAGGGGAAATATTAACCACAAAGGAGTGAGAGCAGATTGCTGACTAGTCTGGAAATGTTTGCCATAAACAGTGTGATGGTGTCTGCACAGATACAAAGGGCAAGTAGACATCAGCTTAGAATTCTAAGTCCAACTGAACTTTCCAGATCTTTGCTTTAAAAACCTGCTAAAGGATGTGCTTCAACCCAAGGAAGCATGAATCTAGGGAGAGGAACAGGAAGGGAAAAACAATAGTGGACATAAAAATTTATAGAATATGTATAATGGTTAATTACAAGTGTCAACTTGACTGGATCCTGGGATGTCCAGATATGTGGTTAAACATGATGGCTGGGTATGTCTGTGAGGGTGTTTCTGGATGAGATCAACATGTGAACAAATAAAGTGAGTCAAACAGATGACCCTCCCAATGTGTGTGGGCCTCATCCAATCCACTGATGGCCTGACTAGAACAAAAGGCAGAGGAGGGGAGCGTGTGAGCTCTCTGACTGCTTGAGCAGAGAGTCCTGTGCCCTGGCTCTCTGAGTTCTCAGACCTGGCTTTCCTGGGCCTGCAGCTTGCAGACAGCACATCGGCAGATCATGGGACTTCTCTGCCTTCATTATTGTGTGAGCCAGTTTCTTAATAACACACACCTATATGAAGATGTAGAAGCAGATAAAACTGTGGCTCCCAGGGGGCGCTAGATATAAATGTGCTTCTCAGGTGGTGCCAGTGGTAAAGAACCCGCCTGCCAATGCAGGAGACATAGAGACCCAGGTTCCATCCCTGGGTCAGGAAGATCCCCTGGAGGAGGCCACAGCAGCCCACTCCAATATTCTTGCCTGAAGAATCCTGTGGACAGAGGGGCCTGGCAGGCTACAGTCTATAGGGTCTCAGAGTCATACACGACTGAAGCAACTGAACACACACGCATGCACAGATATGTACCCTATTGGTTCTGTTTCTTCAGAGAATGCTGAATAGTGTAATATGTTTAACTTATCAGTGACTGTTTAAAAAATCTATTCCCCTGAACTAGGAAAAGATAAAACTAAAACATGGACAAGGGGATGGGACATTCCATGAAGAGTTAAAGCACATTAGGGTCTGTTTAAGAAGAGGATGAAAGCACATAAAACAGCTTTTTTTATAGAAATATATGTAGGATCAAAAATTTAGGAATACACACACACTTTGTTCTTTTTACCATACACAGGATCATAAAGACTTGCTGTTTTTCAACATGCTTTATCCCATGACACAGTAGGCATCTACCTAGCTCTACTGTCTTCTCCTAATATGGACATTGTGGAGCTCACACAGCAGCCCTTTATTGAAGAGCAGGTGAGCACTTTCCAATTTTCACTATATAAGCCATGCTTTAAAGAACATCCTTATACATGGGTCTTACACATTTTGGAGACACAGATTCCAATCACGTTCACAACGAGATTTGCATGTAGAGGACCATACAGTATGTGAGTATATCTCATCATCAGAAACTAAACATCCTCAGGAATGTAGTGCTTTCTGCTCTCTGTAAAATATATCTTCCATGGGGGAAATTAAATGTCTTAAATGTGAAAGTCACTCAGTCATGTCTGACTCTTTGTGACCCCGTGGACTATACCCTGCCAGGCTCCTCTGTCCATGGAATTATCCAGGTAAGAATACTAGAGTAAGTAGCTGTTCCCTCCTCCAGGGAACAGTCCCAACCCTGGGATTGAACCCAGGTTTCCCACATTGCAGGTGCATTCTTTACCAGCTGAGCCACCAGGGAAGCCAAGAATACTGGAGTGGGTAGATTTACCCTTCTCCAGGGGATCTTCCCAACCCAGGGATTGAACCCAGGTATCCTGCATTACAGGCGGATTCTTACCAGCTGAACTACAAGGGAAGCTCATATCTTAAGGGCACTCCTAAATTTGGATCCCTCCTGAATGCACAGATTCTATGGCAATGGTCAAAAATGTCAGACAACAAGATTCTAATGTATAGCACAGTGAGCTGTATTCATTATCCTATGATAAGCCATAATGGAAAAGAATATTTTTAAATGTGTGTAAATATATATGTACATGTATAACTGAAAAACTTTGCTGTACAGCAGAAATTAAGACAAAATTGCACATCAACTATAATTCAATTTTTAAAAAAGAAAGAAATGACAGCCTGGCAGCTATAGAGAAATCTTATTTAGCTCATTTAGTTTAATCCTTTAAAAATTATTTGCCAACATAGAAATTCATACTGCCCTCTTCCCTTGGAAAACTTTGCTACTTAGCAGCGCTGATTCCCTGAGAGTCACCAACCACAGGGTAAGGTTGACTGCAGTCAACCCTGGAGAAGGACTTACATGCTCTTCTTTTTTTCAGTCCTTTTCTTGGCAGCCAGGTCCAGAGAGCATCTGAGTATGCCAGTGCCGTTCGAGTGTTTTTAAGCTTCGTTTCTGGAACTAGTTACCATAAAACAATGAACAAGGTCTGCTAGTCTCTCTTCTTTGGGAAGAAATTCACCACGCATGGTCTTTTTGGATGCTCCCTATTCCAGGAGGGAACAGATGATTGTCACACACACACCACCCACCCACACACAGTTACTTGGTGCTCCGTGGTGTCTGCAGGGCCCACATTTCCCCCAGGGCTGAGAGAGACTTTTCACTTTTCTGAAAATTGCTAACTCTCTTTGTTCAATCCTTGGGGGCTGGGTTGATATTAGAATCATTTAACTATTTGAATAGATAATATATTCATCTGGGTGGAAATTTTTTTTAATTATAAAATGGTGTTTAGAGAAATTTCTTTCTCCCATCTTTTCTACCACCTATCCAGTTTCTACACACCCCCTCATCACCAAATAAATGGACAGTTTTAGTTTTTGATGTATCCTTGTAGAGAATTTTCTAATCTGTATACATACAAAAGTAATATATGGTCTCTCTCCATCTTGAACTCTAATGATAGAATACCTCCCTTGGTTTCACATTTATTTAAAATGTACATATCAGAGAATTATTGACATGGCTAAAGAGAGGACTAGTCATTCTTTTTCAAGGTTACTGAAGATTCCATTGCATGGATGGTCATAACTATTCAACCCAGCTCCAACTAAGGGACTTTCAGGTTGTTTCTTGATAGCTGCTCTTACAGACATTGCTGCCACAAAATACCCTGAACAACTGACTAATCTGGACATCTCGTCAACCAGCAACTCGCCTGCAGATTCCAACCAGCACAAACTCCCTGACTTTGTATAATAAATACAAGGTCCTCTACTGATCATCTGCTTCTCACCATTTACAGAAACACCACACAGAATATCTAGACACTTGAGTTTTAACCAACGCAGAGATCTATTGCCTGCTTTGCTCTCCAATGACTCTTGCAGATTAAAAAAATGATTTAACCCATGTCCCTCCCTATGGCAGTATTATAAAATGTGGGTCTGGAGAACATGGAAAATTAGATGATTTTTTACGTTAGTTGTCCTTTGACTTATTAGCACAGTATTAACATAGTATAATATGCTCATAATTAGCAAGCCTTTGGAATTTATTATACATACTTATTCTTATTCTTTTTAATTAGCCAGCCCTCTAGTTGGAGGTGACATAGTGATTCAGATGATGGCTAAATGTGTCAGGTAGTGACAAAATGAACTAACCTACATGGGGAGAGAAGAAAAGTCTAGAAATATCATAAGATTTTTTATCCCATTAAATGCATAAAAGTTTCTCAATGCATTATTCGTATTATAACCATGGCACAAACAAAACATGATTTATTGAGTATTTTAATACAACCTGTTAATGCTATGCAATAAAGTGTATTTTAATATTTAATATGATACATGAATTTTGAACTTTTTTCAAGAAAGATCATGTTTTAAACTAAACTAAATACAGTAGATAACAAATGAGTTCCTCTGAGCTTCTCTGCAGGCAATTTGGGCCTATTAGAGCAGCCAAGTTCAGAAGATGGCTTCAGCTTTGGTGTTTAGATGGTTGTGGAGGAGATGTAGCTGTTAAATAGCTATTATCTTGAGAAGTACTGACTCTGGCAGCCCATCTACTCACAGCCCAGGCATTTGTGAAGTCAGAGTCCTGGGCTCAGTTCCTGGATGGGTCCTGTGACCACCATTGTAAATGATTATCTTTTGGCTGCCAGCCACGCTTCTTGTTCTTTGGGTAACAGTGCATGCTAAGTCGCTTTAGTCGTGTCTGACTCTTTGCAACCCCCCTGGACTGTAGCCCACCAAGTTCCTCTGTCCACGGGATTCTCCAGGCAAGAATACTGGAGTGGGTTGCCATTTCCTTCTCTAGGGGGTCTTCCCGACCCAGGGATCAAACCCCATTCTCTTATGTCTCCTGCATTCTTTACTGCTAGCTGGTTCTTTACTGCCAGCACCACTTGGGAAGCCCTTGGGTAACAGTGAAAAGTGAAAGTGAAAGTCGCTCAGTTGCATCTGACTCTTTGCAACCCCATGGACTACACAGTCCATGGAATTCTCCAGATCAGAATCCTGGAGTGGTAGCCTTTCCCTTCTCCAGGCAGCCTTTCCCTTCTCTGGGTAAAAATGTATCCATGTAATTAAATCTCTCCCATTGGCTGGAGCTTGGTGATACTACCAATGTCCTCCTCCCCTCTCAGGGTGAGCATGTGACCCAAACTAGGCAGTGGGAGTCTTCCTGTATCAGTCTGGTTAGGTCTGAGGATGCAACAGTAACAAACAATTCTAAATTCTCAGTGACTGAATGTAACAAAGTTTTTTCTTTCTTAGGCCAGGTATCTGTTCAGGTCACATATCTGTCCCAAGTCAAAAGGGAGCTTCGCTAACTGCAGTCCCTCTGTCCAGGTTAATGCAGCCTGCATTTTAATACCTGCTCCTATGATGGCAAAGGCAACAAAAGAAAACGTTGCAGGGTCTTGTCTCTGTGCAAATGCTCCAGGTCAAAACATGTCATCTGTGGCCAGAAATCAGACCTTGACCCCAACCAACCACAAAGGGTCAAGAAGAACAATGCTCTCACATAATCACCAAGGGATAGAAAAGGAATATGTGGGTGACAGAACTGATGGCTGACTGCCATGCTTCCTCTCTGCATTCTGAACTGTGAGCAGCAGGATAAAAAGAATACTTCTTTTTGAAATCTACTTATCCCATAGAGCTCTCTGGCTCACTGTCCAGAGCAATCCCCAGTACTACCCTTCCCACTAAACACGTGTCTTCCAAATGTGTTCCCCTTACACCTAAGTAAGCCTGAATCAGCCCCCTTTTCTTACACCCAAACAGCCCCAAGAAAGTGCAGTGTGGCCCCAGCCAGCCAACTGTCATCAGGGCTTGGTGTGGTCCCTCTTCCCCTTCCTCCGAGACTGAAGCCACAGTCCTGTGCAAGCAGCAGCTAGGGCACTCACTGAGCAGGGGGACACCAGGAATGGCAGTTTGCCTGCAGGACACCATTAGAATCCGTTCAAGCAACCATGATCTGCCTCCCCAAGTGCTGAGTAAATACCTTTCAGATGCAGAAAGGCCCCTGCACAGAACTTGCTATAGAAATTGAAGACTATCTGAGCCAAAAGGGACCTCAGAAGGGAGCTTACCTGATCCCAGCCTGGTGTGTGAAGAGGGAAGGCACTTATCCAAGGCCACATGATTGTTTAGACGTGGAATTCCTAGCTCACATCCCTAGTGAGTATACCAGAGAGGAAAGTCAAAAACCAGCAATGTCACACATCTGACTATACCTGGGCTGCCCCGTGCCCAGGCTGGGGTCCAGCACAGTCTCTTGTGTTGTGGCCCCCTCTGGTTGAGCTGGCACTATTCTGCTTTTTGCTTTCCACAAAGAAGACTCAACATGCAGCCACAGAGACCTCCAGGCAGGACCTGTCTCCTAGGGAGCACCCCTGTTCCTGAAGGAGATACAGCATGGCCCCAAGGGCAGTGCAGCCAACCTTCCAGCCCTTCTCTGTTCCTGGTCAGCTCCCTGCGTTTGTACACCTCTTGTCTTCCATTTGCTTCCTCCAGGAAGCCCTAATGCACTTAGCTACCTTACACTCATTTCAACATCCAGTGTGCTCCAAAGTGTACCCTTCGAAGTATTCCTCAGAAAAGGTATTCTGTGTCGGGTTGTTAGATGAAATGTAGGCTGCCCTGTGAAACTTGCTTTCATATAAACAAAAATTAACTTTGTATGTAAATATGTTTATTTTCTGCAGGACTTCTTAGAAGCATTAAATGACAATGGGCATTGTGAATTCCTGAATGGGTTTATGGTCTGCAGTATTCCCTCAGTTTACTGGATCACAGGGCTAAGATTGCCAGATTAAGCAAATAAAGATACAAATACAAAAATTTAGAGAAGAGCTAACACCTAATTCTACTCAAACTCTTCCAGAAAATTGCTGAGGAAGGGAAACTTCCAAACTCATTCTCTGAGGCCACCATCACCCTAATCCCAAAACCTGGTAAAGATCCCACAAAAAAAGAAAACTACAGGCCAATATCACTGATGATCATAGATGCAAAAATCCTTAACAAAATTCTAGCAATCAGAATCCAACAACACATTAAGAAGATCATACATCATGACCAAGTGGGCTTTATCCCAGGAATGCAAAGATTCTTCAATATCTGCAAATCAATCAACGTAATACACCACATTAACAAACTGAAAAATAAAAATCATATGATTATCTCAATAGATGCAGAGAAAGCCTTCGACAAAATTCAACATCCATTTATGATAAAAACCCTCCAGAAAGTGGGAATAGAAGGGACATATCTCAACATAATAAAAGCTATATATGACAAACCCACAACAAACATTATCCTCAATGGTGAAAAGCTGAAAGCATTTCCCCTAAAGTCAGGAACAAGACAAGGGTGTCCACTCTCACCACTACTATTCAACATAGTTCTGAAAGTTTTGGCTACAGCAATCAGAGCAGAAAAAGACATAAAAGGAACACAAATTGGAAAAGAAGAAGTAAAACTTTCACTGTTCGCTGATGACATGATCCTCTACACAGAAAACCCTAAAGACTCTACCAGAAAACTACTAGAGCTAATCAATGAATACAGTAAAGTTGCAGGATATAAAATCAACACACAGAAATCCCTTGCATTCCTATACACTAGTAATGAGAAAATAGAAAGAGAAATTAAGGAAACTATTCCATTCACTGTTGCAACGAAAAGAATTAAATACTTAGGTATATATCTACCTAAGGAAACAAAAGACTTGTACATAGAAAACTGTAAAACACTAGTGAAAGTAATCAAAGAGGACACTAATGGGTGGAGAAATATACCGTGTTCGTGGATTGGCAGAATAAATATTGTAAAAATGAGTATACTACCCAAAGTAATTTATACATTCAATGCAATCCCTATCAAGCTACCAAAGATATTTTTCATAGAACTAGAACAAATAATCTCACAATTTGTATGGGAATACAAAAAACCTCAAATAGCCAAAGCAATCTTGAGGAAGAAAAATGGAACTGGGGGAATTAACCTGCCGGACTTCAGGCTATACTACAAAGCCACAGTCATCAAGACAGTATGGTACTGGCATAAAGACAGAAATATAGATCAATGGAACAAAATAGAAAGCCCAGTTAAATCCACGCACCTGTGGACACCTTATCTTTGACAAAGGAGGTAAGAATATAAAATGGAGAAAAGACAGTCTCTTTAACAAGTGGTGCTGGGAAAACTGATCAGCCACTTGTAAAAGAATGAAACTAGAACACCTCCTAACACCATACACCAAAATAAACTCAAAATGGATTAGAGAGCTAAATGTAAGACCAGAAACTATAAAACTCCTAGAGGAGAACGTAGGCAAAACACTCTCTGACATAAATCACAGGATCCTCCAAGACCCACCTCCCAGAATATTGGAAATAAAAGCAAAAATAAACAAATGAGATCTAATTAAAATCAAAAGTTTCTGCACAGCAAAGGAAACTATAAGCAAAGTGAAAAGACAGCCTTCAGAATGGGAGAAAATAATAGCAAATGAAGCAAGGGATAAAGGATTAATCTCCAAAATATACAAGCAGCTCCTGCAGCTCAATTCCAGAAAAATAAATGACCCAATCAAAAAATGGGCCAAAGAACTAAACAGACATTTCTCCAAAGAAGACATAAAGATGGCTAACAAACACATGAAAAAATGCTCAACATCCCTCATAATCAGAGAAATGCAAATCAAAACCACAATGAGATACCATTTCACACCAGTCAGAATGACTGCTATCCAAAAGTCTACATGCAATAAATGCTGGAGAGGGTGTGGAGAAAAGGGGACTCATGTACACCCGGGGCGGATTCATGTCAATGTATGGCAAAACCAACCAATATAATATTGTAAAATAATTAGCCTCCAATAAGTAAATAAATAAAAAGATACAAATAAAATACTGAATTTCCAAAAACAATGTGATAGTTTCAGGTAAACAGTGGAGGGACTCGGTCTTACATATAGATGTATCCATTCTCCTCCAAACCTCCTTCTCATCCAGGCTGGCACATAACATTGAGCAGAGTTCCATGTGCTAAACAATAGGTTTTCATTGGTTATCCATTCTAAATATATCAGTATGTGCATGACCTTCCCAAAGTCCTTAACTATCCTTCCCCCCCAGCAACCATGAGTTCATTTTCTAAGTCTGTCAATCAGCTATACCCCAATACAAAATGCTTTTGGTATCAAAAAAATTAAAATTAAAAAATAAAAGTGTAAAAAAAAATAGCTCTCTAAAATGAAAAAAATTTTTGAATTTCCTATAAATTATTTTTTAGTAAAAGTATGCCCTAAACTTTACATGAGACATACTTACACCAAAATAATATCTGTTGTTTACCTGAAATTCAAATTTCACTGGGTATCTTGAATTTTATCTGGCGACCTCACTTAGAGATGATACAGATGCCGGTGTTGTGACAGGTCTGGACTGGAGGCTCAGAAAATATATTTGCAAGAAAGACCCCAGTGGGTGGGCCTGATCAGCCTAAGAGAAATGAAATGGAACAGGAGTGCACAGGTGTGTGTCTGAGGCAGCGGTGGGGTGGGTGTCTAAAGTGAGGGTCTGCCCAGAATGCCAGAGTTCTGAATCCACGTCTCCTAGCTACTTTAGAATTACTGACTCTGGCTCCTTTCCCCAGTCATTTATTCCATGCCGACTTGGGTACAGTGTGTCTTTTAGAAGGCTGTTTGGCAGTGCTGCGTATCCACATTGTACATGCTCCTAACGAAAAGACTGGTGAGCCCTCGTCTACCGCTCCGTAACTTAGAAACGTGCAAGCTATACAACGTCTGGGATCCACCCAAGGGGAAAAAAAAATCTCAGTCTACAAATCTAGAATGCTGGAGGCAGAAACCATGTGCTCAGAATCATTAAAATCACATTTCACTTTGCTAGAATGCAGCTCTGTTCCTCTCTGCACGGCCAGAGAAGTTGACTGGGAGAGATCCGTTTTTGTGGTGCTGAGCCAACGGGCCACACACCTCTTGGTTAGTATCTGTCCGGGTTTAATACCTAATTACCCTCCTCAGATTGCCTTTCAACACTCGTTACCAGCACTCAGCAGTTCCTGCCAAGGTGATGGAATTTTAGATTAGGTCAAAGGAGTAGTCGCTTTTGTTTTCAAGTGCTGGTCTCCTTGGAACATTGTCATTCAGCAGGAGGCACAATTTCACTTTCTACTGAAGGCTCCTGAAGAATCAGAGAATTAAGCATTTATAAATAAACTCTCCTTATGTGAGCAGAGGTCCTCAACCAGTGGTCTCTGTTTCATGCCTCTGATGAGTTTAGCTGTTTTTCTCCAACACTCAGACCCACAGCTGCCCTGACAAATGTACTATAAGCTATACGAATGATGGATCCCAGAAGTGACAATCGGATGTAAGATGCATTCCAGGCCTGTCCTGAGACAACTTGAGTGGACTCTGTCACCTCTGATCCCATCCAAGATGGAGTGAAAAGACCTTTCTTGCTCATGACAATGGCCACTGTGGGTAAACCAGGTTGGACTCTCTCCCCTGTCTGCCTGCCAAGTGACCTGCTTCCCAGGCGGGCAAGCAGAAAGGGAAGGATAGAGTATAGGGGAAAGGGAAAGGGAGTAAGAAAAGCAAAGGAAGAGAGAATGGGGCTGGGAAGAAGGAAAGAAAGACCTGAGGGGTGCAGAGAGTTGAGAATAGGGAGGAGACAGGTTAGAGTTTAATAGATAAGTGAGGATTTGAAGTCACTGTCACCATACTGTGAACTCTAGAGTTTCTAGAAGCTACAATCCTATTTCTTATTAAGAATTCATTCATGTAACACACACTCTACTCTGTGGTAAGGTCAGCTACTAGGGTTAGGGCACTGTTCTAGGGCCAACAGTTTGCACTCCAGTGAAGACAGGCAAACAATGGCAATGAGCAAGACAATTTCAGACCGTGGCATTGCTGGAAGGAGACAGCGTGTTCATGTCGTAGCGAAGCCAAAGTGCAAAAAGCTTTTGGATGGGAACAGTGGACGGGGAGCCACTTTGAGGGGGTGCCAGAGAGGGGAGAATGAAGGCTGAGAAAGAGCTAGTTATGCAAGGCAGGGAAGGGAGGGGCTCATGCCAAGCCCTGCCCCATCACACGCGCGCGCGCGCACACACACACACACACACACACACGCCAGCTTGGTATGTAGGACAGTGGGACTGAGGCCAACTTGGCCAGAGGGTGATGAGCAGGAGGACACATTACAGGGCAGGAGTCCACCCTATGTAGGCTTGCAGGTGCTGATGGGGAGCTGGGATTGCTTTAATTTTGGACAATTTGTAAAATGCTCTTGGGATCAGACTTACATGGTTGACCCTTCTTGATAAGAAAACATAGGGTTGTACATGTCTCCCAGTCCAGGGTTTGCTCTTGTGGTTTTTTTTGTTTGTTTGTTTTATTTTGTTTTGTTTTCTCATTTTTTTTCTTTTATTGGAGGCTAATTACTTTAAATATTATATAGGTTTGTTTTGCCATACATCGACATGAATCCGCCCCGAGTGTACATGTGTTCCCCATCTTGAACCCCCCTCCCACTTCCATCCCCATCCCATCCCTCTGGTTCATCCCAGTACAGCAGCCCCGAGCATCCTGTCTCATGCATCAAACCTGGACTGGTGATTCGTTTCACATATGATAATATACATGTTTCAATGCTATTCTCCCAAATCATCCCACCCTCACCCTCTCCCACAGAGTCCAAAAGACTGTTCTATACACCTGTGTCTCTTTTGCTGTCTCGTATACAGGGTTATTGTTATCATCTTTCTAAATTCTTTTGAAAGGCTGTCATGGAGTAGAGAAGAGAGGTCCTCTGTGGTCCAAGCATGTGTCTCTCCTCCGAGCTCCAATCTCATCCTGATGGAAGAGGGAAGGCTGATCTGAGCACAAAACCCACAGGAGATGGAACCCACACCTTTCTTTCCTTGCCTACATGACTGCTTCCAAAGGGAAGCAAATTTCTGGACCTCATTGTCCTCAACGATAGATTGGGTCCAGCAATCTTCACAGGACAGAGCGTAAGGATTATGCAGTCTCTGGTTCCACAGAGAGTGTTTCCTAAGTAACTGCTGTGTTCTGGTTTGATGTGGTGCCCAGATTGAGAACACCCAGCCATGGCTGCTCTAGGGTGCTGGGGATGAAACAAAGGGAAAGCAGAAGAAAGCACCCAGATGCGGGGCCCCGCCTGGAGTCTGACTGCTGTAGGGGCTTCTGGAGACTGAGCAAAGAGAAGCGCAGCTGTTTTAAAGCGGTCAGGGTGTGCAGACACAGAGTCTCCTCTCCAGCAGAGCACACAAGTCCAGCAGGCCCCTGGCCGAGACAGGCAAGGCGTCCGAAGGGAGGTTAAGCACAAAGGCAGTGGTGTGGGATCTTCTGGCGCCCACTGCAGAGCTTCATAGTCATTCTGGCCCTTGGCCTTAGTTTCCTTGTCAAAACATCAACTTCCCTCTGCAGCTCCTAAAAAGGCAAGAGTCGGGCACTGCCGATGAGTAATGCATCTGTTAACACCTTTGCTTGAAAAGATGAGACACATCAGACCCCTGGTTCTATTGAATTTGAGTGCAGTAATATGACACTGAAGTCATTTGCTCCTTGTCACACCAGGAGAGTTTTATGGCTTTTGAGATGGCCAAAGACTCTCCCCAGATGAATCAAGCTTCCAGAGTTGAGATGTCTAATATCACAATCTGGATGAGAGCGGAGATATATGGGCAGATCCATCACATGAGCCACTTGTCCATGCAGAGAGCCAGGAATTGTTAGCAAAGCTGTGCAGAAGGGCTCTGAACCAGTGGGGAGCCCCATATCCCAGCTCGGCATCACAGGTGATTACTGAAGGCCACAGAACACACAGCCTTCAAGTACCTGTCCTCACTTGGGTCCCCCTCAAAACAGATCAAAGACAAAAACTTGGGTGCTGATAGTTGATTTGGGAGGTGATCCCAGGGAACAGAAGTAAGGGAGCGGAAGGAGAACCAATAAAAAGCTGGTCACTGCGGGCATTGGGGGCCCAGTCCTGCTGGGACCATCTGAAGAATTTGCTGGAACGGACTTCAGAAGTACTCCTTTGGAAGGTGGGAGGTTGGGGCATTTATCCTCTAACCTGTCCGCTGTTGGAAAAGGGTTGCCCCTGACTATGTCAACCCTCCCACCTTTGCAGCTGGTTGCCCCTGTAGCTTCTGTGAGAGCTCTATGTCAGAAAAGCAGAAACTCCAGAAGGCCCGCCTGAGGAGGGACCCTGGTGCTGGAACCCCGACCGTGTGCCTGGCACTGCCCACTATAGCTGTGTTGATGTCAGCTGGGCCCAAGAACGTGGTACAGAGTACAGGAATCAGCTGCGGCAATACCTGTACCCTCCAGCATGCTAAGCACCGCATGAGGGCAGGGGACAAACGGAAAACCATTGCATAGTGGCACCAACTTCTAGGGAAACTTAGAACAGGTGAGTGACCCACAGGACCCCAGCTCAGGAGCCCGAGTCCTAATGGAATAATAAGAAGAGAAAATGCCCTTACTGAAAACAAAAATTGACTGTGGCGGCTACAATAGTCTAAGAAATAGGTCAAGTTCTTCTTATGAGCAGATGGCCTTTTAGTTTAGAGAAATACTTCAGAGGCTCTTTCTGCGTGTGTGAAAATGTAGGCCCCAGGGCACAGTGGGGTGGAGACAGAGCACGGAGCTCTGCTGTGAGTGGGATTTTCGTCTCCTTTGTTTGAAAAGGCCTTGGGATGGGGAGACAAGAAGAGACGAGGCTGAGGAGATGCAGGGGGCTCTAGTCAAACGGCAGAGGGGGGTCCTGCACTGGCAAGGAAGACAGCCACAGAGCCGCAGCGTGCGGAGGAGCGGTCGCGGCGCCGGCGCCCATCCTGTGAGACGCCGGCACTCCTTCCTGACATCCCTCAACCTTCGGCGCGAAACACCTCCGCCTCGCGTCAGGAGAGCTTCGGAGACAAGAACATGTGGGGAGATGGACGGCACGGAGAGAACCAGAGCCCCGCGAAGGCGATGGAATGGAGAGCGGAGCTCGGCAGGGGCGTGTGCGGGCATCGTCCAGGAGGGCTCCTGGGGGTGCTGGGAAGGCAGCAGAGCCCTCCCAGGACGGGGATGCTCTGACAGTGAAGAAAAGCACGAGTCCACAAGCCCAGAGTGACTTGAATGAGTTTGGCGTCAGTCACCACGACCAAGCCCCCGGCTGTGCCAAGCCCCTCCGGCTGGCCACCTGGAGCTCACGAGGGACAGGGTACGTGTAGCCCCTGCCCTCACGCGGCTCCAAGTCCTGGGATGTCCCCCTCGTCAGCAGCCAGCCTGGCTGGTCAGTGCCCTGAGCGGCAGGCGGAAGGCCCAACAAACCCTGAGCAGAGGGCTCCGAGGACCCCCAGGAGAGGCGGCGCTAGGACACGGCCTGGGACAGAGGGAGACATTCTGATGGGTGGAGAGCGGGACAGGAGACACCGCGTGAGCAGGACGAGAATGCTGCCTGGAGGAGAAAGTCCCTTAATCGGCTCTTCCCACGGTTGCCAGTGACACAGCTGTCTCCTCCCAAACCGGCCAGGGGCCTGGGGCAGAGGCACACCCAGTGATTCCCTGAGGAGAGCTTGACAGACGGACTGTTCATGAAGGGAGAGTCAAGGGGAGCCACGCAGGCTGTGGGAACACCCTCCAGGTGACCACTGTGTGTGCTGCTGCGGAAGAGGCCTCAGGAAGGGGCTGTGGTTTTTCCACAGAGGAACTCAGCCCACTGGGGAGGAAGCAAGCTCTGGTGCCCCATCCCCTCCAGTGCTCCCAAACCCACCTGGAAGCCAGAGGCCCCGAAAACCTGTCCTACAGGCTGAGACTGTGGTCAAGTGTGGGGCCAGAGGACTCGCTAACAAAGTTGGTTGCTGTCACCTCAATTTGTCCATGGTGGGCTGGCCTAACACCCTGGTGTTTCAGAGACGTGCTCAGCAGGCTCCTAGATTCAGGAGAGACTGTGTGGGCCTCATACATCTACGGCTTTGCCTAAACCTTGATCACTCAGGAGAGCTTGAAAATGAACCCATAGACTGTGCTTGTACACAAAAATCTGGATCTATGAGGGGATAACAATCTGTGACATGCACAGATCCCAGGTGACCTAGCATTTTAGAAATCAATTGCAATATTTTACTTTTTTAATTTTTTCATATATCATAAACTTTTTTGTGGAGAAGGCAATGGCACTCCCCTCCAGTACTCTTGCCTGGAAAATCCCATGGACGGAGGAGCCTGGTAGGCTGCAGTCCATGGGGTCACGAAGAGTCAAACACGACTGAGTGACTTCACTTTCACTTTTCACGTTCATGCACTGGAGAAGGAAATGGCAACCCACTCCAGTATTCTTGCCTGGAGAATCCCAGGGACAGAGGAGCCTGGTCGCTGCCATCTATGGGGTCGCACAGAGTCTGACATGACTGATGCGACTTAGCAGCAGCAGCAAACTTATTTGGGCTTCCCTGGTGGTGGCTCAGCAGTAAAGAATCCACCTGCAATGCAGGATACCCAGGTATGATCCCTGGGTTGGGAAGATGCCCTGGAGGAGGGCATGGCAACCCACTCTAGTACTCTTGCCTGGAGAATCCCATGGCCAGAGGAGCCTGGTGGGCTGCAGTCCATAGGGTCGCAAAGTCAGACATGACTGAAGCTACTTGGCACAGCACAGCATAGAACTTATTTATTTGAGTAATAGCAATATTTTAAAATCACCTGGACTTTCTATTGGAAGCCAGTACAGCAGCCTACCAGCTAGCAGGCTGTACCTGAGAAATCAAGTTTATGAGCAGCCTGGGGCTGTCGTACACCCAGAATCAGCTCAAGGTTTGTCCCGGGTCAGTCTATCCTAGAAGAAGGCTCTGAGATAGGGATTTGTGGCAGCTGATTTGTCAAGGAAGGAGACAACAGTGAGGGTGAGGGAGCGGAGGGCAGGGAAAGGGAGAGAAGCCAACCCTGGGTGAGGTCCGGACACAGCAAGAGCCCCGGGGAGGCCTGTGTGACGTGCAAGGCTGCAGCAGCAGAAGCTGATCCTGATGCTAGGATTTCCTGACTTCTCTGACTGCAAGAGAATCCATTGCAGGAGAGACTGGAGCTTGTCCTAGAAAGTCATCTTGCTCCCCTCCCCCACCACCATCATCACTCAGGAGAAGTGTTTTGTTACAACATAATCTTTACTCAGGAATTCACTCAAAAATGCACATCCCAATCACTCAAAATTTGCTGAATCAAAAAAAAAAAAAAAAGAATGACTTGGCAGGGCCTCCCTAAAAGATAAAGTGACTTCTTGAATACCTAAATATAGGTGATGTCTACAAGACCAAAATGTGTGAGAATTTTACCAAAACTAGGCTGCAGTTTGCTTCTGCGTTTTGCATTTAAAAGGATTTCCTAAGAAAATTGATAGCTTAACAAAGACAACAGGATGACAGTTAACCCACTTAAAAGAGAAGCTCAGATCCCGGTCCTGGGGCTGATCTCAGTCAGCAGGCATCTCCTACTCAGAACTGGGCTATGGGGGAGAGGGGATCAGCGACCTCGGGGAGCGCTGCACAGGGACTGCAGGATTCAAGGCTGCCTCTGAGGATGGCTAGGCTAGAGTGGAAAGACAACCCTGACCAAGTCGAGCAGTCAAAGCCGTGAGTAATGAGGAAGAGGCGCTGGTTCAGCAGCAGGAACCAGAGGTATTTAGGCTCTGGCCGCTAACAGAGCCTAAGTGACTGTGTGACGTCCCTTCATTTTACTGATGAGTCCTACTTAGGATTTTACTTAATCCCAAGATACGGGACAGCCTTGGGCTGGTGTTGAAGTGAAACAGGCAGAAGGGCCCCCCTGTTGTAACCCTTCTGCATGCTTGCTAAGAAGTAAAAAAAGGAATATGTGCATTTCTATTTAGTGCATCAGATCAGAGAGCCAGCAGTCTTTCTGCAGATTTATTGTAGCCAGGCCTTGGATATTGCCTACTACTTAAAACGAATTGTTACCAAACCGTTCAGAGAAAACCATAGATTAAGCGTATTGACTATGTTTCTTCTTTAAGTAATAGTTAAAGGCAATAACAATGACAGAGCAGGCAAGTAGATATTTTCCCACCCATTATTAATAACAGCCCCTCAGCCACCTGATGGATGGCCATCTCCATGATGGGGCCGGAAGCACCCGCTCACTCCGTGGAGGGTCAGTTGCTGGGAGGGCTTGGAAGATACTTGATTCGAGAGGTGTCTGGCTGCCAATGGATGAGGACGGTCTGGAAGAAACACAGCACTGTGAGCAGCAGGGCCATGAAGAGAGAAGAGTGCAGTTGTTTTGTCCTTCCCCTTCCTCCTGCCGCACCTGAGAGAGAGAGGCAGGCGGGGGAGAAGCACGGAGGCACACCGTCTGCGTGCAGCTTCCCGGTCGCTACAGCCACGGAGACGGAGAGCGCTGTGGAGACAGAGGCAACTCTGTGCCCCTCTCGGTTTCAGGAAAGGCAGCTCTGCTCCGCACAGTCACTCAGGACCCAGGCTTGTGGAGCGTCCGTCGTCTTGCAGCTGCTTCTTCTGGAAGGGTAACCTCAGAATGGAAGGGGAACTTAGGACTGCAGTCCAAGGTTTCCATTGCCCCAGCCCATGAATGGCACAGGCTCCTTTGCTCACAATTCTGACCAAAACTAGTCACATAGCTCTGCCCAACTGAGAGGGAAGTGGCAAGTAACGTGCCCAGAGGAGAGTGGTCTGCACAGGTGGCCTGGCTTCCTCGACTCACGTTCCATCTTCGGTTGCTCCACTCTGGGCTGGTCTCCACCGCTCACGCCACCGCAGCCTCCTTGTTCCCGAGGTCAGTGCTAGTCTCATGCTCCTCCGTCTCTGAGCAGCACTAGTCCCCACAGTCCAGCCTGCTTTCGGCCCCCGTGGTTCCTCCTGTACCCCCTCCTCCCTCACGCCACTGTGGGCGTGTCTCCTCACCCCGCCCCCTCTAAATGCTGATGTTTGCTCAGGACAGGTCTTGGCCTTGTTGCTTTCTCACAGGTTTAGATGCATCTGTACACCACAGCTCAGACAGGGACCCCAGCACAACTGCCCCGAGAGATCCCGCTACACTGCTGTATTCAGCTGCTTACTCAACACCACACAATGACTCCTGTCTCCCACATCTGAGTCAAAGGATCCAAATCAGAAGTTTAGCAGTGGCTCCTTCTTAATAGCTTCCCTTTCCTCAGCCCCAAATATAAACCATCCATATGCCTTGTCAGTTCAACCCCCAAAATAGATGAGAGTAGACCTTGAGTCCCCAGACCTTGTCCTGCCCCTGCGCTTCGCGTCTCCTCCCAGGCCTGCTGCACACGAGGCCGCCTTCTCCCCCACTGGCTCCTTGCCAAGCACTCTCACAGCAGCAGCCAGTTTTCTCTTTAAAATGCAGATCAGAGCATGTCACTCTGTGCTTCAATCCCTCACCTGCTTTCCCCTGCTTCCCGTTTTGCACAAATCCCTGAGCCCACGTGGCCCATGTGACCCTCCCACGCTCTTGGGGACCTGAGCCTTCTTCAGACACACGGCCCCGTTTCCCGGTGGGGTCTTGCTACACACAGCGCTCTGTCCTTCCGTGTGGCCTTCAGAGCTCAGCTAAGGAGTCGCCCCTGGTGACCCACAGAGGCATTAAGGAGGAGGACAGCGTCTCAGCGCCCTCATCCACCCAGAGACGCTGCATCTCATCAGGCGGCCTCTCAGCACCCACCTCCACCCCCAGAGCAGCGTGGTGAGCCGGACCCCTGGGGGTCTTTCTGACTTGAAAAGAGGGCCTGTGACTGCCCTCCTGCCTCCTTCCTGCCGTGTCTCATAGCGTCCCCGTGTCCTGACTCCTCCAGGACTTGCCTGCCCTGTGTTTCAACCTGAACGCTTGCTCCTAGTGTCAAGAATCGTTTTCATCTCAGGACTGCAAGACCTGGTTGCCCACTGACTGGAAAGGCCAGGATTTGAAAATTGAGGTAAAAAATAAATTTCACCTTTCACTGAGCATTTCAATGGTGAGCAGAGGAGAAACACTGCATTGGGTAAACATTTTGTCTGTAACAGTGTGGCAACCTCTAGCATGTATGACATTTTTGAGTGCATAAATCAAGTGCCAACTCAGAAAGCTGCCCAAAAACAATCTCCCGGGGTGTCCTGGGTTCCTCACCCACACCTGCAGATGCAAGGCAGCGGCCCTGAGGCCACAGGAACACCGTCCACCCAATGCCAGCCTTGTCCGCAGATTAGATGCCAGCCCCATATGTCAGGAGGCTTCCCTAGAAGCTCAGACTTGCTTTCTGAGATGGACCAGCAGGGCTACAGATCCAACCCAGGAGGCCTCAGACAAGCTGGCATTCCCAGGGACTCAGATCCCCAGGGACCTCCAAGACCCACAGGGGGCACCCTCAGCAGAGCAAGCACCCTCAGAGCTGAGTACACACCCCCATTCATTCTTCCCTCCTGCCTGGGCTTCCCTAGTGGCCCAGTGGTAAATAAAGAATCTGCTTGCAATGCAGGGCACTGTCTGCAATGCAGGAGATGCAGCTTCAGTCCTTGGGTCAGGAGGATCCCCTGGAGAAGGAAATGGCTACCCACTCCAGTCCTTTTGTCTGGAAAATTCCATGGACAGAGAAGCCTTGCAAGCTACAGTCCTTGGGGTCACAAGAGCTGGACACAACTCAGCAACGAAACCACCACCAGCACCCACACACGGAGAGGCAGACCACACAGCCCCAGATGAGCCTGCACGGTGGGCAGAGCATCCTAGGACTGCTAGCCCCTGCCATCTTCCCAGCTCCTGCCTTCCTGTCCTCTGGAAAAAGCCCCGGTTTCCTCTGGGAGCCTCCTCTCCCTCACGCCCTGGGGCAGGCATGTGTCCAAGACAAGTCGTCAAGGCTGGTCAGCCCCCGGCAAGCAGCGCTCAGCGGTTCAGCACTCAATCCTCGGGACAGAAAACATCTCTTAACTGACACCTCCAGCAGTCTCTAGGAGTTCTCAAGGCTGGAGCTCCCGGTATACACCACATGGATGGGAAGCCCGCAGAGAGGAGAGGAGAGGAGGAACCGAGTCCTGACACCATCACTCACATCCCCGGAGCCAGCAGAGCCTGAAAGTGCTTTGGTGACATGTGCCAACACTGCTCCCTTCCGTTGGCTGTCCTGACTCCTTCTACCCAAAGAGCACTTCCCGCATGCAAGGCAAAGCCTGTCTTCTGCCAAGGCAGCCAGAAGCCCTGAGCAGGGCAGAAGGGGACTCTAGGTGTAAAGCCTTGGGTCCAGTACAGGAGAAGCTACAGAGAGTGAGGCAGGGTCTCGAGGCAGGAGCAATAGCCGGAATCCCTACCTGGGGCCACAGGTCTGTGACCAGGACTGGCTGGGGCTGGGATGGCCTGGCCAGCAGGGCACTGAGGCTGCTCAGACGCCCCCGCATCCTCTGGCCTCTGAGCTACAGGAGCTGACCGGAGCAGCAAGCCCTCACGTCCCTGAGCACCACTGGGCGTGACTCGGATGGAACTGCCTCTGGGTCCCCCAAGACCGTCTCCCAAGCTCCCCAGCCCCAAATGCACATCCTTCCCTTTATCCCTCTGCTCGCCCCAAGTGTCTCCGTCCCCATTTCCACCTGTGCTTCAAGGCCTGGATGGAGTGCCCCCTCCTCCGGGAAGCCTCCTCTGACTGGCACAGCCCAGAGTCCTTATGATCTAAGCCACTGGGTCACTAGAATGATCACCCAAAAGTGCACATTCCACACTGGACTAGAGTCTGTCCTGAGCTGGTTTAGGCCAGTTGCCCTTTCCCCACAACAAGTGCCCTTGGCTAACCAACCAGGTCCAGAGAGGTTTTGTGTTTAGAGGAGCAGTTCAAATCATTCAGGGACAAGTCTTCACCCAGGCCTAGAATCATTCCCGGGCTCTTTCATGCTGTAAAGTATTACATCCTGGAAGCAAGTTGCACGGAGTGAGGCAGGGCAGAGGAAAGAGCACGCCCCTGGAGTCAGGCAGGCCTGGGTCTGAGCCCTGGCTCTGCCACTGGCTATCTGTGCAGCCCAGGCGGGTCACTGGGCACTCTGAGCCCAGTGTCCCATCTGTGAGATGAGGACAGCAGTGACTCTACCATGCACTGAAGTGAGAACACATGGCATGAACATGAAAGGGACCAAGTAAATGCTCCTTATTTTACTCCTGGGAAACCGTGTAGGATAGTGAATAAAACAATAACAGCCACACCCAACCTCACTAAACGGGTTCTACATGTCCAGCACTATATCAAATGCTTTACACTGTAGCCCCACTCAATCTCCACTGCAATCTTATAAATTAATCAACGTCTTACTATCTCTAGGAATCAGATGAGGGACCTGAGGCTGAGAATCATGTCTAAATTCAAGCTCCTAATGACAGCAGATCTAGTTCCAGCCCTGAGCTGGCACCCTACCTGCCCTCTATTTGGTGGCCAGTCACTGGGCCACCACTGCAGTGGAATGGTGGTTAAGACCCTTAAGTCCACCCTGCAGCCCTGACATTTACTGGTGAATCCCTTACTCTGTCTGTGCCTCAGATATTTTCATTTTCCATCTATGAACTGGAGGTGATACTGTATTTCATTGAATATAACATACAAGCTGAATGTGAAAGGCAACATTATTTACATGCTGGGCTGGAAGAAGCACAAGCTGGAATCAAGATTGCAGGGAGAAATATCAATAACCTCAGATATGCAGATGACACTACCCTTATGGCAGAAAGTGAAGAGGAACTCAAAAGCCTCTTGATGAAAGTGAAAGAGGAGAGTGAAAAGGTTGGCTTGAAGCTCAACATTCAGAAAACAAAGATCATGGCATCTGGTCCCATCACTTCATGGGAAATAGATGGAAAAACAGTGGAAACAGTGTCAGACTTTATTTTCTTGGGCTCCAAAATCACTGCGGATGCTGATTGCAGCCATGAAATTAAAAGACGCTTACTCCTTGGAAGGAAAGTTATGACCAACCTTGATAGTATATTAAAAAGCAGAGACATTACTTTGCCAACAAAGGTCTGTCTAGTCAAGGCTATAGTTTTTCCCGTGGTCATGTATGGATGTGAGAGTTGGACTGTGAAGAAAGCTGATTGCCGAAGAATTGATGCTTTTGAACTGTGGTGTTGGAGAAGACTCTTGAGAGTCCCTTGGACTGCAAGGAGATCCAACCAGTCCATTCTAAAGGAGATCAATCCTGGGTGTTCATTGGAAGGACTGATGCTAAAGCTGAAACTCCAATACTTTGGCCACCTCATGCGACGAGTTGACTCACTGGAAAAGACTCTGATGCTGGGAAAGGTTGGGGGCTGGAGGAGAAGGGGACGACCGAGAATGAGATGGCTGGATGGCATCACTGACTCTGTGGACATGAGCTTGAGTGAACTCCGGGAGTTGGTGATGGACAGGGAGGCCTGGTGTGCTGTAATTCATGGGGTCGCGGAGAGTCGGACACGACTGAGTGACTGAACTGAACTGAACTGAAAAAGGAAAATGCCTAACATGAGGTGTTCAGTAGGATCTCCCCAAATAAAGCCAGAACGTCAAAGGCCAACCTTTCTGTATTAGGCTCTACAGAGAAACAGGATATGTAGAGACTCGTTTTGTTTGTGGAGCTGTCACACGTGTTTATGGAAACGGAGAAGTCCCATGATGTGCTGTTTGCAAACAGAGACCCAGGAAGCCCAGTGAGGTAGTTTAGTGGAAGTCCTAACACCTGAGAGTGGTGGGGGAGCAGGCGGGGAGGAAGTCCTGGTCTAAGCCTGAACACCTGAGAATGAGGGGTAGCCTTGTGCCAGGGCAGGAGACGGCTGTGCCAACTCCAGCAGAGAGAGCTAATTTGCCCTTCCTCTGCCTTTTTGTTCCATTTAGACCCTCAATAGATCAGATCGTGCACACTCATACTGGTGAAAGTGATGTTCTTTACTCAGTCTACCTACTCAGATGCTAATCTTTTCCAGATATGTTCACAGAGATGCCCAGAAAGAATGTTCTACCAGCTGTCTGGACACTGCTGAGCTCAGTTAAGCTGACCTGTAGAGTTAACCATCACACACTCCACGTGTGAATACATGAGAAATAAACCCGCCCATAGAAAGAGTGGCAAACAAACTTGCTTGTCTCAACCGCATCACCAGATAAAAGGAGGGAAAAAAGTCTCTCATGGGAGTTTGAACCATGAACTGGTCTTCAGGAGGATCTGAAGTTTGCGTTGACACTACCTGGTCTAGTCCAAAGACCTGAAACAGAGAGCTTCCTTTAAAGAGAACTCCATGTACTCAGTACTCTGTAATAGCCTATATGGGAAAAGAATCTTAGAAAGAGTGGACGTATGTGTTTGTGTAACAGATTCACTCTGCTGTGCACTGGAAACTAATGCAACATTGGAAATCGATGATACACCCCAATACAGACTTTAAAAAAAAATCAAAAAGAAAAATAAAGAGAACTCGAGTTTTTAGTGGCCCAAGGTAGTGGAAGAAACAAATGCAAATCTTTTCTCTTGGACTTAGACCTCAGTCTAGGCCAATAGCAAGTGTAAGGCACTGGGAAGAATTAAGATCCAGCCTAATAATTTCAGAAATGTCCAAGGGTGGATAGAATATGTGTTGTACAGTCATTAAAAGGGGTTAATAGCTAGCTATAAGACAATGCTGGCTATTGTAACAAAGTACCCCCAAGTCTCAGTGGATTAACACAGCAGGAGTTTATCTCTTGCTCAGGTAAAGCCCAAGGCAAGACATCTCCAGCACTGACACAGAAAGTCAGGCTCAATCCATCTTGTGGCCCCATTTGGCTTCCACGGTCTCCAAGAAAGGGTGAGAGTGGAGAAAGTCCCCAGGCATTACCTGTCACTTTCACCCACTGTGCATTGAGCAGAATTCAGCCACAAGGTCACGCCTGATTGCAGGGGGGCTAGGAAACATGAGCTAGCTGCATGCCTGGGAGGAAGCATAAAGGTTAGTGAACAGGCAACTGACACTGCCATCCCTCCCCATGGGGCCATTAGAAAAAGCTATTAACACCAGCAGATTAGAATCATGCCTGATGGGTAGCACAGGAACTCAGTCAATGACTGCTCTAGTTGTGATTAATAAGAACTTTGATTTATCAAAGCAATGCAGTTTAGAAGATAGTGCTCTCTTAACAAAAGAAGTTCCCCTTGGTGTTCTCTGGTGACTTCCTATGGTCAGTTTCAAATAAGGATTCAGATTTCAAAAAAAAAGTGATCTGTTTGCAGGAGTACACACATGGTAGGAGGCTGATATTTGTATCTACAAATATTGCACGCTTTAACATCAGTCATCCTGCAATTCTGTCTCAGCAGAAAAACTGTATAATGTTTAAAAGTGGGAGTTCTAAGACTTTTGGACGCAGTGGGGAAGGAGAGGGTGGGATGATATGAGAGAGTAGCATTGAAACATACACATTACCGTATGTAAAATAAATAGACAGTGGGAATTTGCCGTATGATGCAGGGAACCCAAAGCCGGTGCTCTGCCAACCTAGGGAGGTGAGACAGGGAAGGCTGTGGGTTCAAGGGGGAGGAGACAAAAGTGTACCTATGGCTGATACACACTGATATATGGCAGAAACCATCACAATAGTGTAAAGTAATTATTCTTTAATCAAAAATTAAAAGAAAAAAATCACAAGTTCTAGAATTAAGGTCAGGCTGGGTTTGAACCCGAGCTCTTTTGGTTACTACCTCTGTCACCTAGTCACCCATGGCTCTCACTAAGCTTTGGTTTCTATAACCACGACCTAGTAATGGCGTGACAGTGATGTGCAGGGTACAGGGCAGGGTGCTCAGGGGCTCGGCAAGTGTGGCTGTGCTTTTTCTTGTTGATACCAGTACTAACGCTCTGGACACCTTTTCTTTAAGTCCCATCTTAGCAGCTGTGTTTAGAGTCGGACAGAGGGCTGTGCATTCCCCAAAGTCTCCATATGAATGTGTCCTGAATAACTGAGCAAACAGAAAATAATGGAGGCTCTCATTTGGACATTTTCACCAGCTGGTGGTCCACACACTTAAATGTCCACTTTGAGCGACTCTGTGAATAGCATTATGCTGAAAAATAATTCTAAGAGTTATAGAAGCTTACATGTGGAACCTCACATCACTCCTATTCCCACCGGCCCCTGGGGCTGGGTCCTGGCCGCACATGTCCAGTTTCTTTATTAGTGTCTAGCTGAGACCCACAGAGATGAACAAATGCCTCAGATTTATAAGCAAGTGTAGAGTGACGTTCCATCTTCTCTGAATGTAAAACCCACAGCTTAACTGATGGTCAACCACACATTGTAATACCAACAGGAACAACTTCCGTGCTCTGAACAGTCAGTATTTAGTTATGGCTCCAGTGTTCAGCCATAGCTCCTGGGAAAGGAGCCAGAAGCGCTACCCTGCAGAACTCAACAGGCAAGAGTCACCAGTAGCTGGTAGCCCCTCTCCACTCAGAGCCTTGTTGGAGGCCTTGAAGCGGGTTCCACCCCTAGTTCCAGACAGGCTCAAGCCATTCACATACACACCCTGCCATGCCGACTGGTCAGAGATGGATACAGGACCCAGTCAGAGCTGGGCAGTGCTAATCCCAGGAAATTGTTGAAGCAACCAAGGGAAGAAACTTGCTCTGCCCTGCGTCTATGGCAGCCTTCTCTTCTCCTGCCCAGAGCAGTGACAGAATGGCTCCCATACAGAAGAAGTGGAATCCAGAGATGGAGAAAGCAGGGATGGAGGGGGAGAGAGAATGGGAGAGACAGAAAGAGGAGAAAAACCTGCTCCAAATAGCATTAATCCAGATGAGCCTGGGCTACATGGGCTTTCCAGTTAAGTGACCTGGTAAGTTTTCTTGGAGGCATCTGTTGAGTTTTCTGCCCCTGACTCAAAGAGTCCTGGCTGGCCTGATGCAGGGACTGTTTGCTGATTACACTGGCTCTTGTACCGTCAGCTGTCTTGAGCCCCCTCCTATCCAAACACTTTCCCATCTCTCTGCTCACATCACCAAAGTATGGGACATGTACTGTGAGCCTGGCATTATGTGAGGTCTGGGGGATGCAGACCTCATTGCCTCAACTCTGAAGGAGCCCAAAAGCCCAACTAAAATGCAAGTACAAGCAGTGCACTGGAAGCAGAGCCAGCGCTGTGCACAGGATACCACAGCGGGAGGAGGCCCTTGGAATCCAGACTGGAGGTCAGGGATGGCTTCCTGAAGGAAGTGACACTAACTTGTGTTTGAGGATGTGTGGGAGTTGCTCCAGGAGGTGGGGCATGCACAGGGCAGAGTCACATGGGTGAACAGCATCCCACCGAGGCCTCACTCCAGCAGGCCTCCTACGGGATCCCCTCTGAGTTTCTTCGAGTCTGCCTCACCTCCCCAGGTACTTCCTCCGAGCTTCCTGAGCCTAGGTGCACGCAGTATATTTGAGAGGTAGAAAGGTAGTTGCATGCGCAGAAGATGCCCAGGCTGGGGGGCTCTTTAGCAGTTCACAGACATCAGCTCTGAGAATTAGGAGTTCAGTCCCCAAGAGGGGAAAGCCTCTCCTTGCCTGCTTCACAACTCTGACTCTCTTCCTCTTTTTCAATCCAAAACGTGCCAAGATAATGAAATAAACAACCCCATGCCCGCCATCGTGATTAATGAAAGAAAATGTGCTCTCAATTTTGCTAAAAATAATGTTCTGTGAAAAAAATTAGAGCTTTACAATTTTCATTAAATGGCTCCCCCCGCAACCATTTTTATGTTTTTATTGCTATTTTCATTTTACTTTGGTGACGATTATGAGAGATGCCTAACCTAACTTTTAAGGGATAGATAGACAGATAGACAACAAATACATTGCCTTGTGAATCTTTTAATTTACATAAATGTGATCACAACTTATATTTCAACTTCCTTTTTCTGTCAGCATTAATTTTTCAAGATAGGTTTCTCCTACCACAAGTGCTACATGTCTAATACTTGAATACACCATAATTCCTGAGTCCATTCTCACTTTAAGAGCCATTAGGTGGTTTGTTTTCTTACCATCACAAACAATGCTGCAAGCAATGCCCTTCTGCATGTGTGTGAGAGACACTGGGACACAGTATGAAAAGCAAACGTCTGGGTTATAGAGGACATACTTTAAATTTATCAGATGTTGCTGAAATACTGCTGAAAGTTCTCCCTCTCACCAGCTGTGCAAATTTTCCTGCTTCTCTACTTCTCCATACTTGGGATGAATCATCCAACTTTCTGACTGCATGTTCCTTTTATTTAGTCTTCCTGTGATGAGCAATGTGGCTAAGTAGTTTTCATTTATCTTTGCCATTAATAGTTTCTCTTTGCTGAAACTCTGGGTCTTAACCTTCCCTCACTTTTCTACTGGGTTATTTGTCCTTTGCCAAACACTTCACATGCAGGACTTCCTGACCTATACTGGGCCCAACTCCGTCATCAGCAGCAACTGCGTTCCATTCTGACTGTAAACTTGGCTTATGCTGTCTCTTATCAAAGAGACTGTGAGCATGTATATGAGCATACATGTGTATGCATGTACATAACAGCAGCAGTGTAATAGTAGTTGTCACATAGTAAACTTTTCATTTATGAGCTGAGTTTTGGTTGTTGCTGTTCAATTGCTCAGTCATGTCCTACTCTTTGCAACCCCATGGACTGCAGCACGCCAGGCTTCTGTCTTTCACAATCTCCCAGAATTTGCTTTAACTCATGTCCATTAATTTGGTGGTGTCATCCAACCATCTCATCCTCTGTCATCCCTTTCTCCTCTTGCCTTCAATCTTTCCAGCATCAGAATCTTTTCCAATGAGTCAGCTCTTTGCATCAGGTGATCAAAGTATTGGAGTTTCAGCATCAGTCCTTCCAGTGAATATTCATGGTTGATCTCCCTTAGGATGGACTGGCTGGATCTCCTTGCTGTCCAGGGACTCTCAGGAGCCTCCTTCAGCACCGCAGTTCGAGAGCACCGATTCTTTGGCACTCAGCCTTCTTTATTGTCTGTCTCTCACCTCTGTACCTGACCGCTGGAAAAACCATAGCCCTGACTAGACGGACCTTTGTCAGCAAAGCAATGTCTCCACTCGTCATAGCTTTTCTTCTAAGGAGGAAGTCTTTTAATTTCATGGTTGCAAAACAGTCCACAGTGCTTCTGGAGCCCAAGAAAATAAAGTCTGTTACTGTTTGCTCTGTTTCTCCATGTATTTGCCATGAAGTTATAGGATCAGATTCCATGATCTTCATTTTCTGAACATTCAGTTTTACTTTACAACTTTTTCACTCTCCTCATTCACTTTCATCAAGAGGAACTTTAGTTCCTCTTCACGTTCTGCCATCAGGGCAGTGTCATCTCCATATCTGACATTGTTGATATTTCTCCCAGCAATCTTGATCCCAGCTTGTGCTTCATCCAGCCTGGCATTTCGCATGTTGTACGCTGCATATAAGTTAAATAAGTAGGGTGACAGTATGTAGCGTTGGTATTCTCCTTTTTGAACCAGTCCATTGTTCCATATCCAGTTCTAACTGTTGATTCTTGACCTGCATCAGGTTTCACAGGAGACATGTAAGATGGTCTGGAACTTGTATCTCTCTAAGAGTTTTCCAGAGTTTGCTGTGATCTACACAAAAGATTTAGTGTAGTCAATGAAGCAGAAGTAGATGCTTTTCTGGAATTTTCCAGATTTTTCTATGATCCAAAGGATGTTGGCAATTTGACCTCTGGTTCCTCTGCCTTTTCTAAATATATCTGGAAGTTCTTAGTGCACATACTGTTGAAACCTAGCTTAAAGGATTTTGAGCATTACTTTGCTAGTAAGTGAAATGAGTGCAATTGTGCAAAAGTTTGAACATTCTTTGGCATTGCATTTTTTGGGGATTAGAATGAAAACTGACCTTTCCCAGTAATGTGGCCACTGCTGAGTTTTCCAAATTTGCTGGCATATTGAGTGCAGCACTTTAACAGCATCATCTTTAAGGATTTGACTTGACTTCACACTCCAGGATGTCTGGTTCTAAGTGAGTGATCACACCATCGTGGTTATCTGGGTCATTAAGATTTTTTTTTGTACAGTTCTTCTGTGTATTAATACCACCTCTTCCTAGTATCTTCTGCTTCTGTTAGCTCCATATCATTTCTGTCCTTGATTGTGCTCATCTTTGAATGAAATGCTCCCTTAGTATCTCTAACTTGTTTTTGAAGAGATCTCTAGTCCTTCCCATTCTATTGTTTTCCTCTATTTCTTTGCATTGATCACTGAGGAAGGCTTTCTTATCTCTCCTTGTTATTCTCTGGAACTCTGCATTCAGATGGGTATTTCTTTCCTTTTCTCCTTTTCCTTTTACTTCTCTTCTTTTCTCAGCTATTTGTAAGACCTCTTCAGACAACGATTTTGCCTTTTTGCATTTCTTTTTCGTGGGGATGGTTTTGATCACCGCCTCCTGTGAAATGTTATGAACTTCCATCTGTAGTTCTTCAGACACTCTGTCTATCAGAGCTAATCCCTTGAATCTATTTCTCATTTCCACCGTATAAGCATAAGGGATTTGACTTAGGTCATACCTGAATGTCCTTGTGGTTTTTCCTATGTTCTTCAATTTAAGTCTGAATTTTGCAATAAAGAGTTCATGATCTGAGCCACAGTCAGCTCCCAGTCTTGATTTGCTGACCGTGTGCTCATCTCCTCCTCCAAGAGCACCAAAATTGCAACTAGCTGTTGCAACAATCATCGACAGAAGAATGGTGGAACCCACCAAAAAAAGATGCCCCACAACCAAGGGCAAATGAGAAACTGCCACAAGATGGTGGGGGGTGCAATCGTATTTAAAATCAAACCCCATACCCACCAGAGACACTTGGAGGGCACAAGCAAAACACTGTGCACACCAGGATTGAGGGAAAGGAACAGTGACCCCCACTAGACACAGAGTCAGATCGGCCCTTGACTGTTTGAGGGTCTCCTGTGGAGGCATTAGTCACAGTGGCCTGCTGTGGGGACAGAGGCTCTTGCAACAGCAGTCCTGGGAGGCATAGCATGTGACAAAAGTCCTCTTGGAGGAGGTCACCATTAGCCCCACTGGAAAGCCACCGGGCAGGCAGCTCACAAACCAGAGAACAATCACACCAAAGAAGCTCTCACACTGCTGCAAAAGTTCTAGACCCCACAACAGACTTCCCAACCTGGGGATCCAGCAAAAGGACTGAGTATCTGCAGGAAATCTGACTTTGAAGATCAGCAGGATTTGATTACAGAACTTCCACAGGACTGGGGAAACAGAGACTCTTGGAGGGTACAAACAAAACCTTGTGCATACCAAGGCCCAGGAGAAAGGAGCAGTGAGCCCACAAGAGACTGAGTCAAACTTACCTGTATGTGCTTGAGAGTCTCTGGAAGAGATGTGGGTTGACAATGGCCTGTTGTGGGGTCAGGGGAACTGACTACAACAGTCCTGGGAGCTGGGGCATGCTGGAGTAAGTCCTTTTGAAGGAGGTCGCATTTACCACCATCACCCCTACCATAGTTTGGCCTCAGAAAAAACCTCAGGGAGGAAACAGTCCCACCCATCAGCAGAAAATTGAATTAAAGATTTACTAAGCATGGCCTTGCCCACCTGAGCAGGACCCCCTTTTCCCCACAGCCAGTCTCTCCCATCAGGAAGCTTCCACAAGCCTCTTATTCTCATCCATCAGAAGGAAGACAGAATGAAAACCACAATCACAGAAAACTAACCAAAATGATCACATGGATCACAACTTTGTGTAACTTAATGAAACTGTTAGCCATGCCATGCAGGGTCACCGAAGACAGATGGGTCATGATGACGAGTCCTGACAAAACGTAGTCCACTGGAGAAGAAAATGGCAAGCCACTTCAGCATTTTTGCTTTGAGAACCCCATGAACAGTATGAAAAGGCAAAAATATGTGACACTGAAAGATGAACCCCCCAGTCAGTAGGTCTCCAATATACTACTGGAGAAGAGCAGAGAAATAGCTCCAGAAGGAATGAAGCTATTTTGCTTGAGCCAAAATGGAAACAATGCCCAGTTGTGGACATGTCTGGTGGTGAAACTAAAGTCTGATGCTGTAAAGAACAACATTGCACAGGAACTTGGAATGTTAGGTCCATGAATCAAGGTAAACTGGAAGGGGTAAAACAGGAGATGGCAAGAGTGAACATCGACATTTTAGGAACCAGTGAACTAAAATGGACAGAAATGGATGAATTTAATTCAGATGACCATTATATCTACTACTGTAGGCAAGACCCTTAGAAGAAATGGAGTAGCCATCATGATCAAAAAAAAGAGTCTGAAATGCAGTACTTGAATGCGATCTCAAAAATGACAGAATGATCTTGGTTCATTTCCAAGGCAAACCACTGAATATCACAATAATCCAAGTCTTTGCCCCAACCACTAATGCTGAAGAAGCTGAAATTGAATGGCTCTATGAAGATCTACTGAAGAAGGAAATGGCAACCCACTCCAGTATGCTTGCCTGGAAAATCCCATGGACAGAGGGGCTTGGTGGACTACAGTCCATGGGGTCGCAAAGAGTTGGACACGACTGAGCAAGACCTTCTAGAACTAACACCAAAAAAAGATGTCCTTTTCATCACAGGGGACTGGAATGCAAGAGTAGGAAGTCAAGAGATACCTGGAAGAACAGGCAAATTTGGTCTTGGAGTACAAAATGAAGCAGGGCAAAGGCTGATAGAGTTATGCCCAGAGGACGGGCTGGTCATAGCAAACACCCTCTTCCAACAGCACAAAGGACACCTCTACACATGGGCTTTCTGTGCCCCACCTAAAAAGTCTTTTTCTATGCTGAGATGATGAAGACCTGATCTTCTATTACCTTCTCAAGGTTATAAAGTTCTGCTTTTCATATTTGGATCTTTAATCCATCTGAAGAAAGAATCTAATTTTAATTTTCTTCTTCTAGGAAAGCTAAGTCTTTCTCCTCCCCCTGATCTGCCATACCATCTTTATCATACACGAAGTTCTTTTTTTTCCACAATAGTAAAAGATGCTTACCAGTTTTGACAATCAATAGCCAGACAAAGACCAAACAATAATTACAATTGCAAGCCATAATGAAAATATTATTAACTTAACAATATAAAATAATTACAAATTGGGGAGGTAGGTAGAGTGATGTGGTCAGTGGAAGTACATTACATGCGCATAACTTCATTTGCCCGGCCAGTCTATGTCTTTTGTTTGATGCATTTAATCCACTTACATTTAAGGTATTTATTGATATGTATGATCCTATTACCATTTTCTTAATTATTTAGGGTTTATTTTGTATAGATCTCTTCCTTCTCTTGTGTTTCCTGCCTAGAGAAGTCCCCTTAGCATTTGTTGTAAAGCTGGTTTCCGTTCCGTTCCGTTCAGTCGCTCAGTCGTTGCGACCCCGTGGACTGTAGCCTACCAGGCTTCTCCGTCCATGGGGTTCTCCAGGCAAGAATAGTGGAGTGGGTTACCATTTCCTTCTCCAGTGGTGCTGAATTCTCTTACCTTTTCCTTGTCTGGAAAGCTTTTGATTTCTCCATCAAATCTGAATGAGAGTTTTGCTTCATTAAATCTGAATGAGAGTAGAGTATTCTTGGTTTCAGATTCTTCCTTTTCATCACTTTAAATATATCTTGTCATTCCCTCTGTCTTGTAGAGTTTCTGTTGAGAAATCAGTTAATAGCCTGACAGGAGTTCCATTGTATGTTATTTGTCATTTTTCCCTTGTTGCTTTTAATATTTTACCATTGTCTTTAATTCTGTTAGCTTGATTACTGTGTCTCGGTGTGTTCCTCCAGGGGTTTATCCTGCCTGGGACGCTCTTTGCTTCCTGGACTTGGTTGACTCTTCACTTTCCCATGTATTTTCTTGGTTCCTTTCTCTCTCTCTTCTCCTTCTGAGACACCTGTAATTCAAATGTTGGTGTGTTTAATGTTGTCCCAGAGATCTCTTAGTCTGTCTTCATTTCTTTTCATTCTTTTTATATATTCAGTTCTGCAGCAGTGATTGCCACCATTCTGTCCTTCAGGTCAGTTACTGTTCTTCTGCCACAGTTATTCTGCTATTGATTTTTCTTCTAGTGTATCGTTCATCTCTCTGTGTCCTTTAGTCCTTCCATATCTTTGGTAAACATTTCTTGCATCTTCACCATTATGTTTCCAAGATCCTGGATCATCTTCACTGTCATTATTCTGAATTCTTTTTTTTTTTTTTGGCAGCTTCCTTATTTCCACTACATTTAGTTGTTTTTCTGGGGTTTTCTCTGTCTCTTCATCTGGGACATAACTCTGCTTTTTCATCCTGATTAACTTTCTATAATGTGGTTTTTGCTGTAACTGTTGTGGGATTGTGGCTCTTCTTGCTCCTTCTGTCTGCCCTCTGGGGGATGAGGCTAAGAGGCTTGTGTAAGCTTCCTGGCAGGGGGACAGGTTGTGGGAAAAACTGGGACTTGCTCTGGCAGGCAGGTCCATGCTCAATAAAGCTTTACTCTGCTGATGGATGGGGTGGTGCTCCCTCCCTGTTAGTTGTTTGGCCTGAGGCAACCCAGCCCTGGAGTCCATGGGCTCTGTAGTAGAGCTGATGGTGACCTCCACGAAGACTTATGCCAAGGGGGCGTCTCCCAGGACTCTTGCTGCCAGTGCCCCCATCCCTGTGGTGCACCACGGCCAACCCACCCCTCCACAGGAGACCCTCCAACCCCAGGAGCTAGGTTTGGTCCAGTTGCCTGGGGAGCACTGACCCTTTGCCCTGGTGCTTTGTGCACACAAGATTTTGTTTGTGTTCCCCAAGATTGAGATCTCTGTTTCCCCCAGTCCTGTGGAAGTCCTGTAATCAAACCCCACTGGTCTTCAAGGTCAGATTCCCCAGGGATTCCTAGTCCCTTTGCAGTATCCCCAGGCTGGGAAGCCTGACATGGGGTTCAGAACCTTCACAGCACCTGGGAGAACTTCTTCGGTATTATTGTTCTCCAATTTATGGATCACCCACCCAGCAGGCATGGGATCTGATTTTATCATATTTGTATTCCTCCTTTCATCTTGTTGTGGCTTCTTCTTTGTCTTTGGATATGGGATCTCTTTTCTGGGGGGGTCCCAGCATCCTCCTGCCAATGGCTGTTCAATAGCTAGTTGCAATTTTTGTGCTCTCACAGGAGGAGATGAGTACATGTCCTTCTATGCTGCCATCTTCAACCGGACATTACACTAAGTTCTCATAAATTCTTGGATCTGTTTCCAAGCCAAGGATTGGCAAACATTGTCTATAAAGAGTCAAATAGTAAATATTTTATGCTTTACTGGCCCTGTGGCCTCAGTCACAAGGACTCAACTCTTCCATTGCAGGGTGAATGCAGCCATGAGCAATACAGAAGTGAATAAGAATGGCTACTCATCTAGTCTACTTATATATTTATCTTGGAGGCAATACCACATTTTCAACACTTATTATAGCTTCTTGATATCTGACAGAAAAAGTACCATCCCTTTTCTCTTCATTTTTAGATTTATCGTGATTATTCCTGGGCTTTAATTATTCCAAGTCGATTTTAGAAGTGATTTTAATAAATCACGTAAAATTTTCTATTGACTTTTTATCAGAGTTACATTGACTTTCCAGATTAATGGGAGGGGCATCTATCTTTACAGTATATGTTTGTGCATTTAACAAATATTTGCTTAGGGACACACAGCATTTTTCTACCTGGCATGTCTAGTTCAGGTGGTGTCCTCACCTTCCCCATCATTTAAGCCAGAAAGCTCAAAGCTATCGTCTACCTTTCACTCTCCCTTCACCTAATCTGTCAGGTAGGTCTCTTCTTTTTGGCATCTTCTCTGCCTTTCCTTGGATAACTTTCGTCACCTCGGCAGGCCCCTCCCCCAGGCTTCGCCTGTCCATTTCAGCTCCGCTGTGGAGAGTCGGACACTACTGAGCGACTGAACTGAACTGTGCACCACACGACTCTCTCTTGTCACCCACATGCCCTTCGCCAGGACAAAGGGCACCGTCCCTATCAGGGCTCACAGGACTGTATTCTGCTTCCTCTTTCATTCCACCCCTCATCACCCCAACCTGCACCCCTGTGGCGCCTGAGGCCTCGGCCATGCCTCCCGCCGCTCCTCAGGTGCCCCGCCCACCCTCACCCGGAAGCCCCGCCCCCACTTTTACGCCTCAGTTTCTGGTCGGCAGCCAACTCGGGTGTGTTCATCTTCAGGAGCCCCAGCGCAGCCTCGCCCCATCCCTCTGCCCCAGCACTGACTGCAGTGACTGTACGTGTCAGGGAGCCACTGAGTGAAACTGCCTGCCCCGGCCACGCACGATGGTAACCACTTGCACGACGTGTCTCACACAGAGGGCCCTGATGGGGAACACGGAACTAATAAGCTGCCCCCAGCTGGAAGAATTTGAGAGGGGCCAACAGGAGGGAGGAGACACCAACCCATAATATGTCCGGTCAACCTCACAGAAACCCTTGCTCTAGAATCCCTTTTGGCTGAATTGCACCTGCTGCCAGGAAGGAACCTGAGTCAGACTAAATATGGGCACAAGCAAGATGATGGGCCAGAAACGACTTGGAAACGAGCCCCATCACCATAAAACCTGAGGCTGCAAGTCCCATGTGTGTGCTGATTCGCCTCAGTCATGTCCAACTCTTTGAGACCTTATGGACTATGGCCTGCCAGGCTCCTCTGTCCATGGAATTCTCTAGGCAGGAAGATTGGAGTGGACTGCCATGTCCTTCTCCAGGGGATCTTCCTGACCCAGGGACTGAACCCGTGGTTCTTCCGACTCCTGCATTTGGTAGGTGGGTTCTTTACCAAGGCACCACCTGGGAAGCAAGTCACACGGCAGAGCAGTTCTCCTGGAGCCCCTTACCCTGCTGCTTTCCCCTCAAGTCCCACTTTCCAATAGTCTTTTGCTTTGTCAGCATGTGTGTTTGCTCAGACACTTCATTTTCAAGTGTTAGACAAGAGCCTATTCTCGGGCCCTGGAAGGGGTGCCCATTCCGGTAACATACACACCACCCAGGAGAGGGTGAGCTCTGTGAGGGAAGGCAGGCATCCTATCTGACTTAGCCAAGGCAGAACCTGCAGCAGGAACCCCAAGGCACTGCGAGTTGAAAGCACTCTTCAGCACTGGTTGCATAAATGCATGTGCCAAATGCAAACATGCACTCCCCGGGGCCAAGGCTTGCAGGAGGGGATAGTCTTCATTTTACGCAATCTGCAGAACTCTCCTTAGAGCCCCTGAGCACCGAGGGTCTGGCAGGGTAGAGGGGATGGAGTCTGGAAAGAGAAACAGAGACACAAACGCAAATGCATGCCCTCTCCCCCCTCCCTCTGCTTTCATGGCGTTCATCCCTCCCTCTCAGAAAGATAAAAAGGAAAATGTGTCAGTGAGGACTGAGCCCCTCTGGGTAAGAAAGTACTAGCAAAGTAACAAATGTCATGTGGGCTTAAGCAAAGTCCCCCAGGGTTACAAACCCACAGGGAAATAAGGCTGACATATGCATGGCCCTGCTGCCTGCACCCTTTTCCTTTGAAATAACTTCTCCCTGATAAGGGAGAAAGGAGGAAATAACTCAAAGATTTTTAAAAGCTAAGTTTCTGTATGCAAACCAAATGGGCTGAATTTTTATAGGCTCATTTGGAAGAGCATAAAAAATCCAGTTGTCAAGAAGCCTCTCTCTCCCAGAGCCTCAGGAGAGCGTGAAGAGACTGCTTGGAATCTAAGCTCCTCTGCATCCGTCTCCCTGAGCTGAGCCTGTCCTCCTCTGAGCCCTCCCCTGTCCTGCAGCTGCTGAGCTAGAGAGGGAGGGCTCCTGTCTCAGGGTTAAGTCTCTTGCACTGCAGGAGGGCAGGGAGGGCACTGCAGTGGGGCAGGGAATACCTTGCCCCTGAGGAAGCTCCTGTCCGTTAAATGCACTCATCACAGCTCCCTCCACTGAGCCTTCACCATGTGCCGCTGCCTTGAACCCTCTGAGGGAGGCATTACAACCATGACCCATTTTCCAGATGAGGAACCTGAGCATAGACAGGTTAAGATCCCGTGACTTAGAAGGGGAGCATTCCAGCCCAGGCAGTCTGGCTTCAAAGCCCGCTGCAGTAGATGCTGTGGGTCCCACTCCACTCCTATGTCCAGGCCTGGCGGGGTCCCCAGCGGCTGGCTGCTGTGGTCAGAGCTGCTGAGGACTCCCAGCTACCCCTTTCCCAGAGAATCCACCTTACCCTGAGATGTCTGTGAGATGCTGGTCACCCCCAGGGTAGTTCACAGGAGCCAAATATAGGGGGCTACAAAACCCAGCCCCCTGACAGGTGCAGAAAACTGTGGAGCCATTCACCCTCCTGAGTGCCCCGTGAGACCAGACATGTCATGATCACAGCTGAGCCCGCATCGTAGCCTGGCTTTCGCCCTGTCCTGCTTCCCTCACCCCCTGTCAGGTTTCTTCTGAGAGCACTCCCTCAAAAAACACCCCCACAAGAATTCCCATCTTGACTCTGCTTCTACAGAACCCAACCACGCACCATGTAATCAATCACACACTGATGGTAAAGTGAGACTGCTCCGCCATCATGTCCATACCAGTGGTGATGGCCACTTTATTCTGCTCACTCCTCCCCTGGTGTCCAGCGCAGGCTCCGGCTCAACACACCTGCAAACGCTGGATGCGTGGACACAAAAGCCACCAGCCACGTCTGTGACTTCCCCTCTGCCCCTTCAGGAAGCTGCACAGAAGCTGGGAATGAAAATATGAAGGACAAATAAAGGTTAAGGATATCACTTACTTTCCATATATTCTTCCCAATTGGTAGATAAGTTTGTGTTTCTGAGAACCACAGTCTATAATGGTTGTCTGCACATTATCCTAGATGAAGGACTCCCTCGCCTCCCCAGAGGAGACCTTTCTCTTACTACCAGCCCAGACTGCAAGTGAGAGTTTGGAGCAGGTGGGAACAGGATGGCTGAACAGTGAGGCATCAGCCAACTGAGGCTTTAAAAGGGAATGGCAGAGACCCTGCTGCAATTTTGATCAAGTCTGTGCTCAGAAAGAGAGGGGAAACCTCAAACCTGCTCCTCCCCCTTGCCCATCAGGGTTCCCTTGTGAATCTCATTTACTGGCAAAGACAATGCAAATTCCCCAGGCGGCACCTGCAGGTCCCACAGTGACAGTGACACACCTGCGGGGAGTAAGACAGCCAAGAAGAGGGCTCCTAAGGCGACCAGCATCTGCATGAGAACGACCTCCTACAGTCTCCAGCGGGGATATCGGAAGAGCCTTGTCCCCAGGACGGGGATATTGTAAGGGAGCGGTCAGCTCGTTTCAGGGGAAAGGAGCAGTCCTTAGCAGAGGACGGTGAGGGGTCATCTCCCAGAGCAAAGGGCCCTGGCCACGGCTCTACTCAAGGTGAATGTCATGGCTACGTTGTCCCTGGGACCCGCCGGGAATAAAACTATTCTCCTTGAGAGGCAGGGGCCTGAAATTCCAACATTAGGAAATCTGCTCCTCTGTCCAGGCCTGGTGTGGTCCCCAGTGGCTGGCAAGAAAAACTGTGCAGAGGCTTCACCTCAGTAACAAGGCCTGGGAGTTAGAAGACCTGATGGGAGGCTGAGTTTACCCTCGTATGTGGCGGCCTTGGGTAACCTCTCCCACTTCCTGGCTTTCTCTGTAACACCTACACTGTTGCAATCGGGTTTTGTAGTAGGGGAGAGATACTGGCTTCAACTTCAAACACAACAGGGAAAAATGGGAATTTATTGTCAAGGAGCAGGTAGGGTCAGTGGATGGAAAATTGCTAAGAGGAAACATCAGAGGTGAGGGAAACAGGGGCTAAAGCGACCTAACAGGGGGCTTGCGGAAGGCAGGCCAGGGGACCAGACCCACGGGGCAGGGCAGGAAATGAGGGACCTGATCAGATATCAAGGGCAGGAGATTCTGGAGAAACTAAGCAGGACTTTTGCTAAAATTAAACAGTACAAAGGTGAACACAGATGCCTAAACATCAGGGCCTAGTGAGTAGACCGTTGGGTGGAGCCTGACTGGAGTTCGGTCAAGGAGAGAATCTCTGTCAGCCCCTCCCAGCCACCTGGACTAAGAATGACAGACATGTGACTCGACGGAAAGTCACTGAACGGAGGAGAAACAGGCACCGAGCAGGTGGGAGCGCAAGGTGCTCACTGTGGGCAGACCACAGGGGGCTGCTTCAGAGGACGCATGACGAGGCAGAGGTGAGGTCTGGGAGAGTCCCAGACCAGCTCCACCACCTTCCCGTAGCAGGGAAGAGCTAGCTGTGTCCCCAAGTCACACGGATCTTTCTGAAATTGCCTACCACACCCGTGGCCAACCCACACGCTTCCTTGACGGTAAAACTGAGTGGTCGAGTATCCTCCTCATCTGAGTTGGATGGAGGACAGTGTAAGGTTGGACCCTGGTGGCCTTCTTGGCTTCCCCTTCCTGGTGGCTATCTTGGCTCCTTCTTCCCCTCTCCATCCCCCGCCGGAGGGAAAAAGTCCCACCAAACCGCTGAGGAATTTCTGACGTAATAACTCTCAGCCGAGATCTATCCGCCCCCTTCCTGACCTCCAGAGTGACCAACCCGGTCTAGCTGACCACTCACAATCTCGCATTCCCGAGCTTTACCTTATCTCAGGCCTGTCCAGGTTATATGATGCCACTTCCTGCCCCGAAGGCATAAAAACCACACCCTGCCTTTGTTCGGGCAGAATTCCTCGTGGCCATTCTTGCGGTCAGTGGGTTCTGCCTGGGAGCGCACTGCCAATAAAGCCTGTTACTTTCCCTTGGTGTCTGGGTTATTTCCTTACAGCTTGACACGCCCGTTTCCACGACCTTACAGACAGGAATTTTACTTTCAATTCAGTTGGATTTCTCTTAATTCAGCAATTCTGTCTGGGCACTGGGAAGAAGATAATAGCAGTGGTTTTCAGGAAATGGAGACACAAAGACCTAGGCTGAGTGCTGACCTCAGAGGGCCCAGAGCCAGGGTGGAGAAGGGAGCCAGGAGCAAATGGGCACAGCGAGGAGGCCTGAGGCACTCCAGTGAGACAGGGCCACACGGAGGTGGGACACGGGCGAGGTGCACGCTAACAGGAAAGCTAAGACAGTTTTGAAAGGTCTAAATGCCCGGCTGGAGAGCCTGGACTTGGTCCTGTAAGCATAGGAACACTTGAAGGTTATGGAATGAGAGAAAGGCTTGATCAGAACTCTGCTTTAGAAACACAAATTTGACACTGACTTACAGAATGGAGTTGTGTGATTGGCGTGCGTGTTTGTGTGTGTGTTTTGTAGAATGTGGGGAGCACTAGGAGAAAGAATTAGGACCCACAAAGGACTGTCCAGAAGCTGCCCCAATGTCCAAGAGTAATAAGGTCTCTCTCAGAGCACTTGTGGGGTAGGGGGAAGCATGCTGTACTATGGGCTCAGCATTGCAGAAAGACTTCCGTATCCATTTTTATCTCCAGGGATGCAAAAGCCCTGGGAAGGAAGGAGAGAGTAGCATAAATCCCATTTAACAGACACAAAATTGATTCCAAGAGGACACAAGTAACATATATCAGCGAGGGACAGAACTGGAACACATCCAGGCCACCACCCTCCTGCCATCACACAGTCTGTGCAGGGTTGCCTGAGCCCAGGAGATCACTGCTGTTCTCACACAAGTTAGAGTGGGGAACCCCCCCCAACACTACTGCTGCTGCTGCTGCTGCTGCTGCTAAGTCACTTCAGTTGTGTCCGACTCTGTGTGACCCCATAGACAGAAGCCCACCACGCTCCCCCATCCCTGGGATTCTCCAGGCAAGAACACTGGAGTGGGTTGCCATTTCCTTCTCCAATCTGCTACTAAATAAAGCAATCTGTTCGCTAATGCTCACTATTGGTTATCTCCCTGCGGGAGTCCTGAGACCTGTGTCTCTGAGCTGCAAAGAGGCTGATAGTGGCAGCTACTAAATTGTGTTTATGGGGAGCTTTTTACCTGAAGGGGTCATAAATCATTCTTGATCAATAACTGACCAATCCAGTTGCTTTGCACATTTCAAATCCTCCAGATCCATACACAGAAAGGAAAGAGAGAGGAAGGCAATCTGTTTATTGCAGAAAAATGACAGAATAAAAGGCTAATGCAACTACTTAGATGGGCAATTCCCAGTTTTGTTTTGTTTTTTTAATTGAAGTGAGGCATAAGGTCAAACAATGAATAGTCTTGATTTGAAAGGGTCAGGTAAGGTGAGGGTCTGGTATCCAAGTGAAAACTTACTACTTGCCTTGCTCTGTACCCCTTCATTACCCTCATAATCCTGCAAGGAGGTATCATCAGTCCCACTTCCAAGAAGAAACCTGCAGCTCAGTGAAATTAAACAGCTAGTTCAAGGTTCGTGGTGCAACCAAAAGCACTCTTTCCCAGTAAGAAGCAAGCAGAATCCAAGGGCAACTGGACTTGGAGAAGCTGAGTCCCATTTCAGGATTGGGCTGGTTGCACAGGAATTGCACTTGGTTGCAGGCACACTCTTGGGAGGCTAGCCTGGGTCCCCTGCCTCACAATTGCTGATGGAATTGCAGTATCTGTTTGGAGTCAACATCCAAAAGGAGTTAGATGGTCCACAATCAAGAGGCAGCCTTTATTCCTCAGGCCATGCCCTGCTCACAGCCCCTAGTGGTCTCCCAAGGTCAAGAGAATGATGTCCTTGAATACCCCCAAGCTGCTTTGCCAACCTCTAGGAACTTCCCTACACAGATTCACAGGAATCAGCTGGATAGTCATTCTCCAGCAAACCCAGTCTGGCCTCAAAACCTAAGCTCTCCCAACACGCTGTCTCCCATCTCCTATCAGTGACCAAGCTCCCCATCTTCAAGGCAACCTTTAAAGCAACCCACGTGAGGAGTGTCTCCTGGGTGCTTCATCCCAGCTCCTCTGAGCTCCAGCCCCTGCTCTCTTGGGACTCTGTCTGGCAGGGTGGAGTGGGGAAGGTTCGACCAGGCTGGCTGGTGCTAGGGTAGCCTGTACCCTGGTCCCCATGAATGAGGGGCTCAACAGAGCTCCTGAAGGCTAGCAACTCCTCTGTCTTTGGGTCCCACTGCAGGTACGACTAGGCATCTCTCCCTAAAGAGATTGATTTTCCCAAGGACCAGGCAAAGGCAGCGGAGATGTGAGAGTGAAGATGCCCTACTTCACTCTCAGTCACTGCAGGCAGAGCATCAGCTCTCAGAGACAGGATGGCAAGATAGAGGAGGAAGCCTGGGGTCTTTTAAAAAGGCAGCGTTTCACTCACCAAGAAGTAAGCCCATGATCTGTCTCATCAAGATGATCTCAGCTGATAACCATCTTGGAAGCACAGCCTTGCACAGGCCTGGGAAGGCCATTATGATTGTGATTGGAGGGTGCCCCGGCTCCAGACCTTTCTTTTGTCAGAATGAGATAAAGGAAAACAGTGTCCCGTGAACAACTCATTCTTTTTTTTTTTTAAACTAATTTGTTGAAAATTATTTTCTTTTTACAATTTCGCAGGTGACTATCTTAATTCTGAAAACGGTGACTAGAACTGACTAATCAGCCTTTCTGGAAAATGTCCTTATTTGGATCTTTCTAAATAAGCACTTGCATGTGGCACTGATCATCAAGAAATCCCACAGCACTGCTCAATTAGCAAACAGTTTAAGGTGACATATTGTATTTAAATAGTCTCCCTTGGAGTGACAGATGTCTGCAGTAAACATCGGGAAATAACACCCAAAGAGCCTCCAGGGCCAGCCTCAGAGCAAAGGCCAGTGGGCCCTTCTTCATGAGGACGGGCTGTCAGCTCCAACTCCTGGGAAGCACCACCCCCCAACCCTCAAGAGAGTTTCAATAAGAAAGCGCAGTTTGCTCCAAAATCCCAATGCATCAGAGAGAGTCCTTCCTGCACAAGGCCGGGGTGAGGTGTGCCCACAGAGTCTAGTGCAATGGCCTTTGCTTCTGATCCTTGCACACTTCGTGATTAATTAACTACATATACAACCTGTCTGTAGCCTTAGAGCAAGTAGATCTCAGGAGGAAAGCTGCCAATTTTCCTACACATCTCCAAACTACTTTCCTTAGCAGCTCTTACTCTCTCATCTTCTGAATCGAGTAAATGTGTGGTTCTGCTGAAAGGCTCAGGATGACAGGAACATGGAACCACTAATTTAGGTAAATGTCAGAATTCTTGGATCCTATAGCACACTGCCCGGTTCCTTGCCAGGTCCCAGGGAACTCAGGGGAGATGGAAGGAGGGGCACCCAGCTCCTTCTGTGTAGGACGAATTAAGTGTATTTGTCTACTGCACACTCCCAGAGCCTGTTTCCTGTTTGGATGTTGAGAAGGTCTGTCTTGTAGGGAGAAACTGAGAGGGCTAATGGTTCTCCTGTGGGAACTGTGATGGTCATCTTATTTGCTCCTTCCTCCTGAATCTAGCCTCTCCTCTCTGCTTTGCTCCTTGAGGCTGACCTCCTGGGACTCCTTTACCAGAGTCCCCTTGCTGACCACCCCTGATTCCCCCATAGGAGTCCCCAGGAGTGGCCACAGACAGACTGTGGTCCCCAAAGCTGCCTCTCTGGACAGAGTTGGCACGTGTCACAGGAGCATAGAGGGCACTGGAGATGGTGGTGCAGGTGGGGAGACCCAGGTTCTGGGAAGCAAGAGGGCTGGAAGCATGGACAGGGAACGCTGCCTGCCTTTCCAGTCCTGCAAGGACCAAGCCCTCAGACACTGCAGCCACTAACCCCACCATGTTGCGCCCAGAGGGACAACTCAGGATGGAGGGAAACGGGACATACTCTGTGCTTCGGATACTGGCCCTAGATAGTTAAGATATATACCTAAGAAATTATTTCAAAGAGCCCAGACTCTTATTGACACATCTTCCCATACATGCGTGCATGCGTGCTCAGTCGCTTCAGTTGTGTCTGACTCTTAGTGACCCTGTGGACCATAGCCCACCAGGCTCCTATGTCCGTGGGATTTTTCAGGCAAGAATACTGGAGTGGATTGCCATGACTTCCTCCAGGGGATCTTCTTGACCCAGGGATCAAACCCGCATCTCTCACATCTCCAGTGAGATTCTTTACCCACTGATCCCATACATAGAAAAGCACTAAAATCATTCACTTGAGATGTCTGCTTTTATTTTCTTGTTTGTTTGTTTGTTTCTTTTTTGCTATTAACAGTAATCTTTTTATGTTTGACTACATGGTTTGGGGTTTTGTTTTCCAGCGAAAAATTTCTCTACATCCTGGTTTCTCCTTTACCTCTTGGGAGCAGTTTGCTGAAGCTGAAGCTCCAATAATTTGGCCACCTGATGCGAAGAGCTGACTCACTGGAAAAGACCCTGATGCTAGGAAAGATTGAAAGCAGGAGAAGGGGATGACAGAGGATGAGATGGTTAGATGGCATCACTGACTTGATGGACATGAGTTTGAGCAAACTCCGGGAGTTGGTAAAGGACAGGGAGGCCTGGCGTGCTGCAGCCCATGAGGTCAAAAATGTCAGACATGACTGCGTGACTGAACAACTAAACTGAACTGAACTGAGCAGTTTCTTAGAGCTGTCTGAGAGGCTGTCTCCTAGGCTAAAGTCCTCACTCAGTAAGTCCTCACTGAATAAAACTAAACCCACAACTTTTAGGTTGTGTATTTTTCTTCAGTTGACAAGAGGAAAATTCTGCATTAGGACCAAGATCACTGCACTATAGAAGACCCTCTTCATCAATCTCTCTCTCCCCTCCTTCAGCATTTCCTCTCTAAAGTGGCAACCCCTCCTAGAGGGCCATCAGCAGCTTCAAATTTTTTCTCTTTCTTTTAAAAAAATTAACATTAATACTTTTATCACTTCATCAAGGATTTCTTTTTCCTAACTTTATTGAGATACAATTGACATGCATTGTGCAGTATTGATTTGATACACTTACGTGTTGCAAAGTGATTATCACTATAACCATAGCTGACACCTCCCTCGTTTCACATAATCACATTTGTGTGTGTGTGTGGTAAGAACATTTAAGATCTACTCTCTCAGCAACTTTCAAGTATATAACATAGCATTATTAGCTATAATTACTGAGCTGTATATTAGATCCTCAGAGCTTATCCGTCTTAAAAGTGCAAGTTTGTACCCTTTAACCAACATCTACACAGCCATACACACACCAGCGCCTCTTCCCAACCAACCCCTAGCAAGCCCCATTCTACTCACTTTTTGTGAGTTTGACTTTTTACTGATTATACATGTGAGTGATATTTGTCTTTCTCTCCCTGACTTGTTTCACTTAAAATCATGCTCTCAAGTTCCATCCACGTTGTAATGGCAGGATTTTCTTTTCCTAATGCTTGAATAATATTCCATTGTGTAGGTACATCATGCCTTGAGCCATTCATCCACTGACAAACAAATAGGTTTTCTTCCATATCTTAGCTCTTATGAATAATGCTACAATGAAACTTTTCTCTTTCAATTTCTCTTCCTTTCAAACTGATTTTATTCATATCTGAGACAAGGGGAGCCCAAGCCAAGTCCCTGCGAGCAGCAGATGCTGAAAAACGCTGACCACAGGAGCTCAAATGCCTTCCTAGGGTTAGAAATTACACACCAGGAGGCCCTTGCCCGTTTCTGAAGAAACAGAAAGTTTCAGAGGGAGCAGAGGGGAGAACTTTTTAAGATGAAAAATTAAATGTATTTATCTGCTACATGTTCTCCAGCCTGCTAAATGTGTAGATGTTTAAAGGATCTGTCAGGATTTAGCAACCTCCCCAACTTGTGGCTGGGTTGTTAAATCTAAAAACATAAATTAGATGCTCCAAGTTGCCATATAAAAAGCCCTCACACAAACCATCCCTTGTGGGGTTGCCCTAAACGCTAATGTTACTGCAGATGTGGTGAACTGCTTCCAGTCTCACACAATGGGGATGAAAGCTCTCTAACTCCAGCCACTGTTGCACAGAGGGAGCCTGGACCCAAGAACTCTTCATGCTTGTGAGGAAGGCCTCTAGAGTCTGTCTGCTGGTTGAGAAGTGGGTTTGCATTTCATGTGTCTGCAGGCGGTGAGGGGCCTGACTCAAATGCCTGCACGGAGGGCCAGGTCACTAAGCTCTGTGCAGACTTGAGAATGAGCCCCTGGGAGGTGAAGGCAGGAGGCACGGTGAGCCCTCAAAGGTGGCTTATAGACACCTGGCCCTTCCCTGGAAGACTGGGTGAGATGGCAAGAGGCGCTCTGCTCAGAGAAGGGAAAACCACTTCTGCAGCAAGGATCTGGGCAGACACATCACAAAGGCCAACTGCGGGTTTACAGAGCCAGGTCATAATCCCAGCTGCACTACTCACCTGAGCCCAACCAAGCAGCAGCCCCACTTAGAACCTGTCTATCCACCAGTGGGAGCAGTACACCAGGACCCAAACCCCTTCAGGGAGAGGCCGTGGATCTTTCCCTTCCTGGTCTTAAGCCCAACCTGCACCCCAACCAAAACCCGAGGATTCCATCATGTGAGTGTCCTGACCATGAGGAGCGTCTGGCTTCCAGCTCCAAGGACAGTGCGTCTGCGTAGATCTCAGCACGGCGGAGGTCAGGCTTGGATTCCCCAGTGCCTCAGCGGCTCCCGGACTGGCCTAACCTCCAGGCTGGGTGGACAGGGCTCTAAAGAAAATACTGGAAGCTCCTCTACTGATGACTGACTATGAACCAGAGACCGCTCTGAGTGCTCCTCATACTGAGCTTCAGAACCTCTGAGTATCTGCAGATGACGAGAAAGCCAAGTACAGAGGGTAGAGAACCCACCTGAGGGCAGGCAGCCAGCATGAGTGGAACTCTGGCAGCCCCTTTGAGTCCTGTGGTTCGGGAGTTGAGAATAGTTCTATGAGGCGGCAGTTTTCATTCCCATTTCACAGATGAGGAAGCTGAGCCTGGAAAGGGTAGGTTACTTGCCTGAGGTGGCACATGGCCCAGAGCCAGAGCCAAAGGCAGAAGAGGGTTTACCTACCAGCAGCGCTGCCCCGGGGTTTTTCTGACCAAGACCAACTCTTTGGTCTTGGGTGGAGCTTCTCCTGCTTCTGACAGATACGACTTTGACCATCACTCATGGCTCCTCCAGCAGATAATTCATCACAAGAATACACAACAGAGGCAGCCCAGCAGGCCCCTGCCAGCTTCCCCAGCCAGAATCCAGCTTCTGTCCCTGACCTTGGGGCAGAGTTGGGGCAACTCAATAGCACAGTAGCTAATATGCATTGGGCGCCTGCTAAGGGACTGGCACTGTGCCCAGCTTTACGGCACGTCACCTCCTTCTGTCTGTGCCAACCCTGGAAGGAAGGCATGATTGCTTTCTGCTTATGAATAAAGAAACTGAAGAATAGAGATGTTCAATCATTTGCTACAGGTGCTGCAAAGGAAGAGCCAAACCTGGGAGAAACAAGAATCAAGAGGCTCCAACCACACACAGCAAACTTTGAGTCACCAGGTGCACACACTGGTTCCATTCCAGCCAGGTGCAGATGGGGGATGGACGATTGAAAGAGCTCCCATCTCTAAGGAGTCGACAGCCTAGGGTAGGAGACAATATGCACAGAAACCCACGGTGAATGGCAGGCTGTTTCAAGCATCTTCAGTGGAGAGCAGCTGATGGGAGCCCTCCTTGATTTCTCCCCCAGACAATCAAACAAGGTCCCAGCTGCAGCTGCCACCCTTCAATTCAGACCGACATCGGTAGCAGGAGCTGTAGCCCCAATAGGAGGAAGAGCTAGGTGCCCAGCTGACACTGGTCTTATTCACAAAGGAAAGCTGCAGGGCCTATTTCTAGACAATACACCATCCACGACACTCCACACGTGGTCTGAACTTGCTTCAACACATGAAGAACAAGATCCCGATTTCAGTCAATGCAGACCTGTCTCTCTCTGATGCATTTCAAAGTTTTGTCTACAAAACACTGCTTCTTTGGGGGTGGGGGTGGGGGGTGGGCGTGCCACCCTCATGAGAACAGTCAGCTCTCATCCGAACTTGCTCTCCAGGCTGGCACCACAGTACTCTGATCCTGGCTCCTTGTGTGCACGCACAACGAGACAAAGCAGAAAGCTGAATGCAACACCTAACCCGCGCCATGCACAGCCAACATTCAAACCTTCTGCTATGGGCTGAATGTCTTCATACTCAGACTTCACACATTGCAATTCCACTCCCAAAGGTGATACACTAAGAGTTGGGGGTTTTGACAGGCTCTACTTTCATGAATGGGACTAGTGATCCCATAAAAGTGACCCCAGAGAGATCCCACACTCCTTCCAACATGCGAGGACGCATGAACTGTCTACGAGCCAGGAAGCAGGTCCTGACCAGAACCTCATGCTGGCACCCTGATCTCCAACTTCCAACCTCTAGAACTGTGAGGAATAAATTTTTGTTGTTTATAAGCCACTCTGAATATGGTACCTGGTTATGAGTTTGAGTGAACTCCGGGAATTGGCGATGGACAGGGAGGCCTAGCGTGCTGTGATTCATGGGGTCACAAAGAGTCGGACACGACTGAGCGACTGAACTGAACTAATAGCAACCTGAGTGGACTAAAACACCTTCTGATGGAAATTTCCAAATGATGAAAACCAAAGGCTTACAGTGATCATTTTTTCCCATTTGAATCAAAATTCAATTATTCTCTCTTCCCTCCTTGCCCAATTTACAAGTCTTTTTGGATTCCAAGAGCTGGACATTGCATCACAGACCCCAAATCATGAGCATTTCACCTCCATGTGAGTTATTATTTTGCATTTGAAAATTAACCAGATGTTTGATGCAGGGATTGGAAAGCAACCACAACCATGTCTCAAAGCTGTGAGAAACCAAAAGGGAGGAAATGGTGAAAATGTCTGTGATGTTTTCAGCACCACCAATATGCCCCTCACACACGCACAACTGCAGACTCAATCCTCTCTTTTTACTGTAAAGGCAATTTCTCTGAAGTATTTTTAAACTGAAGAGATTCACTACAAGCTGGTGAAAAATTGCTCGCTACAAGAGATCAAGTTTATTGGCAGAAATCCAGCAACCCAACGTATTGGTAACTAGCTTAGTAAGGAGTCTCTTCCATGTAAATTGGCTCATTATTATCAATTTTTGTCAGCTCTTGTCGTGAGTCTTGATCCGCTGCCCCACTTTGGCTTCTGTGCAGGAGAAGGGAAGCCAGCCCCGCGCCCACACCAGGTTCCAGAGGCCTGCGCCTGGAGGGAGGGAGAGAGTGGGGTGACAGGCTCCTTGTTGTAAGAGCCTTGAATTTAATGTTCTGAACAGAGAGATGTTAAGGAGACTTGCAATGAAGTGTTATAAAAACAGAGTTTGATTGAAAGAGCTGGCACATAATGCAAATGAACATTTTGTCCCATGATTCATTGTTATCAGGAGAACTAAATTTGTACAGCCCAGAGGAGAGGTGACTAATGGGAGGCATAATAATCGTCGATTTATACCTGCAAAGAATTAATCAAGAGGCCTGGAGGAGACAGCACTCTGTAGCCACTTCAGGTGTATGTACTGGAAGCAGGCAGTGCGGGAGGAGCTGGGGAAATTAAGCTACGTAGTAGGAACGACTGTAGTAACACCGGGGTCCATTAGCCACAGACATCACCTCCGTGGCAGGGCGACAATCATCACCCTCAGAAAACTGCACAAACAGATCTTGGGGAACGGATGGAAGTTTTTGCAAAGATTTGTGGATTTGACGGTGCGTGTGGAAAGCTCTGGGGATCAATTTCCTCCTCCTGGGGCTCCCTCCAGGCATCCCTAAGACACCTCCTATGCTTTATTCAAACAAAAACTTCTCCACTAATTCAACTCATCTTAGGGCACTGACTTCAGAAAACTCCCTGTCCAGCGCAATGATCTGGGGACAGAGAGAGTATTTCATCCTTAAATTCAGCAACTATTTGTTGAGCACCTATTCAGTGCCCAGGTGAACAAGGAAACGTCTTTGCCATGGTGGGCTCATGTGCTGAGTGAGGGGGGAGGAGAGGACCCAGAGGCAGGCACGCCTGCGTGAGAGATACTGGCATAGCCAGGTCTTACCTGATGCCCGAGGGGAGCAAAATCCAGGGAGCAGCTCTAGTCCAGGTTTGCAGAGTAGGCCCTGAGTAAACCAGTCCCCTTTCCTGTAAGAGCCTGGCAGTTGCCCAAAAGTCCCTTGAGGATTCTGACTCTGGGAGTGAAGGCGTGAGACCCTGTACCCTCCTCAAGGTGCCTCTTCATTCTGAGCTCAGTCCCTGCACTCCAGTGGAGCACAAGCCAGTGAGCTAAATCTCTCAGTGACGTTTTCAATTAGTTACTAATGTCTGCAAAGTGGAAGGTATCACACACATTCACAGTTCCAGTGCCACATTTTTTAATGTAATCTAACTGCACTGCACCTGCACCCCGCAGGACAGCTGAGGCTGCCGGAGTCGCCACTGTGAGCCCCAGTTCGCTGCCGTCTCCACTGCTCCCTTTTAGGTCTCTCCTTCCATCCCGTTTCAGTCTCTTGTTTTGCCCACACAGCTCCTGCGGGAATTTAAGATTTCTGCTCCTAGGCTAAAATGACCAGAAATACAAAGCGCTTGGCCTGTATCAGCTTAGGGTCTGCAGAAATATCTCTAGCCAACAGTAACTCAGTGTTTTGACTAATATCATCACAGTAATTAGAATAGACTTCTCTCTTTTGCAAACCAATGGTCAAGTATACAATTACCCTTCCTTTAGGCCCCAGGCTCTGACTCACTGGCAGCCTAAAGTCAGTAACTCTGCTGCTAAGTCACTTCAGTCGTGTCCGACTCTGTGAGACCCCATAGACAGAAGCCCACCAGGCTCCCCCGTCCCCGGGATTCTCCCGGCAAGAACACTGGAGTGGGTTGCCATTTCCTTCTCCAAGTCAGTAACTCTGGATGAGCTTATTTGCTCCCTTCTCTTTGCAGGAGATGTACACCCAGGCCATGTGTCCTTCACCGTGACTATTAGTAGGCTGGGACTGCATGTAGAATGACAAGATAGCAGGTAAAAATTCAGCTCAAGGATCTGTCATGTGTATCCCTCTCCCCTCCACCCTGATTGATTTTGAACCTGTATTTCTGTCGAGTGGGTTTCCCATGTCTCTTAAAAAATATATCCATGCTTCACCCAGTCCTTTTTGAAAGAAGCAAAATAAGACCTGTAGCAGCAATGCAGTGCAGGAGCATGCCAGATGAGGGATACTGGTGCTGGTCCCTGCGTGAGAGTGAGGGGGCAATTAACAGAAGGCACAAGGAACAGTGTAGGCAGCTGGAAATGCACGGCCAGGCAGTTCAGGAGTGCAAAGCCCGTTAGGCAGAGCGGATAGAAGTGCATTTGAAGGTATTTTTCCATGTGGCAAATGGTGATACCCACTGGGGGCCTGCAGGTGGGGTCAGAACACACAGGGAAGAATCAGAGCAGGTTTGCATCTCCAGGAGTTCCAGAGAAGAAACATCCTCCACCAGGAGAGCCTGTCACCACCACCAGGGGGCACCATGCACCCGCTTGGCCCAGGCGCCATGGCTGATGCTCTGTGCTTGACAGGGTCCCAGGCCAAGTGTGGGGGCTTCCCCACTCCTAGGGCAGACCCCAGTCACTGGGGGACTTCTGCTGGTCCAGTCAGATTGTTCTGAGGCACATTCTGCATGGTTCCTCAGTGGGCCCAAAAGGTTAAGCCCAGGTGCCCACAAAGTGCCCTCAACACACACTCCAAACTCTTTTCCCTTCCCCATCTTATTTCCCCATTTTCCGGGTTCAGCTCTGAACAAACCACCTACACTCAACTCCTTACTCCAGGATCTTCTTTTCAGAGAATTCAAACTCAGACAGTGCCAGAGGAGTGTAACAGATTGAATTGTGAGCTAGGAGGTCAGCAGAGGCTTTAGGGAGCTTTTGAACTAGGCTAGTCCTTGGTGCACAAATAGAGAGGGAAGTAGAGGAGAGACTCATTCCAAGCGCTGGGCACAGCCTGAGCTGGAGAGAAGGGACACAGATGTGAGAGCGAGCAGGATGTGCTCCCTACTGTGATGAACCACGGAGAGCAGGACTGGAAAGACAGAGTGTGCCTGGATCGCCAGTAGGTCTGAATGTCCCCTTGTGGAGCAGAGGTTTCATGTTGCAAATGTTGACATGATGTGATGTGATGCTGAAATGGTGTGATTTGTGTAAGGCAGTTGTGGAGGCAAGAAGAAGCTAGGTGAGGATGAGGACACAGGTTGTCTTCCAGGCTGCCCTGATGAAACGAGCATGCTTGCCCTGTGGTCAGATGGTCCTCGTGGAGGCCTTGGTGGTCTCTGGCGGATGGCAGGCATGGCCCAGCTCTGTCAGAGTCCACGGCTGAAGAATCATAACCAGTGGCAGGCAAATAGCTCTGGTCCACAGGCTGGGGAGGGGAGCTGACTTAGGGTCTCCAGGTGAACAGAACCTGAAATAGTAGGCAGTAGTGTGAACAGGCCCCAGATGGCACATCCTACCACCCGTCAGCCAGACGGGAACCCTGATGCTCCTGAGTGGGATCCCACATGCTAACGATGGAGCAGAACTGCCCTCCTGTCTGAGGGGTGGCTAGAAGCTGCCAGAATAACCAATGGGAAAAAAATGTTCAAGAGTAAAAAAATAATAATAATAACAGAACTGTAGAAGTAAATCAATCATTCACATTTTACTTGCCCACAAGATGCCAAATGACCATTTTGACTCTCTTCTCTACATTTACAGTGGCCACAGTTCATGGGAACCTAACTGTGTGGCAGTGACAAACAGCAATGATGGAAATGTAGCTGGGGATCTGACTACTAGGTCAGCTTTGCCAACTGCCCAGCTCCCCCAGCCCCATGCCCCTGGGAGCCCTGGTTCCCATGGGATCAGTGTTCCTAAAAGAACTGGAGGTCAACTTTAGAAAATTACGTCTCCCCGTATTCACAAATGCCTGCCCATTCACACAGAGCCACTTTCTCTGCAAGAGCCTATATCTTTAAAGTGAACTTTTATGAACTGTCTTCTAAAAGATACAAATTACATAGGCTGTTAATAGATAGCCTTGTAAAATAATGTTTCCAATTCAAACAACTTTGGGAAATGATGTGTTGAGCAAAACTGGACAGGTTCCTTTACTATAGGACATTAGAGCCTTCGATGTGCTCACGAGTAGCTACACAATGTGTGGGGCTTGGTGCAGAATGAAAATACTAGGCCCCTGGTTCAAAGACTACGAAAAATTGCAAGAAGACAGCTGCAAGGCATGGTGCCAAGCGCAGAACCCTCCCAAGCACGAGCCCAGTGGGGTCGCAGCAGGCCCCTGGCTGTGAAGTGAAGTCACCCGCACGCCATGCTGCCTCACTGTGGGTCTCCAAGTGAAGAAGCGGGACAGACAAAGTTGTGATGTGTTCAAAAGTATTCAACCCTGGCGCTGCAGTGCCACAAAACACACTCAGGAAACTCCTGCTTTAAGCCGATGAATTCTCATTTCCTCCTACCTCTGGGCTCCAATACTCAAACACTGTAAATCAGAACCCTGTGGGACAACCAGACACAGAAAGGGAGGCCCTCTCTTACTGCTCGTCCCCTCCTCTGCCTCTGTACTGAAGGGCTTGTTTGTTTGGTAAAGCAGAGCCCACCAGTTATTTCTGCTTATTACTTATTTGGGTCCATCCTTTCACATGAGGCCCAACACCCCTGAATTACCAAAACAAATTTCTGGCAATAATAGCAGGCAATTTACAGTGACAGATGAATATAACAAAAATAGTATACCATGGCCAGAGACTGCATAATTTTGTACTTAGAAAGCAAGCGTTATTCAAGTGCTGTCAGCCCATTTGTTTATCCTGCTTCCCCGGACAGCACCATGACACTACCTGGGCCTGGCTTCTCTGAGCTTCCCTCCGGGGTTATTTGTGGCTGGGGATGGCGCGGGGTGGGAGGAGGGAAGCCCACCCTCAGCTTTGTGAGTCACAGCAGGCAGAGAAGCAGAGACGGTGACCGCCCGTTAGCACTCACTCCCTCCAGGCCCCGCTTCTGCTGCTCTGACTCACTGCCGTTCTGGGGCCCCCACTCCTCCGGTCTTCCAGGCCTCAGGGTTCATCTGCTCAACACACCTGTGCGCACCTCCTCCCCCACTCCTTTGTTAGGGTGTCCTGGCTGCAGGCAGCTCCCGCCTCCGGCAGGCCCAACCCTGAGGGGGCTGACTGCTCCACTGGCCAGCTCCCCGAGTCTGGAGCTCACACAGCCTTTATTCCTGGGCACACCCTGTCACCTACTGAATGCACATAGTTCTGCTTTTCCTGAGGGGCACCCACATGCCAGGGCTGGGTGGACAATTTTCACATGAGGCTCACAGCTCGCATCCTTGAGAAGCTCCTCTTCTGGCTAGGAGAGATGGGCTGGTTCCCGCAGTCAGACAACAAGAACTGACATGCAAATCTGCCCACGTCACACCCCTACTTAACCCCCTCGGTGGGTCTGCTGTTCACGTCCTCAACACTCAGAGGGTCCTTTCCAGGCCCTTCAGGTTCTGTCCCGCTCTCTGGCCTTGTCAGTCACTTTCGTTCTCTCAGCCTCACCCATGCCACACCACCCTGCCCACACGCAGTAGCTTCTCCACGTTCCCAGACTTTCGCTCAAGCCCCCCCCACCACAGTAATGCTCTTCCCCTCACTGCCCACCTAAGGGGACACCCTCTCCTCTCTCAAGGCTCGCTTCAAGCGTCAACTCCTCTAGGAAGCTTTTCACAGTCCCTACTCCGTAGCCACTTACTCCCACCTTTACCACTCTGGGGCCAGCAGAGATTTCCAACACAAACCAGCCGACATCTCCATGTCAGAAGTCTACCTCTCCCGCCAGACCGCGAGAAACCTGAGGCAGGGTCTGCTACATGGTATCTGCTCGGTGAATAACCATTCCACGAATCTCTGATTAAAGGTACAGACCCCAGCACCTGAAGAGCGCCAAGCCCCCATCCGAAGCAGCAGGCTCCCCACGCTGGACCCAGGATGAGGAACGGCGACTCTCATGCCCACTCAGCACTTTCATTTCTTCCCTCTCCCTTGCCCCTTTTATTTTCATGATGGGAATCTCAGTCAGCAGCCGTGTGTGAGAAGGCAGAGAAGAGAAAAAGAAAATCACAGTCTTAAGGGTGACAGCCCTGAAATGTTGAGCTTGAACTGCCTGGGGGTTCAATTTCACATTCTTGGTAAAATAGATGCAAATATATATTCAAATTCAATGCAAATGCACTGACAGATCTCCTGGTTCATTGCTGGTGCCCGGTGAGACTCACAGTCCTTGGAGACAGGATTTGCCTTCTCTTCTCAGCTGCCTCCACGGTGCCCATCCCAGAGCTGAGCTCCAGAAAGGAAAAGACCCATAAAGACAGTTCCCAGAGGAGGAGCTGTCCTCAGGGAAATCCTCTGGAGACACCGCCTAAGCTGGAGCCTTCTGGGGATGATCCCCAAGAGAGCAGGGCTTCCTGCAGGAAGGAGATGGGCCCAGAGTGAACCCCATGCGGGGAGCCGAGCGAGCAGAGATCCTGTCACACTGAGGGCACAGCAGCCCCTGCAGCGAGGACACTTTGCAGGTGCAAATCAGAGGCAAAAACTACAAAGGAGGAGCCAGGCTGGCTGTGGCAGGGAAAGTCCAGGTGCCCTTAGGGCTCCTTCTGTCTAAGGGGCCCGGACATCTGTGAGGCTGGGAGAAGATTTGCTTCAGCCCCAAGCACAGGGATAGAGGATATTACCTCAAGATGCCTTTCCTGGAGGCCGTGTCCCAGAGCCCTAGACCTTGTGTTACTACAGCTAGGCACGGTGGCTGTGGTTTTAGGAGGCCATGGTGAAGACTCCTTGAAGGACAATATTCCGGCACGGTGCAATAAAAGGCCTGGCCATTTTCACGTTCATGGAGAGAATAAAAGGGAAGAATGACACCTAACGAATTTGATGCCTTACCAGAATAGCTTATTGACAGCTCCAGCTACCTGCCGAGCTCACAGCCCATCCCTCTCTTCCATGAGTCCACCTTCCCTTCATACCCACTTCCTTCAGGTTACAAGGAGCTCCTCATAGTCTGCAGCAGCCCAACAGATCCAGCCCTTCTCTGGCACTGGAGTCTCTGGTGAAGAATCATGCTCCTCCCACAAGGCTCGAGGAGTCTGACCCACTGCGGACTCCACAATAGGCACATGTCAGGCTGGTAAATTCAGTCACCATGTTTCCCTGCCAAAATCACCGGTTCAAGCTGGACAGATGGCTCAAATGGGCCGTCAGAGCTAATGAACATCAGCCCTCGAATTCTGGAACCGTGAGGAAGGAAAACACATTTCCGCTGAGTAGTACTGAAGGGTGCCTCGGGGGTAGAACATTCTTGGGGTGAAGAAGGTTTGAAGGAAAGCAGAACAGGAAGGAGTCCTGCTGACACTCTCTGGGTACCTGGACCCAACTGCTCCAAAGCCACACACTCTGGACTCCAGTTAATGTGAACCAATACGATCTCCTTGCTCTCCAGCTCAGGCCGTCAAGCCCAGTGCAGGCAAAGTATTTTTAACCAATTCACTCTTCAGGCTTTTGGTCCTGCTATCCACTCTAAGTTCAACTTTCTAGGCTGCACAGGCCATGCTGCTTCCACAGCACCTTTCCTAACCTCTGTCTTCTCTGACCTGCTGTAGCTCTGAGCACGGCAAGTCTGCGTCTCTGTGAATCTGCTCCCCAGCCAGAGACCCAGAACCTGCCTTCTCTGCGCTGACCACAGCGCCCAACCCAGCGGCAGCCACAGCAGGCGCACAAACCTGGTTTCGGCGTGTGCCCCCACTTCTCTCCTTTCTCTCTCAGTTAAAACTACCAGCATGTGAACCTGAAGGTCAGGAAACACGGACTGCTTTCAGGACATCAGACTCCCTCCAGACGCACTCGATCTTATCTTCACACCACATGTGTCTCAGAAGAAATACTGGTGGTCAGACATGTTTCATAGGAGCAACTATTTTACCCTCTTTGCCAGCACAGTGAAAGGGCATCTCTGAAGACCCATAGAGGAACACTTCAAAAGACGTTTGCTAAAAATATGTGCTAAAAAACCTATCTCCATCTGTAATGAACCACGATTCTCCTGGTGTTTTGCCACCTACTGGCCTTGCCGTTCGGTTTACAAGCAGAGAGATACTTGGGGGGGAGGGGCAGAGGAGAAAAGGGACAATGAGCCAAATTAGAGAATGTGTACACGTGAAGATCCATCCATATTACATTCAATGTTTCCAGCCCTCGGCAAATTATACCCGTTTCCACTACAATAAAATGTGACTATATTCCATTATAATATAAATGTATTCCTTTTTGCATAAATTCAATTTAAAGAAAGATATTAGTTAAATACAGCACAGGTCATAAGGGCTTTCCCTGTGACACTAGTGGTGAAGAATTTGTCTGCCAATGCAAGAGGCATGAGAGACACTGGTTCAATCCCTGGGTCAGGAAGATCCCCTGGAGGAGGAAACAGCAACCCACTTCAGTATTCTTGCCTGAAGAATCCCTTGGACAGAGGAACCAGGCAGGCTACAGTCATTTAATAGCTCTAATCCTCAGCTGCTTCATCTGTAAAATAAGGATAATGCATCCGCCCCACTTACCTCTGAACTAACCTAGGCTCTGACCAGCTACAGATGCTATGAAATGATTTCTGAGCCTTGGCCCTGGGCAACTACTCGAAAATCAAGCCTCTCACTGCAGTGGGACTTTTAGGCCACTGCAGGTGGCCTATTTTGAGGTCTGTCCCAAAGGGCTAAAATTAGTGAACTTCATGCAGCTCCTGTTGCTTCTAAAACACCTTTAATCTGAACCACTGCTTATGACAGAAGACAAAGGATCAAATGCCCACAGGACTAGTTCAGTCACTTCAGCCGCGCAGTCCTGTCTGATTCTTTGCAACCCCGAGGACTGCAGCACGCCAGGCCTCCCTGTCCATCACCAACTCCCGGAGCTTACTCAAGCTCACATCCATTGAGTCGGTGATGCCATCCAACAATCTCATCCTCTGTCATCCCCTTCTCCTCCCACCTTCAATCATTCCCAGCATCAAGGTCTTTTCAAATGAGTCAGTTCTTCACAAAAGTATTGGAATTTCAGCTTCAGCATCAGTCCTTCCAATGAACACCCAGGACTGATCTCCTTTAGGATGGACTGGTTGGATCTCCTTGCAGTCCAAGGGACTCTCCAGAGTCTTCTCCAGCACCACAGTTCAAAAGCATCAATTCTTCCGCGCTCAGCTTTCTTTATAGTCCAACTCTCACATCCATACATGACCACTGGAAACACCATAGCCTTGACTAGATGGACCTTTGTTGGCAAAGTACTGTCTCTGCTTTTAAACATGCTATCTAGGTTGGTCACAGCTTTCCTTCCAGGGAGCAAGCGAGTACAGATGGCAGGGTGTAAACAGGCGTGGTGCAGACTGACCAACTGCAGAGTGCATGTCTGTGTCCCATTGAGGCAGAGGCAACCACAGAGTCCTCATAAGAGGGTGCCATGTGGGACTAACACTCAAAATGATGGAAATACAAATTTTTCAGTAGAAGGCAGGAATGTTGATTTCTTTAACTTGAAGTATAGTTGATTTACATTACATTTCAAATTATTATTAATGTAAATATTACAAGATTTATAATATTACAACATAATGATTCAGTATTTTTACAGATTGTTCCATTAAAAGTTATCACAAGATGATGGCTATGATCACTGCACCATACAATATATTCTTGTTCCTTATCTATTTTATACACAGAAGTTTGTGTCTCTTAATCCCACTCCCTGAACTTGCTCTCCTTTCCCTCTTCCCTTTGGTAACCCCTAGTTTGCTTTCTGCATCTATGCATCTGTTTCTGTTTTGCATTACACATTCGTTTGTATTACTTTTTAGAGTCTACATATAAGTGATATAATGCAGTATTTGTGTTTCTCTGACTTACTTCACTTAAGATAACACTCTCCAGATCAATCCATGTTGCTGCAAATGGCAGGATTCCATTCATTTTCACAGCTCCATAGGATCCCAGTAGGAGTCCGTTGTATGTATACACCCATTTCTCTATCCATTCCCCCACTGGTAGGCACTTGCATTACTTCTGTATCTTGACAGTTGTCACCAATAGTGCTTTGAACATTGGGGTACAAGTATTTTTTTTTAATTGGAGGCAAATTACTTTACATTAATATATTGGTTGGTTTTGCCATACATTGACACGAATCCACCCTGGGTGTACATGTGTTCCCTTTCTTGAACCCCCCTCCCACCTCCCTCCTCCCCATATCCTCCCTCCAGGTCATCCCCGTGCACCAGCCCCAAGCATCCTATATCATGCGTCGAACCTGGACTGGTGATTCATTTCACATATGATAATATACATGCTACAATGCCATTTTTTTGAAGTAGAGTTTTTATTTTTTCTGAATATATACCAAGGAGTGGAATTCTGGATCATGTGGTAGTTCTATTTTTAGTTTTTCTGAGGATCCTCCATATCATTTTCTATAGTAGTTGCATAAATTTACATTTCCACCAACAGTATTCAAGGGTTTCCTCTTCTTCACATCCTCTCCAACATTTATTTACAGACTTTCTGATAATAGCCATCCTGGCCAGTGTGAGGCAATATCTCATTGTGGTTTTGATTTGCATTTCCCTGATGATTACCAATGTTGAGCATCCTTTCATGTGTCTGTTATCCATATGAGGGTTTTCTCTTTTTTGAAAAATATCTGTTCATGTCTTCTGCCCATTTTTGATTGGATTGTGTTTTTTTTTTATTTTGAGTTGTCTGAACCATTTATATATTTTGGATATTAACCTCTTGGCATATCACTTGCATGTATTTTCTCCCAAAGAATGTTGGTTTTTGTAATCTCCTGTAGCTTTTTTAAGTTGACAACTAATTTTAAAACTTGTGAAATCCAAAACGGTGTATTTTTGTGAGATTCAAAATAGTGTATTTCCAAACTGGAGCTGCCCCACAGCCCACCAAACTCTGTCAAGGAGTATTTCATTCTCCCTACTTTTATTTTTTAAAGGTTATAGGTCATGCAAATTTTAAGCCACAGATAAAAACAACCCAACAAGTACCCTAATTTGAACATGACAGATGCTTCTCCAGTCACCCTGTATGTGGAGCACCACGAACCGCCTTGGAAAGGCAGCGGCTCACTGATTCCCAGCCCAGTAACCACGGCGGGCGGGGAGGCCCCACCGCCTCTTCCTCCTCAGCCGGCTGCCCAATCACCCAGCCCTCTCAGCAAAGGTCTTCGGAGATGAAGAGGAACACTGGAATATAATTTCCATGTTGTCCTGAGGTAAAATTGGACATCTCTGTCAATTCTAATTTCCTGAATATTACAAGCTTCACAAATTAAATACAGCTTATGCCATTGCCTCCTGCCTTGTTCTGTATAAGGAAGCCAGAAGTGAAGCACTCAATATGCCACTGGGAAAAAAATACTCACTGAGGCCACATGCATTACTCATCTCCAAGCCCCCACCTCCACACACGTAACCAAGGCCTCCTGCCATCACTTGTATCAGCATCAGCAAAAAATCCCTTCATGTATGCATTGTATACTTAAAATTTTGCTGAGAGGATAGATCTTACCACAAAATAATAATAAATAAGAAGGTGACAGGAAACTTTTAGAGGTGATAGATATGTTTATATCATAGATTATGATAATGCTTTCACAGATTTATCAGTTCAGTTCAGCCACTCAGTCATGACCGACTCCGTAACCCCATGGACTACAGCATGCTAGGCTTCCCTGTCCATCAACAATCCCTGGAGCTTACTCAAACTCATGTCCATTGAATAGATGATGCCATCCAACCATCTCATCCCCTGTCATCCCCTTTTCCTCCTGCCTTCAATCTTTCCCAGCATCAGGGTCTTTTCAAATGAGTCAGTTCTTCCCATCAGGTGGCCAAAGTATTGGAGCTTCAGCTTCAGCATCAGTCCTTCCAATGAACACCCAGGATTGATCTCCTCCAGAAGGGACTGGTTGGCTCTCCTTGCAGTCCAAGGGATTCTCAAGAGTCTTCTCCAACGCCACATTTTGAAAGCATCAATTCTTCAGCGATCAGATTTCTTTACGGTTCAACTCTCACATCCATACATGACTAAAGGAAAAACCATAGCTATGACTATACAGACCTTTGTTGGCAAAGTAATGTGTCTGTTTTTTAATATGCTGTCTAGGTTTCTCATAGCTTTTCTTCCAAGGGGCAAGCGTCTTTTCATTTCATGGCTGCAGTCACCATCTGCAGTGATTTTGGAGCCCAAAAAATAAAAATAAAGTCTCTCACTGTTTTCATTGTTTCCCCATCTATTTGCCATGAAATGATGGGACTGGATGCCATGATCTTAGTTTTCTGAATGCTGAGCTTTAAGCCAACTTTTTCACTCTCCTCTTTCACTTTCATCAAGAGGCTTTTTAGGTCTTCTTCCTTTCTGCCATAAGGGTGGTGTTGTCTTCATATCTCAGGTTATTGATATTTCTTCCAGAAATCTTGGTTCCAGCTTGTGCTTCATGCAGCCTGGCATTTCTCATGATGTATTCTGCATATAAGTTAAATAAGCAGGGTGACAATATACAGCCTTGACGTACTCCTGTCCCGATTTGGAACCAGTCTGTTGTTTCATGTCCAGTTCTAACTCTTGCTTCTTGACCTGCATAAAGTTTTCTCAAGAGGCAGGTCAGGTGGTCTGGTATTCCCACCTCTCGAAGAATTTTCCACAGTTTATTGTGATCCACACAGTCAAAGGCTTTGGCATAGTCAATAAAGCAGAAGTAGATGTTTTTCTGGATCTCTCTTGCTTCTTTGATGATCCAATGGATGTTGGCAATTTGATCCTTGGTTCCTCAGCCTCTTCTAAATCCAACTCCAACATCTGGATGTTCACAGTTCACATACTATTGAAGCCTGACTTGGAGAATTTTGAGCATTACTTTGCTAGTGTGTGAGATGAGTGCAACTGTGCAATAGTTTGAACATTCTTTGGCATTGCCTTTCTTTGGGATTGGGCTGAAAACTGACTTTTCCAGGCCTGTGGCCACTACTGAGTTTTCCAGATTTGCTGACATATTGAGTGCAGCACTTTCACAGCATCATCTTTCAGGATTTGAAATCGCTCATCTGGAATTCCATCACCTCCACTAGCTTTGTTCATAGTGTTGCTTCCTAAGGCCCACTTGACTTCACATTCCAGGATGTCTGGCTCTAGATGAGTGATCACACATTTGTGGTTATCTGGGTTGTAAAGATCTTTTTTGTACAGTTCTTCTGTGTGTTCTTGCCACCTCTTCTTAATATCTTCTGCTTCTATTAGGTCCATACCATTTCTGTCCTTTATCAAGCCCATCTTTGCATGAAATGTTCCCTTGGTATCTCTAATTTTCTTGACGGGATCTCTAGTCTTCCCCTTTCTATTGCTTTCCTCTATTTCTTTGCATTGATTAATGAGGAAGGCTTTCTTATCTCTCCTTGCTATTCTTTGGAACTCTGCATTCAAATGGGTATATCTTTCCTTTACTCCTTTGCTTTCACTTCTCTTCTTTTCTCAGCTATTTGTAAGGCCTCCTTAAACAACCATTTTGCCTTTTTACATTTCTTTTTCTTGGGGATGGTCTTGATCCCTGTCTCCTGTACAGTGTCACAAACCTCCATCCATAGTTCTTCAGGCACTCTGTCTATCAGATCTAATCCCTTGAATCTATTTCTCACTTCTACTGTATAATTGAAAGGGATTTGATTTAGGTCATACCTGGATGGGCTAGTGGTTTTCCCTACTTTCTTCAATTTAAGTTTGAATTTGGCAATAAGGAGTTCATGATCTGAACTACAGTCAGCTCCTGGTCTTGTTTTTGCTGACTGTATAGAGATTCTACATCTTTGGCTGCAAAGAATATAATCAATCTGATTTCAGTATTGATCATCTGGTAATGTCCATGTATAGAGTCTTCTCTTGTATTGTTGGAAGAGGGTGTTTGCTATGACCAGTGCATTCTCTTGGCAAAATTCTGCTAGCCTTTGCCCTGCTTCATTCTGTACTCCAAGGCCAAATTTGCCTTTTCCTCCAGATATCTCTTGACTTCCTACTTTTGCATTCCAGTCCCCCATGATGAAAAGGACATCTTTTTTGGGTGTTAGTTCTAGAAGTCTTGTAGATCTTCATAGAACCATTCAACTTCAGCTTCTTCAGCATTAGTGGTTGGGGCATAGGCTCAGATTACTGTGATATTGAATGGTTTGCCTTAGAAACGAAGAAAGATCATTCTGTCGTTTTTGAGACTGCATCCAAGTACTGCATTTCGGACTCTTTTGTTGACCATGATGGCTACTGCATTTCTTCTGAGGGATTTCTGCCCACAGTAGTAGATATAATGGTCATCTGAGTTAAATTCACCCATTTCAGTCCATTTTAGTTCACTGATTCCTAAAATATCAATGTTCACTCTTGCCATCTCCTGTTTGATTGCTTCCAATTTACCTTGATTCATGGACCTAACATTCCAGGTTCCTATGCAATATTGCTCTTTACAGCATCGGACTTTACTTCCATCACCAGTCACATCCACAACTGGGTGTTGTTTTTGCTTTGGCTCTGTCTCTTCATTCTTTCTGGAGTTATTTCTCCACTCTTCTCCAGTAGCATATTGGGTACCTACTGACGGGCTTTCCTGGTAGCTCAGACGGTAAAAGCATCTGCCTACAATGCAGGAGACCCGGGTTCGATCCCTGGGTTGGAAAGATCCCCTGGAGAAGGAAATGGCAACCCACTCCAGTATTCTTGCCTGGAAAATCCCATGGACCGAGGAGCCTGGTAGGCTACAGTCCATGGGGTTGCAAAGAGTCGGACACGGCTAAGCGACTTCACTTCACTTCACTGACCTGGGAGTTCATCTTTTAGTGTCATATCTTTTGCCTTTTCATACTGTTCATGGGGTTTTCAAGGCAAGAATACTGAAGTGGCTTGCCATTCCCTTCTCCAGTGGACCACGTTCTGTCTGAACGCTCCACCATGACCCCTCCATCTTGGGTGGCCCTACACAGCATGGCATTCGCATTCCCGCCTACAGCCATCTGCTGCTCCCCATTGGACAAACCTAGAAGAATTTCTTTTCTATAGCTTGGGCATTTCCCTGGACTAGGTTCAAGGTACTGGCGGGTCTGTTCCTTTCTGGTGACTCTTGTGGGGAAGACTTTTTAAGATTGGTGGAGCTCAAAGTCATCAAGTTGTACGTATTAAATATGTACAGCTTTTTGTATGTCGATCCTACCTCAAAGCGATTTTTTAAAAAATATTCCTTCGTGTGGATGAGCTTCTTTAGTTTCTAAGTTGTTGGTCTTTTCCCTCATTTCCAGGACCCACAATTGACCTGTGTCCACAAACACTGCTTCTTCAGCATCTCTGGACAGGAGGAACACCCGCTATAATGTGCCTGCCTTAACATTCTGGAGTCTGCTTGTCTGCTAAGCTGCTGCTGCTGCTAAGTCACTTCAGTCGTGTCCGACTCTGTGTGACCCCAAAGACGGCAGCCCACCAGGCTCCCCCATCCCTGGGATTCTCCAGGCAAGAACACTGGAGTGGGTTGCCATTTCCTTCTCCAATGTGTGAAAGTGAAAAGTGAAAGTGAAGTCACTTGCCAGGTGGTAATAGGAGGATTATATGTTAGATTTCTGGAGGGTTGCTCCTTCTCTAAGTGCCAGCAAGAACAACAGAAATGATCTTGAGGAAAAGAGGAAATAGACCTTTACAGAAAAACAGACCCCTGGGTGCAGAGCTGATGAAGCTGATGACTCTAGGCACAGTAGGTGGCAGTGGATGGTAGCCTCTACATTGCCTGTGTCCTTGGTACCCAGCACAGCCCAGTGTCTCTCATGGCAAGGACTCAACCAACATTGGAGAAATGACTGAGTCATGGAATAATAGGATTTCTGAGAGCACCATGTTCAGCTTATCTACCTTGTTAGAGATTAATGATTTCATGGTTGTGTTTGAACAAAAGAATATATTAAATAACTTCCATGAAATTAAATTTCACAAGATAAGATTTTCCACCTGTCAGATAGGACAAAGCTAGGACATTTTGCCGAGACACTGTGTTGCTGAGGGTGTGTCTGCACTCACCGCCAGGACTGAGTAACTTCAGGCGGTATCTGAAGAGGGTAGAGCTTCCCAGGTGGCTCAAGTGATAAAAGAATCTTCCTGCCAATGCAGGAGATGCAGGCAGGAGACATGGGTTCAATTCCTGGGTCAGGAGGATCCCCTGGAGGAGGAAATGGTAAGCTACTCTAGTACTCTTGCCTGGAAAATTCCATGGACAGAGGAGCCTGGCAGGTCTGTGGGTTTGCAAAGAGTCGGCCACAACTGAGCGTGCACACACACACACACCCTGAAGTGGGTAGTGGTTTCTGGGGCTGCTCACTCTTCCTCCAGGCAGCTGGTGAGATGGCAATGATCTGCCCCACCTGGCTTGTTTTGACCAATAAAATACGAAGGTGTCGCTTCCGAACAGAAACGTTAGGACTAGTGTGTGATCCAGCACATTCCCTCTTATGACCCCTCTGGTGTGGAGACTGCAACTGCTCAGTTGTGACTGTGCTGTCAACCTGGGTCTCAGCAAGAGAGTAACACAGAACAGAGTCCTCAGAACCCGTGTTAGACATGAAGCATTAACAAGGAATGAACTTTTGTTATTTCAAACGGGGAAGACAGGAGGTTGTTGATTACCACAGCATGATCTAGCTTGTCCTGAGTGATAAGAAGACCTATTTGGCAATATCTATCAGAATTTAAAATATTAATACCTTTGACTCTTCAGTTTCAGTTTAATAACTTGTATTATTTTTTCCTACAACTTCACACATGTACAAAATGATAAATGTGCAAGGACATTGATGGCTGTAATGCTTATATAGCAAATATTGGAACCTAAGAATATGTTGATTATTACTATGCTTTATGCAATGTTTAATAAATCATGGACTATACAGATTGAGGAAGAGTATACAGCCCAAAAAATGAATGTCAGACTTTTATAAACTGATGGGAAACACTTCCCAAGATGTATTGTGAAGCAAAAAAAAAAAAAGAGCAAAATGTGGAACAGTGTGTGTAGTATGCTACTGATGGTGTAAAGAAAATGCAGTTGTGTTCATAAGGATAACTGTATCTCTGTGCTTTTTTGCACATAGAATAATCTCTGGACACAGACACAGGAGAAAGGGTCGGGGGTGGGGCCCCTCTAGGCAGTGGCAGTGAAGCCACGGGGAGGGGAGGAGCCTTCTGCACAGTGCACACCATTCTCTTGTGCCTGAAACTTTTGCTCTGCATAGGTATCATGTCTTCATTAAATATATAGGACACAAGGCACATTTCCAGGAAATAAAGCAGGGGCAGAGGCTTTAGAGGGGGTAGCTAGAGACAGGAATAGGATCACAACTTCTTCATGTTTACCTTTCACAGAGTTTTCATTTTTGAACTATAAGAACACAGTATTTCTTTAATTTTTTTCAACTAAAAAGTTTTTTTAAGAAATCCACTCTTCTATGTAAAAGCAAATTCTTGTAGAAATCTTTGAAGGCCAAGGGTCACTCAGGAAGAGGCCGGCAGCTATTCAAGAAATTTCCTGAAACATCTCCCAATCTGTTAGACAGTTTCAAGGTATGCCTCTTCCATGAAGCCTGTCTTATTTTATCCAAATCAATATGAGCTTCCCTGATGGCTCAGTTGGTGAAAAATCTGCCTGCATTGGGAAGACCCCTGTTTGATTCCTGGATGGGGAAGATCCGCTGGAGAAGGGATAGGCTACCCACTCCAGTATTCTTGGGTTTCCCTTGTGGCTCAGCTGGTAAAGAATCCACCTGCAATGCAGGAGACCTGGGTTCAGTCCCTGGGTTGGGAAGATCCCCTGGAGAGGGGAATGGCTACGCACTCAAGTATTCTGGCCTGGAGAATTCCATGGACTGTATAGTCCATGGGGTCACAAAGACACAACTGAGCGACTTTCACTTTCACAGATTTCAGTGTGCAAGGCCTTCTGGGTCTGGACCCTGTGCTGTGTGCTCTTTTCATATAACCTCTAATCCTCATACTTAGTCCATCAGGGTGGGTGAGCTGTTGCAAAGAGTACTTTAGCAGAGAAAGCAATGAACAGCTGGTGGACTGTTGAGAGGAAACGGGTCAGAGGGAAAAACCTTCACTCCTGCAGAAAGGACCTGAGCATGTCAGGCACATCAAGGACTCGTTCACAAGACCAGAGGGGATGGTGATGAAGTGAGCAGAAAGGACCACGAGAGAGGCGGGAGAGGGCTCCTGGTGTCAGAAGGGGTGAGCGCACCCACAGTCCCAGGGGGAAGGAGGAGAGGGAACTTCTATTAAGAGCTGAGTGGAAATGTAATTGGAGCCCTTGAAACCTTTTGGAAAGACAGGGGAAAAAAAGTTTCAGTTTCTGTTTGAACTGTGATGCTTCAAAATGAGACCTCGCTTTGGTTCTGGGGAATGTGGGTTCTTACATTACACCAGAATTTTGAGTCCCTTTTACAGATGAGGAATTAGACAGCTGAGTGGTTAAGAAACTTGCTCAAGGTCCCAAGCTTCTTTGTAAAAGAAATATGACTGTATCTCAGATTTATCTGATTCCAAGCACATACACTTCTACTTCCTACACTATTTCTCAGTCTCTAGGTGAAGTCCCTCAGTCAGCCCTCACAGCCAACCAACACAGGATGGGGCTCAATTCTTTCTTGTCGATCTATCCAACTTTTATCTTACCACGTTTGACGAATGAATGGAGAGATAAAGATGTGGCTGAATGGCGGGTTGGATGGATGGATGGACAGATTCATGAGTAGATGAACTGACTTGGCTTTCATTGTGATTTGAGCAAGAAAGTTTCATGTTACATTCTTTGTCAGAGGAAAACACAAAATAGCTACTGAGCACTGACCCATAAGTAGAGAACCAGGGAGTAGAGAGATGAGCAAAGTGTGATCGGTCTCAGAGTCTGGTTTAGCAGGTGGGAAGAGCAAGAATTGGAGTAAGCATGATCTAAGATGAAACAATTTCCAGACTCTTCCATATGGAGGCTTGGATAGACTAGACCTTCCACTTTGTGGCAGAGAAGGACAGGCAGGGCAGAGGAGAGGGTGAGGGAAGTTTCTGGAAGGAGGCAGAAATTTTGATTTGAATGTTAAAGTGTAGGTAGGATTTTGATCTAGGAGAAGGTCACAGGATTGGAGGAAGGGGTGAGAATCCCACACGGACAGAACAGCATGAACAAACACATGCAGGGAGGAATATTGGGAATAGATTTACACCCCACTCCAATATTGTTGCCTAGAAACTCCCATGGACGAAGGAGCCTGGCAGGTCACAGTCCATGGGGTCACAAAAAGTCGGACACAGCTGAGTGAATAACACTTTCACTTTCACTTTAGCCTTTCTGAGGTGAAGAATGCTTTGAAAAATATTAGTAGGTAAGACTGGAAAGGGGCCAAATAATGAGGCACCTGGAAACTGAGACTCAGGATTTGAGAACTTGGTTAATGAGAATTTACTATTTTAGAAGAGAGTAATCAATCTGGTGTACATATACATTTGAAAGTGGGCAGTATGGTGCAGTGTTGAACACTTGGGTTCTGGAATCAGACACTTGGGCTGGAATACCAGGACCTGCCCATTCAAGATGTGTGACCATTAGCAAGTCCTTTGATCTTTTTGAGCCTCCATCGCCCTATCTCTAACATGGAAGTAATAATAATGATAACTGCTGTCTCATACGGAGAAGGTAATGGCAACCCACTCCAGTACTCTTGCCTGGAAAATCCCATGGATGGAGGAGCCTGGTAGGCTGCAGTCCATGGGGTCGCAAAGAGTCGGACACTACTGAGTGCCTTCACTTTCACTTTTCTTTTTGATGCATTGGAGAAGGAAATGGCAACCCACTCCAGTGTTCTTGCCTGGAGAATCCCAGGGACGGGGGAGCCTGGTGGGCTACCATCTATGGGGTCGCACAGAGTTGGACACGACCAAAGCGACTTAGCAACAGCAGCAGCAGCAGCTGTCTCATAGCATCGTGGGGATTAATTAATATGACATATATAAAGTGATTAGCTCAGGGATATCCCTGGTGGGCCAGTGGTTAAGAATCCACCTGCCAACTCAGGAGACATAGGTTCAATCCCTGGTCTGGGAAAATTTATGCCATGGGGCAATAAAGCCCATGCGCCACAACTACTGAGTTTGCAGTCTAGAACTCATGCTCTGCAACAGAGAAGCGACCGCAATAAGCCCACACACAGAACTAGAGGGTAGCCCCTGCTCTCTGCAACTACAGAAAGCCTGCACGCAGCAACCAAGACTCAGGGCCGCCAAAAGAAAGTAAATAAATAGTGTCTAGCTCAGTCTCTGGCATATGCTAAGTGTTCAGTATATGTTAGCTATTTGTTATCATCATTACCACCAGCTACAGCAGCAGCTTCAATAACGTCATTGTCGCCATCAACATCACCACCACCATCACTGCTGCCTTTGTCATCATCTTCAACACTGTCACCTCTAAGCATGAAGACTTGCATGATCCAATGACCTGCCCAGAAACAGTCATTTATTCCAAACACCTTTGCTGAGCACTGCTGTCCTGGAAGGCTTCCATTAGCCCTTCAAACTCACTGTGCACCCTTTCCATCTTCCTCTGTGCCTAGCGAGGCCAACCTGTTCTAGCCAGTGGATGGTCCCTGCAGGAAACTGAAAGGAGGAAAGCCAAGCATTGCTCTTTGGCTCTCTCACTGCTCATCACCATAGCTGGCTGTGTCCCTGTTTAACTTTCAGCTCCTTCCAGACGTCTTCTCCCTGCCCTTCTCCCCATCCCAGCTCCAGATATGGACACCATGGAACCATGCTCCTCCAGATGAAGTCTCCTGCATGATTTCTTGTGGCTTCTCTAAACTATGACTATACCTTTGCAAATGGTTCCTGTCCTAATATCTCCTGATTGCCCTGCTTTGAGTTTTCCATCTGGGCTCCACTGAGCTTTGATTGGTGGAACTTTTGTGTCTCAATCCCAGTCATGGGAACTCAGGCTACAAAAGTAGAAAGGAAACAGATCGCCACCTCATCCCCTTCAAAGCTGCCCTGTCTCATAAGGGAAGCTTCCATGTGCCACAATATAAGTATGTACTCAGAGTTATGATAACATAAGACAAGCCCCTTTGTCAGGGCTAATGTGGGTGAAAGCTACCAGGGAAGGATTCTTCGAGGAAGTCTCACTCTGAGTCCCAAACCATGAATACAAGCCCCGCACAGGCATAGGAAAGTGGCTCAAAGGCCCGGGAGCCACATGGAGACAAGGGACAGGAGAAAGGGCTGGAGTGGTCTAGGGGGTAGGTGCCCACTTCTCTTTTGCTGATTAAAGGCATTTTTTAACATGGCCGTCTACTATCACTCACCATCAAAATGTAACCTTGGAACAAAGGAAAGCCCTTTATAGCAAATAAACTTAGCTTTTATACATCCTTGCTTTCCTCACTCTGCAGCACTCAAGGAACCAGGCCACAGGTTAATATTTGGAAACAACTAATCTTATCTGACCTTTGTATTCTACCCTTGAGGAAGCTGTGTATTTAAAAAACAAATAAAATTTTAAACTATCAATTCTTTTAAGCATTTATTGCCAATCATGTGACTGTACCCCACAAGCAGACCCCTGATCAGCCCTAGGTCCCATCTGGCACTTGGACTCTGCCAACACTGGGTCCTAAGACCATGGAGAAAAGCTTAAATTCTCAGAATATTTTCTCTGTAAGTCATTTGATAATATTTTCTGCTCCTAATAACTTATGATAAGCAGCAAATTGGTAATTGCAGCCATCTAAGAACAGACATATCTGCAGGATTAATGACCAAAAAAAGTTAGACTTAAGTTCAAGAAAATGAGAAATACCAAGGGAATATTTTATGCAAAGATACTCACAATAAAGGACAGAAATAGTATGGACCTAACACAAGCAGAAGATATTAAGAAAAGGTGGTAAGAATACACAGAAGAACTATACAAAAGAAATCTTAACCACACCCAGATAACCATGATAGTATGATCACTCAGCTAGAACCAGACATCCTGGAATGCAAAGTCAAGTGAGCTTAGGAAGCATCACTATGAACAAATCTAGTGGAGGTGATGGAATTCCAGCTGAACTATTTCAAATCTTAAAAGATGATGCTGTTAAAGTGCTGCACTCAATATGCCAGCAAATTTGGAAAACTCAGCAGTGGCCACAGGACTGGAAAAGGTCAGTTTTCATTCCAATCCCAAAGAAAGGTAATGCCAAAGAATGTTCAAACTACCACATAAGTGCACTCATTTCACATGCTAGCAAAATAATGCTCAAAATTCTCCAAGCAAGGCTTCAACAGTACATGAACTGAGAACTCACAGATATTCAAACTGGATTTAGAAAAGGCAGAGGAACCAGAGATCAAATTGCCAACATCCATTGGATCATAGAAATAGCAAGCGAATTCCAGAAAAACATTTATTTCTGCTTCATGACTGCACTAAAGCCTTTGTGTGGATCACAACAAAATGTGGAAAATTCTTAAAGAAATGGGAATACCAGACTACCTTACCTGCCTCCTGAGAAACCTGTATGCATGTCAAGAAGTAACAGCTAGAATCAGACATGAAACGATGGACGGGTTCAAAATTGAGAAAGGACGACATCAAGGCAGTATATTGTCACCCTGCTTATTTACCTTGTACCCTTCTATGCAGAGTACATCATGAGAAATGCCAAGCTGGATGAAGCACAAGCTGGAATCAAGATTGCTGGGAGAAATATCAATAACTTTAAATATGAAGATGACACCACCCTTATGACAGAAAGCGAAGAGGAATGGAAGAGCCTCTTGATGAAGGTGAAAGAGAAGAGTGAAGAAGCTGACTTAAAATTCAACACGCAAAAAACGAAAATCATGGCATCTGGTCCCATCACTTCATGGTCAAGAGTTGGGGAAACAATGGGAACAGTGAGAGACTATTTTCTTGGGCTCCAAAATCACTGCAGATGGTGACTGTAACCATAAAATTAAAAGACTCTTGCTCCTTGGGAGAAAAGCTATGAGAAACCTAGACAGCGCATTAAAAAGCAGAGACATTACTTTGCCCACAAAGGTCCGTACAGTCAAAGCTGTCATTTTTCCAGTAGTCATATATGGATGTGAGAGTTGGATCATAAAGAAGGCTGAGCACCGAAGAATTGATGCTTTTGAACTGTAGTTCTGGAGAAGACTCTTGAGAGTCCCTTGGGCTATGAGGAGATCAAATCAGTCATTTCTAAAGGAAATCAATTTAGAATATTCATTGGAAGGATTGATGCTATAATTGAAGCTCGAATACTTTGACCACACGATGCAAAAAGCCAACTCATTAGAAAAGACCCTGATGTTGAAAAAAGACTGAAGGCAGGAGAAGAAGGGGACGACAGAGGACGAGACGGTCGGATGGTCTCACCGACTCAATGGACGTGAGTTTGAGCAAGCTCCAGGAGATGGTGAAGGACAGGAAAGCCTGGCGTGCTGCAGTCCATGAGGTCACAAAGAGTCAGACACGGCTGAGCACTGAGCAACAACAACATAAATACAGAGACGAAACTGGTAGTTGCCAGGGGAGGGTGTAAGGAGGTGAAAAGAAGGCAAAAGGTAGTTACCATACCATACAAGGTAATGAATACTAATTAGCTTGATTGTGGTGATCATTTCACAATATGCATTCATATGACACCATCACATTGTGTGGGCTTCCCAGGTGGTGCAGAGGTAAAGACCACCTCCCAGTGCAGGAGATGTAGAAGAAGCAGGTTTGATCCCTGGAGTGGAAAGATCCCCTGGAGTAGGAAATGCAACCCACTCCAGTATTCTTGCACAATATTGCACTGTATACCATATATATTTGACAAAATCGTAAAATATATATATAAATGCATATACTATGCAATTTTGTCAATTAATTCTCAGTAAAGCTGAAAAACACTGAGTGGAACATTTTTAAATGGTTTATGGTATGTGAATTGTCTCTCAAAAATATAATAAAAATTCTCATCTTCATCTGACATATAAATATTGTGCTTATTTATCTTATTTACTGTGGATTCCCCCTCTAGAATTTGTTTGAGAAAAGCAGAGATTTTTGCCTATTTTGTTCAATATTATTTCCCTAGCAGCTTTCACAGTGCTTGGCACATAATGAACACTAATTAGATACTGAATGAATATAGTAAGTCCCCAACATACTAACAAGTTCTGTTCTGAGCTTGCATTCTTAAGGCCAATTTATTCATAAGTCCAACAAAGTTAGCCTAGGTAGCCAGCTAACAAAATAGGTTATATAGTATTGTACTGTAATAGGATTATAATACATTTCACACAATACATAAAAATAAACAAATAATAACCATTTTCAATCTTAAAGTCCAGTACCTTGAAAAGCACAGTAGTACATTATAGCAGCTGGCATACAGAGGTTGGCAGCCAGTGAACAGACTAGAAGAGTTACTGCCCGGAGGAGGGAGAGGAGCTGGAGACGACAGAGCTGAAGGATCATCACCAACGGATGGAGGGCAAGCTGAAATTTCACTCACGTCTGACGCTAATGGCACGGGTTCTGGTTCCTTGATGGGTTCAATTTTATCTACCCTCTTGAAAAAAATGATCCAGTGATGTCTGGGTAGTAGCTCTTTTTTTTTCTGTCATAGATGACACAGTAGCACTGGATTGCCTTCTGAACAGCTGCTGCAACCTTCATGTACCGTTCATGGCCTGTGCCTCCCCAAATAAAGAAAATGCCCTTGCCGTTGCCTGAGCTGTGACTCTCTTCGGTTCTATTGTTACTTCCTCTTCTTCGTGGCTCTCTTCACCCGTTCTTCGGGCCTCCAGGTCCATCAGCTCTTCATTAGTAAGCTCCTCCTGTTGCCCAGCAAGGAGCTCAGTGTTGTAAGAGCAAGCAATGTCTGCCATCTTTTCGTCTCGCTCCACTCTCTCAATAATTTTCACTTTAGAATCTATTCTTATTGCTTGGTACTTTTTAGTAGTGCCCGCTACATCACCACTAATTTCATGCTTGCTTCTAGACATCCTGGGCTTGAAACAGAGATGCTGTACCACCGCACTTCCGCAGCGCTGCACTGCACAGCAAAGCACATGAAAGCACCGCTTGCAGAGGACGCTCACGCGTGACAACGCACACTGGACACGTGAACTGCATATGACTGGACACGCAAGCGCATGTCCACACCTTTGAAATTTCACAGACTGAACGTGAGTATGCTGGCGACATCGTATATGGACATAGGGGAGGGGAGGGAGGCGGAGGCTGGGCTCAGCGCTGAGTCTCCGGGTGTCACGTCTGCCCAGGACTGTTGCAGCAGCTTCCTGGCTGCTGTCCTTGCCTCCAGTCCAATCCCACTGCCCTCTGCTGACAGAGGCATGAAGTGGCCAGCCAGGCGGTTCCAGGTGGAGACTGAGGCGATTCTTCTACAACAAGGCTCTGAGCACGTGCGTTACTCCTCAGTCTCACCCAGGGCGGAAACTGCCCTTCTCTTTGGCTTCAGCACACAAGCTCCCTCAAGACCTGGCCCCACCGCCTTCCGTACCCCTCGCTCACACCGCTCACGCCCCTCCCCGCTGGGCCTCTGAGCACCGCGTCCCTCCATCATTCCGCCCACTCCGCGTGCTGCATCTGATCCTCCCACTGTGGGCCATCCCCGCTGCCTGGCGGTCTGTTCCGCCTTCACTAGAGTCTCTGTCCTCAGGGCTTGGGACCCAGTAAGTATGTGATAAATGTCTGATCACGGAATACGCTGCAGCTGTTCTGCCTCAAACACCCGTTCCACCTCTGCATGGACTAACTTTGGAATCCCCTTCTATTTCCAGCTTTAAAATGAAGAATTTATTAAAAAAAAAAAAAAAAAAACCTTCCCTTTTTAGAGAAGCTTTTTAAGGCAGCTTTGACTCTGAAAAAAAAAAAAAGTACAAATCTTTCTGAGCCATGCTTCTAAATGTCAGATTTCAAAAGATGTTATGAGCTAAATAGTCCAAGTCACAAACTTCAAAGCTAGGACTTTAATGGGAATTCTGACTGACAACGCCTTAATTACAGCCTTTAAATATACACAACCACTTACAGGAGTCCAGCTTTTAGAGAAGGACTCCTGCTTACTTGGTTGGGAATGTGAACAACGGGGTGTAATTCCCTAAACTGCAAGGGGCCGCAGATCGTGGAAAATGTGAAAGAAACTCTAGAGACCCCTCTGCTATGAATGTTATCCTTCCCAGAGGCTATCAAAACCGAAAGAGGGAGGGAGGTTCAAGAGGGAGGAGACACATGTAGACCAACAGCTGATTCATGTTCTGACAGAAAACAACAAAATTCTGTAAAGAAGTTACCCTCCAATTAAAAATAAGTATTTTTTTTTAATGTTTATTTATAAAACACAAAGATAAAACCAATTTCTTCCAAGTTAAAAAGAAAAACTGAAAGAGGTTGGACAGCTTGGACAAGGAGAAACAAATATTGTTTATGTTCCAAACTGATGCACACAGTTTATTTCCTGGTGTTTGGAGACATTTGAAAGGAAGATAACAGAACTAAAAGGTTTATGCACTTGGACAGAACACACAGGCTAGTGAGTCGGTGACTCAGAGCAGGGCGGCCAGAAGCAGGGACCCCAGGCTCCAGTTACCCCAATGCTGAGGACCACAGGGGCCACTGCTGCCCTGCCTGCCTGGAGCCCACGTCAAGGCCGCGTTTTCAGCTGCAGAACATACTATGTTAGTGGGATAAATGAGGGTCACTTGGCCTCCAGCAACATCCACCCCCAGGTGCCAGTACCATGTTTGGTTTGGCAGCTGGTCACCATGCTGAGTCTAAGACCTTGTCCATATCCCCACCATGTGGGCCTACAAGTGTGTCCAGTTGGCACTTTTGATATCACAGCCTCAGTGGAGAGGGAAAGAGTCACCCTAGGGTGTAGTTTGGTGACAAATCAGCCAGGAAATTTAGGACAAAATCACCAACACAACCATATCAAAGTGGATTTAAGCCCTGACAGTGCTAATTAATGGCTGTGTGGCTTTGACACTGGGCTGGAATTACCAGGTAAAACAGAAATTTTGGACAGATAAGTTTTACTTATAAGACATATATATACATTGTCCTATACGTACTGTAAGCACACACATTTACACTGCTATTTAGATACCTGTCATTTGCCTAAAATTCAAATTTAACTGAGTGTCCTCTAGTAACTTCTGCCCCTCCCAACTTAGTTCCCATGTGGGTAGCAATGCCTGTTTCCAAGGGTGATTGCAGGTCAGCGGGGCGCTGTCAGACCGGCGCAGGGTTCCTATTCTGTTGACTGTTCTGGATTGTAATCAAGATAAGTTGATCTCTTAATTACTCTCCTCTTTCCTCCACTAATGTCTGCCTCTTAGCTATTTCTAAATGTTAAACTTTTGATAAAGGCCAACGGATGTTTTCCTCAAGGTGAAACCTTTCTTTTCTCACCACAGTAAGCGCAGGACACTCAGGTCAGGCGTAGACAAGGAAGGAGGGACGTCGTGGGGCCACCGGGACCCCGCCTGTGAAGGCTCGTCTGGAGACGCCGGCCTCCACACGGCCGCTCCTCGGTCGTCAATCGGCGCCCTTCAGTTCTCTTCCGGAGCCGGGCGGCTGTGGCTTGCCTGGGGTGAGTCTAATGCAGCCTCCCCGCTTACGCCCAGGCTGGAGAGCGAGATGCTGCCGTTTAAGAGGTCTTCTCAGAAGTAGACGCGTGCACTGCTTCCCTTCCATCCGCCCCCCGGCACGCTTCCATCAGAGACTGCCATTAGCCCTGTTGGCAAACGCACACTTTAAAACAGCTCTGGCCGCATTCGTATGCCGCTCCGCTGCCTCCAGCCTAACGCTGAGCTGCATATGTGCATCGATAACCTTTTATTAGGTCATAATGCATTTCAGTGTGTAGAGGGCTATTATCTTTTAGAGGTCCCCATTTAGATTTATGGCCCAAAAGAGAAAAGTTTTTTTTAATGTAATTTAATTAATCTGAGTGCATTTCGTGCCTATTAAAAATCACCTGTCTGGGATTTTCCATTTATCATGATTACGAGAGAACAGCCATCCTGAGAAAGGGGCTGCCTCTTCATTTAATACAAAATGATGATTTATTATACAGAGTGCTTTTAGTAATCCAGGGGACCGTTTAGTGTGACGAATTCTCCACGCATACTATAGAATTAGACACTACATAGTCCTTCCATGTAGATCACATCCCAGCAATGCCTGGGGAACATGACCGATGGGTTGCAAACATGATGGCCTTGTGGGGGTTCCGAAAAGGGAAGGAGCCCATTCCTTAGAGAGCTGGCAGGTGGGCAGTTCCCTCTCTGACTCCAGGGGCTTTGGGCAAGGGGGAGGCACTCCATTGGGGCCATCAGTAACCTTTTGGTGGATGCCCCCTGCCCTGGGGCACAAGCAGCGGGGACTTGCCCTGGGCCCACCCTCTCCACACAGAGAGAGCCTAGGGAGCAGTTTTCCCCTTCAACAGACCTAAGGACAGCAGTGCCCTCTGGGAGTCCACGTCCCCCAGCCTGCAGACTTAACAGCCAGGCAGCGGGCCCTGACACTGGGTTGAGCAAACTGACTGAGCAGCCCTGGAGTGAGTGGAGACCCGAGAGACCCCGGAGATGAGGAAGCTGACTGTAGAAATGCAGCGTGCTCTATCCAGACCACCTGCAAAGCACCCTGGAGTGCTGAACCCCTCCTCCTGCTGGCAAACAGAGCAAGGCCCTGGGGTCCCGGGGAACTGGCTTATCACCTGCCCAGCAACTCTGGCAAGGGTCAGAAGGCCTTCTCGGATGTGGCAGACCCTCCCCACCCTCCTCTGCCGGTCCCTTCTGCTCTGGGTGGCTGCAGGACTCCATCCCCATAGTCACCCTCCGCTCAGATTCCTGGAGGAATCTGAACATTGTTCCACACTCCACCCTCCTGAGCTCATCGCGGTCAGGCTTCTACAAGAGTCCGGGCCTCCTCCCAGTCCAGATGAGATCACGAGTAGAGCAGAAGAGAAGCATCCTAGCTTCAGTTGTGACCCCCAAGCCCTTCTTCCAAATCACGCTGAGTTCATCTGAACTCCCATCCCTGGTCCTGACCACTCTGGTGACAGGCAAGTTTCCTAAGATGGCAAGGGTCCTGGGGGGTGGGGTGAAAATCCCTATGGATGCCTGAGATAAATTAAGGTCTGAATGGAGATGATTTTTGGCAATGAAAGAACTTTAAATTCATGGACCGTCAGAGGGAGAAGGAGAAAGTTGCTCAGTCCTTGTATCTGCATCAAGAAGAAGGTCTCAGTTTGGTTCAGCTCTCGAGACTTGGGGAGAGGGAGTTTGGTGGAAGAGAGTGAGAATACTCTGTCTACTTAAAGAAGAGTATGAAGGAGGTAATTGTGCCAGTGTACACGACAATGTGACAAGTCCTGAAGGTGGAGCACGGTGACAGAAGCTTAGGAAACCTCAGCCTGCGGGGGATCATTTGTTCTGACCATGAACTCGTCCTTGGGAAGTCTGACCAGGGCCGTGGTGGGGGGAAAGGCACGGAGAGGAGCATGAATAGCAGCTGGTGAGCTGTTTAAGCTGTTTGCAGGGAGGATGAAATCGGGAGGAATCTCTTTTTCTTTAATCCATTCTCAGAATAATCCAAGTTACCAATACAGACACATCTGTACATCTGTTACATCTGACACGTGGTGATTTTTTGTACCACACTAGCTTGTCAGTGCTTGGGAGAGATTAGGACTCCTCCTTTCCAGTGAGATGATGAGAGAGGCTGAATTCATGTGTCCTGGGGACAGCCCACGGGCTCCCACAGGCCCAGGTGCAGGATCCGCCCAAGTCAAGTTGGCAGCAGTGGTGCTGAGTCAGTCCCAGGCTTTCTCTCCACACCCCAGCTCCCTCCCTGCCGACACCTTCACTCTTTCCAAGTCACAAACAAGCACACACAGCAGACTGTCTCTGTGCTGTGACTGGGCTGCCTCTGGGGCCACTGGGCTGTGATGAGAAAGACAGAACCTCTGCCCTCCAGAGGTATGAAATGTGGCTTCATTCCATCAAGCAAGCAGCCTAGAGATGCTCTGGACTTAACAGGCAGTTTTTCCTTTTTGGCAATGGAAACCCAGGTGGGCTTACCCTCAGGCTCATCCTAGGCCCTACCCTACCCTGCACTGAATGCTTGGCCCCCTGGATTCAGGACTGTTATCGGACTGGACCCACCAGCCTTTTTAACTGGATGATCTCTGGGCCTAAACTGCAGACAGGTCACAGGCCCAGGGGACAGGTACAGGGGCCAGTGTGAGTCACATGTAACTAACTCTGGCCCAGAGCAGAACAGAGAGCCCCTGCCCTGGGGACACACTGTTCATGCCAGGAGAGGGCAGAGGGAGGGACTCATCAGAAATGAGCCCGGATGAATGCCCTGGCCCCTGCACATGGGCAGTATCCACACTGTGCATTCCTAGCACAGAGTGCCTCAGCTGAATGAGGATCCTTGGCAGAATCAGTGTGCAGTGAGTTCGTGGGACAAGAGGCTTAGCCTGGGATCCTGGAGCTGGAGCCTGAAACAGATTCCTGAGCAAGACCTTCCTTAGGTGGCAGTCCCAGGGACCTGAGCGGAGCTGGAGTGACGGGGAGAGAAGGTCAGGGAAGGGTGCGGAGATAGGCCAGTGGCTGCTGAGGGCAGTGTCCTGGGGGCCTCTGGGAGACTGTGCTGAACAGCCCTCAGGGGCAAAGAGGCTGGACACTGCTGAACTTGGCTCCTGAAGGAGCTGAGGCCCAAACACCTCCAGCCCAGCCTGCACACAGGCAGCAAATCAGGATGCCACTGCCAGAGAAAGGCCCCCGGCAGAGTCTCGGTGCTTGCAGAGAGAACCATGGCTTACATGTGTGTGGATGCTGCATGTCAATGGGGACAGAGCAAGGGTGGGGACAGCATCTGCTCCCACTGGGGGAGAATGGATAGGCTGGGACACTCAGGGAAGCCATTCCAGACGAGGAAGGGCAATGCGGGCAGAACAGCCCTGGTGAGAAGCCCACTGTGTCCATCCACGGAAGGAGCTCGGCATCCCTCAAGAGCCTCCACAGGCAAAGGGATGGCAACATAATGGTGCAGCATCAATCCCTGTGATCCTGGCAGGGAAGTGTGTGTAGACGTGAGAGTGTGTCTTGTCATCTAATAGCATTGATTGGCTTGTATCTATTCCTGTCTGGACGCTCAAAATTCTAGGATCCTTGAGCTGGAAGGGAAGGTGGCTAAGAAGGCAGAGCATTAATATGAAAAATATTTCAGAGTCTCATGTAAACATGAGCAGATCAGAAGCACTGCAGACAAAAAGAAGAAGCAAAGTATGGAAGGTATTGACGGCAATGATTCCCCACCCATCCACCAGGGTGAATTTGGTTAAGGTCTGATTCACTTTAGAATTCACTAAGTCCCTAAAACACTTAACATGGTACCTAACACATAGTAGGCACTTAATAGATACTTATAAAAATCAATAATTAAAAAAAATACTTAACACTGAGTCAAACTATCTCTTTGACCCTTGGAGAGCAAAGAAAATAATGATTTGACAAAATTCAATCTTTTAATTCTTTTGAACTCCATTTTTCAAAGTCAAGGTTTTGGCAAAGGACAGACATGTAGTTGAGAGGCAAGGTTTCGTAAACTTAGGAACTGGTTTCTTTGTACATGTGACAATGGACGCTCATCACTCATCAACTAGAGCTAGACTCTGCCTCTGCATCTTTAAGAGTTCACTGATCCTGGCTCCCTGACATTAAGTCCAAATACTGGTGGGAATTTAGCACATTTGCAGTTGCTAATAGTCATATAAAGCTTTAGTCAAGGCAATGCAAGTGTAATATTCAAACATTACATCTGATAACTGAGCTTTGAGCAGTAATTATTCCTGCTCTTCAGCATAGAACCTTGGACCCAACAGTAAATATCTGTGGTCCTAAACTGAGCAGAGATACAACCCTCCAAGTGCTTTGCCACCCGTCACCACAGAGTTGACAATTCATCAGTCCTTTGGACACCACTGTGCCTTAGGTGCTGGGCTCACACTGAGCCATCTCCTCACAGACTGTGGACCTGAGTTGGCAGGAGAGCCTTAACCTTCCCCACCCTACCTTTAACCTCAGAGAGACGCCAAGAGGATGGATGGAAACTTTGCCGAGGAAAGGTTTTGGGAAAGTCAAATGCCATCATTATTAATTTCCTGCTGCTCGCCTGGGATGGAAGCCACTGGTGCCCGATGGAGGGTGCTTGACTCCAAATAAATAAACACACATCCTGCGGGCAGTTGTCAGGCCAGTTCCGGCTGTTAGCTGATGTCCCCTTGCTGGGGCAGCAGGCACAGCACAGGGAGGCGGGGCGACGCTGGCAGCCCAGAGTCTTCCACCTCCTCACAACAAGCAGTCTGGAACCTCGGCCACATTTTGAAATCCATCCCTTTGAACCAATGCAGACAGCTTAATGAAGCAGTATTTATGGAACTGATGCCACTAGGGAGATGGCTGCTCCTTTTCTCCATCTTCTATTTTTAATATTTGATCTGGCAAGCGTATTATTAAAGGAATATTTCAAATCTGATTACTCTTCTGTTTGACTGAGTGTGTTATTCATGCAAGCTAGGTGCCAGGGGAAATTATACCGACCAGGCTGGGAGCTTTATTATGTCATTCTTTCAAACAGCCCCTTGCCCTGAGTCTAATTGCCATTCGGGTGCGGGGCTGCACGGTCTCCAGCTCACCTTAATACAGGGCCTCCTCTCCCCACAGTCTCGCACTTGGCCCATCTAGACTCTTTTCCTGGAGATTTGAAACTTTCCAAGAAGTGGTCTCTCTGAATATCTGCAAAGCTGTTTTGCTGTTGTTGTTCTGTGTAATCACCTAATTGTTCACAGAGTTTCAGTGTCCCTTGTACAGCACAGGTGGAAAAGTGAACAGCTCGGAGTGCATCCTAAGGGGGCGTCTCCTCGGACGTGAGCCTGTGCTCCAGCCGTGGGCACAGTGTCCACTTGCCCTGAGCCCGCAGCCTCTTGCCCCCCTACTCTTCCCTTTGCAAGGACCTAACTCTGCCTTGAATGTCTCGAACCACCTGATAAATCCATCCCTCCTCAGGTTGAGCAACCGGCCCTATTTCCGGCTCCTCTAATAGGGGGCCAAAGGGAGCCTCTGAGCCCTAAACAGATGGAGAGCCTCCATAGGGTGGGGCAGCGGGTGGCCCCGCCACGGCCCTGGGATCAGAGGCAAGAGGCTGAGTCTCCAGAGGCCGCTGGGCAGAGCTGAGCTGCAGGCTTGGCTCTCGCTGATCCTGATGACACCGCCTGGCTCTCCCCCACGCTGGGACCCAAAAACCTCAGGGATTGTTGAAGATTATTTACTTCTCCTGGAAGGGTCAACAGTGAATATTTTAGTCTCTGTAGGTCGTATCCTTGCTCTCACAACTACTCAACGCTGCCATTGCAGCACCAAAGTAGCCACAGACAGCATGGAAACTAATGAGCACACAGCTGTGTTCCCACAAAGCTTCACGCGAAAGGCAGGCGGGGCTGGGCTTACCAGAGGGCCACAGGATCCAGACTCCCACTTTAGACTTTTCCTTGAAATGGGCTTTAAAAAAAAAAAAAAAAAACTCAAATGCTTTAGCTTCATCTTAAGTAGTTTGCATAAAATTAGAAGCCTAATTCCTGCGTTATATATATTTCTCCTACTACATTAGAAAGAAAATACTGAACTGTCAAAAATATTTAAGTTCTTTCACATCCCACTGAAATCCTCCTGGGAAATGCCAGGTGAGGACGACTGCTCCCTGAGCGTGGAATCGGGCGGCCAGAGCTCACCACCCCGCCAGGCCGCGTCAGGCCCAAGAGCCCTCCGCCCCGTCTGGCCAGCGGCAGCCTCGGCCCGCGCCCGCCCTGACCTGGGGCTTCTTCCTCCGGAACACAGGGTCCTACTGTGCCTCGCAGGCGGCGCCAGCCGCGTCTGCTCACCCTCCCCGAGGGAAGCCTCGCGGAGGCAGGCCCGGCCGCCTTCGCGCGCGGTACCCACCGGCGTGAGCCAGCACGCCGCGTCACCGCGCGGAAGGACGCGGAGGCAGGCGCGCGGGGCCCGCGGAGGCGACGCGGAGTCGCGCGGGGAGCCGGAGGGCGCGCAGAGGACAGGGCGGGACGGCAGGGCGGAGAAGCGGAGCAGGCCCCAGCAGCAGACGGGGAGGCGCGGAGTGAGGAGCCGAGGCCCCGCAGGCCCCTCGGCAGGGCTGCGAGGCCCGGCCCGCGCGCCAGAGTCCTCCCCCAGCCTCCCGCTCGCCACCCGCGGGCTCCCCGCCTCTCCTTACCCTCCTTACCCGTCTGCTCAGAAGCTTCTGTCCAGTCCTTGGAGTAAGTCAAAGGGCGTGAAAATTCAGAACATCTGACACAAGGGCACTTGTGAATGGCTAGATAAACGCCCTGGCTGACAGCCGAGGACAGGCGCCCACCTGACAGGATTCAGTGGGGAGCGGGCTGACGTCCCTCTTCAGAAAGTCTGACTGCACATCAGCTTGTCCCCTGAGTGCGATTTCCACAGACTTGCAGCACCACAGGTATCCTTTATTTGCCAACCACTGCCATTGTACAAAAATGCAAAATGGACAAAACACCAAAACAGACGTTCTTGGAAATACAATCAATCCCAAAGAGTCTGGGAAGGCTTGGAGGCCGGCTCCTTCACCACATGTGCAAGCTGAGCTGTTTTTGGTTCCCTTGGTGTGTTTGGATGCAGCTCTATCCCATTTCACGTTCGCTCAGCTCCAACCACGGACCAAACACTGCAGAAATGAACACCAGCACATTTCAGCCTTAAAAGTGCCAGTGACGTCAATCGGGCCAAGGTGTCCTACAAACAGTCCCAATTATTTTCTCTAGAGTGGCACCAGACAATTACACAAAAAGCCGTTCACGCAGACCCAAACTCCTTGGTGAGAGTCTGTGAAAGGTGCATTGTGGAGAGGGAAAATGAGATGGAGAGAGGAGAGGGCTTGCATCTTTCTAGGCAGGTGGATTTGATCCTCACAAAGACATCTTCTGCCCTGTGTGTTCCCCAGCCACAAGCTGGGGTGTCAGCAGGGCCGTCTGAGGTTCCAGTGTGGTGATACAGGTCGCATTACCCATAGAGAGTATCCAGACAAAGATGTATGCTGTCATCATGGTCTTTGCAGGGCCCCCATCCCATCTCCATCAGCTTCTCAGCACGCCCTGACCCTCACCAACTTCCCAGAAGCTCAGCCTCTGAGGGCTCGTTTATTAAACTCCCCCCAAGGAATTCAGGGTCCCAGGAGGCCATGGTGTTCAGAGGGAAAAAATAAAGGAGACTCCGCCTAAAGGCTGGTGGGGCTCCTGAGCCGCCCACAGCACAGGGGCCAGCTCCTGGGTGGGACGGTCTATCCGTTGGCCTTTCCACTCTGGCCTGGATTTGGGCCTGGATTTGCCACAGCTCCCAAGCCTCCTGGTCTCTGCCGTCCGTGGTCCGGGGCCCCTCGTCCTCTGCTGGTCCCTGTGCTCTCGGCTGCCCCTCCTCCTCAGCACGGCTTGCTTCCTGGCCGCCGAGGCTCTGTCCCTCTGAAGGCGGCGCCTGAGGACAGCATCTCCAGGCCTCCACCTCTACACCCGCCCCCCACGCTGAGCACCCACTTCCTCCTGACAGAAGCAGATAGATTGGAAGAGGCGGCCTCGGACCACCCACGCAGACCCTCAGCCCAGGTTGGCAGGGCTGGGGGATGCTCTCTAGACAGGAGAAACGCCTGTGTGTTTACTTGCACATTTCCGCACATTTCTCAACATGGCTAGTGATGTTTATGGTGGAGAATTAAGGAGAGTCTCACCCCGAGCCACCCATGTGCCATCCTGCCTCATCCGGTGTCTGAGGGGATGGCTAGCAGAAGGAGGGTTGCAGCAGGTTGCGTGGACATTGGGTTCCGGACACTGAGAAGATTAGCCAGGCAGAGTCAGGCAGCCTCTGGGGCGTCAGAACTCAGCCCCTTTTGTGCTTTCACTTGCCTTCCCCTCCCAGTGCCAGCTCCCCAGGGAGGAAAGGCCTGACTCTTAGGAGCGCCAACACTCCACATGCACGCAGGCGCAGGACTCGGGAACACACCTGCTCTACTTCCTTCAGAAACACCTTCTGGGGCTTCCCCAGCCCTCTTCCCCCGCCTCCACTCCGCGCAGGTGCTGGAACGACTGCTCACAACGCGTCGCTCCTTCCAGCACTCACAGCCCTGGGCCTGCACTGGTGGGCAAGGCAGGAAGGCCCAGTGGGAAGGCTAGGTGCTCCAGAGCCCTGCGGCCTGTTCAGAATTGCCACTCCCTGGGTGTGTGCCGCTACTGAAGCATCTCCAGGTGATGGAGGTGGTGCCACTGCACAGGGCTGCCCCAAGGAGGGACTAGACTAGGCACATACGGCATTTGGCAGGTCAACCAGGATCACGACACGCGGCGTGAAGTCTTCCCATGGCATGAACAGTGTCTCCCTAGCGCCCAGTACCAGGCCTGGCACGTAGTGGGTGCTCACCTCGCGTCTGAGACAGTGTGTTGATTCCTGATGCAAAACCATCTGCAGACCAGTGTTTGCCCCCACCCTCTCCCTCCCTCGCACGCATTTCCCAGTGGCAGGCTTCTTCTCTGCCTGCAAGTCCCACCTCCTCAGAAAGGCCTTCCTCTGCCTTCCCCATCCCCTGTCTCTATGCCTTTGTCTAGTTTAATTGTCTTAATAGCAGCACTTTGCACTAACAGCCACTTGTGTGCTTTCTTGTCTTCCACTGGCTTGAAACTCTAAGGAGGCAGTTGGCCCCTGACAGCTGGATCGGCAGGAATTCACCCCTCTAGGTCCTACTCAAGTCTGTGTCACCCAAACCACCACAGAGGGGCCACGGGGCTACTCCAGGGAGGCACCATCAACACGCGAACCCCACTGAGAAGGCTACGCCAGGACCAGGCCCTCAGCTCTTCCACACGGGCCCTGCAGCGCCTGTGAGACTTGACAGCCTCTCAAGCGAGGGAGCTTCTCAGGACTGAGGAGCGTGAGGAGCCCATCTCAGCAGCCCTGAGTTTCCCCGTGCACACAGCTCTGCCCAGGTCCCCGTGCAGTCTCTTCACCCCTGACTGCACCTGCCCCGGCAGGGTGGCCTGTAACAAGGAAGCAGAAACATCCCCCAGCATCTTCAGGGTTCTTCCTCTTTTATTGTGGGTCCCACCTGGGCCAGCCAGGAGGACTCTGGTCCTCGTCACACTCAGGGCTCAGGCTGAGGGACACCCCCCCGCCCCACAGTTACAGTGGCAGAGCAGGATGTGCAGAGTTGCAGGACTTGTGACGCTCCCCTAGAGGTGACACACGCCCTGCCTCCACACCCGCTGGCCAGGGCGGTTACACGGCCCACACCCACCATGCACACGGGCTGCAGGTGCAGCCACCCAGTGTCCAGGGGTGGGCAGCTGGGCATTATCTGGTGCCAGGCAGTGACCCTCACTCTTCCCTGGTTGCTGCCAGCATGGGGGTACCTAGGAAGGAGGGAGGCAGCCAGAGTTGACTCCAAGCAGAACTGTGCTGCCCAAGATTCCAAGGGCTCTGCACACGACACCAACTCTGTCACCAGTGCCCTATGTGACAGAGAATGCAACCAGCCTGGGGATGAAGACCCTCAGCCAGGCCCATGAGTTAGGCGGGAGAGGCAGAGAGAGCCTCAAGGCAGGTGGCTCAGCGCCGGGGTCTTGCTCCCAACCACAGTGCCATCCCTGGGCTCTCATCCTGCCTCGGGCCTCAGGCGCCAGGGGGCTCTGGGCTCACAGCTGACTCTCTCATCTGGGAGACAGTGTCTGCCTGATTCTCTCCTTCAGAATCCCCTCGGGTGCAGTGAGCCTGCACAAGGACACGAAGGCCCACTCAGTTGGGAGGCCCTGGGAAGGCTTCTTTCCCCGCAAACCCCTGCCTTTGGGGGCTGGTGGACAGCTGGGCAGGAGATCGCCGGGGGCCCACCAGCAGTGCTGTGCTAGCGTCAGGACTTCAGAGGGAGGGGAGACATACCGCTGAAAGCTTTTTAGTTGCCAACAACCCTCTATAAGCACCATCATTTCACACAGAAAGGGCAAGGTAAAGTCAAAAGAGTGGAAACTGCGATCTCAGAATTAAAGGAAATCCTTTGAACTGAGCAACTCTGAAAAGCCCTCGAATCTGCCTTCTTCATTTCACTGCAGGTTACGGCAAACACTGACTAGCATGACCAATGAGAACCATGAACAGACTCAACCTTGCGGACTTTTAACAATCTAGACCGAGGCGCTCCTCTCTGGCGAGGAGGCGCAGGAGTGAGGTGGGATGCCAGACGCCGGCTCCGCACGTGTGCTCCTTGCTGTCGCGTCTGCCCTGAGCTGGTTCAGCTATGAAATGAAGACCTCCAGTTCTCTCACTCCTCTCGCTCCACACACTCCTTTACTGCCCCCCCCACCCCCGCACTGGCCTCACGTAACTCCTTCTCTGACCCCATGAGAGCCCATCCATCCTCCCTGCTATCTGGGGCTTCTAGCCTCCGAAGTCTTTGAACTATTCATCCTCCGCCTCCTGGATGAACAGCACTTGGAGTTTTCTTTGAAGAGTTTCCATGAGCTCCTTTCCCTGTTTATCTGCTCTTGATTAAAAGGCCATAAAGAATTGATTTGCCAAAGACTTAATAACCAGGCGCAGTGGACACGCGTGTAATTTAATGACAATTCCAGACCCATCTTTCATGGCAACAGTGGTCCCAGGGCTGCTGCGTCGATGACAGAGTGGAGACAAACGAGCCCTTAGCACTTCGCTGATTGCTTCCAAGCCCAGCCTCACGCTGTCTTCTCTGGCCAGGCTGGGCTAGTTCTGCAGGAGAAATGGCCTTGACTCTGTAGCCAGAGAGGGGAACCAGGGAAGTTCAGAGCAGGCCCAGAAACTGAATAGGAGGCATTCCAGAATTCAGACTTTGGCTGAGTGTCCATTTAATTAAAAAGCCCTTACTAAAGTTCTCTGAATTAAGATATTTTGGTGGCGAATGTCAGAAGCTCAAGTCACCTGGCTCAAAATGGGAACATATTGGCTTATGAAAATAAAAAAGGAGCATCTCAGCTTCAGGCAGCCAAGCCCAGGTACCCAGTGATGTCTTTGGGTACCTGTCCTTTCCCACCCTTAGCTGACTCCATTCTCAGGAACTGCGCTTCATGGCTGCAGGACGGCCACCCAGCCCAGGTCTTCTGCCTCCAGGCAGCACCTATGGCTGTCAAAACACCCTCTCCTTTCTGCTGCTGGCTCCAGAAAAAGTGGGTTTGGCTTGGACTTGCACCCATTCTTGGTGTAACTAAGTTCTGAGGACGGAAATATGAATAAGATGTCCCCTTCTCTCAAGGGCCTCCCAGCCTTGTAGGAAATACTTGGTAGTTAACAGACACCGTGTGTGGTGTCATCCCCTGTGAGAAGCTGGGGGATTAAGTATGGGGCAAAGCCTCTGCAATAAAATTAAAACTTTCCTTCAAGTGTATCCCCCAAGGTTCTATCCCAAATCTTTTAATCTAGCAGAGTGGTCAAGAGCTCAGTGTGCTGCGGCCTGACAGATCTGCACTTGAATCCAGGCTCTGCCATTTAGGAGCTCTGAGAATCTGAAAAGTAAACTCACGTTTCTGTGTCCCTTGGAGATAATAACATTACCGAATAAGGTTATTCTGAGGATTCAGGGAAATGATACATATGAGGCAGTAAATTCAGTGCCAACACATAATAAGAGCTGAATAAATGGACTGGAGTTATGGGGGTTTGAATCTCCTCTCCACGGAGGGAGGGTTCTGGAGTAGACCAATCCAGTACAGACAAAGGGCCACGCAGCTGGCATCTGGGAAGAAGTTGTAATAAAACAAAAGGGGATCTGATGCTTCTTAGTAATCTAATCCAGGGGTCCCAGCGCTGGGGAAGGGGTCTAGATGAACACGGAAACTGGAAGGGCCTAAGTAAGTAAGTGTTAGTCACTCAGTCGTGCCCAACTCTTTGCGACCCCACGGACTGCAGCCCACCAGGCTTCTGTGTCCGTGAGATTTTCCAGACAGGGATACTGGAGTGGGTTGCCATTTCCTTCTCCAGGGGATCTTCCTGACCCAGGAATCAAACCCAGGTCTCCTGTCCTGCAGGCAGATTCTTTACTGACTGAGCTACCTAAAACATACCTCAAAGCCCAGAGTCCTGAACCAAGGAAAGGAGGCAGAGTGATGATGGGGGTGGGGTGTGGTGGCGTTAGTTAGAGGGGAAGCGTGCACAGATGGGGTGTGGCTACTTTAAGGGGTGCACAGACCACTGCCATCCTCCTGAGAGAAGCTTTCTCATGATGCCTTCCTCAATCATAACTCCACAGGAGAGGGAAGGGGGCCCTGCAGAGCAGCAATTGCCTGGAGGACTCCCCAGGGCCCCAATTTGCATACCTGAGAACCCCCACACAGTGTCCTGAAAATTAAATCAGAGTCTTGAGAAAATGTGCTGAAACTCCCTCTGTGTGTGGGTTATTCACTCTCCTAAAATGCTGTTTTCAACATAACCACTGCCAACTGGATATAAAATCCAGCTTTCTGAGTCTGGTGTTTGAGGTGCTCTGCTGCCTCTGGCTGCGCCCTGCGAGCAGAAGGCATCCTGACACCCCTCCCTCAGCACCCATCACCCCACATGCGCTTCAGCGATGGGGAGAGGAGGTAGCCCCCAGATCCAACCTCCTCCAAGATCAGCAGAGGCACATATGTGACTTCCAGGCCTATCTTTGGGAATTTTTCTTTTAGGGTTTTGACTGGAAAATAATTACAGCTGTGTGACCCTTTACTCTGAATTAGAGCTTCCATGCACAGTGCACTATGAGATTTTACAAAAGCCCTGTGAGGTGGAGAGGGACCTGCCTAACCAGCAGAGGAGCGGGGACCAGGGCTGTGGACTCAGCTCAGCCTGTGTCCTCTCTCCCAGGGGAGAGAGAGGACAGCTCTGTGCCATCTCACAGGCCAGACCCATCTCTTTTCTGAGCCCATTTCCCAGCAGATACTGAATACACGTCCTGTAAATAGACTTAAACTGAGGGAGGAGCAAACCCAGGGAAAGACAGAGGCATAAAGCCCTGCTCTCAGCTGTCATGCCTCAGAGTTCACAGCCATCACTGCCCCTGGGTTTCGGGAGGGTCTCGCACCCTTCCAGCAGGCGGACTCTCCTCCAGCAACCCACCGCAGGTAGGCTCAGTGCTCAAGGCATGAAGAACCCAAAGCAGGAAGCCGCCTCGGGTCACCCCCATCACCCCATTGTCTGCGGACAGTGCGGTGCAGGGAGGGGACCTGGGAAAAGCCAGGTGGCACAGATGCACCCACCAGCCACAGGGACTGGTCCACTCGAGCTCACAGGGCCCCATGAGGCCAGCTCGTCATCAGAGCTGGCCAGATCCCCCCACAGGCATTTGGAGCAGGGACTGGACTCCCCACCCACCTCTTGTGCATGACCTGGGTCAACACAGCCACGTGCCGCCGTGGAGAGGCACGGCAGAGAAGGCCAGACAGCCAGAGGGAATGTCAAACAGAAGCAGAGGCAAGAGAGGGAAGATGGAGGCAGCGGCTGCTCCCCCGAGACCCCTCATGAGGGTGGCTGCACGCCGGCCGGCAGGGCCCTGGGCTACCCCGCAGGGCTCCCGTCAGCGATCCTCTGTCCGCTGCCCTCAGTGATCCCGAAGATGGATCCCAGCCACTCCTGCCGCCTTGAGCAGATTCTCTGAGAGTGTGTGAATGAGGCAGCGGCCGACGTTTAGGTGATTCTGCAGTCCGTTCTGTCTGGGTCATGTTTGCCTCCCCAGAGCTCCCAAGTCTGGCAGCACTCGGGCTGGGAGACATGCACGGTCTGGGCGCAAGACCCAGCCCCAGGCACAGAGAAGAGGAGCGCTGACTCCTTGACCAACACTGGACTTGGACGCCAGCACACCTCACCACCACTTGTACAGGACATTCCCATGTATTTTAGGCCAATAAATAGGCATGGTTTCGTTTTAGAGCTAGTATTTCTTTTGTATTTACTGCTTGGTGGGGGGGGGGGCTCTTTCTTGTTTAAAAAATCAGTTTATGAGTTTGTCTTATTCGATTGATATTGACTATTGATTTCCATTGCACCTTCCCTGCCTCTCCTCCTTCATGAATGTTTGTTATGCATCCTCTTACTGGAAGAAGAAAGCTATCCTGACTGACCCAGGCCTGCTGTGACCTCCCTTCCCTGACTCGGTCTGGAGCCCCCCTTGCTGCATTGAGAACAGCTGTTCCTTTTTCATCTTCGCCAGGAGAGGCTCCTGGCAGGCACCTCAGTGGAAAGGCAGCGTGGTGGGTGAAAGCACGGGGAACCCCACCCCTGTAACACATCATGTGTCTCTTTCATCCCTGGCCCTTTGCCTAGTTTGCAGAGTGAAGGCACTGGCCCACAGCACCTTCAGTTTCCTGAAGGCCTGGCTGACCATGTAGCGGCCCCGCTACTCAAGGCTCCACACAGGTGAGCTCAACCAGGGAGGGGTTTTTCCTGCCAACCCCCTTCCAGCTCACCTGCAGACACACCCTCACCCAACCGAGGCATAGCTTTTCCACACGCATGGCCCTTCTGCATAATTCAGCCCACGTGGGGGTCTCTGTCACTCTCCTGCCTTAGTTGGTCCATATAGATGGACTGTCCTTTGCCACCCAAGGCTCCCGCTGGGTCTCAGGGCCTCTGCGTTGTGGATTGGAGGCAGAAAAGGAGAAGGTTTAATAGGTTGGGATGGACATGCATAGGGCACTAAAGGCTATTTTCCCTTTTCCATCATTATGGTGGTTCTAAAGTATATCTACTAATGCTTTGACTTCCTCCCTTCAAAGAATGAAGTCTAACTCCAAATGTAGTCCGTACTTAATGACTCACTTCTCACAAATAGAGTGTTTGCACAAGTACTACTTTATGATTTCCAAAGCCTAGTCATAAAAAGGATGACTTCTGCCTAAATCTCTGTCTCAGATCACTTGTTCTGAGGGAATACAGCCACCAGATCAGGAGAACAGTCAAGCAGATGTGGAGCTGGAACCATGTAGGGAAACTGAGGCCCCTACCAACTCCCAACAGCAACTGTTCCTCGGACATCTCCAGGTGACAGCAACTTCATGACACACCCTGAGCCAGGGCTGCCTGGCCAAGCTGAATTCTTGACCCACAGAAACTCTGCGGATAATAAATGTGTACAGTTCCTTTAAGCCACCAACTTTGGAGTACTTTGTCTGCAGTGACAGATAAGTGACAGATAACTAATAAACCCTGGATCTCCCACTGCAGCTAAGTGTGTGTCACTCATCCCTTTCTTTACACAGAGAAAACAGTAAAGCCCTTCTGTTGTTACAGAGTTAGCTTTAGCAGGATTCGGAGCAGAGGTTAACCTGTATTGCGGCCCTGTGACCTCGTGTTTTGACCCAGCTTTGATCCACATGGCCCAGATACCTCCACGAATCTACAGCCTTTAGCTTAGCAAGGCCTGTGGGGTCTGAGTGACTTCCACAATACAGGTCTGCCCAAGATTCAGGGTCACCGTCCACTATGGGAGGAGTGCCACTGAGCCCAAGGCTGTCTCTGTACCAGGTCCACAAATGCCAGCGCTGAAGTATCCCCAAGCATCCTGATGCAAACCAATTTCCCTGCAATACATGGCAGCCTCTGCTCTGGGAACCACAGCAGGACGGCTGGGGCCACCTGGGGCCACTGATAAGGCAGCCCGCTGGCTTCCCCAAGATGGGTGTGGACCAGTGTGTGTGACACTGCCTCGTTCCCCCCGACACAGGCTCTGGGTGCCGAGATCCTGAGGACACTGAGGGGGATCACATTTTCGCCAAGCCCAGGCCCCTGGCCAAGAGTGCTGGGAGGCCGCCCAGCCCCTCCTCCTCACAGACAATGACAGATCCATCCCCAAAGCACTGAGCACAGGCTGGGCCCTGCCAGTGATTCCTACCAGCACTCAGTGTGCCCTGTGGGCCTCCCATTACAAGGATGAACACTCAAGTCAATCCAGTGTAGCGAACATCGTCTGACCATCTACCACATGTGGGGCACCAGCATGGTAGCAAGAGGAAAGGGGGGTTCATGCAGCTCCTGCTCCATGAGCCCCACTCTCCAGTGAGGGGAGGAAAACTGGATGAACCTGTGAACAAGAACCAAACCGAGAAATAGCAGCCTCTGCATCTTCTGAATACCCAAGGAGCAGGAACACTAAGGGAAGTTCTGTGAGAGGGTGTGCCTTGGACTGGGCTCTAAGAGAGCATGAATTTCAGCAAATGCCAACAGCAGACGGTATCACAGAGGCCTGGGAGAGCCGGGTCTGTGAGCGTCGCTCTGTCCAGCAGTAGTCTATGCAGGCCAGCGAGTGCTGCCACACACTGAAACAAAAACTCCAACAGGAGCAAGCACACATTTCCGGCTCACAGGTTGCAAGTCAGCTGAAGTGCCTCTGCTCTCCACTGGGATCTGCTCCAGGGCTCAGGCTGAAGGAGCAACTGCCACCTGGGCCTACCCCTCTCCAGGTGCAAGGCAGGGGGAATGAAAGGCCCACACAGCCACACAACGCTGGGAGCCCTCAGTTGGAGGTAAAACACCTTATGTCCGCTCTCTTCCCACTGGTTGCAGCAGGTCATGAGGCAAGTCTTTGGGATGAAGAAGTGCACTCTATCCAGAATACACCTTCACAAGGATGGGGAGGGAAGGAAAACTGTGAAAAATTAATACGATCTGCTTAACAGACAGTGGCCAGGACGTCATGGCCATTGAAACTGGAAACAGACTGGACCTTGTATGGGAGAGGCTGGGTTGTTCACTAAACTGTTCCTCTTTCCCTCCTGGACACAAAACCAGACTACATTTCCCAGCTTTGTTTGTAGCTAGTGTCTGAATCTGGCCAGGGAAGGTGGTGGAGACGATGAACTCTCCTCCCAGGCCCAGACAGTTAAACCTCCTACACCATCCTCCGTTCTTTCCTCATGTGCTGGGTAGATACACAGAATCTAGCTGAGGACCCTGAAGCCAGAGATGATAGCAGAGACACATGGGCCCCTCAGTCACTGCTTGGAGGTCACCAGGAGACACCCAGGTTAGTCTGCTTAGGGAGTTGTGGGCACACTTCTCTTGTGTCAAGTCACAGAGACCTGAGGATTGTTTGGTATTGCAGTTGATCCCGCTACTGTTACCTGATGTCACAGAGGCCCCAAGGTGTGGCTAAGTGGGACTGTCAGGAAGGCCTGGGCTGAAATATCCACCCAGCACTTTTCAGTAGGATCACCTTGAGCAAACTGCTATACCTCTCTAGACCTTAATTTTTCACCTTTAAATGGGGATTCATAACTTCAAAAGATACAAACTCCAAAATGACAAACTCCATCACTAAACGACCTGAGGTGTCTTACCGAGTCACAGCAGGTGGCCCTGTTGGCCCAGAAGTTTACAAGAGGCTTTCAGGAGGTGGGAAGTCACCACGTGGCATGTTGAGGGGTAAGTCTTCCTGGGGGCTCGCTCTGCTCTGGGCAGGGATCGGGGAGCAGGATGCCCTTCAGGGGTGGGAAAAGCCACACCACAGGAGGGCAGGTCCTCTGCTTTGCTGGAGGTTTCTGCACACATTTATTAGGAAGCTGGCAGCAATGGACAGTGACTCTCATCTCAGCCTGCCCCGCCCCTGCCCCCCACCTCCGGCCCCCCACAGTTCCCCCAAACCTACAAAGGCCACTTTAAACCTCAGGTGATTGCAGCAGTCTCCTCACTGGGCTTTTGTGAGGACGACATGAGCTGCTATTTGTAAAGTTCATGGAGTTACGCTGTGCAAGGGGTTGTTACATAAAATAAACAGAAAAGCGTGAGGCTGGAGGAGAAGGCGGGAAAGCAAGGGGGAGTGATGGAGGGAGAGAGCAGTCAGGCAGCGGCGGCAGCAGGCCTCCAGGTGGACAGGCAGACAAGATGGTAGGAACAGACTAGAGGAAAGACACGCGCGCCCGAAGGAAAATTCGAGAAAGGGATCCAGTGAGAGACCAAATTCCAAAAATAAATCAGGATGGAGCACGGCACTAGTGGCCTAATTACAAAACAAGTGGCCTTCTAAAAGACTTCTCAGGTCAAAAACAAGTGCCCACATCCCCTGTGCAGAGTGGGCATTGGCCAACTCTAGAAAATGGCTCCAGCTGTGAGTGCACAGGTGCCTAGGGCAGCCTGGGTGGCCTGTGCGCACAGAAAAGCAAGCAGGTCCCAACAAGTTCCCCTCTACCCCCAGGGTGCCCTGCTTCCATCCATAGCCTGTTCCCTGATCTTGTCAAGATCCCCAGGAAAAGCCTGGGACAAATCAGAAATGTTATTCAAATCTCTGTTTCCAAACACAGACAAGCTGACAAACTGTCTCTCAAGTTATAGCCTAATGTGACTTCAAATGGCAACCACACGCCACCTGAGAGCGGTGTCTGTAAGCAAGGAGCCAGCAGCTCCTAACTCTCGGAGCGCGGCTGGGCCCAGCACTGGGGGCACTGGCATACACAGAGTGTCACAGGGAAGGTCGCTGATCTGTGACTAGGAGGCAAGAGGCAGGCTTCCTAGGTCCAGGGGCCTGACGGATGAGTGGGCTGCCTCCCTGGGGTCCGAGTCTGCCCGGGGAGCTGAGCAACCACAGCACCTGGGCAGAGAAGACGTGTGTGCAGAGGCACCGTGGTCATGTAGCAAACACCTCCATTAAGAAATACAACGGTGCTTGGTGAGGATTCCAGAAAATGACTTGCCTGTGTCCCTGGGATGCATTGGTGGCACAATTAAGCCTAAATTCCAGGATTTCTGACTGCCAGTTCTGTGCTTTCTCACCATATCACACTTGCTCTTGATTTTATGTAAATGATGCAAGCAGTTATAAACACACAGGAAGATAGGTCCGTTTACTCTTTTTTGGGAGGTGGGGGCCACACCACACAGCTAGCAGGATCTTTGTTCCCTGGCCTCTGGCAGGTAAACAGTGATTCCTAACCACTGGACCACCATGGAATTCCCCATTTGCTCATTTACAAAATGGGGTTGTTGCAAGGATGACAGGAAATAGTAGGCTGCAGTCCATGGGGTCGCTAATAGTCGGACACGACTGAGCAACTTCACTTTCGCTTTTCACTTTCATGCATTGGAGAAGGAAATGGCAACCCACTCCAGTATTCTTGCCTTGAGAATCCCAGGGATGGGGGAGCCTGGTGGGCTGCCGTCTATGGGGTCGCACAGAGTCGGACACGACTCAAGTGACTTAGCAGCAGCAGTTACAGTAATAATAATAAGGGGCTGTGTGACACACTCCTCCATGTGGACTTAATTTCTCAGAACCTGGATCTGTTCCTACTTTTGTCTCTGACTGTAGATGCAACTAGAAAATGCCCTCAGGATTTATTCCTCCCCAGTACTCCTAACAGAACAAACTCAAGACATTCAGGTGCTCTCTTCCAGAGAATCTGCTATGAACCTGACATGGTGCTGGGGTTTGACACTTGTTCTTTTGAATCAACTGTGTAGTCATCAGAATACCATTCCACAGATGAGGAAACAAAAAGTCAGAAGGTTTATGCTACCAGGAGAGGTGGAAGGCTGACCTGGGTCTGGAAGTCCAGGAACCAGGATCTCATATCCACTCCTGCCTTTCAGATGCTTCCAACGGTCAACAGGCAATGTCAGGCCTCCAGGGTCACAGGGGAACTCCACAGGACACACAGTCCTGTCCAGGTCAGGGCTAGAGTTGGTTAGTGGTGGAAAGATCAATAGCAAGGCTAAGGAGAGAAGGACAACCTTCTGGAGGGAGGCCAGAGAGGCTGTGCAGGGTTCTGTGGGCACACACATGTCCTCATGCAGAAACACACACAGGCATGAGCATACGCAAGGACACACAGGGGTGTGAACTCAGACACACGGACACGCTTGCATGAGAACACACATGGGCACGCCCGGGCATACACACAAGAGTCTGCCTGCCGTGCAGGAAGCCCAGGCTTGATCCCTGGCTTGGGAAGATTCCCCTGGAGAAAGAAATGCAACTCACTCCAATATTGTTGCCTGGAGAATTCCATGGACAGAGGAGCCTGGCGGGCTACAGTCCACAGGGTCACAAAGAGTCAGACACGACTGAGTGACTAACACACAAAAACAGACACAGACATGCACAGGAGTCATCCCGAACCCCGGGGTAAAAGCTTCAGGCCCTTAGAGATGCCCTCCTTGGAGGGGCAGCTATGGAGTTGCCCCGAGCTGACCCCCCATCGCTTGCCTCACGCCCAGCCCTGGGCCCCAGCCTCGGATGAGGGCGGGTGCTCCCTGAGCGCGCCCCGGCCCCAGGAGCTCCCAGGACGCTGCCTGAGGGCCCAGACCCCAGAGACTTCGGGAGCACCTGGTGAGCAGGTGCTCCCTTCAGCCCACGGGATTCCATCTCCCCAGCCTCTGTCCCTGCCTCGCTCTTGGAATTTCTGCAGAGTCTCACAGACAAACTCATTTCTCTCCGGCCACTAAGATGCAAGAAACAGGTGATTCCCAGTGGAGGACTGTGCTCCAGAGCCTGCACAGGTGGACACCAACCTGTTTTCCCCTGAAGCGGTGAGGCAGAGAAGGAGCCCTCTGCACCCACCTGGGGGGGTGGTCTTCCCCTCTTGAGAGGCCAGGAGGTCTCTGCAGGCAGAGGTGGGCTGGGACAGCCAGGTCTGTGGACTTGGACTCCCTCTTCTTTCCTCCTCGGGGCCTGGGGGAGTTGGAGCCAGCCTGGGGGCCCCACGTTTGGCATGTGAGGGAGTGAGGCCGCAGAATGTGCCCCTTTCACTCTCTGACCCTTGTCTCCCTGCACCCCGAGGTTTGACTGCTGGGACAGCAGTCACGAGTTTCACACAGTAAAGCCTCTGCTGACGATCAGCGCAGCATATTGCCCTCAGCCCGCTGTGTTTCTGCCCCTCACCCGCCTGTCAGCATCAGGGTGCGTCCTACCTGGGAGGGAGCCGGCGTCTCTTTGGGCCAGAAGGTTTCCTAGGAACAAAAAAGGGGTGGAAATGACCGCTGGGAAGTTGAAGAGTGCGCTGGATGCAGAGGCATCTGTCTTTGCAACACATTAGCTCTCCCCTCCGGAGGGGCCTGGACTGAAAGACGGCTGGTTTCAGCCCCAGGGGGCTTTGTGAAGGCAACGAGCTTGACACCAGCTCCTCCTCGCTCCTCGGCCCTGTGAGCCTTAGCTGCCCTGAACATGCCAATCACGCACTCATTCAGCAAACATCCCAGAGCAGCCAGGCCCTGGGCCCGTGCGTGCTGAGACAAAAGGCCAGCCTCTGGCCTGGGAGGCGCACACTGTGCGGGGAGCGATAAGACACCCTGTGGAACACAGCCACACGGGCAGATGGCATCGTAACAGAAATCTGACCACGAACGCGATCACTGTAACACGAGCCCAAGGACTGAATCTCAGACAGTGACTTTAGAAGCATTCGTGAGTTCAGACAGGAGTTGAAGCCCATCTTCCCCCTCAAGAGGGCCAGGGAGTCCTGCGTGCCAGTCCTCAGCCGCTGCTGGCCCCGCACCATGGCCTGGGGGCAGGACAGTGGGGGGCCCGGCGGCAGGCTGGGGGGCCTGGGAAGCCTCGTGCTTCCCACAAACCTGGAGGCTGGCGGGCTCTAGGCCCAGCACGTCTGCACTGGCCACGGCCACTCTCCTTCCCTGTCCCCACCTGGAGGCCACGAGCAGCCCCAAAAGACCATGTGAGCTTGGGAGTCAGCTAGGCCTCAGCTCAAAGCCTGCCTCGGCCTCCCTGCCCCTGGAGCAGAGATCTCCCCAGCAGGGAGGAAGCTGACAACCAGCCCTGCGGGGCCCCCAGGGCCAGGGGCGAAGCAGGTGTGATGGCAGCAGCCTCCCCTGGGGGCCGTCTGATGCCCTCTCCACCCGCAGTGTCCAGGGGCAGCTGTGAAGCCTGGAGTGGGGGTGGCAGGCCCGGAGCACCAGGAAGGCTGGGCCAGGAGAGGCCCCTGGCAGTCCCTTCCAGACGGGAGCCTCTCCACTGGGACGGCCACCCTCCAGCCAAGCCTCAGCAAGGACTCAAGCTCAACAGATGCCAATGGGTATGAACCTGGACACACCCAACTTCATTTGTGATATTTAACTCTGCACCCCCTTCCCTGACCAGCTCAGGGAGATCTCCACCCAGCTGCTGGCCCCCGACAGGGTCTCATACAGACCCTAAGGCTGTCTGTTGAAGTCTGCACTTTTTCCTGGGGAAAAATGACCCTCCGAGGAAAGGGGGAGATGGAGATCCTACAGGAACCACGTACAGGCATCATCCAGAGACGCCTAGGAAGGGCCACTGGCCCAGTCTCCTCATTGACAAGAGTTGTTTCAGGCCTGACGTTGTGCCAGGCTCTGGGAATGCAGCCCTAAATGAGGCAGGTGTCCTCTAAAACTTCCATCCACGAGGTTCCCAGTGCTGTCTGGGGAGAAGGGAGGGATTTGGGGGGGAGGAGCAGAGGCAGGCTCAGGAGGCCTGAGCACTTTGACAAAATCTCTGTGGCGGGGCTTGGGGCCGTGCCTGCCACACTCGGCTCCTCTCCAAGGTGGCTTGTACCCATGAAGTGCTGCCCTGAGACCTGTACATGCTTCCCTGAGGCCGCCACAGCACAGGGGTCCACGCAAGGTCAGGCAAGTTGTATAGTGAGAGAAAGTTCTGCGAAGCCCACAGGACCGCACTCCCTAGGCCCCAGCACAATGCCAGCGTGCAGCGCCTGCATGCAGACCCTCTCGAGACGTGCTGTGGTGGTCCTTTCTAGTCCTTGTTCTTTAAAAGAAAGGAAAGCAGGAAGGTGGGAAGGAAAGAGGGGGGGGGAGGGAAAGCAGGGAAGGGAGAAGAGGAGGCGGAGAGCCTCTGGGGGAGCCCCGAGGGGCACGCGGGGCAGCCTGGGTGGGCTTCGGGGTGACAGCAGCTCATCTGTGTTTGCTTCAGCAGTTCCCAGGGCTGGTGGTTGCTGTCCAAGCCCATTGGAGAGGAGTGCAAAGGCCAGGGCGCATGTTTCATCGAAGGCTGTGGCTGGAACACACCAGGACACACACCTCCTGTCTCCATAGGCAGAGGTATTGACATCTGCTTAGCCAATCTAACTGGAAATGCAGCTGCAATTTCTGCTTTGTTTTAAAGAATCACTTTTCCTCATCTCTTGATCTCCAGGCCTGAGGTGCTGCTGCTTTAACTGTATCAGAACCCATTGGTTCAAGCAACGAAATGCCTGGTGTGTTGTCTGCCGAGAGTGCAACAACTTACCCCTTGGAATTTTCTCTGATCCAGGCAGTACAAGACCTTCTATAGTGAATGATTCCTTAGGATGGTTTTTGGAAACAAGGTGCATCCATTCTCCCCAGAAGACACCAGATTTCTAGACCCTTGAAAACTGGGGACAGAACAGAGGCTGGTTGAAACCAAATGCCACGGTTGCCAGGAATGGCTGAGGAGACCCCTGCGGTTTGTGCTGGCCCCTCAGTGAGTATCCAGCAAAGGGAGGCCTCCCAGGGCCCAAGGTGCCACGCTGCTGGGGGCAGGTGCTCATTTGCTGCCCTGGAGAACAGGGGCGACTTGATGATGCCCACGTACTGAGCTGTGCCTGCATCTCCACCTCTCAGCGAGTCTCCCCAGGTCCTGAGACTAAGGACTGGGCCACAAGCAGGTTATGGAGACAGAGATCCTGGATGCACTCACGCAGGGGTGGGGAAGCAGACAGGCGGGAGCTGGCAGCTGTGACAAGGCGTGACCACGAACGAGCCCTGCCGTGGAGGGCTGATAGACATGCGGTCAGAACAGGCCCGGGGGGAGGGGGTGAGCCCCACGGCCTCACCGCAGCAGCAGCGCTGCCTGCATAAGCCGCCCTCGGGGGTCCAGGCCTGGGTCGCAGGGGTGGCGAGCTCTCCTGTCACCAGCAGGAGACAACACCAGTAAAACCACAGCACAGCCTGAGCCCCGTGCGGGTCCCTCCCACACAGTGCTCTCTGTCCCTGGAGGGCAGAGACGGGGAGGAGGAGACACAGGCTTCTCACCTCGGGAGACAAGCAGGAGGCAGGGCGCTGCTCTTTGGAGTCTCATGGTGACTCACGGTCCTCACGGGCTCGGAGCGCCGCAGGGAGGAAGGCGCAGCTTCACGTCCCTTAGAGCTGGAATCTCTCTTGGCCTGGCCCAGGCCTGGCCTCTCTGGGTTCCAGATTTCCCATGGGCGACCGCAGGCCCTTTGGACTCCGGACACGCACTGCACTCATCCCAAGAAACTTCCAGTCACAACACCGTCTGCACACAGCAAGGAGCTCTGAGGAGGAGGCTTCCAAGCCCACCACCGGGCCTGGTGCTAACAGACTGTCCTTCCATGGTCTCTCCGGTCCTGCAAGATAAATTACATCAGAATGCCAGAGAGTCGGAAGGCCGTGTGGCCTGAATATAGATCCTATTGGCTGAAGTCAGATTTCAAAGGCTGAGTCAGCTCTCCTGGATTTCTGAAGATACTTTCCTCTCACCAGCCAGCTTGTCAACCCTGCTTTCCTCCTCCTCCTTTGCCTGAAAACGACCTCTGAAAGCCTCATCCCCACCCAGGTGCCCGGGTCAGGGGCATAGCCTGGGCCAAATAGGAGCCTGTCTGCTTCCAAGGCACTTGTGCCCCAGGAGCAAGAGGAGACTCTGGGAGCTGCCTGCTCAGAACACGGGCCTGTCTCACTCCCGATCACAGGCCTGTCTCACCCCCGATGAAGGGTGACCTACAGTCGGGTGCCTAGAATTGTGAGGGTACCCTGGTCCACTCACCCTTCCTCCACTACAGTCACTCCTGCCTTCAGGGAGCTCCAGAGGGTGCCCTCTCAGAGCAGCCAGCCCCCGGCTTAGGGAGTCTCTTGCATATCTAACCTGTGCCTGCTGAGCTGTGAGACAGTCTCCCTCCTCTCCCGCGAGCGGTGGGGCTGGACCAAAACCAGTCGTCAGCCTTCGAGTGAGAACTGCTGTTGACCCATCACAGCCCCATCAGTGCCCAACAGGACCCCGCCTCTGTGGGAATGTTGAAACAGGAGCAGTGGTTGGGTAGGGAGGATTCCTGTGTGCAAGGGGAGGATTTTATAATAGGATTATCATCACTGTCAGGTCATAGGTCAAGAGAAGGCTGGGGTTAAACAGCTGGGTGAATCCCTGGCCTTGGATGAGCACAGAGCCAGGACACAGCGTGGGCCCCTGCCTGCCTCCCTGGGCCCCTGGCCACCATGCTGCTTGCCCTGCCCCACCCTGGCCCTCAGCACCGGGAATCGGGAAGAACCAACTGAATGATCCCCAAAGCCCAACAGGGCCCTCTCCCTGCTCCCCTCACCCACACGCCGGCCCCTCCAGCAGATCCCACGGAGGCACGGTGACAGACGAGGGGCTACTGACCCGCAGCGACAGCCTGGGCAGCCACAGCGCTGCACTCCCCACCATCCCACGGCTGACTCCTGGAGAAAGGCATGCACTCCAGTGTGGGGGGCTCTCTGCATGGATCTCACAACCCCAACCATCAAATCCAGCTCTCCCAGTATGCCAGCCTGCCCACTGCAGGCTCAGCGCCCTACAGCTTGCAGGAGGCCAGCAGCCTCATCCCAGCCTGGTGGAAAAGAGTAATATCACCTTCCTGTCCAGACGCACAGTCTTTACGGGCAGGTGGTCACTTTGTTGCTGCTTAGTCCCTAAGTTTTGTCCAACTCTTTGTGACCCAATGAACTGTAACACGCCAGGCTCCTCTGCCCTCCACTACCTCCCAGAGTTTGCTCAAATCATGTCCATTGAGTCGGTGATGCCATCCAACCATCTCATCCTCAGCTGTCCCCTTCTCCTTTTGCCTTCAATCTTTCCCAACATCAGAGTCTTTTTCAGTGAGTCAGCTCTTCCCATCAGGTGGCCAAAGTATTGGAGTTTCAGCCTCAACATCAGTCCTTCCAGTGAATATTCAGGATTGATCTTCTTTAGGATGGACTGGTTGGAACTCCTTGCAGTCCAAGGGACTCTCAAGAGTCTTCTCCAGCACCACAATTTGAAAGCATCAGTTCTTTGGTGCTCAGCCTTCTTTACGGTCCAACTTTGATATCCATCATGGCTACTTGAAAAACCGTAACTTTGACTATATGGACCTTTGTTGGCAAAGTAATGTGTCTCTGCTTTTTAATATACTGTCTAGGTTGGTCATAGATATTCTTCCAAGGAGCAAGCGTCTTTTAATTTCATGGCTGCAGTCACCATCTGCAGTGATTTTGGAGCCCAAGAAAGTAAAATCTGTCACTGTTTCCACTTTTTCCCCATCTATTTGCCGTGAAGTCATGGGACTGGATGCCAGGATCTTCGTTTTTTAATGTTGAGTTTCAAGCCAGCTTTCTCTCTCTCCTCTTTCACCCTTATCAAGAGGCTCTTTGGTGGATGAGATGGTAAAGAATCTGCCTGCAATGCAGAAGACCCAGGTTTCATCCCTGGGTCAGGAATATCCTCTGGAGAAGGAAATGGCAACTGACTCCAGTATTCTTGCCTGGAGAGTTCCATGGACAGAGGAGCCTGGCAGGCTACAGTCAATAGGTCACCAAGAGTCGGACACAACTGAGTGACTAACACTTTCACTTCTTCACTTTTTGCCTTTACAGTGGTATCATCTGGACATCTGAGGTTGTTGATATTTCAAATTGTTTCCAGCTTGCGATTCACCCATCTTGACATTTTGCAAAATGTACTCTGCATGTAAATTAAACAAGCAAGGTGACAATATACAGCCCTGACGTACTCCTTTGCCAATTTTGAACCAGTCAGTTGTTCCATGTCCAGTTCTAACTGTTGCTTCTTAACTTGCATCCACGCTTCTCAGGAGACAGGTAAAGTGGTCTGGTACTCCTGTCTCTCTAAGAATTTTCCAGTTTGTTGTGATCCACACAGTCAAAGGCGTTAGCCTAATCAATGAAGCAGAAGTAGATGAAATGAGTGCAATTGTGCGGTAGTTTGAGCATTCTTTGGCATTGCCCTTCTTTGTGACTGGAATGAAAACTGACCTTTTCCCATCCTGTGGCCACTGCTGAGTTTTCCAAATCTGCTGACATACTGAGTGCAGCACTTTCACACCATCACCTTTTTGGATTTTAAATAGCTCAGCTGGAATTTCATCACCTTCACTACTTTGTTCATAGTAATGCTTCCTAAGAACCACTGAACTCACACTCCAGGATGTCTGGCTCTAGGTGAGTGATCACACCATTGTGGTTGTCTGGGTCATTAAGACTTTTCTTGTATAGTTCTGTGTATTTACCGCTTCTTCTTAATCTCTTCTGCTTCCCATAAGTTCTTACTGTTTCTGTCCTTTATCATGCCCATCCTTACATGAAATGTTCAAGAAATTTGAGAAAATTTGGTTCCTTGAATTTTCTAGTCTTTTCCATTCTATTGTTTTCTTCTATTTCTTTGAATCGTTCATATAAGAAGGGCTTCTTATCTCTCCTTGCTATTCTCTGGGACTCTGGATTCAGTTGGGTATATCTCCCTTTCTTCCTTGCCTTTTTCTTCTCTTCTTTCCTCAGCTATTTGTGAAGCCTCCTCAAAAAACCACTGTGCCTTCTTGCATTTCTTTCTCTTTTGGATGGTTTTGGTCACTGCTTCCTATACAATGTTATGAACTTCTGTCCATATTTCTTCAGGCACTCTGTCTACTAGATGTAATCCCTTGAATCTTAGTTTAAGCCTGAATTTTGCTATAAGGAGCTGATGATCTGAGCCAGAGTCAACTCCATGTCTTTTTTTGTTGACTATGTAGAGCTTCTCCATCTTCAGATCCCCTTCATGGGTCACAGCCTTGTTGTGGCAAAGGGGCTTGCATAACTAATGAAGCTATTAGCCATGCCATGCAGGGTCATCCAAGATGGATGGGTCATAGTGAAGTGTCCTGACAAAATATGGTCCATTGGAGGAGGGAATGACAATTCCCTCCAGTATTCTTACCTGGAGAACCTCATGAACAGTATGAAAAGGCAAAAAGATATGACACTGGAAGATGAGTCTCTCAGGTCAGAACGTTTCCAATATGCTACTAATGAAGAGCAGACTGTAATTACTAAAATCTTTAAGAATGAATTGGCCAAAGTGGAAACAACAGTTAGCCATGGATGTGTCTGGTGGCGAAAATTAAGTCTGATGCTGTAAAGAACAATATTGCATAGGAACCGGGAGTGTTAGGTCCATGAATCAAGGTAAACGGGATGCGGTCAAGCAGGAGATGACAAGATTAAACATTGACATACTAGGAATCAGTGAACTAAAATGGACAGGAATGAGTGAATTTAATTCAGATGACCATTATGTAGGGCCTCCCTGGTGGCTCAGCAGTAAAGAATCTGCCTGCAATGCAGGAGACACGGGCTTGATCCCTGGGTCAGGAAGGTGCCCTGCAGGAGGGTATGGCAACCCACTCCAGGATGCTTGCCTGCAGAACCCCATGGACAGAGGAACCTGGCAGGCTACAATTCACAGGGTTTAGAGAGACGCAACTGAAGAGACAGTGCCCACGACGACCTTTGTGTCCGTCACTGTGGACTGAATTCTACTCCGTCAAGAACCCCGTAGAAGAAGTGGAGTAGCCCGCGGAGTCAGCAACAGTGGGTGCAGCCTCAAAAACAGCAGGTTGATTTCTGTTAGTTTCCAAGGCAAACCATTCAACACCACAGAAATCCAAGTCTGTGCCCCAACCACTGATGCCGAAGAAGCGGAAGTTGACCAGTTCTGTGAAGATCTATAACATCTTCTAGAACTAATACCAAAGAAAGACCTCCTTTTCATCATAGGGGATTAGAATGCAAAAGTAGGAAGTCAAGAGATGCCCAGAGTAACAGGCAAGTGTGGCCGTGGAGTACGAAGTGAAGCAGGACAAAGGCTAACAGTTTTGTCACGAGAACATGCTGGTTGTACAAATGCCTTTTCCAACAGCCCAAGAGATGACTTGAGTACATCACGTTTTGGGGGTGGAGGAGAGAGACCAAGAAGAGAGATCAGGACAGGCCAAGAAGGCAATGGGTATGGGTCAGACCCAGGACCCTCAGGAGTCCTCCAGACCCCGGGCCATGGCTCCTGCCCTCCCCTGAGCTCAGGATCACGATGCTCAGGTTTGAGCCTTACCTGTGTGAGAACAGCAAGCTGGACATTCTTTCTCCTGGTTCTGGAAAGTTGGTGGGGCCATAGGCCTGGGTGGGGCTCCTGCAGGTTGGGGGGGTGGCAGGTTGCTGTCTCAAGTGAAGTGGTGCAGGGGTCACTCTACTGCATGACCTTGGGCCTCAGATGCCCCATCGTTCAGCGGTTCTGGCCCTTCCAGCTGACCTTCGGGGAGGCCCCAAGTCTCCCAGCCGTGGGTCCAGGCTGGCTGGAAGGGCCCAGGTGTTCTGCACAGTGAGGCACCCATGTGAGTGGCACAGAGCCCAGTCTTGCCGTGCTTAGCCACGAGAAGGGAGAGAAAGGTCAGCTTTAACAGTGGGACCGTCTGCTTTATTATTTCCCAACTATCTGGATACTCCTCTGCAGATGATCTTCAATAACATTCCTGGACTGCATGCCAAAAAGAGAGAAAACTCTGGACTCAGAACCACAGGCATAAATACCTAATTAAGCTCATTCTTTGACTAAAACCATATTTGCATGCATCTGTCAGTGCTCTGTAATCTCAGCCACTGCGGGGTGGTGGGACAGCATTCTTGGAGGGTGGGAGAGACAGCCCAGCCTGGCACTCAGCCCTGCCCCTTCCTGGGTATTTCCTGTCTCTGAGTTCCCCTTGCTCAGCTGTTTTACCACTTGTTTTTGAGGTTTTACGATCACTAAATTCATCCTTAGTCCTCTCTCCTGGGCTTGTGGCCTGCCCACCCTATGCACCAGCCCCCACCACCGTCCTCCAAGAGGCCTAGCAGGCCCCCATCTCTAGTCTCTGCCTCCTCCAGCTCAGTGCCTGCAAACATCAGGTCCTGCCTTGTCGGGGAATTTTCCTGCAGATGAGGCCTGTGTCCATGCCTTTATCCAGAACCACAGAGAGAGGCTCTCCCCTTTCTCAGCACCCTCCATCACAGCCACTGGCAGCAGCCACATCACACCAGAGGATGCTGGCACTGTCCAGTGCTCTGAGCAGAGGGGCCACAGTGAGCCAGGAGACCACGTGCGTGGGGTTCTAATCCCACCTCTGTGGGGAATGACGATTCTCCACGCCCCCATCTCCCATCCATAGGGTTGCGCTCGAGACTCTCTGGGCCCTAAAGCTCTGTCTTCAGGGGCCAGGTCATTCTCAGGAGCACCTCAGCCTCTTCAACAGTCTGGCCTCAGGTTACGAAACAGGAGAAGTTAGGGTGTGACTGGGCCCAACGGGGCCAGCTGGTGGCCCTCCCAGTGAGGGACACATCCTCAGCTGACCTGGCAGCTCCCCAAGGGAGGGCGCACAGCCCTACACACAGAGGTGACTCCATCCCCTCCAGGCCTGCACTCACCCGGGTCGCTCACTGAATCCCACCCACCAGCCTCTCCAGCCCCACCCTGCACTCCTGAGTCCCCAGCTCGTGACACAACGGCCCGACAACCTGTTGACGGCCTCTGTGGGCCAGGCTGCTCCTGACCCGGCCTTCGCACAGGTCACTTCTCTTCTGGAAAGGCCGGTCCCCCCGCTCGGGCCTCTGTTCCAGCATCAGCCTTCCCGACCCTCCCCACCCCATGACACAGAGCTGCAGCCCCCTTGTGTCTCCCCAAGGCTCGAGCCAGCTAGGGCTCTGCAGGACAGGACCAGCAGGGCTGAGTGCTCCACTCACACCTCCAGAGGGAAGGAGTGAGTGAGTGTGAACGAATGGACACAGGGTCACCGGCGCACACACCTCAGCCTCGCGTGCAGTTAGGCCACGGGGAGAGCACACGCTCCCCACACTGGGGCTCCTACTCCCCAAGGCAGCACCCAGACCCCCCCAGAGGCCCCCCGGGGGCCCACCCTGCAGAGGAATCAGCCCTAATTCCCCACAGCTTCCTCCACTTTGCTTCCCTCTTGCAAACATATTCAAATATTTAAATTCTGTTTGTGGAACAATTAGCCTAGCATATGGTCTAATCACATTTTGTCTTATGATTAAAAAAATAAAATACACAGGAAACTTGGAAAATAAAGACTGACAAGGCTTTATCATGTTTCTTTCAGTTGTGGGTTCTTTTTATGAACATGAGCATATCACAGATGAAAAGACGCTCAGCACCCATCTAGCCCAGCACCCTCATTGTACTCGGGGAAACTGAGGCCCAGTGAAGGGAGAAGACCGGCCCAAGTTCTTGGGCCCTGAGATTCAGATCTATTGGTGTTTGCCTCTTCCTTCTCAATAACCGAAGAAGGCTGGACCCAGTTCTCCTGGGGCCCTTTAGGACCAATCTCATAGGATTCTGGTGTCTGGAGAATCTGTGGCTACAAGGTTTCACACCCTGAGGGCAGGAGGAGACGGCAGAGCGAAGCGCAGATGTGGATTCCCAGCCAGAAGCCCCCTCTCCTGTATCCCCATCAGGCAATGGCGTGCAGGCCAGCGATGCTGAAACTCATTACCACCCACCTAGTCCCTAAGGGATCCAGATGGCCTCCACCAGCTAGATGCTGCAAAGCTGTTTGAAAGCAGGAGGACGCGCCACCATGATGCTGTGAGACAGCCTGCTGCTCCCTGCAGCCTCTTCCCAGCAGTCTTGCTCCCTAGGCTGGGTTTCGAAGGCCCAAGCAGTGCTGGCCCACTCAGGCACGGCCGGACGTGACTGTATCTGGGATCATCTGTTCAGTGCTGGTCCCTCTCCCGCTGCAACATCAGATCTCAAGAGCGGGCACGGTGCACAGGGCTCCCCTCACAGCCTCTCTGTGTGGCGGCCCTCGGTGCCCGGGCCAGCTGAGCCAGCTGACCGCTCCCAGCAGGATGCTGCTATAAGCTTAGAAGGCTTTCCCCACTTTGCACTGTTATTATCTTGCTCCCAATAGCCCAGATCGGCGGTATGCTCGTTGTCCTCACTTTGCAAATGGGAGCCCTGGGGAGAGGCAGGAGGGAGGCAGCACACCCGAGACTGCTCCCCAGACTCACCTGCTGTGCCAGCAGCTCTCAGGGACTGGGACTTGCCCACCCAGAGGGGCAGGGTCCCGCAGACACATGCAGGCGGCCCAAGTCTTAGCTGAACGAAGGTCAACCTGCCCCTGCTGGTGAGAGTTCCTGTAAGCTGTGCTCACTGCCGTGGTTCAGCAGGGCGGGTGTGGGGCGCAAAGGTGACCCCCCGAGCACCATTCCCCGAAAGGAGGCCTCAGTGAGACCCCTGAGCCCACACTGTGAAGTTCCGGTACGTGAGAGTGAGGCGGGCTCTCCAGGCCGGGATAAGTCCGAGGCACGAGGCAATGCCCAGAGGGAGAAGCGTGAGGCCTGTCCCACCCCAGGGCCCAGCCCAGCTCTTTCTCAGGCTGCTGAGGCCCCACCAAGTGGCTCAGTTGTGGGTCTGCAGATGGGCATCCACGGGCGCTGCAGGCTTGGTGGACCCTCAGCAGAGCTCTCCACACCCCCTGCCCTGCTCGCAGAAGCCCTGCCACACGCATAGCCACAGGTCAAACCTCTGCTGGTAAGACATGGCCCCAACAGCACCGACCAGCTGGGGAAACACGGCTCGTTAGTTTTTAATTAAGAGAAAATGTACTAATATATCTTGATCTTCCTCCCTGAGCCGTCCCCCTCACCCCCTGCAGGGCCTGGAAAGTGGCCGGTCAGAACACCCAGATGCTCACAAGCCCGCTGCCACACGAGAGGGCCACCAGCCGGGGCAGCTGTGTGTGTGCCAACATAAGGGGTGTACACTGCTGCTTTACGTTCCTCCTGCTACACGGTGATGATGAGTCCATCTGGCTAACACTTGCTGCTGATGACCCTGTGGGCCCGCAGAAAGCCTAGGTACAGCCTCTCGTTGTGGGAACATTCAAGGAAGAGGTGTGCAGTCCAGGTGTGGGGCTTGTGCAGCATGCAAGACGGAATGCCTGGGGAAACCTGGAAGGCTTCCCTGACATCTGGGTCCTGAAAGATGAGTAGAAGTTTGCCTCCAGGGGCAGGATGGGAGAAAATATTCCAGACAGAAGGAACAGTCCTGTCCAGAGTCACAGAGCAAGGAACTGTTGAAATCCAGGTCTCTCTGATTTCAGTCACTGCCCTTAAACCCTGTGCCCCGCTGCCACGTACGTGACGAGTCTTGACTGCCATGCCAAGGCCCAGAGAACGGTCAGGGGACAGGGTGGGCTCTGACGTAGTTTGAGAAAGTTCTGCCAAGAGTTTGTTGGAAGGAAGGGGAGATTTGGGAAACATTTCTGAGATAAACGGTCCACAGGTTTTATAACCAGTGGGATATTGGGCGAGTCCCCTCACCTGTCTAGACCCGAGTGTCTAGTGTAAAATGGGCCATGGGGATATCTTCCATCCCCGGCCCTGCCCACCTGCGGGTTGTAAGGAGGAACAGGGGGACCCCTGGGGCTGACCCAGGGGTCCTTGGATCTCTGAGTTCCTTGAAGCAGCTGTGTGCCCTTGGACGTGTCCCCTGACCCTGAAGCCTCAGACCTGTCATCCAGAAGAGCTGCTGTGAGCACAGGAATCGCGGGGCCACGTGGCTCTCTGAGTACTGGATGCAGCAGAGTGAACACTCAGGGTGCCAACTGGTCCCCGAGGGCCCCAGCCGATAAAGCAGTGTGTGCAGCACGGAGTCACAGCAGCTCCAAGAAGGTGCGGAGGAGCAGACCAACCCAGAGCCCTTGTGTTAGGAAAGAGGGTTTAGGGGGAGAAGTAACACAACTTTCTGTATTACTGAGCTATTTAATGACGCTTATGATATTTAGTGGTTTTAAAATAAGTCTTCAGGAAGACGCAGCAACATAAGCATCATTATCACAGAAAAGCCCTAATGTTGAATAGCTCGGCCTGGGGGCTGCTGACACCAGCAGCCACCTGGGGACATCAGAGTGTCCCCGCTCCCCTTCAGTGTCACTGCTCTCTGGGCTGACACCGTGAGAAGGTCAACATGCTGAAAAGCCTGTCCCTGGACCCTCCTGGACCCTGGGCCAAGCTCTCTGTGTGGCCTGTGGCCTTTGATCGTCTCAGACCCTCCGAGGAAAGGGTCTCATGACCCCAGTCACCACCCGGGTCTGGACGCTGTGGCACCTCCCCTCGTGTAACTCCCCCTCCTGCCAGGGAGCACGAGCTCCCTAATCCATGTCATGCTGGACACTGTCCCCAGGGCCCTCACACACCCCGGAAGTACAGGTCACCCAGGCTGTGGGGCCCAAGGGGAAACGGGTGTGGGGAAGTCACCCCCAAGAGGCCTGGGACCAGCTCTTAGGGCAGGAGGCAGTGGGCAAGCAGCCTTCTGGATGCGGGTGGGCAGGTCCGGAAGACGGGGCACACCGGGGAGGCCGCAGTAGGCACAGGTGCTGTCCAGGCACAGGGAAGGCAGAGACCAGCCCGGAAAGCCATGCTGACAGCACAGGACGCCACGCCAAAGGAGCTGCAACTACCAGGGAGGGCAAGCTGGCCACGGTGCAGTCAGAGAACGACCAGGCGGCCCAGGAAAGGACTGAGGGGAGAAAGGGCTTCTACACTGAATGCCTGGACGCCAGGACACAACTGGGTTTGGAGACTCCTGAGCTAGAGGAGGAGTGAGCCCTGGTCCTGGGCCCTCAGAGCCCTAGGGACCCAGGAGGCCACGGACCGCACAGAGCCCCGGCTCCCTCCACTCTGCAAGCCAGATTGTCCCTCCCCAAAGCTCAGGTTATGTGACTGTGACCACAGTGGCCCTCTAGGTGGGGTGATGAGGAGAAGAGCTTTCAAAGGTGTGGAAGGCAGGTGTGCGCCGGCTCGCACAGGTGCACACGCGCGCACACACACACACTCGTGCATCATCTGCTCTCAACCACGACAGCAAAGAGATGGCATGAAATGCAGCCAACAGATGGGAGCCCGCCGAAATGTCAGCTGGAAAAAACAGCCCACGTCAGAAAAATAAAACTCCAGTTTAGCAAAATCCTTACTTCCTCCCTCCCTCCTAAGAGAAAAATTCCCATGGAGGTTCCTGGGACGTTGGCAATCCAAGATGAGTTATTTATTCAGGACCACCACCCCACCGCGCATGGTAAGTACAGAAGGGGAAAATGCTTTTGGATTTGGAAAGGGGGTTGCAGTCACAGATGGTGCCTGAACATGCATAAATTCTGTTGCTGTGTGAACAGATGGAAACTTGAAGGAAAAAATTAGAATAAAAACTTTAAGTTTCGTCTGCCAGGTCAGTGCTGGCCTGAAGAAGAGGGGTCTGTCCCCTGACGGGAAGTCTTGCTCTTTCGATCCGTGGGATGGGGCAGAGAAACTGTGCCGTGTCCAATGGTCAGTCCTACCCAGCTTTAATTTCCGGTTCTGCCACCACCAGCTGGGGGAACTTAACCTCTCTAACCCCAAGTCCTCCTTCGGACAAGCGGGAAACGAGGCAGCTTCCCAGGACTGCTGTAAGAACTGAACCGAGCAGTGCACGCAGAGCAGACATGCAGGCCTAGCACAGAGCAGGCCCGGACAAACGGCAGCACCCCAGGCCAGTGGGGGGGCCCCACTCACCAATAAAGCCCCAGGTCACCTGGGTGGGAAACTGAGACGCCAAGAAGGCTCGGGGTGAGCCTACAGGAGAGCTGGGGACGGGAGAGGAAACCGCTGTCTCCACACAACATCTCTCTTCCAGAAGACATGTGGGCTCTGGGCAAGAGAGCAGAAGCCGGGGTCAGTGGGAGGCTCAGTAAGACCCTGGGAATGGGGAAGACAGTTCAAAGGGAAGGTTCTGTCCGCCCTGCCTCACTCCCACTCAGGAAGCGAGTCAGTCCTGTGTCTCTGCCCTACGACAGGAGTCCACCTGTGGTGGGTTGCTGGCAAAAATGACCATAAATCATCACCCCTGCCTGTCTCCGGGCCCCTTGTCAGGTTACCTGTCAAGAGTTGGAGTCTCCCTGTCCAACCTGGCCTTGTGACTTGCTTTGACTGATAGAATGCAGTGGACGTGACAGCATGTCCATTAAGGCCAGACTTCCACTCTTTTTGGCTCCCCGCCTCCTCCAGAGAACAAGCCTGGCTAGGAGACATGCGGTGCAGAGCCAAACTGGACCTGTGGTCCCAGCTGAGGACCCAGACACTGAAGATCAAGGTGAAGATCAGCAAAGCCACCTACCAACCCTCAAGTGACTCCATGCAACTGAGTGAGCCAGCCAAGCCCAGCCTGGGTCAGCAGAACCCTGAACCAACGCACCAATGCGTGAGCAGAAATCCGCGCTGATAGTTGTATGGCATGGAGGTTCGGGGGTTGTTATGTGGCAACAGACACTGACCCTCCATCTCCCCCAACCTCATACTCCAAACCAGCCTCCTCGCTCTGCAGGAAGTGGGGGGAGAGGAAGATCTCATTACAGACCCAGAATGGTGTGTCAGAGTTCAGAAACTGTCGACTCAAAGGCAGGGCACTCTCTGCCCCACACGCCAGGTGCCCGCCCAGCAGCAGAGGGCCAGGTCACTGTGGTCCGAAAGCCTCTTTGCCAGATCAGCGGGTCCTCCTGACGAGTGCTGGAGATGCTGACCACCCTCAGCATGGGCTGGTGGGGGCTCCTGGCCCTCAGCTGCTAGACTCACTCCACTGAGAGGGCAGCCCCACCCCCAGGGCCCACAGCAATGAGGAGCCTGCGCTGGAGACCCCAGAGCCGGCAGGCAGGTGGGTGCCAGCAGAGTCCTCCTCCCAGCCGAGCCTGCCGCCTCTCGCAGGAAACCCTCTCACCAACACCTCTGCGCGCCCTCTGTGCTGCTGACACGCCAGATGATTTTAGCTCCCCAGGCCCAACAGAGCCCTGGCTGATGCTAAGGAAAACACTATGACGCGTTAAAGTCAGCAGAGTAGGCTTTATTCAGGACCATTGCAGTAGGCTCAGGGACCCCACCGTGGGGCTCTGCAGCGGGAGGAGAGACAGGCCTCAGTACTTAATACAGCCTGGCTGTGTGGGAGTGAACAGCCAAGGACACAACAGGGCACATCAGGGGTGGTGGGGGTTCTGTCTAAAGTGATCCAGCAGGATTCTTGCTGAAAACAGGCCAGGGTGATCAGACATCACCTGGGGGCGGCAGGGGGGCGGTGAAGAACCTGATTAGGTATCACAGGTGGGAAGTTCTGTTAGCCTTCTCAGGGTTCTTGCTAAAACTAGATTCGAAAAGGAAGTACACAGATGGACCTAGGAAGTTCAGAAGCCTGACTAGAGTTTGGTTAAGCAAAGAATCTTTGACACCACCCTGAGTGGCTGTGGCCCGTGGAGGCAGCAGGGCACGCTGCCCAGCAGGGTGGCTGAGGCAGATGGCACAGTGAGCTCTGGGAAGCAGAGTCAAGTTCTGAGGACTCTGCCCACCCCTAGCCCCAGGAAGACCCTCTAAACCAGCCCTTCATGTCCACTGAGGCTTGAAGCTCCAGGGAGGGGTCCTAGGAGCGATTCCCAGGCCTGAAAGGAGGGTTTGTCTTCTCCTCCCACCCACTCTCCTTTTAAAACTGCCCACGGACTGTCTTTTCTGAAAATATTTCCCAGAGAATATAGCAGACATCCACAACTTATGGAGAGTCCCACTCTTCCGAAGCACACGCACACAGGACGCTTTCTCAGGTGCAGTTACCTTTGTCGGAAATGTCTTTCTCCTACTTTTCCATCCAGGAAGCTCCCACTCACCCCTCAAGACCTCACTCGTGTGACGCCTCTTCTGAGAAGCCTTCTGTGACTTCCCTGGCAGAGGACATGGTACCGTCTTCTGGGCTTTTCTCAACTTGGGTTTTTCTCCTCAGGTGCTGACCACAGGTTTGCACACTGTGGTTCACGGGTCAGATCCAGCCTGTCCCTTATTTCGGTAAGATATTATCAGAATTACCCAAACGTTTGTTTATACACTGCGGCTGCTTTCCTCCTACAACATATGGCCCACAAAGCCAAATATCTATCAGTACTGTCTCATCCTTTCCAAAATGTTTGCTTACCCTTGCCCTCGACCATGAGCTTCTCAAGATCTAGGACAAGGACCAGGGCTGCTTGCCTCTGTCCTGCAGCCCTGGTCAGGAGGAGTCACAGACGGCCCTTGATAAAAGTCTACTGAATAAATGAACAGCTAAGTGAAAGCAGATGTTACAGGTTCACCCCAAAGCTCACGTGTGCAATTTCATGCATGGAACCAGTTCCCCGGAGGGCCTAGAGGAACTTTCAGTTTCGATGTGCACTAGCAAGAAGGAAGAATTCTGGGTTTCAAGAAGTGTGGGCAACTCTGGCATCACCCTGTCCCATCCTCAGCTCGCATTTTCCCTCCAGTGATTGCAGGAGCAACAAGCTGCCAGGAGGAGCGGCTGGCAGCACCTGCTCCCACAGCCATCTGCATCACTTGCTCTCTGTTTGGGCCCTCTGCTTCTGCCCCCTGAGGTGCCTGGGAAGGTGCTGGGCCATTCTGGTACACACACACCCTTGGAAGTGCAAGGTTAGTCAAAGCCCCCAGCAACTCCTGGCCAGTGGGGGAGGCACACCCACGGATGAACGCTTTGTCCCTCGAGCACCTCAGGTGGGCAACTGACACACGCGCTACCCAGTACCCCACAGGGTCCCCAGGCAAAAGAGCTCCGGTGGCCCACAGCGACATCCTTCCACTCCGGCTCCACGGCCATTCCTGTTCCCTGGAATCACGGCCCCCAAATAAATCCCCTGCGCAGAAGCCCTTGGTCTTGGCCACACAGGTGCGGCAGCCCCACCTGGCTGCAGGGGAACAGGAAATCAGGACCTTCAATTGTTTAATGCTTCCAAAGTCTCCACAAAGAGTGAGCAGTGCACCAACTTCCGGAGGGTGCAGCCACAGGGTACCACAGGCTGCGTGGCTGCAAACAGCAGCAATGCATGCTCTTCTGGTTCTGGAGGAGTCTGCAGGGCTGCACGTGTGCGGAAGGCCGTAAGAGCACACTGCCCTGCTTCCTCCAGCTTCAAGGGCTGGCTTGGACAGCCCCAAACTGCCTGTTTTTCCATGGATTTCTCCTTTCTCTGACGACCCCAGTCACTGGATTTAGGGTGTGTCAACACTGTCCCAAAAAGCTCCAGTGAAGGGGAGGTTCTGACTCTGCAGCCAAACCACCCAGAGCTTTCGGGACCATCCTCCACAGGCCAGACACTAATGTCCCCTGGCCCTTGGCTTGCATTTCTCTTGAGGAACTTGTCAGCAGGTGATGAAATCGCTCCATGTGGGGCAGTGAGGCCCCACGTCGTGACCACTAGGCCTTTCAGAGCTCTGAACTTCCGTGTCAGTGGCTGAGATCTCTCAGCAAATCACTCCTAAAGGAGTAAGTGGACTTTGGTACGAAGGCGGGCACAGATTCCCTGCCCCTCGCCTGACCTCCCTGACCCTGGGCTTCCCTTGCACTGCCCCTCATTTCTCTGACCTCCAAAGAGAGGGCCTGCAGCACAGACGGAGAAGGGAAGCCGGGACCCTGAGCCCCGGGGGGTGAGCACTTGGCAGGGCTTCCCTGCGTGTCAGTGATGGTCGTTGGTCAGGTGGGAGGTGTCTGGCGCTCCCCTGATCCCCTCCAACCTCTGAGACCAGCACAATGTCTCGTATGCAGCAGGAGCTTAGCATGGACTTACTGAATCGTCAGAACGTGACCTGCTGAATTGTCTAGGCTCCGCCTCAGGGAGCAGCCAGGGGCTGGAGCTGGTGGCCAGCTCACGGGGCGGACTCTGAGTCGGAGGTCTTTCTGTCTGATTGGACTCTTCCTCCTGACTCTACCTGTAAACAGTAAATATTTAATTTGTCTCACAATTACATTAAAAGGCAGATAAGCCCTGGTGAGCCTTCATCTAGCATTCTGGTTTCTAATCGCCCTTTATCCTCCCTGTCTTGCACATATGTATGCACACACACTGAGTTTCTGGGGCAGGCAAGGGAAGGCTGAGTGGGGCCCCCACCTCGCCTGCCATCTCCAGCACAGCACCCAGCTCCAGCCATGGAGCAACCACAAGACGAGGCAGGGCATGGGGCCGGTCATCTCGCCCTGCGCTCAAGCTCCGGCTGGACCCTGAGTTGTGGGACTTCTCAGGACCTTTGGTATATTTAATGCTCTATAGCTCTCCATGGAGAATCCCAGGGACAGGGGAACCGGGTGGGCTGCCATCTATGGGGTCGCACAGAGTCGGACACGACTGAAGCAACTTAGCAGCAGCAGCAGCAGCAGCTCTCCATGCGGGGAGCAGCTTTCCCTCAGTTCAGTTCAGTTCAGTCGCTCAGTCGTGTCCGACTCTCCACGACCCCATGAATCACAGCACGCCAGGCCTCCCTGTCCATCACCAACTCCTGGAGTTCACCCAAACTCATGTCCATCGAGTCAGTGATGCCATCCAGCCATCTCATCCTCCGTCGTCCCCTTCTCCTCCTGCCCCCAGTCCCTCCCAGCATCAGAGTCTTTTCCAGTGAGTCGACTCTTCACAGGCTTTCCCTAGGTGCATTTAATTATAAACGGCCCAGCCCATGTCAGCCGGTAAAGGAGGAGACAGGAAGCAAGGCCTGGTGCACCTCTGCAGAGGCCAGTGATATCTACTATGACATCTCTGTCCTGCCCCGCGAGCAGCAGTTGGGGCGCTGCGCACAGTCAGGGGTTTTCGTACCAGAGCAGGGGTCCTTCCAAGGACAGCCAGACCTGAAGGAAGCTTAGACCACCACCACCAGGGGAAAGACACCAGCTGCAGGGTCAGAACATCTGATTTCTGAAGCCCACTCGGGCGCTCACCAGCCATGTGACCTCAGCTCAGCCCTCACCCTCCCCGGGCCTCACCCCCTGGCCCCAGGACTTAAGCACAGCACTGTCAGATCTGCGGCTGCAGCGAGTCACTTCCTATACCAGCAGTTGGGAAACAACCCCAGAGTCTTTGGTGCACACTCCCTGCCCTCCTGGGGCCACTACGCTGCAGGTCAAAGCATACCGGCCCAGCGCAGGACCGCCTGTGAAGCTCAGAGCCTCCTTCTCCAGCCCCGGAGGCTCACAAACGCAGTCGTTCCACTCTCCATAAAGAAACGTCCAGTCCCTGCTCCTGATCAAGGCTCCCCTCCCCCCAGGACCTCCCACAGGCAGGCCGGCACCTCCTCTGCTGGTGCATGGCCTTTCCCGGACGCCTGGTCCAAAGCCAGGGAGAGTCCAGGCTCCTCCTGCCAGGGTGTGGCAGGCAGAGGTGTGCAACTTCGGGCATCTGTGCCCAGGGCTGTGGGCACAAAGCTCTGTCTGTGAGCACTCCAGGGAACACACACACCTGGGGAGGAGGGACTGTCATCTGCCCTGACTCCTCCCTTGCTCAGGAAGCTCCCTGCTGCTCCAAACAGGGTCCTTCTTCCCATCAGCATTCTTGGAAGCTCAGTGACCTAAGCCAGACCGATGAGGCTCCTTCTTGAGCCTTTCCCACCAGTACGACAGCCATCCTTCTGTCCCTTTCATCCTGCAGCTGGGAGTGCGAGGTGGCGTGCATGGGGCCAGCCTCCTGGGGAAAGCAGGAGGAGGAGGAGGGGCGCCCAGTGTCACCCCTCTGTGAGGCTCAGCTCCCCCTCAGACTTGCGCCCAAGCTTGTCCACCTCAGGCTCTGCTGCTGCCAGGGACCTCGGGCGGCTCCCAGGCACCTTCCCTCTCACACTTCTACCCAACTGGGAAGGGCCCAGTGGGTCTTAGCGGGAAGCCTCAAGCTTCCCCTCTCGGGCACCGTTTGCCCATGGGTAAATGGCAACCCACTCCAGTGTTCTTGCCTGGAGAATCCCAGGGGCGGGGGAGCCTGGTGGTTTGACATCTATGGGGTCGCACAGAGTCAGACACGACTGAAGTGACTTAGCAGCAGCAGCAAGGTGCCCATATTGCTCCAGACAGTCCCCGGGTGCCTTCCACACTCATAGGGCAGCAGAGAAGGGTGCTCGGCCAGCACTGCCCACACATCCCTACTTCCTGCTGTGGGGCTGTGCGTAAGTGGCTTGACCTCTCTGAACCAGTTTGCTCCATTATGACCCTCCGATAACAACTGCCCTGTCCCCACAGTGTCAGGAAGATGGAATGAGCTGGGGCTTCCCACACACTCAGCACGGTGCCCGCCGGCCGCTAGGCTTGGCACAGGAAGCTGTAATTGTCCCAGCTACTCTGTACTCTGAGTCTAAACCCCCAGCAGGAGCTGGCAGCGCCGATCGTCTGGGGCCTCCTCTTCCCCAGATAAAGGGCTGAGATGCTGAACTAATTAATGCCTTTTCCTTTCAACAGAAATGGCCGTAGGAATATTAAAAACCTATCCCCACCCCGATAACCCCACCAACATGCGTGTGCACTTGTGTTCATAAACACGTTCACACACTCACAGGCTGCTCTCATGGACACTCTCACACGTGTGCCCGTGTGTTCACACACATATCTGCAACCACACATGTGCTCGCATACGTGCATGCACACGCATCCTCACACGCACGGGTACGCACACAAAGGCTCACACATGTGCACAGCCATACGCATGCACTCGCATGCACACACAACATACACACGTATGCACACACACTCAAAGGCACACACCTGCCCCCTCCTCGCTGTTCAGAATGTACTAGCTGTCTTTTCAGTTCAGTAAATCCCCTTTTTAAGCTCTCAGTGTGGGGGGGTGCCCACAATCACATTGAGACCTTATATGCCAAGTCCCAGCCTGGAGCCAGATTTTATGACTGAGTTATAAAGCTCTGCTGATGGGAGTCAGTGGTGCTCGTGCAGACACGGGTTCGCAGAAGAGGGGCCAGTGTGGCCCTGTCAGAGCAGCCCAGGCTGAGGAGAGCCAGCCCACAGCTCACAAGGTGCCGGTGTGGAGCAATTATGAATGTCAGCCCTGCATTCTTCTAATATCTGGTCAGTTTTGTCTCAAATTAATGGAACTTCCATCCTATAATATGTGGATTCGTCTTCTGCTCGTGCTCTCCAAAGGCACACAACACTCTGAAGACGCTGACTCTCCCCCTACAGGGGCTACCGCCAGCCCCCTTAGCACACACACTGCTGCCTTCGTAATCATTCCTTTATAAATCATGATGTTTCTGGTTGTTCCAGCTACCTACAGAGGTGATGGATTTGCTCAGAAGATTGGAGCAGAAAACCTCAACTTCTGAAAGGAGGTGGGAGCTCCCTGGTCCCCAGGAACTCTTGATTTTTGAGGCCAGTAACCCGCTGTCAGAACAAGGAGAGGGAGAGGCGTGCGGAGGAGGAGGCGCGGCGGAGTTGTTTCCCGCAGATCCGGGCGGCACGGGGGACCGTCGAGGCGGAGGGCCGGACGGCCTCTGAGCAGCCCTGAAACCCGGGTAGGTAGGCAGGCCCCTGGCCCCGGAAGGGCAGGGCCGCGGGAACTGGGGGCCCCGCTCGGCGGTGGCGCTGGCCACCCGTGGAGATGTGCCCTGCTGGCCAGCTCGGCGCCTGGGCCCCGGAGAGGCCGCGGGGCTGGCCGAGCCACTGCGCAGGGGCTGTCCCCCCCACGCCCGGCCCCGAGCCGCCGGCCTCCATGGCACACACCGGTGCCCGAGCTGCAGGCCCGAAAAGGCAGCGCCTGCCGGGAGCTTCTCAGACCGACCACAGGCCCCACCGCCGCCCCGACCGCTACTGGCCCCGCGTTCTCCTAGACCCGGGGTTACAGACAGGCAGCAGCGAGCCTTTTCTGACCTATGGGCAGCTGCTCTTTGTCTTGTGTGTTTTATTCTTAGTCATTAGAATTGATCTTTACCTTCTGTAGAAGAGGCTCACACTCCTCCAGGGCAGCATCTGGCTGAAGTGACATTCCCCACCCACACCTGCTGCCCCCCCACACACACACACTCATACACACACACGTGCGTGCGCGCACACACACACACACAAGTGCACACTCACATACGTGCATGCGCACACACTCACACACTCACATAGACACACAGACATGCACACACAGACACACACACGTGCGTGCGCGCACACACACACACAAGTGCACACTCACATACGTGCATGCGCACACACTCTCACACACTCACATAGACACACAGACATGCACACACAGACACACACATGTGCGTGTGCGCACACACACGTGCATGCATGCACGTGCGCACACACTCACATAGACACACTCATACACACTCACACATGCACGCACACACTCACTCAATGCCCTGGGATATGACTATGGTGTGGCCAAGCCCATCCTATGGCCTCAGGCACTGCATTCACCCTGCCCGACCAGGCCTGATACAGGGTTCCCCAAGATACACAGAAGCCTCAGCCTCGTGACCCTGTGTCTCAAGGGCACGGCTGACCAGGGCTGGCACCGCTGCCAGTCCGTTTTAGAAGTGACAGTGCCCAGCTTCTCACTACCATCGTAGGGATCACTTGCAGTTTCCCCAGAGCCCTGCTCTCCTGCCAAAGAGACCGGAGCCCAGGAAGGAGGGCCAGGCCCTGAGGCCATGGGCCAGGCTCTGCCCCACCGCCTTCCTCCCCTCCCTCTCCTCAAACAGAGCACCCACCAGTGTTCTGAGGACACCTAGCATCATCCCACTTCACCTGGCCAGCAGCTGTGGGGAGCCGGTACCACCCAGTCTGATGAGCAGGCACTCCTGGGAGGCCCCCAGCCCCAAACATCCCACTGAGCTGCACCTGCTCTCTCTTTAGTGATAAACGCAGCCCTTTCTCGCCTTCATTCATGGTGTTGTGTCTTGGGGACAGGCATGCCCCTGCTGTATGCACCTGGGGTGCAGACACCAACATTCAAGCAGGACATACTTCTTAGGTTCTGGACAAACCTGCCCTATGGCCTCCCTCTGACACTCTGCAGGACGGAACATAGTCACAGAATGCCAGTCTAACTGCAAGGGGCCAGGTTTTACATTTCACTGTGTGCCTAGCAGGAGAAGCAGACCGCAGAGAGGCAGCACAGAGGGTCACTCAACGAACCAGAAGCACTTCTGTGTCTGGGACTCCAGTCCTCTCCTTCTAGGCCCAGGCCCATGCTCTCTGCAGAGACTTCCTGCCACGTGAAGAATGTCTTTTAAAGAAGTGATGTTGTATGTATAGATACACATATATGGCATTTTTACTTTATATATGTGTATGTATGTGTATATACAACTATGTATTTTTTAAAAAAAGGATGATTTGTTATAAAGTGTATATTCAAAATAAGGCTCAAAATATATTACCCCAATGAATAATCCTGGGAAAAAATGTTCAGTTCAGTTCAGTCACTCAGTCATATCTGACTCTTTGGGACCCTACAGACTGCAGCACGCCAGGCCTCCCTGTCCATCACCAACTCCCGGAGCTTGCTCAAACTCATGTCCATCGAATCGGTGATGCCATCCAACCATCTCATTCTCTGTTGTCCCCCTCTCCTCCTACCTTCGATCTTTCCCATCATCAGGATCTTTTCAAATGAGTCAGTTCTTCACTTCAGGGGACCAAAGTATTGGAGTTTCAGCTTCAGCATCAGTCCTTCCAATGCATATTCAAGACTGATTTCCTTTAGGATTGACTGGTTTGATCTCCTTGCAGTCCAAGGGACTCTCAAGAGTCTTCTCCAACAACACAATTCAAAAGCATCAATTCTTCAGTGCTCAGCTTTCTTTATAGTCCAACTCTCAAATCCATACATGATTACTGGAAAAACCATAGCTTTGACTAGATGGTGCTTTGGCAAAGTAATGTCTCTGCTTTTTAATATGCTATCTAGGTTGGTCATAGTTTTTCTTCCAAGGAGCAAGCATCTTTTAATTTTATGGCTGCAGTCACCATCTGCAGTGATTTTGGAGCCCAAGAAAATAAAGTCTGTCACTGTTTCCATTGTTTCCCCATCTATTTGCCATGAAGAGATGGGACTGGATTCCATGATCTTAGTTTTCTGAATGCTGAGTTTTAAGCCAGCTTTTTCACTCTTCTCTTTCACTTTCATCAAGAGGCTCTTTAGTTCCTCTTCACTTTCTGCCATAAGGGTGGTGTCATCTGCATATCTGAGGTGACTGACATTTCTCCCGGCAATCTTGATTCCAGCTTGTGTTTCATGCAGCCCAGCATTTCTCATGATGTCCTCTGCATAGAAGTTATGTACCCTTTCCTTTACATGGAACATTTGGATTTAGGAACGGTCTCAAACGCCAGCGCCTTCACAGAGGGCAGCCGAGCTCTGTACATGGCTGCAGCGGGGCATTATAGGGCCATGGGGGGCGTGAGGTCTGAGCTCAAGAAGACAAAAGGCCGCAGTGACACAGTCAGTGTCAGCGGCGTCCCAGGACAAGGGCCACAGCCGCCTCTGGTGACGTCACCGGGGAATAGGCATATGTCACCAGCACTTAATTTCTGATAACTGTCCCCACTATGGAGGACGCTTCTGGAAGAATGGTTACATGAAGATGATATCTTACCAGAGATGAAGTGAGCCATTAAACACCTGTGCTGCACACGCTGTGGGAACCGTCTAACTACAGAGGGCCCTTGCAGCCCCTGAACCACTTGTCTGTGACCCCTGAGGCAGGCTTGATGGCTCCTCTGACCTGCCCCAGGGACCTTGGCTAAACTCTCAAGTCACAGGACCCTGGTGACTGACTCTGCCCCCAGCCCCCGGTCTAGGCAAGGCAGTGGATCCTGGCAGGGGGGCGGGAGTGGGAAAGGTGGGGCACAGCAGGCCAGGTCCAGGGGGGTGAGGGGTGGCGCTAGCCGTCTCAGTGTCGCATAGGGCTCCTGATTGGCTCTACCTGAGGTTTCCTGGGAAGTAACCTCGTTTGTCAAGAAGCTGACAGATGGCACAGACTTAACCGTGGTTCAGAGCCAGGCGCTAGAGCAAGGGCAGGCTAGGGAGAGACCTCCACCCCCCATCTCAGGTGCGAACATCTGGGAAGCCTCAACCAAGAGGAGCACCCGCTCTGGGCGGGGCCGGGCCCGGTGCGGGCCCCACCCTTACCCTGTCCCCCGGCCACCTCCATGTGGCCCGTGACAGTCTGCAAGGGAAAGACAACTACCTGCTGCTCTGCCTAGACCCCTCCATGTGCCTTTCAACCTTGGTGGTCAGAGCCCTCTGGTGCCCAAGACAGCTTGGTTCTCCAAGAGACCACCCAGCCCCTCCGCCCATCCTGTGCAGCATCTGAATATCAGGACCCCTCCCACCCCCTCACCTAATCACCCCAGCCCTGCCTCTGGAGGGAACACTTTGGAGCTTATGGGGAACTCTCCTCTCTGCATTAAGAAGCTCCATGGGGCCAGCACTGAGGTTGGAGGCTGCTGGTTTGCCACAGGGGGACAGGGCCTAACAGTGGACACAGACCCCTCACCCACCCTGCCCCTGACCATGCCCCCGTCACTCTCTGAGCTCCAGCCTCAGGACCTCCTTGGAGTTTCTCTAAAGGGCCAGCACCTCTCCTGCCACAGAGCCTGGGCACCTCTACCTGCCGCCTCTGCACACACCCCACCCCCAGCCTTCTTGCTCCCCTCACACACATCCCGCCCCAACCTTTCTGCCCCTCCCCCTCCCGCACACCCCACACCTGCCCCACAGTCTTCCTCTGCTCCCCAGTCTCTTCGTGGTTCTTAGCCTCTCAGGGGCCGTCTGGAGACACTCTTGGTGGTCAGAACTGGGGGATTCTTACTGGCCCCTAGTAGGCAGAGGCTAGGAGTACTGCTAACCATCCTGCCACACACAGGACGGGCCTAGCAAAGAAGTATCCAGCCCAGAATACCAGGAGTGCTCAGGCCTGGAAACCCTGCCCTGGGCGCTTTCCTCCAGCACCACCCTTTAGACCCCACCGCCTGACTTTCTGTACCCCTCCCCGCAGCCGGGGCCTCGCCCTCCTGCACAGCCCCCTGGTACAGCGGGTGGGTGTTCCTGAGGACTGAAGTCACAAGGCAGGCTTCAGAGGATGAGTGCGGGATCTGCCTTGGAAGAATGATGAGTGATACAGGAGGAAGCGATGCACAGCACAGTGGGTTGGGCCTGGGAGCCCAGGAGCCCAGCCCAAAGGCAAGACCAGGACACAAAGGTGTTCATGCACGCTGAGGGTGCAAGGCTTTTGGGAGCCTGTCAAAGGCTCAGGCGCCTGTGCCTCCTATGGAGGAAGAGCCCAGCTGGGGCTGGGAGGGGGCCTGAGAGGATGGCCCTGGCCATTTCAGCCACTCAGGGCTGTAACTCCATTCAGAAAGGCACACTGAGAGGCTGGCAAAGAGCATGCTTCCAGGAAGCACAATCTCCCTGGACCCCCAGTTCAGGCCAGCCTTACCTACTCATCATTCCTGTGGAGCCCCAAGCCTGTCCTCTGGAGATGCTACCACAGTGACAAGTCCAGGCATGTGAGGAAGACCCCACTTGGAGGCCTGTCTCCCTGGGGAACAAGGCACCTCAGCACCTGTGGCCATGAGGGAAAGAAGGGAAAGAAGGCTGCCGCCTTCTGCCAGGGGTGTGACACCCCTCCTATTCCCCACCCGGCCCCTGCATGCCCCAGCCCCAGCCTGCCGGCCCTGGCACAGGCCTGGCCCGAGCTTCCACTCTTTCGTACTAAGTGGGGCGTGGAGGATGCTGCTTTAGGCAGCCATGTGAAAAGGGCAGGGCCTGAGGTCTGCGCAATTCTGGGTGCACACTGGGCCAGCTACCCCAGCCTGCAATTGAGAGCATCACAGCTCTCAAGTCCCACAAACATGACAAAGCTCCTGGGTTACTCAGGGCTCACCAGCTCAGCCAGCAGGTCCTCAGGGTCTTCAACCTGCTTTTGTTAATTAATTGATAAATTCAACAACTCACTGGACATCTACCGTGAGTCAACAAATTTCCCAAACCACTGGGTGTTCCAGAAGAGGAGAGAGAGAACGAGTGGGCAGTGAGTATACCAGGGCCAGTGAATGGGGTGGGAAGGGATTCTACTTTGGCTACGGCGGCCAAGAACAGCCTCCTGGAGACCGCGACACGTGAGCAGCGATGGAGACGTTGAGAAGGAGGCAATCTCAGGAGGGTCTGGAGATGGGCCATTCCAGGCACAGGGAGAAGCAGGTGCAAAGGCCCTGAGACAGGGCTCAGCACGGGGCACAAAGGAGAGGCTTTGGTGGGTGCTGGGTGCCCCTGCCCTGGTGAGCACACATGTGCTGCACATTCACTGTTCAGGGATCATGTGTGCTCCCCTTGTCTCACAGTGGTCTCTGCTCCCTGGGAGACAGGCAGAATGCATCAAAAGGCAGGCAGCCTCAGGACCTCAGAAATAGACACTCTGCCAATCAGTAAGGACTGCTAGGGCAGAAGAGCTACCAGAAGGGGAGCCAGGCCCTGGCTCAGGCTCCTCCCAGCCATGGCCCCAGGCAGCTGCTCACCTGCCATCTGTGTCTGCATCCTCCATCCCTTACATGCCAAGGCTCAGCTGCCCCACAGAGCCTTCCTGGCAGGAAGGACTACGTGCTGGAAGCGAGGGAGGGAATTGTCATCACCAACCCACCATTCTCCTTTAACAGGCTTCCATTCTCCAGCTTAACTCGGTGAGAACTGAGCACCCACTATGCGCAAGGTGCTTTGCTAGGTCTTCTGGATGGAGGGTGGGCACAGTGAAAACCACACCGGAAGAGGAGAGCTTAAATCAGTTTCATGAGTCAGAGACATTTCCTAGAATAGATGCCATTTATTGCTGTTGTTATATGGAGCTTCTCTCCATCAGAGACTGTTCTAAGTGCCTTCCATGTGTTAACCCATTTAGTCCTTACAACAACCCTCTCTCAGCCTCATTTTATAAATAAGAAAACAGAAGCACAGAGAAGCTAAGTGACTTGTCCGAGGTCAAGCTGCTAAGTCGTAGAACCTGAATTTGTACCCAAGCATTCTGGCTTCAGAGTCCAGGCCCCTACATGCCCCGAGGCCTCTTAGAACGTGGCATTTGAGTTTGGCCTTGAAGGATGGGTAGGATTTGACAGATGGAGACAGTGGGCAGAGAGAACATTCCAGAGGGAGGAGTCAGCACAAGAGAGGCTCCCAGAAGGGAGAGTCAATCCCTAGGGGCACCCAAGGTAGCGGCAGAAGCCGGGCTCTCTGAGACACGGACAAGGCCTCGTCCTGCGTGGTCAGCAGCAAGGAGACTCTCTGGGCTGGGAGCGTGGTCACATCCCTGGCACAGGCCCCCGACTCCCCTCCCTGGTTTGCCAGCAGCTCCTACCCTGCACTCCGTTGACTTCCTCACCTGCCTCTGCGCCTGAGCCCTCAGACAAGGCAGCCAGGTAGGGGCTGTTCTGGTGCCTAGTTTATAGATGAGAAGACCGAGGCTCAGGCCGGCTGAGAAAGTTGCCCTCACCACTATGTGGGGCCAGGCCAGGGCGAGAGCCCAAAGCTCACAGGGCCCTCCGGAGCAGCCCCCTGAGGCTGCCTCTGTCCCATCTCCTGCTCCCCGTCTTTGAACAGAGCCCCCCCACCAGCCACACAGAGACATTCACAGCCTTGACTGCTCCAGCCTGCAGAAACAGAGCAAACTGATGGGCACGTGCATCGCTTTAATGCCGCTTGTAAGAGAGTCAGAATTAATGTCCCAAACGCACATCAGACTCAAGGGATAGACTGGGTGCTGTTCACAGACAGCATAATCGTGGACAATCTTAGGCAAATGAACAGCCAGTATTTGCTTTTCTAACTACCGCCTGGTGCATTTTGGTCTTGAGGATGACATTTCCAAAGCCATTTCAGAAACAGATTAGAGAAGTAACATTTCTAATCTTTAGCAAAAAAGCAAGTTGTGAGGGAGGTTTAATGTCTGGGTTGTTATTGGGGGTGGTGGGCGGACAGCTAGCACCATGTTTTCTAGAGTTACGGCAAAATGTAGCACCTAACAAAACGATAGTATTGCTCACTGTGTAAATGACTAATCACCTCTAACTCCTGTTACTTAGGCTACTGCCCCACCCCAACCTCGAGAGAAATAAAAGGGATCCACCTGTGGGTGAGGACAGACTCATCAGGGCGGCTGTGCTGAAAACCACCACTCCCCAGGACTGGGGACCCTAAGGAAAGCCCTTACCCTACCCCCACAGTCTGGGATTCCCCTGTTGAGGGGGACACTTTGCAAGTGATGTAAATACCCTAAGGGAGAGTGGTCACTTTAGTGGGAAACAGGCTGGACCTTAACCTGGTGAAGGAGTGTGTGATATCAAAAACAAACAGATATTTGGTCTTTGTTCATAGTTGCTGACACACAGTTCTTAGAACTCTTGGAAACTCAGGATCTGACCACTTTCTGGGGGCCAGTGGAGGTCTGGTGCCCCCAGCTTCTGGGAGGGGAGAGGGTCTGGAGATTGAGTTACCAGTGGCCAACGATTTACTCAATTGAGCCTACAAAATGAAACCTCTATAAGAACTCCCAAAGGAAGTGGTTCAGAGAGCGTCCGGGTTGTTGAATGCGTCCACGTGCTGGGAGGCGGTGTGCTCAGACAGCAGGGATGCTCGGGGCTCCTCAGACACCTGGCCCGGTGTGTCCCTTCCATCTGGCTCTTCCCAAGTTGCATCATTTATAACAAACCAGAAATAGAAAGTAAAGCAGTGTCCTGAGTTCTGTGGGCCAGTCCAGCACATTTTCTAATCAAAGGAGAGGGTCTTGGGAGCACCCAATTTCTAGCCAGCTGGTCAGAAATACGGGTGGCTTGGGCCTTGTGACTGACACCTGAAGAGATGGGCAGTCTGTGGGGCTGAGCCCTTCACCCGTGGGATCTGCCCTGACTGGGCAGTTGGTCATTTGAATGGAATCGTAGGACACCAGTTGGTATCCTGAGAGTTGGAGAACTGGTTGGCGTGGGGGAAAAAATCCCCACACGTTTGGTGTTAGAAGTGCTTTTTTTAAAAATAATAATAATTGTTCCTAGAGGGAGAAAGAAATCCAGAACACACCCTGAAAAGACCAGCGGGCGCCGAGCGGCAGCATCGCAGGATGGAAGGACACGCAGAGCGGCGGGTTTGGTCGGCCCGGTGGTGGCCCTGTGCCGGGGGCGGAGCGGGAGCGGGGCTGCGGGAGCCGGTGGACACCCTGCCCCTCACTCGGTACCCCCGGCCAGCCCATGCCAGTCCCCGCGTCTCGGCCTAGGGGCAACCTCTGGTCCCAGGGAAGGGTGAGCCCAGCACCCCCGCAGAGCAGAGCAGAGGTGCCCCGCATCGAATAGCCCCAGGAGCAGCCGTCCCCCAGTAACGCCCAGGGGCGGTGGGTAAACACCCGGCCTCCCTGCCCTTCAGACAGGACTGCTTTGAGGCTGTTCCACAGCGTCTCCCGGGGCGTCCAGGACTGCGCCCCAGTCACCCCCAGCAACGCCTGCTTCCCGGCCTCTCTGCCTCCACAGGCTCCCTGCCCGTCTTTCCCACCAGCCCTTCCCACAGCTCTAACACCAGCTTTCCCACCTCCGGGTCTGCTTCTGGGGAAACCTGGCAAGACACAGGGTCTCCGAATGACCTGCCTCGGGTCACAAGCCCATCTCGCTGGTTGGCCAGACCTGGGCCACAGGCGGCCTGAGAGTCCCTGCTGGACAGCACAGCAAAGAGCAGCTGGGAGCTTTCAGAGAGGGAAGGAAGGGCATCCCACCGGAGGAGTCAGCGCGATCAAGGTGTGAACGGGAAGGACGGCACAGGGGACAGGAAGCAGGTGATGGCAGAGGATGCGTTTACGGCCCAGGACGCTGGGCTTGCGGGCGCAGGTTGTGAAGGACTCCGTGTGCAGGTGAGGACAGCCTGCAGAAGGACCGGACCGACGTTGGCTGAGATCTTCCTTAGCACAGAAGTATTATGGGCTGGAGTAGTGTCAAGAATGGATTAGGGTGGGACTGAGAGTTCGGTGTGAATCAGGGAAAGGTCAAAGGTCACATCCTTTAAGGATCCCCAGGGTCAGTCCCTCAGACATAGCTTTGATGGCAGATGTGGGTGACAGTGTGGCTGAATCATGCACCTCTTCTGGATGACACTAGCCAGCACTGAGCATAGTTTGGGAGGGGATGCGGTGAGGGCCCAGTGACCTTCAGGGCACTGGTACTTCCTGGTGAAGAGGAAGTTCTGGGGAGGCAGGAAAGGAAGCCAGCCCTTATGAGCCCATCCTACGGGCTTAGCACCTGCCACAGTTACCTGACTTTCTAGTCACATGGTCAGGAAGCAGATACTATACCCATTTTACATATGAGGAAACTGAGGCTAGGATTAAGGGGCCTACTGAGGTCATATGGGAGAGGAGGAACATTCACACTCAGGTTTTCCCAACTTCAAAGCCAGTCGCAAACCTTGATGTGGAGCAGAGCAATTGCGGAGCCCTTTAGGTGAAGAGGGCAGGGAGGGCTTCTTGGAGGAGGTAGCACTTAAGCTGAAGCTAGGAACTGATGGAGCAAAAAGCTGAACGGAAGGAGCAGCAGACGTCAGTGCCTGGCAGGGGTGGGGTGAGAAGCGGAAATATGCAGGTATACTTGGGCGTCAGAGCTGACTGACTGAATGGGAATGAGAGTAAGTCCCTTGCCCTCTGGCAGCGGTCTCACTTCTCAAAGGGAGTGGCCCTCCAGGGATGCTGGGCGATAGTTTGTTACCGGAAGCCAGGGACCTGGGCGCCTGTCCTCCTGTGTCCACTTACCTGTCATGACTTTGCACAAGCCTTTCTTTCCTGAGTTTCATCTCTGAAATGAATTAAGAACCCCTGTAGGGCTGCCCCACAGGGAGTCATTCAAAGCAATGAAGTAATGGCCCTGGATGCTGCAGCAGTTCTGATCACAGATGGGGCTCCCTCCATGGCCTGGACATGAGCACTGGATTAAAGTGCAGATTGTGGGCAGGAGTGTGAAAAGTGCAACAACGACAATGCACACACCAGGGAAGAAGACAGAGTCTGGACGGCAGAACCGTGGGGTGGAGAAGGCATCTTGGAAGAAGCTGCTTTTAACTGGGGCCTGAAGGCCAAGCCCACCATCAAGCAGAAATGGAGGAAGACGACTAGCAGAGGGGGGCGTGGCACACGCAGGCGCACAGAGATGGGTAACGACAAACGTGTCTGCGAAGCAGAGCACAGGGCAGACTGGCCTCAGTGAAACCCCAAGGAGGGAAACGCTATTCACCCAACTGCCGGGACTGCCAGGAACCACCAGCCTCTTGGGAAGACCTTCCTGCATCACCCAGGATGGCCCAGACTGGCCCCCAGCACCCCCAAGATAGCGCCAACAGCTTGTCGGTATCAGCAGACAGCACCAAACTTAGACAAGAAATGTATAATGAATAAACATTATTTAAAGGGACTCAGTAATGCCATGAATTTTTCAGTGGCAAAAACAGCCGAGAACTTATTTTAAAATGCATGAATTTCATATTTGATTATAAGTCAAGAGCAGCCAAAAAGAGAGCGGGAGGGTGCAGAGGGGTGGCAAAAAGACACCAGCAGCCTTGCAGACTGGAATTAATGAGGTTGTTCCTAACGGGAAAGGAGTGACATGGTGATTAGTTAATTGCTATTCAGCCGCATGTAATTAATGCACAACTGAAATTGGTGTACAATGAATTAAACTACCACATAAAGCTGCTACCCAAATTGAGCCCAGGACCTTGATTACTGATTGAGGAGGTTATTACCACAGCTTCACCATTGTGATTTCAATAGTGTCTCCCTCCGACAACAGGCTACACAGCTAGTGGGGGAGCTGCGCTGCAGCAATCCCCTGTTTGGTAAGGGTGCGATGCTGAAGTCACACTTGGGCCAGGCTCCCTGTGGCTGGTTCTCGATGATCGTGTGGGGAAGGGGTGTGGAGGACAGGCAGAAGTGGTGCTGGGAGGGAAGAAAGATAGGAGGGGAAGGAAAGCTGCAAAAAAGGAGACAAGGATCTGTCCTCTTTTCTCCAAGAGCACCGCTGTCATCCCAGGCTCCCCGTCACCCTTGTCTCTTTCTGAGACCACAGCAACCATGATGGAGGCTACTGCAAGAACCCATTCCCAGTGCCCCCTCCAAGGCATTCTCACACAGTAGCCAGGGTGATGTTTCATAAAGACAAGTCAAACCGTACCTCTCCACTGCTTAAAACCCTCCAGTGGATTTCTACCATAATGAGAATAAAATTTACTCTCTGCACACGACTTAACGGAAGGCCCAGTGTAACCTGATTCCTGCTACCTTTCTGCTTCAATTCCCCCATCCCCCTCAGTCACATGGCCCAGCTATATTGGTCTTTCTGTGCTGCAAAATCTCCAAGCTCAGGTGCACCCCAGGACCTTTGCATGTGCTGTTCTATCTTCTTGGAACTCTTTTCCCCAGCTCTTCCTATCAAGGTCTCAGCTGAAATGTCACCTTCTCAGAAAGGCCTGTCCTAAGTTCCTCATCAAAACTAGCCTCACCACCCTCATCACCACCACAACCACCATTATTTTCCATCACGTGAATCTTGATTATTTCTTTAAAGGTATACCCCAGGATCTGAATTACCTTTCTTAGGTATCTTATTCCTTGTTCATGCCCTGTTCCCTCATTAAAACGTAGCTTCTATGAGGGCAGAAAGTGTCTGTTCTCTTCCATGTGGGCCCAAGGCCCCAAGACTAGTGTCCAGTGAGGAAGAGCAGGCAGGGGGACCCCAAAGGAGGAACAGACAGAAATGACAAATGCCCACTGCCTGATAGCAAGTGGCCCAGAGGCAAAATGGCAAAGCTCGTGAGTGACCGGCCCAGCTCCAGTTCATGGACTAGAGGCACAGCTACTTTTGTGTCTTGGTTTCCTCACCTACCAGTGATGACTCTGGCCAAGCCACTTAACCTTTCTAAGCCTCGGTTTCTCCATCTGCAAAATGGGGGAAATAACCAGCTTGACTTCCCTGGTGGCTGAGGTTAAAGCATCTGCCTCCAATGAGGGAGACCCGGGTTCGATCCCTGGGTCGGGAAGATCCCCTGGAAAAGGAAATGGTAACCCACTCCAGTATTCTTGCCTGGAGAATCCCATGGATGGAGAAGCCTGGTAGGCTACAGTCCACGGGGTCGCAAAGAGTCTGACACGACTGAGCGACAGAACGGAATGGAAGGAGCAGAGTGGAGAAGGAAATGGCAACCCACTCCAGTGTTCTTGCCTGGAGAACCCCAGGGATGGGGGAGCCTGGTTGGCCGCCATCTATGGGGTCACACAGAGTCGGACACGACTGAAATGACACAGCAGCAGCAGCAGCAGCAGCAGCAAGGAGCAGAAATTAAAACTGAAGATCAGGATAAACACAAGGCACTCGTTGAGTGTTCAGTGAATCTTCGTGCCTTCTTCTCTCCGTGAGTGTTTCTGAGCACACACTACCCATAGGCATGTGAGAGACGGGGACCTGGATACACAAGACAGTTTCCACCCAGGGCAGCCTTTAACAGGCCCCCAGCGAGGCCCTGTGCGTCTGCAGATGAAGTCTTTGGGAGTTAGAGGGGCTCGGGCAAAGAAGCCAGGTACTGCTAAGGTCAGGGAGCCCTGGGCAGGGAAGTCGTTTTGTGGGGACTTCTCACAGGGCAGGGACTGTGGGTTCAGGCCAGATTCAAGGTCACCTTGGACCCCCTCAGACCTACTGTCCCGGGGCTGCCTTTCCCCTTTTGGGTCCCACATCAGGAGGCAGAGTCACTTACCCAAGCTTCAGCCCCACCCTCATCCACACAGGAAGAAAGGAACACACTCCGCTCCCCAACCTAATGCCACACATGGAGACCTGAGGACCTCAGCTGGGCTCCCCAGGTCAGTGCCAAGGGAGGCGAGGGGGACCCCAGGGGAAAGGGGATGAGACAGGACTGTTGGGCAGCCTCTACCAGAGCTCCAGCAGGAGTGAGAAAATGCCTTGGCCTCCTTTCCATCAGCCCTAAAGGGAAGCAACAGTGAATCCTAAGCAGGAACCCCATGGGGGGCCTTGCAAGTCTCTGCAGCCTCAGTTTTCCCACCTGTAAACTGGGAGCAAGAACCACCTTCTGCATGGATGTATGGGAAAGCATTTCCCCACCAGGTGCTCCAGGGAGGAAGGAACCTCAGGGCTGGCCCTCGGGGACTGAGCAGGCCCTGTGGGGAAGAGTGTCCCGATCAGCTCCTCCAGGCACTCTCCTCACTCCCTGGGTGACAGCCAGAGCCAGAATTGCAAGATTTCTCAAAGAGGAGAAAATCAGATTTGTTCTGGGTCTGACTTGCCCTCCTGCTCCTTCTGCAGGTTCTCTTTGATTCTGAGGCTCCACTGAGAGGCTACTTCTGTCTCTGCTGGCCCCTCCATTTAGCAACAGGAATGATCAGGTGGGTAGACCATGGGGGAACCTTCCTTCCCGACTGGAGAGACCTACAGGCTGTGCTCCTGCCAGAGACAGGCTGCCCCAGTCTGCAGAATGGGGAGGAAGGAGGTCGGCAGGGGGCCCCCCCGGGATTAGAGACCATGCCTGGTCCCGTCTCTGCCACTAAACAGCTATATGACCTTGGATCATCCCCCCCGGGCCTCAGTTTCCTTGTGCAAAGATGGATGTGCTTATTCCTATCCTGACTGACCCTCACAGGAGCTCAGGAGGCTGAAGTCAAGAAAGTACATGCTGGCGGCTACATCAGGATGGGTCCTGGTTCTGAAAGACCCAGATGGTTTGCAGACTCCTGCTGCCTGGATGAGAGTGACCCACGGCCCTGGAAGGCTCGGGAACCTGGCCAAGTGCTCTCACTGCTTCTTGCGACCCGTTGGAAGGAGTGCAACGTGACTCCAGAGGGCCATGCGCTGGCCCAAGGGTCTGGACTCACCTGGTCTGGAGAATAAGAGAAATAAACACTCTGAGTATTGTGGTGAGGAGCCCGGAGCTTAGCAGACTGCGCCCAGCATCACCCCAGGCAGAGAGGCCTCCATGCAGGAAGCTCCAGGTTTTTGGAGTCCCCTGGACAGTGGTTTGGGCCAGAGTTCCCTCCTACTACCAGACTGATGCCACAGGCCGCGCTGCCAGACCAGTAGCTGAAACCAAGGACCTGCGGGGTTCTGGCTGGAGAATGGGTAGAGGGCTTCTGGCACGCACCGGGGATGGTAGCGGAGCGCTCCAGAGGCTCGAGTAGGCCTGGGTACATCCACGGGGTGGGGTGACTCCTGTTCATTATGGAAAGGTCACAGGAAGACCCGATCCTTCTCCCACTAGGATTCTGTTTGTTAAAAATTTTTTTTGAGGTATAATATACATAAAGTATTTCAAGTCTCAGACTCAATTCTAACCCATGCATATACTGTGTAACCACAATTCAGACTAAAATACAGAACATTTCTAGTACCCTGAAGTTCCATCCAGCTCCCTACCAAAGTAACCATTATTCTTTTATCATCGTCAATTAGTTTTTTAATTGCATTGGTGTTTGTGCTTCATTGCTCAGTCATGTCTGGCTATTTGCAAACTCGTGGACTGTAGCCTGCCAGACTCCTCTGTCCATGGGGATCCTCCAGGCAAGAATACTGGAGTGGGTTGCCATTTCCTCCTCCAGGTAATTGCATTTAAGTGGCTTTTTCTCTTTTTATGCACAGAGCAATGTCTGTGAGATCTGTCTATGCTGATGCACACACCACCAGTTTTCTATTTTACTGTTAAGTGGTACTTCATTGTGTGGCTGGACTCAGTTTGTTTATCTGTGCACCTGTTGATAAGCACCTGGGTGATTTTCCAGTTTGGTTTATCATGAATAAAACTTCAGCGAACATTCACGTTTCTGTCCTTTCGGAGAACATACGCCATCCATATTTCTTGATATATAGCCAGAGTGCAAATGATGGCTCAGAAGGTGGGTAGATGCTCAGTTTTATGAGAAAAGGCCCGATAGTTTTCCAAAATGGCTGCGTGTTCCCACGCGCAGTGTCTGAGTCCAGCAACTCGGCCTCTTCACCAGCACTTGCTATTGTCAGTCCCTTCAGCTTTAGCCGTTCTGGCGGTGTGAAGTTATATCTCATTGTTATCTAATTTTGCATTTCTCTGATAGCTGATGTTGCTGAACATCTGTTTTTGTACTTACTGGCCGTTCATACATCTTATTTTGTGAAGTACCTGTTCAATTCTTTGGCCCATTTTCTTACTGAATTGTCCTTCTCTCCTTGACTTACAGGCATTCTTCATAAATCCTTGATAGCAAGGACTTTGTCAACTAAGTACATTGTGACTCTTCTCCCACTGAGGAGCCTGTGAAATGGCTGATCCCGTGGCTGCACCACTGGTGATTCTGTCTGGGGGGGGTGGGGCTTGTAACTGGGGCTCCCCAGGGATCTGCTGCCCTGCTCACATCCTGCTTTGAGAACCCACTGAGGTTCAGGGTGGGAAGGCAAGGCATAAGAAGAATCCCCACTCTGAACAAGACTGCAAACTTGCGGAAGGTTGGGCACAGGGACCTGAAACTCCCTGTCCACACGTGGTGTGAACATACCCGTATTCTGGAGCTCCATGGTGATTCTGCCATGTCTGCGCCCTCTTCCACTAATGCGTGGAGGGGAGGGGAAGGAAAGCAGGCTCCTCAGGAGCAGAATGTCCAGGTTCTGCTTGCAAAAGGGGTGACTGAAGGTCTCTGGCTCTGCCACTCCTGAACCTCCCTATGCCTCAGCTTCCTCATCTATAAAAATGGATCTAGTAGCGGCGTCCGTCATAGGGTCACTGAAGGAATTAAATGAGACAAAGCGTGCCAAGTTCTCAGCTACCTTACCATCAGTTCAGTTCAGTTCAGCCACTCAGTCGTGTCCGACTCTCCGCGACCCCATGAATCACAGCACGCCAGGCCTCCCTGTCCATCACCAACTCCCGGAGTTCACCCAAACTCATGTCCATCGAGTCAGTGATGCCACCCAGCCATCTCATCCTCTGTCGTCCCCTTCTCCTCCCGCCCCCAACCTTTCCCAGCATCAGAGTCTTTTCCAGTGAGTCAACTCGTCGCATGAGGTGGCCAAAGTATTGCAGTTTCAGCTTTAGCATCAGTCCTTCCAATGAACACCCAGGATCGATCTCCCTTAGAATGGACTGGTTAGCAGTGCTCAGTAAATGGTAGACAGTTTCCTTTAAGAGGTGAAGAGTGGAATTAGACCCCACATGGCCTAGCTTTAAATGATCACCAACTATTTCTATAAGGCTCCATTTTAACTTCTAAGAGGACTCCAAGCAACCCTGCAGTTCCACGCAGAAGTTTAGCAAGGCCGGGCAGTACGAAGCAGCAAGCCTTGCCCTGAAGCCTGACCCTGCGCCCTCAGGTTTATAGTTAGAGTTTCCTAAGGACAGACGATGGCCCTTCCTGGAAAGCCCATCTTAGCCAGGCCATCCTTCTCCAGACAGACACTTTAGTCCAGTCCCTTCCCAGGCAGTGACTCTGTCCTCATTTGTACTGGTTCTATGTCGGTGATGGCTCCAACCACCTGCTGGCAGCAATTTCAACCAGGGAGTTTACCCAGAGTAAGAAAACGGCCGTCACCCCAAGAAAGTAGCAGTAGAGTAAGTGCATGCATGCCCCTTTAGACTTCAGGGAACGCCTCAGTTACTCTGCCAATTCCAGAAAGCAGCTGCAGGAGGACGGAAGAGCATATGGGCGGATCACGCCCTGGCCTCCTCACAGTGCAGGGGTCTGCACTCCTCTGGAAGAGGGACTCGGATGCCCTCTCTAACATTCAGTCCGTTTTTGTGGAATAAACGGATTACATAATCTCAGATTCATTCATGCACTCACACATTCATTTAATTTCATTTAAACAAGCGTTACAGAGCAACTCCTATTTTCAGTGAACTCTGTGACCACAACGGAAGGGCTCTCTTGCAAAGCACAGACTCACCCCCACACTTGATGGTGGGGACGGGATGGGGTGTGAATTGCCAGAGCTGTCCCCCTGCCTGAGAGACACCTCTCCTCTCCTCAAGGTGCCCACGGACTCAGAATCTGCACACAGGATGAGTTTTCCTGTGTGTCTGAACTCTACTCATCCTTCTTTGACTTAACACATTTTCTGAATGCATACTCTGAAAATAACATGCTGGCACACCCTTCAGTGAGAGGGTCCATCTCTGTTGATAGCAGACTCCAAGAAATGGTTCTGTCTCCAGAGCAGCTAACCTTGGAAAGAAGGAGCCTTGAGGACCAGGCTTGACCCTGGAGGGATGATGGACACCGGTCCCCTTGACAGGGTCAAACATAGGCATGTGGACCTTCACAGACGCCCGCTCAGCTATCCGATGGACCTCAGTTCTCTCCTTCCCGCCCCCACCCCAGGCTGGCTGACCGTTCTATCAGTACACTGGGGGCGCTGGATCTGACGCCCCTCAGCCTCTCAGCTCTGGGCTGCTGTTCTCCACCCCTAAGGTGGTGTTTCAAAATGCCCCGGTGCCAGGCGACCAAAGACAGAATGCAGCCAAGTGAGAAGGCCCAGTCAGGGACAGAGCCTGAGTCAGCCGCCCCCTGAGACGCTGCGCCGCTGCCCTCAGTGGGGCACACCAATGAAGCCAGCCCGGCGCCAGGCTCTGTGCACCAGTCCTGATGCCTCTGGAACTGGGCTTCCCCTGTGGACACTGGATGCGGCTGAACCGGGATCCCCAAGGTTCTGGTCCTCCCTGGGCATCTAAAGATGGAATCTACAAAACTCCTGGGGAGGTTTGGGGAGTGTCTTCAGCACGCACAGCTGGCCTCTTCCTCTCCAACCTTCTCAACACCCAGCCTCTCCAAATCAGAGCCTGCTAATGTGGCCCTGGTCAGACAGGATAACAGAGATAAACCATCTCCTCTTGGTCCAGAGGTACAATATGTCTTAGGGCAGAAGCCCCGCCACCACCGCCACACAGCGCCCCCCAGTTTCTTAAAAATCTCTGACATGGCAAACCATAGCTGCAGTGCATAAGTATATTATGATCCAATCCTGGACACATAGTCACTACCAACACCCAAGTCAGCTTTTTCAGAGTCTTATATAGGAAACCAGATCTGACCCTGTATCTTCCACATGATCGAGGGATGGCCCATTGTTTGACTTAGCACCAGGGATCCAAGGTGAACTGTGTCATCTCTTGGTGTCAGAGTCAAGTCCCAGGAGAGCTGGCTTCTCAGACATGGTCAGTGCTCCCTGCCAAAGAGTGGTGACCGATGGCTGGTGATCTCCTCTGCTGCCTTGCCTCCAACTCCAGAAGCCTTTTGTTTGTCAGGCTTACCCATGGATGTGAGTGAAAGTAGCTCAGTCGTGTCCAACTCTCAGTGACCCCATGAACTATACAGCCCATGGAATTCTCCAGTCCAGAATACTGGAGTGGGTAGCCTTGCCCTTCTCTAGGGGATCTTCCCAACCCAGGGATTGAACTCAGGTCTCCCGCATTGCAGGCAGATTCTTTACCAGCTAAGCCACCAGGGAAGCCCTTGTGGATGACCTCTGGATAAATTAGTTTGACCTAAGAACCCATGTCTGTTCCCTGTGTGATCTCTGAATTGCCCGGATCGTGGCTACACAGTCATAGGCATAAGGCATCACAGGGTACGAGAACACAGTCATTGATAATGATTTGCAGCACTTCCCAGTACATGCCCCCTTTAATAAGAAAAAGATGGCGTCCACAAATAGTAAAGCAGGCAGCATGCCTGAGGGGTAAGCGGTCATTCAGAGAGGTCTGCTCCATGACAGTGAAAGGGGAAGTGGCCAAACCAATGGAGACTCTGCCAGGCACTATTTTAAGAGCCCTTCTCTCCTGAGACGTCCCCAGCAAAGAGATGGCAGAATCCACAGAGAGACAGTGCCCCCTCTTGGACAAGCAAGAGGGAAGATGTGACAGTCATGCCATGATATTGAACCTTAGAGAAGCCCACGAGTGAAAAGTGACACAAGCCACTGATGTTTGTTGGGCGCTCCTTCTGTGTTGGACTCGAGGGTGAGAATTTCACATTTATCCTTTCAGTTTATCTTTGCAGCTACACTATGAAACCAACACTATTATTTGCTCCTTCTATAATTAAAGAGATGGAGACTCAGAGAAGTTAAGGAACTTGCGCAGACTCACAGAGTTGGTGAGTGGCGGAGCGAGTTTATGCCCAGGCCTGCCTGGTTCTAAAACGCTTTCAGCCTGCCACCTGTCCATTGCCATGTCTCTGCAGCACGCCCGCTTTATACTAGAACCAGCCTTGACCTGGTCACAGCTTAACCCGGGCCTTGTCACAAAGTGTCGTGCCAGGACACCCATCAGCAAAGCCATCTCTGGACCAGCCCCAGGGGGCTCTCACCATGAGTGAAGCTAGGGTCTTTGGGTTCGGGGCTATCCTGACCTACCGAGGAATCGGTACTTAGACATGAACAAAAAAGATACCGACCAGGGTTCTTGGTCTTCCCTAACCTGTAGGAATTGATAAGAAGCCAGTCAAAGAATTCAAGCAAGGCTTCCCTGGGTCTCATGGGCCACAGGAAGAAGAAAAGTTTCCCTTGCTCACTCTCTGAGGAGGTATGAGCTGGTTCCTTATACGGGATGAGGGTAGGTGTATGTCAACGGTCAGATCAGGCGGGTGGCTTAGGTGGTTTGCCTTTGGTGATGTTGTGTGCAGGGGTCATGGGCAGACACCCTGGTTTTGCTCCCAGCTCTTCAGAAGTCGCAGTTTGGGGGGTGCGGGCACAGGATTGGTCTTTTTGTAAATTGTTGTCCAGAATTTGCCCCAACTGCACCTGCACACAGTTATTTTTAGCCCCTTGTAGTTTCTTTGTATTTTGTTGCTTGAGGAGACATTTGTCAAGATGCAAGCATAGCCTCAAATGGTCCCAGGTCCCAACCTGTCTCAAAGGCATCTCTTCCATCTGCCCAAAAGGAAAGTCTCCATCCAGCTGAAGAAACTGATTCCTCTCTTTACTTGATCATAAAGACCACACGTCAATTAACCTCAAAACCTGTTTTGACCCCACAGTCTACTTTAGAAACTGGAGATGGAATTGCATCTTCAGTCCACCCCCAAAGCCAACCAGCCAACACACTGAGCCCTGACAGCCCTCCACTCATTCCCATTCCTGAAACAAGCCTTAGAGTTCCAGGTGCAGCGCAACATTGCCCTGGCCTACCCCAGAGCCCCACCCTCCTCCCTGAAGACAGGCTGGCCCCCAGGCTAGGAATCCTCTTATATTCAAGCTTATATTCTCAAGACAGTCAGAAGAGTCACTGACCAAGCGACCAGTGACGAGGAGGCAAGCACTCTCTCTGGGGCTTTGGGTAAAGGGTGAATTGCCTCTGGGCTTTGGTTTCCTCCTGTGTAAAACAATGGTCCTTGCAGCCTGCTCCACCACCCCCTGGTAACAAGGTGAGGTGCTCAGCAAGCATTCCTCTGCCAAATCGTTGCAGGGGGAAATCTCCTCTCCAAGGGGTGGCAAGTCCCGCCACTGTGTCGGCTCTCTATCCCCAGTAGCTCCAGGTAAACATTCGTGAGTCTCACTTGAGAAATTATGTATACAAATCCTATTATTAGGAGGTAGTCCCCTCTAATTTCTCCCTGAGAGCTCTCTGTGGGACCTCAGTCAATATTTGCTGAAAATCAAATATAGGCCTTGCTATGACTCAATGCAAACAGTGACTGAACTCCACCAAAGCTTGCCCTGGACTTGAGAGAGGGAGCATTAAATTAATTTGCACAAGTGTCCATGGGATGAAAGGCATCTCCTGACTCATCAGCCAACTTACAGAAACTCTCACACTTTTCAGGGCTGCACTATCCTGGCAGCGAATCACCAGCACAGCCGGAAATGCCAGGCACTGAGCTGGTCACTGGGCACTGGAGTGAACGGGTGACTGGATGAGGGCAGACGGTGGACAGCGCCCGCTGCGCTGGGGTCACAGGGTCTAGGCTAACCTGGTCTCCACTCGCTGTCTGCTATTTTCTTGCTTACCTTCTGAATCTCCGTTTTCTCATCTGGAAAATAAAGTGAAGATTATATGGGGCTAGGACTAAATGAAACAATCTTTGTAAAGTACATGGCACCATGTCTGACACATTGTAGAGTTTCAAAAAATATAATAAATCAACCATCATATATCAACAAACCCACATAACCAAAAAAGCATGATTAAAACTTTTGTACTTAGAGATAGCAACTATTTTAAAATGTAGACTGGCTGGGTCTTCACTCGGGATGGAGTTGTAAATTCCTGTTTGGAACCTGACCTGCTTCAAACACATGCCATTGTGATAGGTAAAATATAACTCAAAAAGTTAGAAAATATACAGCTGTCTTCAAAAACATGCAAAGACAAGAGAAGAATTGTGACCATAAAGTGGCAGTCAATTGTCACGCAAACACAAAGTGGCAGACTTCTAGTGGCCAAAGCCACAAAGGGGTGGTGGTGACTAAGAGGACGCCAGAGGAGGCAGGGTGTGCCTGAGCACCACCGTGGGAGCCCGCAGGCTGGAGCTGCACCCTTAATCTAGGAAGGACGGCTAGAAAAATGTACACCTAACTGCCATTAGGTGGAAAGAGACTCATTAGGTTATTGATAGGTCTAGAACTGAGATATAGTGTGTGTGGGCTAAGTCACTTCAGTCGTGTCCAGCTGTTTGCAACTCTATGGATTGTAGCCCGCCAGGCCCCTCTGTCCATGGGATACTCCAGGCAAGAATACTGGAGTGGGTTGCCATGCCCTCCTACAGGCAGGGATTGTTCCCAACACAGGGATCGAACTCACATCTCTTATCTCTCCCGCACTGGTAGGTGGGTTCTTTACCACTAGCGTCTCCTGGGAAGCCCCGTGTGTGTGTGTCTGTGTGTGTGTGTGTCTGTGCACACGTGCACGCGCACGCACACTATAGAATGTAGCAATTATAAGATCTGTACAGTTGGTTGGATGCTGCTAAATGCTATTGGTGCACTGAATAGAGAAATGACAGACTCGGATCAGCTGATTAATTACCCAGTTTGGGGCATGGCATGGCAATTGGAAGGCCTCTGTGGCAGCGTCCAAACAGATATCCTTCCTTGCGGGAAAGCAGACCGTGCTTAAGGTGTGACCCAGGATCTGACTGTAAGAGCGGCAAATCTCCAGAGAGGACCGAGGTCTCCTAAGCCAAAATCAGGGCCTAGACGGAAAATAACTGGCCCCCCAAGACTTAGGATGGAGACATCTGAGTGGATACTTCAGAACAGTGAACTCTTGGACCCCCCTGGACCCTCTGCCTACATTAGTCCACTTTCTTTCAGGAAGATGGAAGATCCTCTTGCCTGAACTCTATTCAGAGACACCATGGTCACAAACCTTTGCAAGACAACATCTTCCCTCCTCAAGATCTATTCCCTCATCCCCTTCTAGGTGCTAGAACAATAACCCAAGGTAGAATCTCAGCAGACCCTGCTAAGGAAAGGGAATTATTCACCAACAGAGCAGAAGGATCTGACCTATGAGAGCCCACAGGAACTAGAAAGGCTTACCTGAAAGGGGATCCCAATGGTACTGAACCAAGGTAGGTGGGGAAGGGACACAGAATATGAAGCCGGATGAGGTTCTGATACTTCATCAGGTTCTGAGAGCCAGTCTTAGTAACTTCTGGAATGGCCTCTAGAATCTTGAGGAAAAATTCTCATCTTAAATGTAATGTAAAATATAAGAGCAGCCTTGTTAAACAAGGGCTTCAGATCTTGATCTCAGAGAAGTGCGCAAGTTGGAATGGATCTATCGATAAGACCTGAGTTCTCACCACATCTGTTGAGAAAATCCATGGGAAACTGCTTTCACTAAGGAGCAGGGAAAGAAGGGTTGGGGCGTGTGGGGAGGTACGGGCTTCGTTAAGAAGTTCAGTGGTGGCTGTCTTCTGAAAGCGAGGCTGATGTTGCATCTTTTAATGGCATTGGCACCACAGAGTCACCAAGGACAGAAGGATTTGGGAACAGCAGACCATACAGTAACATTCAATCATCAGAGGCAATGTAGAAAGCGAGGTTAGGATGGCAACCAGGTGACTTTGACCTCCAAGGACTTGTGGTGATTCCCAATAGACCATCGTAGGAAAAAGACATTTAGGTGGCTGACAAAGGTATTGGGCAAAAATGGATGAAAATGAGCAGAAAATAGAGATAAATCACACCAGCGGGCAGCCCCAGTGCCGTAGCAGTTCTCAAACCCAGAACCCATCAATTGAGGAATGACCCTGCAATGAAATGCCACAGGAAGTTTAAACAATACCATTACTCCAGTTCTGGTAACAGTGCACTGGGGAAGGGGAAACCTGTCTCTTTAGGGTGCTGTTGGACAGAGCATCTGAGCCGACATTAGTACCAGAGCACCATCTCTCCCCATGCCTCCTTAGAGTAACTGGTGCTGTTGTTCGGTCGCTACGTTGTGTCCAGCTCTGGGACCTCGTGGACTGTAGCACACCAGGCTCCTCTGTCTTCCACTATCTCCTGGAGTTTGCTCAAATTCATGTCCGTTGAGTCACTGATGCTAACTAGCCATCTCATCTTCTGCCACCCCCTTCTCCCATTGCCTTCAATCTTCCCGAGCATCAGGGTCTTTTCCAATGAGCCAGCTCTTCATATTAGGTGGCCAAAGTATTGGAGCTTCAATAAATGGAATCTTTCTTGCGGTGGGTCCACAGATCCACCAAGTGGTCATTTCCTCAGTCTTCTGAATGAGTAATCAGATGGACGTGTTTAGCAGCTAGCAAGGTAGGAAAGGCCAAATGCCAGGCCCTGAAATTGTCCCTGATCCCCTGACTCAATCAACCAAAAACAATACCACATCCTGGGGGCAAAGGTAGAAATGAGTGCTATTCTCGAAAACTTAAAGAATGCAACAGTCGGGGAACCGCTGGGTCCCCCAGAACTTGCACAATCCACAGTGAGTCATGGTGATGAACCACTTCAGACTTGAGTTTGAACCCAGAACCCATCAATTGGTGGGTTAAATACCAAACCTGAGTCTCACCCCAAATACAGTTTCTGTGCCAAATCTTTGTCTTTATCTAGAACAGAGCAACAGAGCCTCTGCTCTGTAGAATGCAGATATTGAGCTAGTAAATTTATTGGATGTTTTTATTTTAATTGGAGGCTAATTACTTTACAATACTGTGTTGTTTTTTTTAATCCCCATCAGGAAGAAGAGCCAGAATCCCATTCATTCACCCGGGGTGGGAGGACGAAACGGGGTTGCAAAGAATTGGACACGACTGAGCAACTGACCTGGGTGGACGACAGCGCACATCCACAGTCTTTCCCAAGGGCTGTGTCAGTTCTCCTGTTCTCTGTCACAGTACAGTCCAAGGTAACCTTGAATATCTGGACATTTCACAGAACATCACGTTAGTCCACAACTGCTCTGAAGAAGATGGAAGATAAGCTATAAAGATCCCAGGGTCTGTCACGTTGGCCCAGTGGTCTCAGGTACATTTGCACACCTTACATCTTCAACCACTAACATAAGTACCATGTTTGGAAAGCCTTTTCAGGTTCTGAAGCAGCATGTACTGCACTCAGAATGCTGCTCTGATTCACTTGACGAGTGATTTTAAGTAGGATCTGGAGTAAGAGAATGCTCTGCCAGAGGCCCAGGAGGTAGGGCGGTTGTCTCTGCCAGTTGGTTCATCAGATCCCATGATGCCAGCCGTATCTGTGGTATTTAACAGCAGCGCAGTCCCACCAGGACAGGTACAGCACAGACTCCTAAGGTGTGGGAACAAGCCATGCTGTCTGCTGCAAAGAAACACACTTTATTCAAAAATCAGCTCCTAGAATGTGAGCCACACAGAAAATTGGCCTCTGATCAGGGAGCATCAAGTGACTGCCACACAAGCTGCCCACACCACACCAAGTGCTCTCTGAGGAAGCAAGTCAAGCAAGTTGGATACTAGCCACACATCATCCTGCTGGCATCCAGGGTCAGGCACAAAAGGGTATTAAACACAGGCAAGCTATACAAAGTGGTGAGCCAAACATGACTGTCACGGTGTTACATTGAGTCACTGCATCTCCCTTGACTCACACCTGTGGACTCACTGGGCATGGGGTGTGACCCCCAAAGCCAGCTGACAGGGGACGGAAAAATCTGGATCTGGTTCATAGGAAGGTTCCACTCAGCATGGTGATTCCAGATGAAAGTGGAGACCTACTGCACTGCACCTAGGGGTGGCCCTCAAAGGTCAGGCCGTGCATCTGGCCACCCAGTTTGCTCAGAGAAATGGCCCAAGGTAAGGATGTACAGGATTCCTGGGCAGCATGAAATGTTTCACTGATTGGTAAGGTACAGTAAACCCCAGACTGTTCCATAAACGCCACAGAAGAGATGGCAGAGCCAGCTACTCTGACAAAGCCCGAATGTCACCAGAGGTGCCCCCACCTGCCACATCATTGCCTCAGACAATGGGTAGAAAGGAACGATGCAGATACCATTTGCAGCTAAAGCTGGGAGCTTTAGCCGAGACCCACGGGTCTCAGGTACAGGGATCAGAGCAGTGAAGACGCTGTGTGTGACCAAGACGCAATGCCGCAGTGCAGAAGCTGTGAAAACACAAAGAGAAAGCAGGACACGAGAACACAGCACAAGACCCGAAGGAAGCCTGAGCCAGAGAGTGCGGCACCAAAGGGCCAGAGAGAAAGCCCGCTGGCGCTGGAAACGGGAGAACACGCAACAGAAACAGGAGTCGAGGAAAGTTAAAATCAGAAGATGACATGATAAGAATATAGGATGAGATGGAAATAATATTAGAAAACAAAACTAGAACCTGTAAGTCTTATTACAGAGGAACAGAATAGATACTGTTGATAATATAATTACAAAACTAGAGGAAAGATTTAGGGTGATAAAAATGAATATGTATTTTAAAAAACAAAGAAATCAAAGTTATTAGGGAGAAAAACTGACTACAAAAAAAGACAATTTGTCAGGTATAATCGGAATTCCTAAAGAAGAAAACACAACAAATAATACAAAACACAATGTATGGAACAAAACATGTATTCAAAGATATAATCCATGAAATTTTCCCTGTATTAAAAATAATTGAACCTGAGAAAAAATTTTTAAAAGAGAATAATGTGTGTCAGCAAATCTTGATATAAAAACCTCAACACAAAGACATATCACATCCTAATTAAATTATAAAGCTTCAAAGTTAAGAGAGAAATCCTCACACATCTCAGCAGAAAGAGCAAAATAACACACAATGGAAAAATCTGCCCAGACTCTGGCTTCTCTGCAGCAACATTCAGAGGCAGAATAAAAGGTATTCACATCTCAGAGTTCCAAAAGAAAGAAAAAGTGAACCTAGAATCTGACACTCAGCCAGCTTATTTCTGTAAAGGCAAGAAGCAGCCATTGTGAAACATTAAGTACTTTAGAAAATACAGAACATATGGACTTTTCAGGAGAAAAAATTAACTATTCATAATTAAATCCTTTCAATTTCTAGAAAATAATAATAACAGCAATAATAATTATAAACTCAGGAATTTAGAGATTGGAGTGAAAGAACTAGGGCTGAGCAGAGACCCCCATCTAAACCCAGAACAAAGGGCAACCAATCAAGGGAATTACAATATCAGAACAAATTATGACTTTAATTAAAACCAGATAATGTAAAAGGCTTCCCTCATAGCTCAGTTGGTAAAGAATCCACCTGCAATGCAGGAGACTCCAGTTCAATTCCTAGGTTAGGAAGATCTGCTAGAAAAGGGATAGGCTACCCACTCCAGTATTCTTGGGCTTCCCTTGTGGCTCATGTGGTAAAGAACCCACCTGCAATGTGGGAGACCTGGGTTCGATCCCTGGGTTGGGAAGATCCCCTGGAGAAGGGAAAGGCTACCCACCCCAGTATTCTGGCCTGGAAAATTCCATGGTCTGTATAGTCCATGGGGTCGCAGAGAGTCAGACACGACTGAGTCACTTTCACTTTCTTTTCAAGGTAAAAGTCATACTATAAGTGACAACTCTAAGGAGACAAGAGGGAAATCCATCAACGTCTCATCTTTCAAAGAAGAGAGTCACCAAACTGAACTCGAAACTTTGAAACAAACTCAAAATTTTAAACATACGTTTTTTTTAAAACATGATTATCAACTCTGAAATTTTTCAAAATCTTTCTTTTCTATTTTTGAAGGATCTTCTAGGAAATAATTTTGCTTATCATTTTTAATGTCTGAAGTTCACAATTCCTTCAGTTTTGCTTCAGTTATGTTTTCTTTTAAGTTCTAGTAACATTAAATATTGGGTTGGCCAGAAAGTTCATTCAGAGTTCTCCATAACATCTTATGGAAAACAACAAATGAACTTTTTGGCCAACTCAATATAGTACTCTATATTTTAAAAGAACATCTGGAAATAGTCATATTTTTATAAAGGTAAATCTCTGTCACTAGAGGTCACCAAGATGGCAGAATAGGAAGATACTGAACTCAACCCCTCCCACAAACAAAACAAAATTATGATTACTTACAGAGAAATTGTCTGTGAGAATGAGCTAAACACTAGCAGAAAAGATTTCCCACAACTGAAAACATAAAGAAAGAACCATAATGAGACAGGGATGGGGTGGAGATGTAGTCAAGGCCCACACCCCTGGATTGGCTACCTACAAACAGGAAGACTATCACAGTCATAGAGAACCTCCCCAAACAGTGAGAGGTCTGAGCCCTACATCAGGTTCCACAGCGAGGGGGTCCTGCACTAAGATGAGTCCCCAGGACATCTGGCTTTGAAGGCAAGCAGGGCTTGTGTTCAAGGCTGTATATTTATTTAACCTATATGCAGAGTACCTCATGCGAAATGCTGGACTAGAAGAAGCACAAGCTAGAATCAAGATTGCCGGGAGAAATATCAATAACCTCAGATATGCAGATGACACCATCCTTATGGCAGAAAGTGAAGAGGAACTAAAGACCCTCTTGATGAAGGTGGAAGAGGAGAGTGAAAAGCTGGTTTAAAACTCAACATTCAAAAAACTAAGATCCTGGCATCCAGTCCCATCGCTTCATGGCAAATAGGTGGGGAAACAATGGAAACAGTGACAGACTTTATATTTGTGGGGCTCCAAAATCACTGCAGATGGTGACTGCAGCCATGAAATTAAAAGGCACTTATTCCATGAAATTAAAAAGAAAAGCTATGATAAAACCTAGACACCATATTAAAAAGCAGAGACATTACTTTGCCAACAACTGTCCCTGTAGTCAAAGCCATGGTTTTTCCAGTAGTCATGTATGGATGTGAGAGTATCCATAAAGAAAACTGAGCATCAAAGAATTGATTCTTTGAACTGTGATGTTGGAGAAGACTCTTGAGAGTCTCTTGGACTGCAAGGAGATCCAACCAGTCAATCCTAAAGGAAATCAACACTGAATATTCATTGAAAGGACTGATGTTGAAGCTGAAGCTCCAACACTTTGGCCACATGATGCAAAGAGTGGACTCATTAGAAAAGACCCTGATGCTGAGAAAGATTGAAGGCAGGAGGAGAAGGGGATGATAGAGGATGAGATGGTTGGATGGCATCACTGACTCAATGGACATGAGTTTGAGCAACTTCCTGGAGTTGGTGAAGGACAGGGAAGCCTGGTGTGCTACAGTCCATGGGGTCGCAAAGAGTAGGACGTGACTGAGAGACTGAGCAATGAAATACAATACAGGGCCTGTGTGCCAGAGAGCCAGGTGACTGTAGCAAACAGGGATCCACTCTCAAGGAATGCATGCAGAATCTTACACACTCTGAGACCCAGTACAGAGGCGGTGGTTTGAAAGCACTCTGGGTCAGACCCACTTGCTGATATTTGAGAATATCCAAGAGGCAGGAGGCAACAGGGACTGCTCCTGGGGACAGAAACACTGGCAGCAGCCATTTGAGGAGATTATTCCACCACAATAACATCAGCACTGGCAAGCATTTTGGAATCCTATCTCTAGCCTATTCACTCCAGGGAACCAGCCCTCCCCACCTGTGGGCCAGCACCAACTCTACATCCCCGTGGGTCATGCAACCAACTGTGCAGGTAGCCACAGTGGGCCCACAGCCACCAAACAAGGCACAGTTTTGCAGTCAAGCAAGCCACAGCCAATCCGTGCACACCAGCATGCCCATAGTAATCAGCCCAGCCACACAGAAGGAGCAGCCCACATAGCAGGGAATCCTAGAGCACACAGCTCTGGTGAAAAGAGGGGAGCACGGTCCTGACTCCACAGGACATGTCCTATATAAGGCTGCTTCCCCTATGTCAGAAAGCGGAACCAACCTAACAATGGAAATAAAAAGAACTGGTAAAGTGAGGGGACAGAGAAACACGTTCTGAACAAAGGAATAAGGCATAACCTCAGGAGAAGAACTAAACAAAGTCGAGATAAGGAATCGACAAAATGAAAAGTTCAAGGCAGTGACCATAATCTCCAAACTCGGAATGAACAGAGTAAGAATTTCAACAAAGAGAAAATATGAAGGAGAACCAAGCAAAGCATAAGAACACAGTATCTGAAATTAAAAATACACTAAAAGGAATCAATTGCAGATTAGATAACAGAGAGGAATGGACTGGTCATCTAGAAGAAAAAGTAATGGAAATGCCCCAAGCTAAACAGGAAAAAGAATTTTTTAAGATGTTGTTGTTCTTCTTCTTCAATGGTTAAGTCATATCTGACTCTTTGCAACCCTGTGAACTGCTGCATGCCAGGTTTCCCTGTCCTTGACTATATCCCTGAGTTTGCTCAAACTCATGTTCATTGAGTCAGTGATGCTATAAAACCATCTCATCCTCTGTCACCCCCTTCTCCTCTTGCCCTCAATCCTTCCCAGCATCAGGGTCTTTTCTAATGAGTCAGCTCTTCACATCAGGTGGCCAAAGTATTGGAGTTTCATCTTCAGCATCAGTCCTTCTAATGAATATTCAGGACTGATTTCCTTTAGGATGGACTGGTTAGATATCCTTGCAGTTAAGGGACTCTCAAGAGTCTTCTCCAACATCACAGTTCAAAGCATCAGTTCCTTAGCACCAATACTTCTTTATGGTCCAACCCTCACATCCATACATGACTACTAGAAAAACCATATCTTTGACAAGATGGACCTTTGCCAACAAAGTGATGTCTCTGCTTTTTAATACACTGTCTAGGATTGTCATCTTTTTTGGGATGTTAGTTCTGAAAGGTCTTCTAGCTCTTCATAGAACCATTCAACTTCAGCTTCTTCAGCATTACTGGTTGGGACATAGGCTTGGATTACTGTAATATTGAATGGTTTGCCTTGGAAATGAACAGAGATCATTCTGTCGTTTTTGAGATTGCATCCAAGTACTGCATTTCAGACTCTTGTTGACCATGATGGCTACTCCATTTCTTCTAAGGGATTCCTGCCCACAGTAGTAGATATAATGGTCATCTGAATTAAATTCACCCATTCCAGTCCAATTTAGTTCACTGATTCCTAGAATGTCGACATTCACTCTTGCCATCTCCTGTTTGACCACTTCCAATTTGCCTTGATTCATGGACCTAACATTCCAGGTTCCTATGCAATATTGCTCTTTACAGCATTGGACCTTGCTTCTATTACCAGTCACATCCACAACTGGGTATTGTTTTTGGTTTGGCTCCATCCCTTCATTCTTTCTGGAGTTTTCTCCACTGATCTCTAGTAGCATATTGGGCACCTACTGACCTGGGGAGTTCCTCCTTCATATCTTATCATTTTGCCTTTTCATACTGTTCATAGGGTTCTCAAGGAAAGAATACTGAAGTGGTTTGCCATTCCCTTCTCCAGTGAACCACATTCTGTCTGTCCTTTTCATTATAGGGGACTGGAATGCAAAAGTAGGAAGTCAAGAAACACCTGGAGTAACAGGCAAATGTGGCCTTGGAGCATGGAATGAAGCAGGGCAGAGGCTAATAGAGTTTTGCCAAGAGAACACACTGATCATAGCAAACACCCTCTTTCAACAACACAAGAGAAGACTCTACACATGGACATCACCAGATGGTCAACACCGAAATCAGATTGATTATATTCTTTGTAGCCAAAGATGGAGAAGCTTGATACAGTTAGCAAAAACAAGACCAGGAGCTGACTGTGGCTCAGATCATGAACTCCTTATTTTGCCAAATTCAGACTTAAATTGAAAAATGTAGGGAAAACCACTAGACCATTCAGATATGACCTAAATCAAATCCTTTATGATTATACAGTGGAAGTGAGAAATCGACTTAAGGGACTAGATTTGATAGAGTGCCTGATGAACTATGAACAGAGGTTCATGACCTTGTACAGGAGACAGGGATCAAGACCATCCCCATGGAAAAGAAATGCAAAAAAGCAAAGTGTCTGTCTGGGGAGGCCTTACAAATAGCTGTGAAAAGAAGAGAAGCCAAAACCAAAGGAGAAAAGGAAAGATGTAAGCATCTGAGTGCAGAGTTCTAAAGAATGGCGAGGAGAGATAAGAAAGCCTTCTTCAGCGATCAATGCAAAGAAATAGAGGAAAACAACAGAATAGGAAAGACTAGAGATCTCTTCAAGAAAATTAGAGATACCAAGGGAATATTTCATGCAAAGATGGGCTCGATAAAGGGCAGAAATGATATGGACCTAACAGAAGCAGAAGAGATTAAGAAGAGGTGGCAAGAATACACAGAAGAACTGTACAAAAAAGATCTTCCCAACCAAGATAATCACGATAGTGTGATCACTCATCTAGAGCCAGACATTAAGTGGGCCTTAGAAAGCATCACTACGAACAAAGCTAATGGAGGTGATGGAATTCCAGTTGAGCTATTTCAAATCCTGAAAGATGATGCTGTCAAAGTGCTGCACTCAATATGCCAGCAAATTTGGAAAACTCAGCAGTGGCCACAGGACTGGAAAAGGTCAGTCTTCATCCCAATCCCAAAGAAAGGCAATGGCAAAGAAAGTTCAAACTACCGCACAATTGCAGTCATCTCACACACTAGTAAAGTAATGCTCAAAGTTCTCCAGGCCAGGTTTCAGCAATATGTGAACCGTGAACTTCCAGATGTACAAGCTGGTTTTAGAAAAGGCAGAGGAACCGGAGATCAAATTGCTAACATCTGCTGGATCATCAAAAAAGCAATAGAGTTCCAGAAAAATATCTATTTCTGCTTCATTGACTATGCCAAAGCCTTTGGCTGTGTGGATCACAACAAACTGCGGAAAATTTTGAAAGAGATGGGAATACCAGACCACCTGACCTGCCTCTTGAGAAACTGATATGCAGGTCAGGAAGCAACAGTTAGAACTGGACATGGAACAACAGACTGATTCCAAATAGGAAAAGGAGTACGTCAAGGCATTATATTGTCACCCTGCTTATTTAACTTATATGCAGAGGACATCATGAGAAACGCTGGGCTGGAAGAAACACAAGCTGGAATCAAGATTGCCAGGAGAAATATCAATAACCTCAGATATGCAGATGACACCACCCTTATGGCAGAAAGTGAAGAGGAACTAAAAAGCTTCTTGATGAAAGTGAAAGAAGAGAGTGAAAAAGTTGGCTTAAAGCTCAACATTCAGAAAACTAAGATCATGGCATCCGGTCCCATCACTTCATGGCAAATAGATGGGGAAACAGTAGAAACAGTGTCAGAGTTTATATTTCTGGGCTCAAAAATCACTGCAGATGATGATTGCAGCCATGAAATTAAAAGATGCTTACTCCTTGGAAGGAAAGTTATGACCAACCTAGATAGCATATTAAAAAGCAGAGATATTACTTTGCCAACAAAGGTCCATCTAGTCAAGGCTATGGTTTTTCCATTGGTCATGTATGGATGTGAGAGTTGGATGGTGAAGAAAGCTGAGCACCAAAGAATTGATGCTCTTGAACTGTGGTGTTGGAGAAGACTCTTGAGAGTCCCTTGGACTGCAAGGAGATCCAACCAGTCCATCCTAAAGGAGGTCAGTCCTGGGTGTTCATTGGAAGGACTGATGCTAAAGCTGAAGCTCCAATACTTTGGCCACCTCATGCGAAGAGTTGTCTCACTGGAAAAGACTCTGATGCTGGGAGTGATTGCGGGCTGGAGGAGAAGGGGACGACAGAGGATGAGATGGCTGGATGGCATCACCAACTCGATGGACTTGAGTCTGAGTGAACTCTGGGAGTTGGTGATGAACAGGGAGTTCTGGCGTGCTGATTCATGGGGTCGCAAAGAGTCGGACACGACTGAGTGACTGAACTGACCGAGGATTGTCATAGGTATTCTTCCAAGTAGCAAGAGTCTTTTAATTTCATGGCTGCAGTCACCATCCACAGTGATTTTGGAGCCCAAGAAGATGAAACCTGACATTGTTTCCACTTTTTCCCATCTATTTGCCATGAAGTGATGGGACCAAATGCCATTACCTTCGTCTTTTGAATGTTGAGTTTTAAGCCAACTTTTTCACTCTCCTCCTTCACCTTCGTCAAGAAGCTGTTTAGTTCCTTTTCACTTTCCGCCATTAATGTGGTGTCATCTGCCTATCTGACGTTATTGATATATCTCCCAACAATCTGATTCCAGCTTGTGCTTCATCCAGCCCAGCATTTCATATGATGTATTCTGCATATAAGTTAAATAAGCAGGGTGACAATATGCAGCCTTGACATACTCCTTTTACAGTTTTGTACCTGCTCAGATGAGAATAGTTTAAAAGACCTCTAGAATAACATCAAGTGTATTAGCATTTACATTATAGGGGTTCTAGAAGGAAAAGAGAAAGAAGGGAAGAGAATTTATTTGAAGAAATAATAGCTGAAAGCTTCTCTAAGCTGGGAAAGAAAACAGACATCCAGGTTTAGGAAACACAGAGAATCTCAAATAAGGTGGCCCCTTATCTAATCACAAAATAGATTTGAAAACAAAGACTGCAACAAGAGACACATAAGGACATTTCATAATGATAAAAGAATGAATCCAACAAGAAGATACAACAATTATACATATATATGCACCCAATATAGAAGCACCTACACACAGTAGATATTAACAAACATAGAGGGAGAAATTGACAGTAATGCAATGATAATATGGGATTTTAACATCCCACTTTCATCAATGGACAGATCATCCAGACAGAAAATCAATAAGGAAACACTGGCCATAAATCACATACTACATCAAACGAGATAACAAATGTAGATCATTCCACCCAAAATCAGCAGAACACATAATCTTTTCAAGTGCACGTTGAACATTCTCCATGATAGAGAACATGTTAGGCCACAAAAGAAGTCTCAATAATTTTTTAAAAATTTAAATCATAGCAAGTACCATTTTTGGCCATGTTGTATGAGACTACAAATCTCTGCAAAAAACTGCAAAAAAACCACAAACCTGTGGAGGCTAAACAACATGCTACTAAACAACAAATGGGTCACTGAGTAAATTTAAAAATACCTGAAAACAAATGAAAATGTAAACACAATGATTCAGAAATCAGTGGGATACAGAAGCATTCCTAAAAGGGAAGTTTATAGTAATACAAGCCTACCTGAGGAAACAAAAAATATCAAATAAACAGTCTAAACTTACATCTAAAGGAACTAGAATGGAAAAAAGAGCAAATAAAACCCAAAATTAGTATAAAGAATGAAATAATAAATATGGGAACAAGAATAAGGAAAAAGATATTTAAAAATATAAAAGATCAATGAAACTAAGAGCTTGTTCTTTGAAAAGAATAGAAAAAAAATGATAAAACTTAACCAGAGTCATCAAGAAAAAAGAAAAAGAGAGGACCAAATAAATAAAACCAGAAATGAAGGAGAAATATAAAAGATCATAAGAGATTACCACAAACAACTATGAAATAGGCAACCTGAAAGAAATGGATAATCCCTGAGAATGTACAGCCTTCAAGACTGAATCAGGAAGAAAAAGAGACCAGAAACTGACTATCAGTAACAAAACTGAATCAGTAAGTTTCTTTAAAACTTCCAATATACAAAAGCTCAGGACCAGATGGCTTCATAAATGAACTCGACAAAACATTTGAGGAAGATTTAACAACTACCCTTCTCAAATCATCCCAGAATTTAAAGAGAAAGGAATGCTTCTGAACTTATTCTGTGAAGTCAGCGTCACCCTGATACCAAAACTAGACAAAGACATAACAAAAAATAAAATTACAGGCCAATATCACTGATAAGCATAGATGTAAAAATTCCCAATAAAATATTAGCAAATTCAACCTGCTGCTGCTGCTACTTATATAGGGAACAAATTTCAACATAATAAAGGTCACATATTACAAAGCCAGAGTCAATATAAAACTCAGAAGTGAAAATCTGAAAACATTTTCTCTGAGACCAGGGACAGAACAAGAATGTCTCTTCTCTTTTTATCTACTTTTATTCAACACAGTATTCGAAGTCCTACCCACATCAATCAGACAAGAAAAAGAAAAGAAATTCAAACGGAAAAGGAAGAAGTGAAAACATCCTTGTTTGCAGATGACATGAAATTATATATAGGAAATTCTAAAGATGTTATCTAAAATCTGTTAGAATTAATAAATGAATTCAGTAAAGTTTCAGGACATAAAATTAAACTACTGCATTTCTACACATTAAAAATGAACTATCAGAAACAGAAGTTACGAACAACCTCATTCATAATTGAATAAAATACCCAGAAATAAATCTAACTAAAGAGGTAAAAGATTTTTACTCTGAAAACTAAGATATTGAAGATATCACAAACAAATGGAAAGATATACTGTGCTTATGAATTGGAAGAATCAATATTGTTAAAATACACAGTGGAGTATTACTCGGCCATTAAAAAGAATGCATTTGAATCAGTTCTAATGAGGTGGATGAAACTGGAGCCTATTATACAGAGTGAAGTAAGCCAGAAAGAAAAACACCAATACAGTATACTAACGCATATATATGGAATTTAGAAAGATGCAAATAATAACCCTGTATACGAGACAGCAAAAGAGACACAGATGTATAGAACAGTCTTTTGGACTCTATGGGAGAGGGTGAGGGTGGGATGATTTGGGAGAATGGCATTGAAACATGTATGTTGTCATATGTGACATGAATCACCAGTTCAGGGTCGATGCATGTTACAGGATGCTCGGGGCTGGTGTGCGGGGATGACCCACAGGGAGGATAAAGGGAGGAGGGAGGTGGGAGGGGGGTTCAGGAGGGGGAACTCATGTACACCCGGGGCGGATTCATGTCAATGTATGGCAATACCAACCAATATAATATTGTAAAATAATTAGCCTCCAATAAAAAATAAATTAATTAATTTTTAAAAATGACTACATTACTTAAGGCAATCTACAGATTTAATACAATTCTTCTCAAATTATCAAATGCATGCATTTCACAAAACTAAGACAAATAATTCCAAAATCTGTATGAAACAACAAAAGACTACAAATAATCAAAATAATCTTGAGAAAGAACAAATCTGGAGGTATCATGATCCCTGATTTCAAATTATGCTGCAAAGCTACAGTAATCAAAAGAGTACAGTACTGGCACTAAAACAGACACACAGATCAATGGAACAGAACTGAGCGCCCATAAGCCTCTAGTCACAGCTATGGTTTTTCCCGTGGTCATGTGTGGATGTGAGAGTTGGGCTATAAAGAAAGCTGAGCGCCGAAGAATTGATGCTTTCCAACTGTGGTGTTGGAGAAGACTCCTGAGAGTCCTTTGAACTGCAGGGAGATCCAACCAGTCCATCCTAAAGGAAATCAGTCCTGAATATTCATTGGAAGGACTGATGCTGAAGCTGAAACTCCAATACTTTTGGCCTCCTGATGTGAAGAACTGACTCATTGGAAAAGACCCTGATGCTGGGAAAGATTGAAGGCAGGAGGAGAAGGGGACGACAGAGGATGAGATGGTTGGATGGCATCACCGACGCAGTGAACATGAGTTTGAGCAAGCTCCAGGAGTTGGTGATGGACAGGGAGGCCTGGCGTGCTGTAGTCCATGGGGTCGCAGAGTCGGACACGACTGAGCAACCAAACTGAACTGAAATCCATGTTTATATGGTCACCTAATATATGACAAGGAGACAAGAATATACAGTAGAAGAATGAGCCTCTTCAATAAACAATGTTGGGAAAACTGACAGGTGCATGCCAAAAAAACTCCACTGGACAACTTTCCCATACTACCCACAAAGTAAACACAAAATAGATTAAAGACTTAAATGTAGGTCCTGAAACCATAAATTTCCTAGAAGAAAACACAGGCAAACTCTGACAGCAGTCTCAGCAATATGTTTTTAGATCTGCCTCCTCAGGCAACAGAAACAAAAATGAAAATAGATAAATGGGACCACATCAGACTGAAAAGCGTTTGTGCAGAGAAGGAAACTACCAACAAAGTGTATTTGCAAATGATACATCTAAGGAGTTAATGACTAAAATATAAAAACTTGTACAACTCAACATTAAAAAAAAAAAAAAACCTGGTCAGAAGACCTAAACAGACATTTTTCCAAAGATATAGATAGCCAACAGATAATGAACAAATGCTCAACATCACTAATCATCAGGCAGTGCAAATTAAACCACAATGAGACATCATCTCACACCTGTCAGGTGGCTATCATCAAAAAGCTAACAATTAACAACGATGGCAAGGATGTAGAGAAAAGGGAACACTCATGCACTGTTTGTGAGGCTGTAACCAGTACGGAAAACAGTATGGAGGTTTCTTAAAAAACAAACAATAGAACAACCACATAATTCAGCCATTTCACTACTGGATATTTATTCAAAGAAAAAAGAACACAAATTCAAAAAGATATATGCACACTAAGTTTTATTGCATAATTATTAACAATACCCAAGATATGGAAGCATTTTAAGTGACCATCAATGATGAATGGATAAAGGAGAGATAGCACAATAATATACACAATGGAACGCTACTCAGAATTTAACAACTAGAATCTTGCCATTTGCAACAATATGGAAGGATCTAGAGAGTATTAGGCTAAATGAAGTCAGACAGAAAAAAAATGCCCTATGATCTCACTTATATGTGGAATATAAAAAACAAAACAAACAAGCAATAAAACAAAACACATACACACTCACAGATACAGAGAACAAATGGGTTGCTGCCAAAGAGAAGAACTCAAGGGACAAAATCAGGGACGGGGAGTAAGTGGTGCAGACCTTCACTTATAAAATAAATGAGCCATGAGGATGTCATATGCAGCATAAGAAATATAGTCAATAATATCGTAATAGCTTTATATGAGGACAGATAGTTACTAGGCTTTTTGTGAAGATCTTTTCATAATTTATGTAGATGTCAAGTCACTATATAATATACCTGAAACTAATATAATAGTGTATGTCAAGCATATTTCAATTTTTTAAAAATCTGTCACTATGTTACTATTGACAAGTATTCATAGATAAGTGTCTGGAATTATATTAGCCTAAGGACTAGGACTTGGATTTTTTACTTTCTTCATGGTACATTCCTATCTTAAGTCTTTATAATATATTTGCTTTATTATTATAAAAGTTAAAATTATTTCCCAGGTGCAAATATGCCAAAATGTTAAGTGATTAACTTACGGTGGTAAAAATACTGATGATTGTTTTATTTTGCATTTTGGAATTTTAGGCAATTCAAAATTCAAAAATGTGCTTAAGAAAAAATAAGGATAGTCATTTTAAAAATACTAATAAAATGTAATATATATGTATATAAAATTTCCAAATCAACAGAGGAAAATAATGAAAGCTTTAGTAACCAAATGTAAATCAGAAAGGGGATTAGAGAAGCAAAGAAAACATAACAAATTAGATAGCAAAAATAAGTCCCAATATATCATATCAATATTCATCATAAATATAAAGAGATTTAAATTACCAATTATAAGACAGAGTCTAACAGATTTTAATCCTCTTAATCTAGTGATATGGCTCTTACTACAAGAGACACACTAATATAAACAACTCAGAAAAGCCAAAAGTAGAGAAACGGAACAAAAACAAAACAAGAATAATAATTTTTGAGGCAGATAAAATGTAACAAAACAAAAAACATTCGTAGAAATAAAAAATACTATGTAATTATATAAAAGGATATAACAGTCATAAATTGTATGTACCTGACAGCAACATAACCTCAAAGTACATAAAGCAAAACTGATAGCATAACTAAAAGAAATGAGAAATCCGCCATCAGAGAACATTCTGACTCACTGTATCGGAACTGATTCTACAGACAAAAGTAACTTAGGATATGGAAAATTTTACAGTGCTGTAAAAGCATGATCTAATAGATGTATATATATATATATATATATATATATGCAGTCAACAAAAGAAAATATACTTTTCCAGAAAATGAGGAATATTTATAAGTAGTCAACGTTATTGTAGAATGAAACAAAAGTGTCAACCAATGTCAGAGATTCAAATATCAACAATGCAGAACCCAAGGAAATTAAATTAGAAATTGACAATTAAAAGACCTTTAGGACAAAAATATCAAACACTTTAAAATGTCATTCCTAAATTAACTCATGTGTTAGTGCAAATCTCAAAACAATTAAGATACTTAAGGATAAATGAAACAAAATTCTACATCCATAAGTTGTGAGATAAATTCAATACAATTCTTGATAAACTTATTTACACAAAAAATAAGAGGAGATGAAAACAACTTGAGAAGAGGAATAAATTCAAAAAAAGTAAAAGGAAGAAGATTATTCTATCAAGAAAGTATCCCAGAAGAATCCAGTAAGGAAGTGGGAAGCATGGTAAGGAAGGAGAAGAGTTGTTCTGTCGTGGGGCAAAGGAGTTGAGACTTCCCACTCCTGTACAAGCCAGGCACTGGCTAAAAGCAGCCTGAGGCTGGAAGGGATGCAGACTTCAGGCATGTCTAGCTCTCTGTACCAGCAGATGGCTCCAGAGCCCAACGGCAGTCCTTCAAAGTTTTCAGGTGAAACCAGTACCAGAGTACACAGAAGCTGGGAGGTGGGCATTCTCAGGTGGCAAATAGGAAATAAAGGCATTTTTTAGGGGCACCAATGAAGCCTTCTGCAGAATTTTACTGCTTAGGAGAAAAACACCACCAGTTATTCTAGACATCTAGATAGATGTCTAGATGTCTAGAAAAACATATGAAAAATAGCAAAATTACACTTTTTAAAAGGCAGTATTTGGGCTGCTGCTGCTGCTGCTGCTAAGTATTTGGGCAGTCAAGATTAAATAAGCCCAGGATAGCCTATCTCTTTCACCAATTATAACAGAAATTCTGGACTAAATGCAACAACCTAAACTCTGAAAAATTAAAAATTCTAGAGCCACACTAAAAAATGAGTCAATACATTTATCTAAATGAAATATACTCCCCAAAATCCAAATAATCCAAAAATGGCAGTATACTAAGAAGAGAGGAACAAAAAGTAGAGAAAATACACAGAAAACAAACAATAAAATGCTGAACCTAAATCCAAATATATCAATAATCATATTAAGTGTAAATTATCTGAATATACCAAGTAAAAAGGTAGATCATCAGTTTGGATTTAAAGGAGGAAATGCCCAACTATACACTGTGCAAACACTCAAGGGAAAAACAATAACAACTCTACCCAATGTATTTCAGAACATAGAAAAGGAATTTTGTGAGGCCCACAATACCTTGATTCCAAAACTGACAAAGACATTACATGACTAACTGATAAATAAACAAACTACAGACCAATATCTCTCATGAACATAGATACAAAAATTCTCATGAAATATTAGCAAATCAATTGCAATAATATTTTGAAACAATAATACATCAGGATCATGTGAGGCTTTATCCTAGGAACTCAAAGTTAGTTCAACTTTGCAATCAATGTAAATAAATCACCATATTAACAGTTCATCTTAATAGGTGCAAAAAGCAGCTTACAAAATTCAACCTATATTTTTTTAATAACTTTTAAAAATTGATTGCATCTCACCAAACTAGAAATTTAAGGGAACTTCCTTAACCTGATGAAGGACATCTACAAAAAACCTACAGGTAACATCAAATTTAATGATGAAAGATGGAATGATTTCCCCCTAAGATAAGAAATAACCAAGAATACCTATCCTTGTCAATTTTAATCAACCAGTCAGGAAGATCCCCTGGAGGAGGAAATGGCAAACCCACTCCAGTATTCTTGTCTGGGAAATCCCATGGACAGAGAAACCTAGCGGGCTGCAGTCCATGGGGCCGCAGGGTTGGATACAACTGAGCACAGCACTTATTATCACTGAAACTAGAAGTCCCAATTAGTGCAATAAGGCCAAAAGAGAAAATAAAATGCATAAGTACTGCAAAGGAAGAAATAAATATCCCTTTATCCACAGGCAGCATGAGGCCTATGCAGAAAACCCCAAGGAATCTATAAAAATAACTCTTACAACTAATAAATGAGTTTAGCAAGATCACAGAATAAAGATCAATATGAAAAATCAATTTTATTTCTATATACTAGCAATGAACATTAGAAATTCAAATTTTCTAAACAGTACCATTCACAATGTATTTAGACAACTTACTGAAATATGAAATTAATAAATTTAATAAAGAAAAATATAGAATAAAGAAAAAAATAAAGTTAATAAAACATGTCAGGCCTCTACGGTAAAGACTGCAAACCACTGCTAAAAGAAAAGAAATGAAGACCTAAATAAATGGCGTAATAAATCTGTGTTCCATGATTGGTGCCTCAGTGTTGAAATGATCTAGAGATCCAATGTAGTCCCAATCAAAATCCTAACAGAAATTTTTGGGATTGACATTGACAAACATTGACAAACTCTCTAAAATTTATTTGGAAAGGCAAAGGAAATAGCCAAAAAATTTTGAAAAATAGCAGCAAAGTCAGAGGACTTCCATTACCTTATTTTAATAGGATTGATTCTTGAACAATATGGGGGTTAGGGATGTCAACCATACCTGCCATTGAAAATACACATATAACTTGACAGCACACTGTATCCAGTTTCTCATTCATGGTTTCAACCAACTTAGATTATGCAGTACTGTAGTACATTTTTAGAGAAAAAAATCTACATATAAATGAACCCATGCAGTTCAAACCTGTGCTGTTCAAGGGCCAACTGTACTTGTCATAAAGCTACAGCAACCAAGACAATATGATGGTGTACAGATAGTATGACAGTACACAAATTAACACACAAATCCATGGAACAGAGAAGAGCCTAGAAATAAATAGACCCAGACAACTGCAGTCAACTGATTCTTTTATAAAAGTGCAATTCTAGGTTTGGGTATGTAACCAAGAGTAACAAGAGGAGCTACCCCTCGCCCGAGGCCAGGGGCAGCGGCTGAGAGGAGCAACCCCACATCCAAGTGGCAGCGGCTGCGCGGGCGCAGGAGTGCCGAGAGGAGCTACTCCACATTCAAGGTCAGAAGGGGTGGCAGTGAGGAGATACATCCAACCTAAGGTGCAGCGGCTGCGTCTTGCTGGAGCAGCCGTGAAGAGATGCCCCACGACCAAGGTAAGAGAAACCAAACAAGACAGTAGGTATTGCTGGAAGGCATCAGAGGGCAGACACACTGAAATCATAATCACAGAAAACTAGTCAATCTGATCGCACAGACCACAGCCTTGTCTAACTCAATGAAACTAAGCCATGCCGTGTGGGGCCACCCAAGACAGGCGGGTCACGGTGGAGAGGTCTGACAGAATGTGGTCCACTGGAGAACGGAATGGCAGACCACTTCAGTATACTTGCCTTGAGAACCCCATGAACAATATCAAAAGGCAAAATGATAGGATACTGAATGAGGAATTCCCCAGGTCGGTAGGTGCCCACTATGCTACTGGAGATCAGTGGAGAAATAACTCTAGAAGGAATGAAGGGATGGAGCCAAAGCGAAACAAATACCCAGTTGTGGGTGTGACTGGTGATAGAAGCAAGGTCCGATGCTGTAAAGAGCAATATTGCATAGGAACCTGGAATGTCAGGTCCATGAATCAAGGCAAATTGGAAGTGGTCAAACAGGAGATGGCAAGAGTGAATGTCGACATTCTAGGAATCAGTGAACTAAAATGTGGCTCAGATCATGAACTCCTTATTTTGCCAAATTCAGACTTAAATTGAAAAATGTATGGAAGACCACGAGACCATTCAGATATGACCTAAATCAAATCCCTTATGATAATACTTTTCCATGGGGATGGTCTTGGTCCCTGTCTCCTGTACAATGTCACGAACCTCCATCCAGAGTTCATCAGGCACTCTATCTATCAGATCTAGTCCCTTAAATCGATTTCTCACTTCCACTGTATAATCATAAGGGATTTGATTTAGATCACATCTGAATGGTCTAATGGTTTTCCATACTTTCTTCAATTTAAGTCTGAATTTGGCAATGAGTTCATGATCTGAGCCACAGTCAGCTCCTGGTCTTGTTTTTGCTAACTGTATCGAGCTTCTCCATCTTTGGCTACAAAGAATATAATCAATCTGATTTCGGTGTTGACCATCTGGTGATGTCCATGTGTAGAGTCTTCTCTTCTGTTGTTGAAAGAGGGTGTTTTCTATGACCAGTGAGTTCTCTTGGCAAAACTCTATTAGCCTTTGCCCTGCTTCATTCCGTGCTCCAAGGCCACATTTGCCTGTTACTCCAGGTGTTTCTTGACTTCCTACTTTTGCATTCCAGTCCCCTACAATGAAAAGGACACCTTTTTGGGGTGTTAGTTCTAAAAGGTCTTGTAGGTCTTCAATGAACCATTCAACTTCGGCTTCTTCAGAGTTACTGGTTGGGGCATAGGCTTGGATTACTGTAATATTGAATGGTTTGCCTTGGAAATGAACAGAGATCATTCTGTCGTTTTTGAGATTGCATCCAAGTACTGCATTTCAGACTCTTGTTGACCATGATGGCTACTCCATTTATTCTAAGGGATTCCTGCCCACAGTAGTAGATATAATGGTCATCTGAATTAAATTCACCCATGCCAGTCCATTTTAGTTCACTGATTCCTAGAATGTCTACGTTCACTCTTGCCATCTCCTGTTTGACCACTTCCAATTTGCCTTGATTCATGGACCTAACATTCCAGGTTCCTATGCAATATTACTCTTTACAGCATCGGACCTTGCTTCTATCACCAGTCACACCCACAACTGGGTGTTGTTTTTGCTTTGACTCCATCCCTTCATTCTTTCTGGAGTTATTTCTCCACTGATCTCCAGTAGCATACTGGGCACCTACTGACCTGGGGAATTCCTCATTCAGTATCCTGTCATTTTGCCTTTTGATACTGTTCATGGGGTTCTCAAGGCAAGAATACTGAAGTGGTTTGTCATTCCCTTCTCCAGTGGACCACATGCAAAATGGCTGTCTGAGGAGGCCTCACAAATAGCTGTGAAAAGAAGAGAAGTAAAAGCAAAGGAGAAAAGGAAAGAGATAAGCATCTGAATGCAGAGTTCCAAAGAATAGCAGGGAGAGATAAGAAAGCCTTCCTCGGTGATCAATGCAAAGAAATAGAGGAAAATAATAGAATAGGAAAGACTAGAGATCTCTTCAAGAAAATGAGAGATACCAAGGGAATATTTCATGCAAAGATGGGCTCGATAAAGGACAGAATTGGTATGGACCTAACAGAAGCAGAAGAGATTAAGAAGAGGTGGCAAGAATACACAGAACTGTACAAAAAAAATCTTCCCAACCAAGATAATCACGATAGTGTGATCACTCACCTAGAGCCACACATCCTGGAATGTGAAGTCAAGTGGGCCTTAGAAAGCATCACTATGAACAAAGCTAGTGGAGGTGATGGAATTCCAGTGGAGCTATTTCAAATCCTGAAAGATGATGCTGTGAAAGTGCTGCACTCAATATGCCAGCAAATTTGGAAAACTCAGCAGTGGCCACAGGACTGGAAAAAGTCAGTCTTCATTCCAATCCCAAAGAAAGGCAATGCCAAAGAATGCTCAAACTACCACACAATTGCACTCACCTCACACGCTAGTAAAGTCATGCTCAAAATTCTCCAAGCCAGGCTTCAGCAATACGTGAACCATGAACTTCCAGATGTTCAAGCTGGTTTTAGAAAAGGCAGAGGAACCAGAGATCAAATTGCCAATTTCGCTGGATCATGGAAAAAGCAAGAGAGTTCCAGAAAAACATCTATTTCTGCTCCATTGACTATGCCAAAGCCTTTGACTGTGTGGATCACAAGAAACTGTGGAACATTCTGAAAGAGATGGGAATACCAGACCACCTGACCTGCCTCTTGAGAAACCTGTATGCAGGTCAGGAAGCAACAGTTAGAACTGGACATGGAACAACAGACTGGTTCCAAATAGGAAAAGGAGTACGTCAAAGCTGTATATTGTCACCCTGCTTCTTAACTTATATGCAGAGGACATCATAAGGAACGCTGGGCTGGAAGAAGCACAGGCTGGAATCAAGTTTGCCGGGAGAAATATCAATAACCTCAGATATGCAGATGACACCACCCTTATGGCAAAAAGTAAAGAGGAACTAAAGAGCCTCTTGATGAAAGTGAAAGAGAAGAGTGAAAAAGTTGGCTTGAAGCTCAACATTCAGAAAACTGAATGGAGAAGGGGAAGACAGAGGATAAGATGGCTGGATGGCATCACCGACTTGATGGACATGGGTTTGAGTGAACTCCGGGAGTTGGTGATGGACAGGGAGGCCTGGCGTGCTGTGATTCATGGGGTCGCAAAGAGTCGGACATGACTGAGCAACTGAACTGAACTGAACTGAATGAAACTTATGGGTTTTCCTTGTGGCTCAGGGGTAGAGAATCCTCCTGCCAATGCAGGAGACACAGGTTCAATCCCTGGGTCAGGAAGATCCCCTGGAGAAAGAAATGGCAACCCACTCTAGTATTCTTTCTTGGGAAATCCCACAGACAGAGGAGTTCATGGAGTCTCAAAAGAGTTGGACTTGACTTAGCAACTAAACAACAATGAAACTTCAGTTCAGTTCAGCCACTCAGTCGTTTCTGACTCTTTGCGACCCCATGAATCACAGCATGCCAGGCCTCCCTGTCCATCACCAACTCCCAGAGTTCACTCAAACTCATGTCCATTGAGTCAGTGATGCCATCCAGCCATCTCATTCTCTGTTGTCCCCTTCTCCTCCCGTCCCCAATCCCACCCAGCATCAGAGTCTTTTCCAGTGAGTCAACTCGTCCCATGAGGTGGCCAAAGTATTGGAGTTTCAGCTTTAGCATCAGTCCTTCCAATGAACGCCCAGGATTGATCTCCTCTAGAATGGACTGGTTGGATCTCCTTGCAGTCCAAGGGACTCTCAAGAGTCTTCTCCAGCACCACAGTTCAAAAGCATCAATTCTTCCGTGATCAGCTTTCTTCACAGTCCAACTCTCACATCCATACATGACTACTGGAAAAACCATAGCCTGACTAGATGGACCCACTCTAATATTCTTGCTTGGGAAATCTGTACATAATCGCTTATAGTGATTGTACCTAATTGCTTATAGTGACTGTGTAAAATTCTGTACATAATTGCTTATAGTGACTGTGTTCAAAATCACCAAAATACTGGAAACAATGAAACAACTTGGAAATGTATAAAAAAACTGTGGCATAAGTATAAAACTGGAGTATTATTCAACAATACAAAGGAAAAAGCTATAGAGACATATAACAATGTGGATAAATTTCAGATACATTGTAGTCAGTTAAAAAAAATCAGACTCAGAAAGTTACACATTGTGTGATACAGGCATTTTAATAAAGGCAAAACTGTAAGGATAGTTGCCAGAGGTTGGAGGTATGGAAAGTAGTTGACTACAAAGCGACAGTATGAGGAAATTTCTGAAGGTGATAGAACCACTCTGTATCTTGATTTTGAGGATGGATACATTTGTTGAAACTTACACATCACAAAGGTTGCATTTGTCTGTTCAGTTCAGTTCAGTTCAGTCGCTCAGTCGTGTCCAACTTTTTGCGACCCCGTGAATCGCAGCACGCCAGGCCTCCCTGTCCATCACCAATTCCCGGAGTTCACTCAAACTCATGTCCATCAAGTCAGTGATGCCATCCAGCCATCTCATTCTCTGTTGTCCCCTTCTCCTCCCGCCCCCAATCCTTCCCAGCATCAGTCTTTTCAGGTAAGTCAACTCTTCGCATTTGTCTGTACGTAAATTGAAAATAAATAAGAACAATTTTGAAAACAATATTGGGAATGAAGGAGAGAGAAAATTAGAAATGAAGTAAAGATCTTTTCAATCATAAGAAAACCATGTAAACAACTTTATGATGGTAAATTTGAAAATAGAATAACAGAGACAACTGGTGAAAACAATTACTAATATTTACTCAAAATGGAAAACTTGAATGAACAAAGAACCATTACCTAAGTTGAGTATATTTCCAGGCAAAAATCTTACTAAATGGACAGCAAGCTCAAATACTTTATAGGCAAATCTTTCCTAGATTCTAAACACACCACTCCATCTTATTGAAAACAAAACCTATTTCAGTGAACAGAACAACTAAAACTATCCAATTGATGCTATTAGACTACATTAACTTCAATACCAAAACCACATAAAGATAAGGCAAGACCAATTTTATCTATGAATAGAGTTTTTTTAATTTAAGTTAAATATAGAGATCAAATCCATCATTATATAATGATCAAATATGTGTTATCCCAGGAATGTAAGATTTTGTAACATCAGGAAATTTTCCAGTGAAAGTCACCGTAATATTCAAGACTAGAGGGGAGGAATAACTATTTGATCTTCTTTAAAGAAACGCATAGTACATAATGAGAAACGCTGGGCTGGAAGAAGCACAAGCTGGAATCAAGATTGCCAGGAGAAATATCAATAACCTCAGATATGCAGATGACACCACCCTTATGGCAGAGAGTGAAGAGGAACTAAAAAGCCTCTTGATGAAAGTGAAAGAGAAGAGTGAAAAAGTTGGCTTTACTCAGTTCAGTTCAGTTCAGTCCAGTCTCTCAGTTATGTCCGACTCTTTGCGACCCCATGAATCACAGCACGCCAGGCCTCCCTGTCCATCACCAACTCCTGGAGCTCACTCAAACTCATGTCCACCGAGTTGGTGATGCCATCCAGCCATCTCATTCTCTGTTGTCCCCTACTCCTCCTACCCCCAATCCTTCCCAGCATCAGAGTCTTTTCCAGTGAGTCAACTCATCGCATGAGGTGGCCAAAGTATTGGAGTTTCAGCTTTAGCATCAGTCCTTCCAATGAACACCCAGGATTGATCTCCTTTAGGATGGACTGGTTGGATCTCCTTGCAGTCCAAGGGACTCTCAAGAGTCTTCTCCAGCACCACAGTTCAAAAGCATCAATTCTTTGGCAATCAGCTTTCTTCACAGTCCAACTCTCACATCCATACATGACCACGGGAAAAACCATTGCCTTGACTAGACGGACCTTGGTTGGCAAAGTAATGTCTCTGCTTTTTAATATGCTATCTAGGTTGGTCATAACTTTCCTTCCAAGGAGTAAGCGTCTTTTAATTTCATGGCTGCAATCAGCATCTGCAGTGATTTTGGAGCCCAAAAAAATAAAGTCTGACACTGTTTCCACTGTTTCCCCATCTATTTCCCATGAAGTGATGGGACCAGATGCCATGATCTTAGTTTTCTGAATGTTGAGCTTCAAGCCAACCTTTTCACTCTCCTCTTTCACTTTCGTCAAGAGGCATTTGAGTTCCTCTTCACTTTCTGCCATAAGGGTAGTGTCATCTGCATATCTGAGGTTATTGATATTTCTCCTGGCAATCTTGATTCCAGCTTCTGCTTCTTCCAGCCCAGCGTTCCTCATGATGTCCTCTGCATATAAGTTAAGAAGCAGGGTGACAATATACAGCCTTGACATACTCCTTTTCCTATTTGGAACCAGTCTGTTGTTCCATGTCCAGTTCTAACTGTTGCTTCCTGACCTGCATACAGGTTTCTCAAGAGGCAGGTCAGGTGGTCTGAGATTCCCATCTCTTTCAGAATGTTCCACAGTTTCTTGTGATCCACACAGTCAAAGGCTTTGGCATAGTCAATGAAGCAGAAATAGATGTTTTTCTGGAACTCTCTTGCTTTCTCCATGATACAGCAGAAGCTCAACATTCAGAAAACTAAGATCATGGCATCTGGTCCCATCACTTCATGGGAAATAGATGGGAAACAGGGGAAACAGTGTCAGCCTTTAATTTTTGGGCTCCAAAATCACTGCAGATGGTGACTGCAGCCATGAAATTAAAAGACGCTTACTCCTTGGAAGGAAAGTTATGACCAACCTAGATAGTATATTAAAAAGCAGAGATATTATTTTGCCAACCAAGGTCCATCTAGTCAAGGCTATGGTTTTTCCAGTGGTCATGTATGGATGTAAGAGTTTGCTGAGCGCCGAAGAATTTATGCTTTTGAACTGTGGTGCTGGAGAAGACTCTTGAGAGTCCCTTGGACTGCAAGGAGATCAAACCAGTCCATCTTAAAGGAGATTAGTCCTGGGTGTTCATTGGAAGGACTGATGCTAAAGCTGAAACTCCAATACTTTGGCCACTTCATGCAAAGAGTTGACTCATTGGAAAAGACCCTGATGCTGGGAGGGACTGGGGGCAGGAGGAGAAGGGGAAAACAGAGGATGAGATGGCTGGATGGCATCACCAACTTGATGGACATGGGTTTGCGTGAACTCCAGGAGTTGGTGATGGACAGGGAGGCCTGGTGTGCTGTGATTCATGGGGTCACAAAGAGTCAGACACGACTGAGCGACTGAACTGAACTGAACTGAAAGAAATAGAGAAAAAAGTATTTGCTGAAATAAAACATGACTTTATAATTTACAAAAATATTAGCATACCAAGGCAATTTCCTTAACTAGTAAAGTGCAACCACCAAAATTTTTTGGTAAACATTATACCTCTTAATAAAACTTAAGAATTATTTATATTAAGGATAGTAAGAGGATAAGAATGACTATTTTGACTGCTGCTATTCAATATTTTTGTGGCAGTCTCAGTCAATTAAAGAATAAAAGATAAATAAATCAGTGGAATAAAAATTATAAAGTAATAGATAACTATGATTATTATTAGAAAATAAAAAGTCCTACATAGAAATTTCTTCATAATACACACATATAGTAGGAATTCTGGACTCAGTAAAAGCATACAAGGGACTTCCCCTGGTGGTCCAGTGGCTAAGAATCTGCCCTGCAATGCAGGGGATGTGGATTCGTTCCCTGGCTGAGGAACTCAGATCCTGCATACCACAGAGCAACTAAGCCTGCTTGCCAAACTAGAGAGTCCATGAAAGCAAGAGAAAGTTGCTCAGTCTTGTTAGACTCTTTGCGATCCCATGGATTATACAGTCCATGGGATTCTCCAGGCCAGAACACTGGAGTGGGTAACCTTGCCCTTCTCCAGGTGATCTTCCCAACCCAGGGATCAAACCCAAGTCTCCCGCATTGCAGGTGGATTCTTCACCAGCTGAGCCACCAGGGAAGTCCATGAGCCACAACAAAAGATCCCGTGTGCCTCAACTAAGACCTGATGTAGTCAAATCAATAAATAAGTACATGCTGCTGCTGCTAAGTCACTTCAGTCGTGTCCGACTCTGTGTGACCCCATAGACGGAAGCCCATCAGGCTCCCCTGTCCCTGGGATTCTCCAGGCAAGAACACTGGAGTGGGTTGCCATTTCTTTCTCCAATGTGTGAAAGTGGAAAGTAAAAAGTGAAAGTGAAGTCACTCAGTCGTGTCCGACCCTTAGCGATCCCACGGACTGCAGCCTACCAGGCTCCTCCATCCATGGGATTTTCTAGGCAAGAGTACTGGAGTGGCTTGCCATTGCCTTCTCCAAAATAAGTACATATATACATTTAAAAAAAGGAAAAGCATGCAAAAAATAATAGCTCTAGAATCCAGCAAATAAATCATTAGGGAATGTCATTTGTAAAAGTATCATTCATGGTAGCTGAAAAATCTAGCTAAAAATATTATGCAGCTGTTTAACATACTTATGTAAAATATTACAAAGAATATATAAATACCAAAATAATGAAAATAAATTTATGTAAAGTTCATGGATGAGAAGATTCATTATCACAAAGATGTCAAGATTTCACATATTAAACTATAAAATCAAAGCTATTTCAATTAAAATCGAAATGGTTTTTTTATGGAACTTGGCAATCTAATACAAAAATTCAAACTCAAAGGTTAAAAAAAAGGATCAGTGACATAATTTTTAAAAGAAACTGCGAACAGAGAGAATGTGCCAGGCAACAGATTTGTTTAAAAGTTAACTTCATTGAAACAATGTGACATTATTCAGAAAGAGACAAATAGACCAGTGGAACAGAAGAGAAAGAACTGAAACAGACCCAAGCTAATATAGAAACTTGATTTCTAGTAGAAGTGGAATTTACAAACTAGTGGGGAAAGGTGAACGGTTCAACAAAGGGTGCTGAGGGAATGGTGTATCTATTGATATATATATACAAATATATGTGAGGCTGTATGTGTATCTATATGACACACAGAAAGATACAGAGATTTTGATACATATCTCTGTGTATATATAAGAATATTTATATAGATAGTCTGCATATATTTATATATATACATATTTAGAAAATGCAATCCAGGAATTGTAAAATTATAAAGGTAAAAATATAAAAAGGTTTAGAGACCGATATCTTAAATACAATACCAAGAGCATATACCATCAAAAGAGAAGGATGATAAATGCGATTACATTAAAACGTTAGATGGTGTCTGTGTGTCAAAGACACTACTAACAAATTTTTAAAATAAGTCATAATGTAAGAGTATATATTCCAACATATTAGTATCAAGAATATACAAAATACCCCCCAACATGCAAAATGCTAGGCTGGATGAATCACAAGCTGGAATCAAGATTGCTGGGAGAAATATCAACAACCTCAGATATGCAGATGACACCTCTCTAAGGGCAGAAAACAAAGAGGAACTAAAGAGTCTCTTGATGAGGGTGAAAAGGAGAGTGAAAAACTGGGTTAAAACTCAACATTCAAAAAACGAAGATCACGGCATCTGGTCCCATCCCTTCATGGCAAATAGATAGAGAAAAAGAGGAAACAGTGGCAGATTATTTTCTTGGGCTCCAAAATCACTGCAGACAGTGACTGCAGCCACAAAATCAAAAGACACTTGCTTCTTGGAACAAAAGCTATGACAAACTTAGACAGTGCATTCAAAAGTAGAAATATCACTTTGCCTACAAAGTCAAAGCTATGGTTTTTCCAGTAGTCATGTACAGATGTGAGAGTTGGACCCATGAAGAAGGCTGAGCACTGAAGAACTGGTGCTTTTGAATTGTCAAGCCAGTCAATTCTAAAAGAAATTATCCCTGAATATTCACTGAAAGGACTGTTGCTGAAACTGAAGCTCCGATACTTTGGCCCCCTGATGTGAAGAGCCGACTCAGTGGAAAAGACCTTGATGCTGGGAAAGATTGAAGGCGGGAGGAGAAGGGGACGACAGAGGATGAGATGGTTGGATGGCATCACCGACTCGATGGACATGTTGAACAAACTGCAGGAGATGGAGAAGGACAGGGAAGCCTGGTGTGCTACAGTTCATGGGGTCAAAGAGTCGGACATGACTTAGCAACTAAACAACCACAACAACTCCCACAATACAATTAGAAACAAATAGTTTGATAGATTCATAAGAGATGAAACCCTAATGTCCCATACACATACAAAACGCTGCTTAATTTCACTAATATTCAAAAATAATTAAAATTGAAACAGTGAGATGCAATTATTCCACATCAGAGCATATCACCAGATTAGCTGAAATTTTAGAATCTGGCAATTTCAAGAGGTGCTTGAGGTTGAGAGGAAATAGAAACATTCGTTAATTGATAAAACCACTTTCAGAAAAAATAGGTAAAAATCGAATGAATTTCAAAGTTCACATACCCAGTGGCTAATGAACCCCACTTCTGGGCCCGTACTGCAGAGAAAGTGAGCATGTGTGCTCAAGAATACGTGCTCACGAATGCTTCTGGCTGCAATATGAAGCCCACCGATAGGAGCATGGACAGATCATTGTGGTGAAGTCATACAGTAGGATGCAACCTCATCATTAAAATAAATAAGTGAACTATACATATACACTTTAACAGGGATAAACCTAAAAAACAATGTTGAGTAAGAACAAAACAAAGTGTCAGGTATGTGTTCTGTGACCCTGCTTCTGTTAAACATGGATCACACACAACAATCCTTCATGGATACATACACAGGAGGAAAAAATATAAAACCTGATAAGGAAGCATACACCCCACTGCAGGCAGTGGCGCAGGGGAGATGTATAAAAAGGGTCTCCAATTCTGTCTGCAACCATTTTCCTTAAGAAAGGAAAAAGGGAAGGAGGAGAGGGAGGTGGATGATGAAAACCATGGTATTTCTCTATTTTTCCATGTGTCTTGTTTCTTTCTGTTTCAGCTCTTTTGTAACAAAAATAAGAAAAAGAAAGAAGAGTTGAGGGAGAGAGGAAGGAAAAGACTGGATGGAAATCCACCAAAATGTTTAGAGCAACTATCTCTTTAGACCATTGTGGGGGTTTTAATTTTTTTCTTTACACTTTTTTGTATTTTCTAAATTATCCCCAGGAAGCATGTACGAGTTTTATAATCGGAACAAAACAATACATGATCTTTTAAAAGAACCTTGCTAAGCTGTTGTGATTTAAAAACCTGGATTGTGAAAGAGACACTGGTACTTTGGACATCCAGGCCGGCTCCCATAGTACCCTGTCCAAGACAGGTTTCTGGGGGAGCTGATAAGGGCACAAATGAATTAAATTCCACTGTCGGTACCACCCTCTGGGCCTCAGGGGGTGAGGGCTCCAGAAGTCTCGATCCCTCTGCCAAATTCCTGGGGGCCAGGGGCTGCAAGAAGAGATAAAAGCCAGTTTTGTTGTTCTCTCTGAAAATCATTCTTGAAAATTGAGGTTGCCATCCCCACAGCCAGCTCATCACAGGGCAAGTCCCCTGACGACCTTGAAAACGTGGCTGTGACCCCCTGGCTCCCAGCACATGGGCACGATCCTATGGTCCTACATGCCCTGTATGGGTACCGTGCTCAGCAATTTAGTTTTCCCCCAGTGGCTTTCACATTTATTTCTCAGAATAACTCTGGGAAGTCTTGTCTCCATTTCACAGTTGAAAAATTGGGACTCAGAGAAGTTAATTAGCTTGAACAGGGCCACCCAGCTAATAATTGGGGCAGAGTCAATATTCCAGGAGGCCACATAGAACTCTAACGGTAGAATATTAGGCACCGGTAACAAGCAAAGAAAAGAAATAATTCTTGGATCAGGAGGGAACATTCCCACACCCAGAGAGCAGCCCCAAGTGTCGCCACTGGGGTGTTAGATTCTGGGCACTCCCATCACCAGCTCTCTGGTTCTAAGACAGGGGTGGGAGGGGCGGGCGTCTATGTGAGTAAGAGCCCACCCAGTGCTCTCACCACCCAAGGTTAACTGCCAGGCGCTGAATGTTAATATATGAGACCTTGGAAAGGGCCAAATGAGTGGGAATGAGAAAAATCCCAGTGTGTTCTCCCATCAGCCTTTCTGATTGCTCTTAACTCTATTTTCTGGAGAGGACCTGTTGCAGCCAAGCTCCAAACTAGTTTCATTTTTTTACCACAATCAGGAAAAACACACGGTACTTACAGGCCTGCAGGGGCCCTCATGAGATCCAGGCAGAAGACAACCCATGAGGTGGCTGCTCCTCACCATGGGCAGTGGCTCTGGGAAGCCCTGTGGGTTTCTGTACACCAGCCACCCACCAAGCTCCCAGGAGGGCAGGAGGGGGCTGAAGCCTCCGGCCCTTCCTGTCTCCCTCCCCAGGACCGCTGGGCCTGCCAACCCCAGGACTCAGCCTAGCATCCAAACCGGGTAACTTGATCTCTCCCCAGGGGGCAAGCGCCCTCCAAGTACCAGGCTGTCCTGCGGCTGAGATGTGCCCTGAAGCAGGTTTCACCCACCACACGGGAGATGATCTCAAAGCAGCAGGAGCACTCACTCACCCGAATGGGCCTGGAGCCTCTGGGGACAGCACACAGGCCCAAGGTTGCTTAGATGCTCTGGGCTCCACTGTTCTCAGAGAGCCGGCTTCACCCCTAGGCCTGAGGCGTCATCTTGACCCAAATCCAGGCTGCTACCCCCTGCCCTCCTCACACAGTCCCACAGGGATCAGGCAGGGACGAACTGGGGGATTCCAAGTGGGGGTCCCCGGGGTAAGGGGGCAGCAGCCTGGACAGCAGCTGCTCCTCTAAAACGATGACCCCATTCAGGGTGCAAGCGGAGGAGAAGCAACACCCCAGACCCTAGAGGTGGAATTCAGGCTCTAGCATCGGGCTAAGGAGAGAAGCCATGGGAGGTAGAGTGACTGAGTTTTAACACATGAGAATGAACGCCCCATCAAGCCAGAACTTACAATTTTTCAAGAAAAACTGGAACTCTCAATTTTTATGTGATAGTACTCAAATTTGTAAGAGTGGAAGCTAATGTTAAAAGCTCTACATCTCTCTGGACCAATTAAACAGGTATATTACAGGTTGGATTTGGCCTTTGGACTGCCATCAGGTTTGTGGGCTGCTAGGGGCAGGTCTGAGCAATGTACAGCCATCACCCCAATAATGAAGACAGAAGCCAACTCTCACTTATTATTCGTCAGCTTATGCTGAATCGTCCCAGTAGGCAGGGTCACTGGAATTTTGATGCCTTGCACCCAGCCCATCCCAGGTTTCAGCGGTGCCGGGCTGGGCAGGTCCACACGTGCAGACACCTGGCCCACCCAGCCCTCTTACCAGAAGGTTGTCTTCTAGGGATGGAAGGAGGAAGCCTTCCAATGTGAAAGCTGAGTCGGGGCTAGGGTGCCAACCGTCCAGAAGTGGGGTCCCCTGGAGACAAACCCCAGCCAAAGGGGTACAAGAGTCAGTGGATCAATGCCTCAACCTGTAGACTTTGGAGTGACAATTCTGAAGGCATCCTGCGTGTTAACTTGCAAGGTCCCCAGCAGGAGGGGACCCCACCGCCCCCCGCAGCAGGCAGCTCAGCAGCACACGGCTAACTCCCCTCTCCTCCCCCTTCATCTCACCCCCTCCCCACGCCCTCATCCCAAATACACTGTCTGTACCCAAGATCTTCAGTCAGTCTCTGCCTTCAGAGGAATTCAAATTAAGGCAGACAGCTTGCAGATAAGGACACTGAAGCTCAGAGAGGTTAATAACTTGCCCGGGGCCACTCAGCTGAGAAAGGACAGAACTGAGATTGAATAGGGATGGGCTGGCTCTCAAGTCCTGCCCTTAACCACTGCCCACTCACTCCTTAGGGAAAGCCAGCCCTAGGGAAGCCTTTGACCTCTCTCCCTCTGTGTCCGCGGACAGCTCTCCCCCTGTGAATCTGAACCCTTCGCACACCCAGGGAAAAGTGCCAAGAATGCAGCATGCCCACAAGGAAGCAAAAGGTCTACCCTGGAACCGGGCAGAATGGGTCCACTGCATACCCCAGTGGGTCCAGTTAAGAGTCCAGTGGGAGACCCCACCCCTGCAGGCTCAGATACCCTGGGACCTCACCTGCCTGCTCCCCCTTAGGAAGGACCCACAGCACCCTCAAGGGACCAGCAAGACCCATTCAAGCCTGAAGTGTCAGAGCTGAAAGAGGCCTGGAGGGCTTAGAAGCCCCTTTACTCTCCAGACGGGAAGGCTAAAGCCCAGACAGGGGCCCCCTCTCCCCAAGACCACTGCTCCAGGTCCCTGATGAACAGAAGGCTCTCAGAGAAGAATTAGTTCCGAAGCTTTGACTCAGCACACACACGCCTTCTCCACTCCGGGAAGGGCAGGCCTTCCATCTCCAGGGCTTCCTGCTCTCCCAAGTGGAAAGGAGGCGGCCAGGCCAGCCTCACTGACCTCCTCGGGAGCACGCCAAGGAAGCCAAAGTGGGGAAGACAGGGTCCTGAGCACAAGGAAGACAGGGAGGGCAGGAGGCTTGCCTCCTTGCAGAAGGACCCTGGCAAGGAGCCCAGTGCTGGCTGCAGGACTGGCTCTGGCACATTCTGTGGAGTCCTGGCCCACAGGATCCTCTCCTGCATCTGTCTCCCATGCACCCAGCAATAGCCACACCACCGATTAACCCCTCCACACAGCCTTTTCCTGCACCATTAACAGCCTGATGACTCAGCTGCTGACGTCCCCACTTTAGAGCGGAGGAAACGCAGGCACAGAGGGGTTTAGAAACACCCCACAGGCCACACAGCCCACCTGCAGCTCAGCGGGCTGACTCCAAAGGCCCTGTGGGCTCCCTTCATTTTTAGAAAAGAAGGTCTTAATACAAGCCACAAGGCCAGTACTTCCAGCATCCTAAATGTGCTGGATGTGGAAGAAGAGAAACCCTAAAAGGTTTGAGGGTCTGCACCCACAGAACCGCCAGCCCTGAGCGGAGCGGGCAGAGCCGGCTGCGGTGTGTGGGGTCAGAGACGGAGGAGCGGCCGGCCACCTCCAGGGGCCCGGGGCCCACAGGTCACTGGGGCGGGAGCTGGGCGGGGCGGGTGCGAAGCTGGAACCCCTGGACCTGAACCCTGGATTTGCCCACAGCCCCGGGGCCAAGTCACACCCTGAGACCTGACAGAGAACACCCACGAAAGGGCCTGAGCCCCAGCTCTGAGGACTCGGGCCGCGTGGGGGCAGAGAAGGGCTAGGGGCAGCAGAGCCCAGGGCCGCCCCCCAGGGCAGTGCCCCCCAGCGCCAGGGTGGGGTCTGCCTTCTCACACACCCCGGTCAGGTCCTGAGAGAGGACAGACACCCCGGCTCTGCACCCCGATGAGGAGCAGAAGGTCTCACCAGCAAGTGCTGCCCCTGGCCCCACGGAGCAGAAGTCCTGTCGGCCTGTCAGCCCCCTCGGGGCCGGGAGTGACCCGCACGGCTGCTTCCCGTGACAGACGCTCCTCCGGCCTCCCCTCCACGGCCCAGCCCTGCAGCCGCCCCAGCCGGGGCCCCGGCCCTGGGGGCCCAGCCTCCACGCACCTTACTGGGCCCCTCCCCAACCTGGAGACTTGCAACCCCTCCTCAAGACCCCCCACCTCCTCCCAGGGCCAAGCCCTGGAGACGGCCCGTCCTGCCGCAGGGTGGGCGCAGACCCGAAGCGGGAGGGGAGGGTCTCCCTCACAGAGGCCCCCCCAGAGGGACCAGCGCCTCTCATTCTCTGCTTCAGGGCCTGGGGTTCTGCTAGCCACGGCCCCCAGGCCAGCCTGCATGATGACCTGTTAGCTTTGCCTCAGCAGGGAAGAGACTGCAGAGTGCAGAAGGGAGCCGGCAGAGGAGGAAACCATCACCTCACACGAATGACTCGCCTCATCCCAGTGAGGCCCCCGCGAGCGACCAGGGCAGCTGTGCTTTCCCAGGGTTCCTGGTGACAAACCTGCTGTCCGCCGGGGCCACCCCATAAAGCAAGACCTGGAACCCTGGCTCCTGACCAGGCACTTCATCCCTCCCTCCCGTGTGCCCTGGCATCATTTGATTCTCCATTCCTCAAAAGCTTGCAGAGCACCCCGGCCAGAGCCCATCCGGTGCTAGCTGGTTCCACCTGGGGCTCTGGACCACTCGCTCTTCGGGGTCTCAGCACCCAGAAAAGTAGGCATGGCACCTCTGGTCTGGCTCTCTCTCATCAGACAGGTCTCCCCACATGGCTCCAGTTCAGAACCAGCCCGGAAAGTTCCCTCGTCCGCCTCCGGTTTGCAGAGACAAAGCCAAGGAGACCATCAGCTCCTCCATGAGCACAGGCGAGACGCTGATTTATTTCCCAGGTGGGGAGCATCGTGGAGGTGCTTCAGGGGCTCTCAGGAGGGAGCGATTTCACCTCAGGGTGTTCCACTGGCTGGGCTGCAGCGCACAGATTTACTGTTCCAGGAAGAACGGGGACAGGACTGTGATAAACTACGGGCTGGAGGTGGCCAGAAGAGGTGGAGAGAGCTCGGCATCTGGAGAGATTTGTGGAAATCTCTAGAAAATAGAAAAAAAAGCGCCCTAGTTTAAAATATACTAAATGATTCCCGCCAGCCTATTCCCTTCCCATCAACTCGCAGGAACACTTGTCCACGTCCTCCCAGAATCCAGAGAAAGACGAGCCCAGAGAACCAGCTCTCCCGGTGGCCTCTTGGCACGGTGTTCCCGGCTGCTCCATGGCCTGGGGAAGCAACACTGATGATTATTTCACCGGAGAGCCTTTCTGTGTGCCTCGCAGATGCCTCCCAAACACTAGTACTTATTGCCCATGGGGATGCTCTGAAGAAGGCGTCTCTATCACCCTCATTCCCAGGTGAGGAGCTGAGGTTGTGAGAAGTTAAAGAACGGAATGAGGTCACAGAACCAGGTTCATCTGACCGCAAACTGATCCTCTGAAGTGCCGGGCCAGGCTGCACCAGCAGTGACCCAAGTGGCCCAAGATGAGGGCCTTTCCCTGTAAGACTGCTTGGGAGTCTCCCTGGCTCAGGATGGATGCCCGAGCGAGGGGTGCAGACCACCGGCAGGCCCATCCTCCGCCCTCAGAGCCCCTCAGTGTCACACCTACGCCTTGACAGAACGCGTGCTGCAGCTGCTGCTGCTGCTGAGTCACTTCAGCCATGTCCAACTGTGCGACCCCATAGACAGCAGCCCACCAGGCTCCCCTGTCCACGGGATTCTCCAGGCAAGAACACTGGAGTGGGAGAGTGCGTGCCAAGCCACCACTGTATCTAATCCTAAGGAAGGAAAAGGGTCTGTCCATCCCCATTTTTCAGATGACACGAGGGAGACCCAGGGCCTCCCAGCAGAGGGGACACCACACCAGGCCTCTGGGTGCAGGCAGTGGAGCGGAGGTATGGGGGAACACACTGAGGCCTGGCCTGCTGGGAAGCGGGTGGGCGCCCAGCACACAGGCAGAGGTGGGGCTGCCCAGGGGGAGCCTGGCAGGCGGGGGCCCCAGGTGCCCCCAGCCTCTCCTCTAGCCTCAACACCCCACACTGTAGCCTGACCAGCAAGTCAGCTGTGCTCCGTACCTTCCTGGGGCCCATCGACTAACTCTGATCAACCTGGTGCTGCCAGCTCCAGCCTAGACACCCCAGAGGAGGTGGGGCAGTGGGGAGACCTCTTCTGGACCCAACATCCACGGAGCAGTTCTCCCGTGCCCGCCCTGCGACCTGGGTACTCAGGGAGGGCAGTGGGGCTTGGAGAAGCAGGGTGAACAGCCCGAGCCCGTGGGCCTGGGCCCTGGGAACCTGGGCTCCTGTCCCACCTGGACTGCCAGCTGGAGGCACCCCTGTCCACCGCCACATTCTCTCCATCAGAGCAGGCGCTGCCAGATAGAAGGTCCTGCCTGGCTCCCATCTGCATGGTGGGGTTCCCAGGCACAGCCCGAAAAACCTGGCCCAACCAGGCTGAGCAGGACCCTCTCAATCAGAGGCCAAAGGAAAGCATCCTGTCTGGTGGAATTTGAGAAATCTCCCCCAAAAAGCCCCCACAAGCACTTACATATGTCTAAATTACAACATGTATGTATCATTTCTTTGTGTTATTCATGAGCCACCAAGACCCCTCAAGCCGGAGGTTTCCGGCAGTTCTCTCATCCACAAGATGGGAAAGGCAGCCCGCAGAGAGGGGTGAGGGCACCACTCGGTGTGGGGGAAAAGGAAGACGGCCTCCCCTCACCCTCCTCTCTGACCTTCCTGCAGCCCCGCCAAGGCTATGCTCATATTTTCACTCCACAAACGGCCACAATGGAGAGGCAGCTGGAGCCAGGACGCAAATCGGGGTCATCTGACTCCTGAACTCTTCTCCCACAAAGAACTGCAAGGCAGAAAGGATGAACAGTACAGTAAAACTGGAAATGAGTAATAAACATTTAATTCTTAAAACCTAATCCTTTGGAGCTTTTTAATTTTTTTTTTAATTTAAGCTCTGAGATTAAATAATTTCTGCACACTACTTGGAAAAGGACAACAAAGAGTTTGTTCACATCACCATGCCCCAAACGATGGGATCCCTGCAAAAGTAGACTCAGAGGAAAATCAATAACCTTGCTTAATTTCATTACTGAACAAGAATAAAAGGAAATGAACTGAGCGTTCAATTCTATACACTGCAAAAAAAAAAAAATAGATAAAATGTAGCATAAGAAAGTCAAAGAAAGCAAGAAGCTTCAATAAAGAGGCTTCTGTCCTAATCCGAGAAGAGGAATATCCAGGTTCCTGCTTCATGTAAATGTGGACTATTTGCATAAAATACAACAATATGGGTGCTCAAGAGTATTTTGTAGACAACTTTGCTGATGGAACCTGTTGAAATACACATTGTCAGATGCTTCCTTCGACTGAAACAGGAAATGGACGCTGCCCCTCAATGCGGGGAACAGAGCAGACCTGTGACTGGAGGTCACCACCCACACCCAGAGCAGTCCAGGTGCAGCACCGACTCTGCTCACACTCTCTTCCCCACATCTGAACTCCAGCTGTCAGGTTCACAGGCTAAAACGCCCTACATGCATGGTTCTGTAACAGGCTAATTGAAAGGGGAATTGGTGATGATGAAAACGTGAAGGTGAACTCGTGCCAGCAATTAATAATGACTAATTATTAAAGTGGTTTTTTTCACAAAAAATGTCTATGGGAAGAAAAGTGTTAGTCGCTCAGTCGTGCCCGATCCTTTGCAACCCCATGGACTGCAGCTTCTTCCTCTGTCCATGAGAAGTAAATGGCACCATGAGAGGGCAGAGTCTCACTGGCGTGCGGGGGGAGGAGGTGCAAGCGCCTCTCCTGAGGCAGCCCCTTTGTGATACCAGCTTCCTTTCTGATGCCAAGCTTCTTCCTCTGTCCATGAGACTTTCCAGGCAAGAAAAAGAAACGGGAAGAAAAGGTTATACTGAAAGCAGAAATTCTGAATCAGGATCTATGGGCAGTCCCAGAGAACTTTCAGAGGACACAGCATGAGTCTGAGGAAGGATCTCACCAAGTCAACGCTGCGTCCCCCGAGGGCAGCCCCCACCCCGGCACTGGCCGCGTCCCCAGGAAGGCAGAGCAAGCGCGCGTCCCTCCACAGGACTGAAGCCTCCGCTTCAGTGTTTGTGACACTGACTCTTCTTCCTGCAGCTTATGAACTGCCAAGAGGAGAGGCCAGAAATTGGGGTTCACAGGACCCTCCAAAAGGCTACTATTGTGTTTAAGCCTAAAGTAAGCACACATCAGAGATTAAATTCTGTAAAACTTTACCCCAACTGGAAAGATTCCACACATAGCATAAGCAAGGCCAAAACAACTAGGAGGTGATGAGGAAGAAGGCAGGAGGAGGAGGGACAGAGCAAGGAGGGGGGGAGGAGGGGAACAACTCAGCTCATCACAGACAAAGGGCCACCGCTTACCTTGGACACCTCTGCCAATTAAATCTCAGGGTCACTCAGCGTGCCCCTCTAGACCTTCCCGGGTCATTCTCATCTCATGAGATCTGGTCTGGGTCCATAGCAATGATTGTCTCTGATAAATACATTTCTGTATTTGATTATAATTTATTTAACAACTATTAATATTAAAATATGAACAGCTATTTTATTTTTAACAGCTTTATTGAGGCATAATTTACGTACCATGAAATTCACAGAGACTGCTTGTAAAGAATGCATAATGTGTAATTAGGAGCTGAGCAAAGCTATTGTGCGAAACGGAACTCTGTGAAGTTGTTTGGGGACCTGCAATTCAGACACGCATGGAATGGGGCCCTCCCTGAAGAGCAGCTTCTGTACACTGGACACTTCGGTGACCTTCCTGAGAAAGAGCAAGGGCGTGTGGATTCCAGGAGGCAGATGCGTGTGTCCAGGAATTCCAGACATTCTAGCAGGCTGAAGAGCCCCGTTTCACTGCTCAAATTATTTCAGTGAAAGCTGTTGAAAGGGATTGTGGGCTATAATTAGAATAATACCCTGCAGGATTACATTCACAAATGTAATTGCACAATCATTTAGAGGTAAATGGCACCATGAGAGGGCAGAGTTTCACTGCAAGCGCCTCTCCTGAGGCAGCCCCTTTCTGATGCCAACTGAGCCAAGAGACGGTGCAAGGCGAATCTGAAGATCTTTCACTCCCCAACCAGCCTGTTTTGGGCCTCGGGCCACCACAGACTCCTCACCAACGGTGCTTCCAAAAGCTAGTTCGTGCGTCGGATGCTCAGTGAGGCCAGGCAAACCAAAACAATGGAGTTTGGAGCAGAGAAAGGTTTTACTGCAGGGTCAAGCGAGGAGAACGGGTGGCTCATGCTCAAAAAAATCCTAAACCCCCCCGAAAGGTGTTAGCAGAACATTTTTAAAGGCTCAGTGAAAGGGAGGTGTTCTAGAATAGGAGATCCAGTCATGCACTATTCTCTGATTGGCTGATGGTAAGGTAATAGGGTGGGAAACATGATCAATCCCTAGACGCCCATTGGCCTGGAGGCTATCTGCCATGATCATCAAGCATTTAATTTCTTCCATTTGATGGTGGTTTTCAGCATCTGAAAAAGTCAGGAAATATACATGAGATACTATTATCTGGGCACTTCAGAGAGGAGCTAGGACAGAAAATATGAGGAAGGGGTCTGACTCAGGAAGAACCCACAGGCTCCTGCTCAGTTACAATGAGTTTAAATACAACCCAGGCTGGACTTTTCAACCAGTTTCCATTAAACATGCCTTGAAAGAGACAATGGGTTTAGGATTCATCGGCTGCTTCTCATTTGGCTCACAAAAACCCCATCTGCGGCATAGACGTGGCTGCAAGCACAGTGCACCTGGCCACACTGAAAAGGTGTAAAGAACCTGCTGTCTCACTCTCCTGAAGCCTGGCGAATGTGGAGCCCTTCGGAGATTCTCAAACATCATCTAGCTGAAGATTCTGAGTTGCTCCTATTTCATAGCTGAGACCAACAGGGCGAGCGCACAGCTGGGCGTCCAGAGAAGTCTCGGCCTCGTTGCGCGCCATTCTCTCTGCCGTGCTTTCTTCATATCCACTTAGTGTGCTGTGATTTCCGTAACTTTGTAAGGTACTCCACACGCTTAAACGCACAACTAAGAAAAGCATCTTTTTTGGTCCAAGTGTCCTAAATTTTGTCCCAGAAAAAAAAATAGTAACTATATAAGTAGACTGCAACTTTGAAAGCCATGACAATAAATCGCATTAATTTGGACCCATTAATCTGGAATACGTGCTAATCCCATAGGCCTAGGAGGAAGCTTAGCTTTGAAGAGTTTGCTTTCTAAGCAAAGAAGGATGCAAACAAGCCACAGGAAGCATAGCCTACTTAGAAGCAGATGTTGTTCTTAAAGAAACAGGTGCCTGCTTTGAGTCCTAATCTCCCAGCTCACTCTTCACTGTAAACATTAACCAACTCTCCTGCTGCAGAGTTTGAAATTCCAGGTCCCTCACCCATTCCAGCAAGCAAGTGCTTCCAATACAGAGTTAAGCAAACGATGCGCCCCTGGAGATCCAACGAGGTCCAGAGAGGAGAAGGAACCAGCCCAAGGTCACACATCCTGCAGTTCCACAGCTGTTAGTGCCTCAAGCTCTGCCTCACGCAGATCAGGGTTCTAATCTCAACCAGTCTCTTATTGGGTCCCTTATTGGTCTCTGTGTGCTAATGTATGGAATGCAGATGAAGGCTGGAGCCTCCCCATGCCACGCTCTGAGATCCAGGTAAGACTGGCCCAAACTGCAGCTCCAGACTCTGCAAAGCGCCCTCCCCGAGATCTCTGCAAATCCTCCACCACTTGCACAGCTTCTTTTCCTACTGTATCCAACTCTGTCAACTTTAATAATATAATAGATATTTTACCACCAAAAGCAAATTTATTTGGGAATAGCTAGAAGAATTACAATTTGGGATATGCAAACTATTGTAAACCATAGGCAAATCCAGAAACAAAGAAAGGGAGCTGGCTTTTATGGGGAAAAGGGAGTTGGGAGGGGCTATAGTCACCAGAGTCTTCTGAAAGAAGCTGGAGGCTTCTCACTGGTGCTCAGATTGGCAGGGCAGTCAGGGTGGAGAGAACTTTCCTTCTTCCTGCTGGATAATAAAGTGGTTTGCTCCTTCCTGTCAGGATGTAGGAGCCCGTCTCTTCCTGTTTGGCCATACCTGGCCGGGAAGGAAAGCTCCCCCTACAGGACTTCTTCACTCCAATTTTAGCTGAGGTTTCTTTCACTCACTCCACAGCTCCAGTGGAAAGCCCGGCCCATCTTTAACTCACACACACTTGCAAATGTGCTAGACTTTGCTGAAGTGCGTTCTCTCGGGGTTCGGTTCCCTAGTAGCGCTGGGTGGGCAGCCTTCTGCACTCCCTTTGTCACTTGGTCAACTGCTGAGGGGAGCAGGGAGGTGGAATCACCTTGGGGCAATTCCCCAGAGAGGGAGCAGCAGCTAACACTCACAGCTGAGGGCGGGGTGTGAAGCAGCAAGCAGCCCAGTAACTCTGCAACCGTATCTAGCAGGGCACAGCCAGCATCCACGACACGGAGGGGGTATTAATAGAAAGGTGCTCTGAGGCTTCTCTCACAACAACACAGCCCCGCGCTCAGCACTGGGCACCTGGTCCTCACAGTGACCCGGCTCACGCCTCGGGGTGCCCCTCACCCACACAGCTCCTCTTCACACATTCTTGCTTCCTCACTCCCTCTTACTGCTGTTTCCCCTCCCGCTCTGGAACAAACAAACAAAAAACTTCATTTTCTTCTTTAGAATGGCCTAATCATTCTTTGCCTGAGCTGCTGCCAACGCCCTCTGCGTATGGTGACCACCAGTTTCAGCACTAAACACCCCACATCCCAGAAACCCCTCTGTCCTGGGCAAACTGGAAATTGCTCTTTCAGCTACTATGACTTTTCAAGGCTCCCTCCCAAATGGGCAGTAAGTCCGGTATTTGCTAACATGGCTAATCGTCTTTTCTTTTGGATCAGGAATGTGTGGTGAATTACATCAAATGCTGCTTCGGCCTCTATTAAGAGACTCACATGATTTAACCTGACAGTGGAGTAATTAGATTAGTATATTTTCCAGTGTTGAATGGTCCCTTGTTGCTGGAATAAGCTGTAGTTGAACACACTGTATGTTTTTTATGATCTCATGCTTGATTTGATGATATCCTAATATTTTGCAGGTAACTTGTCTTTAAATGAGGTTCACCTATGGTTTTCTTTTGCTGCCTGTGTCTGATGCTGGTGGCTGGAACAGACTCGCCTTGCAAGCTGAGCTTGGGAACATGTCCAATTTTCTCACACCCACTTCCTTCCTGCTCATCCTGAGCACATGAGTGAAAAATAAAAGAGAGATATTCAAGTATATAATATAATAAATTTTCCTAAAGATGATGAACTTAATTTTTGCATCCAAAAGACATAACATGTTCAGGAAAAATTGTGTTAAAAGTGATACAATTGAGAAACAAGAAAACAATCTTTGTGTGTTCACAGAGGGGGAAAAAGGCATTTTCAGAAAGAAAGAGGTTCATGAAATCACAATGGGCTCAGACTTTTCCTCAGCAATTTTCAATTCAGTGGATAAGAGAGAATATTCACAAACTGTAGTGAAAATGTGAACCTAAAATGCTATGATCATTCAATTTGCTATTTGAACAAAACAGCAACAAACATTATGAAAGAACACTAAGGAACTCAGTAAATATAGTACCCAGGAACTTTTCTTTAAAAATCTAATTTACAGCTATATCCAGGTAAAGTATATCTAAAGAAAAAGGAAGCTGGAGAAATCATATTAGAGGAAAAATATAGAAGGGTGGAGGGGGTAACGTAGGAGTCTCCAGAGCAAAGCTGAGGAAAGCAGTTTTAAAAGCAAACTGTGTATGTCTCAAGTTGTCCTTTAAATATAAAAATCAAGAGAGGCATTTTTTTAGCACAGAGAACTCAGGCAACATAGTACCCATGACTCTTGGAGAAAAAAATCTATTTCACAATAAAATAGAGCATCAAAATGAAAATAAATGGAAAAATCATTGAATAAATGACAAGAACTGACTATAATAAAATACAGAAAAAAAGAAACCCTGTAGAAGAGAATCTTAAAGTTGCAAACTTGGACAAAGTAAAAGAATAACTTTGTGAATAGAAATTGGCAGAGAATCTCCAGAAGAGAATAAACCTGCTAATTCCCTCATCCTTTAGAATCCAAAGCCAGCTCAGTTGTCTAGAACTGAGATATCCTTAAAAGAAAATGACTCCCAGCTCATACTGTTTTTCATAACTTTCTTTTCTTAATCTGAGGTGCTCTTTTAAGAGTGATGGACTATGAGGTGAAGAAATATCGTTTCCATCTCACTTCAAGTTTTTCATTGTTGCTATTAAATTCAACCAAAATTTGACAATTTTTTTTACATAGCATGTTGAAATAATCTCATTTTATCAAACTCTATGAATCTGTACACGTTCCTAGAGAGACATCTAGAATGACCACCACCTAATTTTAGCAATTATGCTTCCCTCTTTTGATTGTTTGTGATCATGCATCTTTATGAAATCAATAAAGGGAAGAAATCTAGAGAGAAAGGGAAGGAGAGAAGGGGCATGGCAGGAAGGGTTCGGGAACAGAACCGTGTCTGAGTTGATTGATGGCATTCACTGCTACAAGCACAGATAGAACCCCTGGGAAACGGGGACAGGTCTCCTATCTGAGGAACTAACCTGGTCAGACGACAGCACATAAAGCGGGCAGCCACATGGGGGAGCCGGCAAAGGGATTAAGCTCAGAGAGGAAGACAGAGAAACACATAAAACCAGAACAGCTGAGCCCCTGGATCAAGTCATGCCTGAGACCTAAGCCTTTCAGTTACTGAGTCAATAAATTGCCCTCTTTGCCTGATCCAGGCATATAATGATTTTCTACTGTATACAACTGCAAGCATTCTAAGAAAGCAGCCTCCAAAAGCCCTCTGGGTTGAGATTTGGGAATCCGATTATCCTACAAATGCTTCCCTGCGAAGCTCCTGACAGTACTCCTGATTACATGTCAGTTGCCCATCCTGTTCCCAAGGCTAATTGTCAAGTAAGACAGTAGCAAGTGGCAGAAGCCACTGAGCTGACACCGTGGATCAGGATGCTGCCTGTTCCCGCATGACGAAGACATGGCTCACCAGCCTCACCCAGGCTCCGCCACGGCAGGCGTGCCTCTGCTTCAGAAGAACTGCAAGACAGGACTTCAGCTGTCCCACCCACACCCAGGAAGGACATTCTGGGGTAGGAAGCAGGAAGAGCTTAGGCCAAGCATCAGCTGAAAGGTGACTGTGACACAGATCCAGGCTGACTTCCCCAAGAAAGATGGTCCTGTGGGAGTGTTGTGTGCCATCAGTCACAAAGGGCACTCTCAGTGAGAACAGTGAGTTAGGAGCCTGAGGCTCCCAAGGGCCCCAGGAAATGGAGCGGGGCTTCAGGTGAGAGGCAGCAGACTGAACTTTCTCCTGTAGTCTGCTGAGCCCGCACTGCAACTCTTGACCCCCCATCTGCTTTCCTTGACTTGTCATGGGGGCCTGCTCTGCTCAGTCACTCAGTCATGTCTGACTCTTTGCAGCCCCCCACAGACTATAGGCTCCTCTGTCCACGGGATTCTCCAGGCAAGAATACTGGAGTGGGATGCCATTTCCTCCTCCAGGGGATCTTCCCAACCAAGGAATCGAACCCACGGCTCTTGCGTCTCCTGCATTGGCAGGCAGATTCTTTACCACTGAGACATGAGGGAAGCCCCCATCATAGGGGCCTACCTCGGAGTAAAGAGCGGAAATGTGGCCCATCCCTGAACACCTTCAGCCCAGACCCTGGCCTGGCCAGTGTTCAGAACTGAACCAGCAAATGAATGAATGAATGAAGCAGGTTCTGTGCACCCGGCACTATTCTTGGCTCTGGAGGCCCCAGAAGCTTAAGGCAGGTGGGGTCCCTGCTCCATGGCACGTACATTCTTTCAGATCACACATCTCAACAAGAGAAAGAAGAGGCCATCTGGACAGGGGCCTAGCGTGGGGGACATCAGACTGCCTTGGGCAATCTCTGCCAGTTAGAATTGCCCAGTCTTCTAACTAGTGTTAAATGTCTCCTGTCTGAACCAATTTCTTCAAGTGTCTGCACCACGCCTGGCATTTGCAGGTTTCCCTGAGCAGCGGAGCTGACTCAAGAAAACACCACAAAAAGAGCTGGGGACAGGAGCCCAGGAGAACGTAGCCCTCTCCTCTCCTGCATTCCAACAGTGACAATTCATTCTGGTCTCCAATTGTTTGTTTCTGCAACAAGCCTTCCCACAGAGTTCTCATGTGGAAATGAGGCTCACCATCCATTTTACTGGAATCTAGAACACATCTATGGTCAGACTTGGGTGTGATACTTCAGGAGGGTTAGGACGGGTGGAGGTATCTATGCAAAGAAGCCCTCCCTTCCCCAGCAACCCGCTGTGAGGCTGAGTCCAGAAGAGCAAGTCCTGAGGGACCCCTTCTGCAGGGTCGTGGGATCCCCCCTCATTCTCTGTTTGCATAAGAGGGCCACTCAGGTGCTCAAGACCAAATAGGCTTGAGGAATTTCTGTGTCCATCCAGAGAAAGTGAGATAGCTGGCCGACCCTCCCCTTTAAAAAGTGAGTTGTTCATCGCAGGCATCTGAGATGTGGTGGGGGAAGGGATCCGTCTCCCCAACTCACCAATGTAGAAACGGGGAAGTGACTTCCCCAAGGTCATGGAGCACCTCCCCTGGGGACTCCTGGCCCAGTGCTCCTCCCTGTGCCACAACGTGGAACATGGTGGATGTTTTCCTCTTCTATTGAAGTCACTAAAACAACTCAGCTATCAAAAATAACAGATGCAAGAAGAGGCGAGAAGATTACATGCAAAAAAGAGCAAAATTTGGTGATTGTCCAAAATTCTCTAGTTATTTGAAAAATAGTCCCGTCTGTAAAACCTCCCCATGCCTAATATGTTACCAAACATTTTTTAAAGTCACAGATCAAATTGTTTCTGATATCTTCAGGAGCTTCATGTCAAGACTGATGTTAATATTTCGTGAGAGACAGGCACAGTGGAACAAATGCAAAATCAATGCCATCTGTCTGCAGGAAACTACTCGAGATTCCAGACATCAGAGAAGCAAGCAGATTCAGGAGCAATGGCCCCATAGATGCAGGGAAAGATGGAAAGGGAAAAGATACATTTCTGGTCAAGAGAAATCCACCTTTGATGGTTAGAAACAAAATTAGTAAGACTAGGCCATTTCTGAATGATTCTTTCTTCTTTAAAATCCTTAGCCCAAACACAAATTTATAACACAATCAGTACACTTTGCAGCAGAGTGGCATGTGGTCAGACAGCAGGGGAGATTTCCTCAGTAAAGAGATGCGGAGTTCAGGAATAAGTCAACCGGTGAAGCTGATCAATGTGAATGCCCATTAGCCCAGGGATAGGGAACTGCACACAATGGCCTCTCAGGGCGCTTATAGTCCGCGTCTTCTCAGAAGCTTGGCCCAGCAGGTATAAAATCAGAAGCCAGCTCTGGGACATGGGGCAGAGGGGTTAGAAAGAGTGTGAGGTCTCACAGACTAACCAGAGAGCCAGCTGGGCTTGGGGAGTGGGCCAGGGGGCTCCAGGAGCCCAGGCTGCACAAGGCACTGCGACCCCTGGGTCAGCCGTCAGCAGGCTCTCCGAGCACATGGCACTCCTGGGGTGGGGTCCTTCCCTCAAGCATCCGTGACTCCCCATGGATGTGACCACTCTGACCCTGGAGCCCCTGAAGACATCAAAGCCTCTTGAATGAACTCCCTTCCAACCTGGCATTGTGGCCACTCAGGTACATCTTGTAACTCTGGTGACCCCACACCCCAGGCCTTCATGGGGACCTAACACGTGATGACAGCAAGATGTGTGTGAACGGAGCAGCAAGGGGAGGATGGGAAGTCAAGGGGGTTCTGGCTCATGGGTGACCTCGTCACAGCCATGGACCATCCAGCAGCCATGCCCTGAGAGGCTCCAAGGCCCCAGCATCCCTGCCTGTCAGCGACATTTGCTGACCGGACACACAGAGCATCCTCACACCTACTGGCCCCTCCTCCCTCGGCCCAGATCGGGGTCTCCTCTCCCAGACAGGGCTGAGAGGGTGCCGGGGAAGGTCAGCCAAAAGCTCCCCGTGACACCATTTCCTCCAACCACGCATCCTTCAGTGGCTGGAGGGGCCACACCTCTTGTCTCTGGCCCGTTTTCCACCTGACTTCCCTGAGGACTGCCTCGATCCTTGATTGGATTGACGCTCTTGGGCAGAGAGCTTCGGTGATAAAGGATGTTCCCCGAATGGCTGAACTGGAGCGACCTGCCAAGGGACAGGCTGTGCTGCTGCTGCTGCGGCCATTGGGGCTCCGTCAGCAGGGGCCTCGGGGGCCGCACAAGTGTCTTGCTGGAGGTTGATGGGACCCAGCGTGACGAGTGACAGGATCCCAGCCCAAGCCCAATGCAGCAGAGCGAAGATGTGTGGGCCCCACAGCAAACCCCGGGAGGGGTGCGGGTCTGGGGGCTCTCGGGGATGACCTGAATCCTCAAGACCCTGCTCCATCTGTCAGTCCGGCTCTTCTCAGGTGGGTGTAGGTCCACACAGCTGGCCACAGCAGCCACAGCCTCAGGGCCCCCTAAACCCCCGGCTTTCGCCGGGATGAGTGAGGGGAGTGGGGCTCTTCCCTTGGCTCCAGATTGAAAACTCCCCCTGACTTGCCCTCTTGGGGCTGCACGATGGAGTGGCAGGAGAGGGTCCCCCAAAGCGGAAGGTGCCATCCGAGCCAGTGAAGGACACCTATGGGGACCAGACTCCAGGGCACCCGAGGAACCACCCTGGCAAGAGCAGGCCCTGCGGGGCAGTCAGACAAGCCCTGCGACCTGATTCGGCTTCATCCCGGTCTGCGGGGTGACTGGCAGTGGTGGAGAGGAGGTAGCGGGGCTGCCCTCCCCAGATGTGGTCTGAACGAGGCCCTCAAAGCTTTGGGGTCCGTGAAACACAAACAGCTCGCTGAGTGTGTGTGTTTGCCAGCAAGGGCCACCTTGACGAAACATCACAGACTGGGGGGCAACAGACGTTTATTTTTTCACAACTTTGGAGGCCAGATATGCACGATCAAGCTGCAAGCAAAGTAGGTTTCACGCTGAGGCCTCTCCTGGCTTGCAGCAGCCACCTTCTGTGTGTGTGCTCAGACGGCCTTATCCTGTGCTGAGCGTGAGGAGAGAGACCGCTTGCCTCTTCGTAAAGGGACCCACCTGCCCTGTAGAATTTGGACTCCACCCTTTTGAAAGACCCTACCCCCGAAAGACCCTACCTCCAGATACAGTCATATTGGGCACTGGGAATTAGAGCTTCAACATATGGATTTAGGGGACCCAGTTGGCCCACAACAGCATACCAGCCACCGTGATGAGTAGGGACAGTGGAAGACGCCCGCAGGCAAAGTGTCCCTTACGCCCTTCGAGTCCAGGCACTGCCCCGCCCTGGCAGCAGGCTGAGGGCAGGCACACCTCCGGGCCCACAGGCACACAGGTTGTTCTCCACCCTCGCCAACACTCTGACTACCAGGAAGCAGGGCAGAGCCAGGGTTTACGCCCCAGTAATCCTGTTCGGGACTGGCTACATGGGACATGGTAGTGAGCAGGCTACTGTGGGCAGCCCGCTAGGAGACTGTAGATCATGTCAGAGCTGTCCTACCCAGAGGGTGTGCATCCATCAATGCCCACTCGTCACTGCTGAAGGCTGCCCCTGGGGCACCAGCTCCCCTGTATCTCCAGGCACATGCTCGCGGCTCAAGGGACAAGCAGCCAAGTACCCACAGCAAGAAGCTGCTGGTGAGCGGGCAACTGAGAGGCACAAGGGCACACAGACTGGTCCCTGCACTCCCTGTGCGGACGCCGCCACGGGGAGAGGGCAGGCGCGGGGCGGAGTCTCTGTGGACAAGCCCAGACCTCATGCAAAAATGACCCAAGGCCCCACGGACAGCTGGGCACCTCCCGGGGACTCCCATCTGCCACTGTGAGTGCGGGAAGTCGCGGACCCAAGTTGGCTGTCAGAAGCGACTCTTCCCCTCCTGGGTCTGTGCACATAGCCTGACTGGGACTCTGTCTACCAAGGTAAATCAAGTCAGATAATTCTCTTGTCTGTATCATAATTACTTTCTCCAGAGGAACACATTATAGCAAAATGTTGGGCTTTTTTTAAAAAAGAAACTCCATTTTCCTCACTAGTTTTATTTTGAATGGTGCTAGTTTTTAAATTGCAAGAGAGAAAACACACACAAAGGAGGTGACAATTTTCAACAGTCATGATTGTGAATAATGCTACTAATGGTTTCCACAATGGTTTAAATTCATTTATCTAAAAGCCAGACCCCAAACATCTACATTGAAGAATAAAAAAAAAAAAAATGACTTGGGCCATTTAGTGACTATCTTGTGCGTTCCACCAACCCTTCTCTGGAAAGTCATTCTGTACTGTACCCATTTTTCAGAATCATGAGGTATGCTGGGGCTCTTTAGCGGGACATGGAATAGTTTGGGGGAATAGTTTAAATTTAGACCCTCTGGCTCATGATGTAAATCAAGCATGAAGAGGGGCTTGGCTATTCCCTGCAAATGACCGTCCACTGACAAGAATATGAAATGCTCCAACACAAAATAATCAAATGGACAGCAAGCAGCGACCAGCTTGCTGTGGGCGCCTTTAAAAATAAGGCTCATTGTTCCCCAACTGTCTATTAATAGCTTGAAAAGACATCTGCTCCTAATTTAGTCTTCTCAAATCAAGAAATCTTCCCTTCACTTCCCTCCAGGGCCCGGATGAAATCAATCAAGCAACGAAATTTATCAAGCACCAGGCACATTCTGGCCCAGAGCTCAGAACCAAGCCTGCACCCTAACCCAAGCCACCCAAAAGCCACGTCTGCAGGAAACATGCACCCTTTCTCCAGCCTAACATCCTTCACCCTGCACATTCAAGCAGTGCAGAGACCACCAAGGGAGACCCCCGTGTTGGTGAGCCCCAGCCCCATCAGTACCCAAGAGCCGTCCGCTCCATCACCAGGGGTCGGCTGTTACACGAGATCCTGACTCCAAGCAAAGCTGGATTCCGTCAGTAACAGGCAGCTCTCTGCTTCTCAGGGCAACTCTTCTCATTCCTGAATATCTATGACTATTGGACACACCTAAAACCTTTCCCCACCCTGCAGGTATGATTCTGCTCTCAGGGGCCACAAATAGCAGGTCAGTTCTTCTTCCTACGATAGTCCTTCAGCTACTTGAGTGATGTCTGCCTGGTACCTGAGTAGCAGGGGGTTGTTATGGACCCAATGCCCAGACAGGACAACTGAGTCACAAAGCCACAGGGTGGTTCTGCTTCATTTGTGGGCAGCGCCCCGAGTGTCCGTGTGTCCCCCTCGCACACCCACTCCAGCTCTAGACCCGCAGCTCACCTCCCCTGCACAGCATGCTCACGTCTGCCCAGGGACGCTGCCAGCCCTTCTCTTCACACAGTGTGACTCCTCCAGTTCCCACATAGCTCATTTACATCTTTCAGGTCCCAGGTCCATAAGCAGCCTTCTCCAAGCTCCCTGCTAAAACGTACCCCACATCGTGCAGAGATACACCCTTCTTTTTAAATTCTATACATAGCAGTGAACACTATCTGCTCTATTTTTCTTCCTTTTTATTCACATGTTTATTATCTATCTCCCCCTCTAAACTGTAAGACCATGACTAAGCACAGGGTAAGAACTCCATGGAGAAGGCGACGGCACCCACTCCAGTGCTCTTGCCTGGAAAATCGCATGGGCGGAGGGGCCTGGTGGGCTGCAGCCCATGGGGTCACTAAGAGTCAGACACGACTGAGCAACTTCACTTTCACTTTTCACTTTCATGCATTGGAGAAGGAAATGGCAACCCACTCCAGCGTTCTTGCCTGGAGAATCCCATGGACGGGGGAGCCTGGTGGGCTGCCGTCTGTGGGGTCGCACAGAGTCAGACACGACTGAAGTGACTGAGCAGCAGCAGCAAGAACTCAATAAATGGTTGTCATCTGAATACAGAAAACAGCTTTCTAGGCAGAAGCAGCAGCAGCTGGAGCCAAGGCGCGCAGAGAAACCGTAGTGTCTACTGATCCTGTGCACGAGCTTTAGAAGAGGGAAGACTCACTTTAGCAAGCTGGATGGCCTTGGGCATCCTGAGCCTCAGCTTCTGCATCTGCAAAATGAGGACAAGAACGCAGACCTCCCGACACTGCGAGTGAGGCAGCGTTTGGGGAGCATTTAGCAGGAGGATGGGTTCGGAACAGACCACCCGCCTGTAGGACTATGGTGCGTGCTGGGGGCCGGGTGCCCAAGGAGCCATGCCCCCTGCAGGGGGACAAGGCGGGGCTGGCGGGCAGACGGGCAGCACAGTGCAGGAGCTGCCAGCCCGAGGGGCTGAGGGCAGAAGAGCAAGACATCAGGGCCACCACTGAAGCCCTGACAGGGAGCCAGCCCTGACCTGTCAGCTGTTCCCACCCTTCTCCTCCCACCCCTCGGAAGAGCCTGCTGAGGGCATCAGGCTCAGAGAAGGTGGCTAGAAGGACCGAGTCCCCAGCCGTTGCATCTCTGCTCATGGCCCCTGGTCGCACGGTGGCCCATGAGAAAGGAGCCTGGCCCAGTGTCAGCACCCCTTTCAGAAAGCTGACAGGCCTCCTCCTTGGCCAGTGTTGGCTCCCACGGGCAGGGCTGCAGGGAAAGCAGAGGCCCTGGAGAAATGGGCTCCCCGCGGGCTCCACTTCCAAGCTCCCAGCCTGAAGCCCCCCGCAGGGCCTGGGCCGGAGCCAGGGCGCTTCCGCGGGCCGCCAGCCCCCCGGGACACAGCCAGGATTGTCCAGCCCGCTCCAGGCGTCAGCCGCAGCTGAGGGGACAAGGCCCGGCTGTTCCTGCAGACAAGCGGGCAGCTCTCTTCACACATGACAAGGGAACCTGTGTCCCCGGGGGAGGAGACAAGCAGAGGGAAGGGGCCAGGCAGACCCAGGTGGGGCCGTAAACACCCCTCCCTGGGGTCCCCCATGCCCGGAGGGGAGCCAGGGAGGGGAGGGCAGCACGGGTCCTGAGAAGCCCCCAGCCTGCCACAAAAGGGGTCAGATAGCCTGACAGCAGGGCCGCAAGATGGGGCTGTGAGCGTACGCGCACGCAAGGGCTTCTAGAGATGAGCTCATTTATGCTGAGCTTCATTCAAGACAGCAGCAGCTTCTATTTAATGAGTAGGTTTTAATCAAGGATAAAGACCTGGACAGATCCTGCCAGGACTCTTCCAGGAGGAACTGACAGAACACTGTGTGCCAACCAGAGTGTAAAAATGAGGGTAACAGTCATGGAACTGAGGAGATTGGGGGTGCACCTCCTTCTAGGTGTGGCCGCACCAGAGACTCCAGCGATGCTGCAGGATCAGCTGTGTGTCAGCTCTGGCTCCCCCCGAGGGAGGTGCCTCTGGCCATCTTCACAGCCAGCCATTCTGGAGACCAGGAGCACTGCCTTCCCAGTGACCCTGACCAGACATCCCCCCATGACACAGACATGTCATTCAGCCAGGGTCTTGTGCGTCCCCAGACCTGTTCCCGGGCTAAGGAGGCAGAGCTCTGATTGGCAAGGCCTGAGTCACATTTCTACTTCTGAAACTGGGGAAAGAGGTCAGCTCCACTCAGCCAGTAAGGATGGGGTGTGCAGGAAGGGAAAACTGCAGACTTTTCCCTTTAAACATCAGCCATCGGCTATAAATGTGAACAGCATGCCGTATCACCCTCCCCACATGGAGCGGGAGGGGTTGGGGGTACAACCTGCAAGAATCGAGAGAATGAGGCTAACATGCAGAGGAAAAGCTCAGAGGAAACAGACCAGAGTCCTAACAAATTCATTTGAGTCCCTGGATCAAGCTCTGCCTGAAACTCACTCCAGATACATGAGCAAATAGATTTGTTGTTTGTTTGTGTTAAGTAGTGTGAATTGTTTTTCTGTCACTTACACCCAAAATGAAAGCACATGTAAATGCCTTAACATCTCTCCCACCTAGACGGTGAGTTCCAAGAGATCTGAAACCATATCTTTTCTATCTCTGGATACCTACCACCCGGCACAGGGTTTGACATGGAATAGGTACTTAAAGAGTACTTGTTAAATGAATGAGCAAATGTTACTAATGATAATGAAATTTCTCACTGTCCTCTGCAAACTCTCAGATTTTGTGGAACATGTTCATCGGCCTCATTGCACCTGAACATACAGTACCTACCGCAGTCCCCACAGCATCTGTCAGCTCCACTCAGCCGGTGGGGCAGCTGGCCTGGCCCCGTTCTACAGGAAGAATGCAGGCTGAGGATATCGCCCAGCCTTCCTCAGGGACGGTCATCTGTCGGGTGCTGATTCAGCCATATTGGAGAGGCCCGCTCACATCACTAGAGAGCCACCTTTTGGACAGTTAGTGTCTGGGCCTCCTCAGAGGGCATCCCCTCTCCAGGGTCTCCCTGCAGAGCCGCTGAGCACGTGGGACTCCTGTGAAGCAAGGCAGGCAAAGCCTCAGACATATTTAAGAGCGAATTGGAAGTCGTTAGCTCCCATTTTAATTTAACAAGCCCAATTTTATAAATAAGAGTGAATTTTCCCAGGCTATTATTTCTAATTATGCATTTACATCAATTCACATTATGCGGTTGATGAAATGTTAATACCAAAGGCAATTTTCTGCTGACGGGCAGCATGGAGAAGAGCTTTCTTCACATTACGAGTCAATATTTTTGGAAATAATTACCAAGTTGCTCACGAAAGTTTGCACTGACTAACGCAGTTGCTGCGTCTACGTAGCCCCCGACTGGTGAGATTAAGAGGGAAATCCCCTGACAGGGAGCGGGGAGGGCGGCGGGAGGAGACTGAGGACTCAGGGAGCTGAGCCAGGAACCCGGAGCGGCTCCAAGTGCTGGCCGTTGCTGGCGACCAGGTTCCCTCAGCTCCACTCGGAGAAGGAAACGGCAGCCCACTCCAGGACCCTTGCCTAGAAAATTCCATAGATGGAGGAGCCTGGTAGGCCACAGTCCATGGGATCGCAAAGAGTCGGACACACTCCACTGGTTCACTGGTTCAGCTCCACCACATACCAGACTAAAGGGCTCCAGGACACGGCTTTTCATCTACATCATGGGAATGATCACAGCAACTCCCACGGGATGATAATGCATCTGTGCCTTGATTCATTTACTCGTCCAGGAGGAATCCACTGGAGATCTACTCAGTACTGGTACTCGGTAAATGGTAAGGATGCTTATGAGGAGAAGAAGGAAACTCTCCGGACTTCCTAACGGAGCAGGCTGGAGGTGCCTCTCACCCTAAGTGACAATACGGGACTGGTGGAGCCCTGCAAGAAAGCCAGAGGACCAACACTCAGGACCCCGCAAGTTCATACAGCTTCCTGCAGAACAGAGGCAAGCACTGGGCTCCAGGGCTGCAGGGGGCCTCAGCGTGGCCCGGGGGCGGCGGGCCAGCTACTGAGACAGAGACGACCACCAGGACCACCCCAGACCAAGCTCGCGGAGGGAACACACAAGCCTCAGGCGGACATCCTCCAAGTCCTCTGTGGCATCTATACGGAAGCCCATGCAGACAAAGGACCACTTCCATCTGAGCCAGAGAAGCGACCCTGGGACTAAGTTGTGAGGAGTCCAACTCAGCAGCGTGAGAAAGATGACCAGCGACAAGGAGACTGGGGGGGTGTGGCCAGGGTAGTCGGGGGGAAGCTGAGAGAGGGCATCGCAAGAGCCAAGGGAGCAAGCGCTTCGGGAGAGGAGCACGCCCAGCTCTGCCTACGTGTCCAGGTAAGGACTAGACAGCACTCCCGAGGCTGGAGAAGTCGGGCGCACTGAGGTGTCAGTGCAGGAGTGGTGGCGGTGAAGGAACAGGGTGGAGCGTGCTGAGAAGGGCCGGGCGACAGGGCCAACGCGGACCATCCCAAGGCCACCGCTTCCCAACCTCAGCACCGCCCCCGGCGATCTCTGGGCTCAGACATGGCAGCGCAGCACAGATGAGAGACCCTGGGAACCGAAAAGAGAAGAAGAGAGCCAGGTTCCAGGATCACACTCTCACCTCAACTTAAAATAGAAAACGCAGAGGAGTCTGAAAAGCCCAGCAGAGCTGCACCTCACGGAGACCTGCGGCCTCACCAGTGCCCGCGCCACGGGTCCAGGGTGCGGCCCATCCTGGGTCAGCGTCTGCACAGCTGCAGAGAGTGGCGGGGCCACCCCAGCGTCCCGCCTCCGGGGCCAGGCTGGGGCTGCTGACGCCGGACACTGGGCCTGGAGCCAGCGTTAGCCTGCAGACCCCACAGCGTGTGTTTCTATAGTGAAACCAACATTTAAAAATTAGATTTCTCGTAAAATCCTGGGTTTCCTGCTTCATCTGAGATGGAAACACCAGGCCTCTCAGGGTCTGCACCAAGCCATGCCCCCCGGGCGGGGTGTGACGGGGCTGCTCTGTCCCCTGCCCCCCAGCACCTCGGAGACCAGCCCACATGCCTGCGAGTCCACACGCGGGACCCTGGGCCTCCGAGAGAGAGCTGGGGCTCAGCACACGGGGAGAGGGTACACCACGCTGTGCGGGCAGGGGGCCTCCTCTGGCCCCCACCCAGAGCAGCCAGGCAGAAGACGGGACAGCCCAGAGGAAGGGGAGGCGGTGACACGGGCTCAGACCCACAATCCCAGGAGAGCGCAGGGCCGCTGAAGAGAGGACTGGAGAGGAGCAGGAGGAGCGCTGAGGGAAGGCGGGGGAGCGGGGACGAGGAGCACAGGGTCTCCAGCTGCCTGCCCACCAGCCCCCGTTCACAACGCGCCTTCCTGCCTGTGTGTGCACACCATTTACACACACCTACGCCATCTGCTCACACCAGCTGTCACTCATCCAAATACCGCCTGCGCATACACACGGAGGTCATGATGTCTGTGCACAAGCATCCCCCACACACACAAGCACGCTCAGCACACGCCCACCACCCATGTTCTGAGGGTGCAGCCTGGGACTCCAGTCCCTGGAGGCGGGGCCTGGCAGAGACTTGTGAGCTGAGGGGCTCCAAGACAGGACAGGGCGTGCATGAGCGATAGGGCCGGCCCCCAGAAGGTGGGCCTGGGCGGCTGCCCCCCAACCTGGAGGCGGGACTGCAGGAGGTGCGGGGAGAGCCACGACCCTCTATCACCACCCGGTTACCCCAGGTGCACCCTGCCACTCTCTCGTATTACGGGGCACCTGCAGCTGTCACCGTTCACAGCTGCACCAGCCCCTCAAACTGGCCACCCTGCTCTCCCTCCCCCTCAGCCTGGCGGGCTCTGGAAGCCACAGCTGCTGCAGGAGCCCTCCGCCTTAGAGAAGGCCCATGCCAACAAGGTGCCTGCGCACTTGCCCAGAAGCCCCAGGCAGGGCCATGCACACAGTAGGCATTCACTCAAGGCTTGCCAAGCCATCTCTCTTTAAGCACCATGGGACAGGATGATACCCTGACAAAAGTTCTCGTCCCCGTGCTCCACCCCAGAACGAGCAGGACTCAGGAGGACGGGGCCAAGGTGCGGGGCACAGGCCCAACAGACTCCACATCAGAGATCTCCCCAACTCAGGCCTCTTCCCAGAGAACCTCATTTTCTCCAGTTTTGCCTTTTTTGGAAAAAAAATGACATTTTGAATCATTATTGTGAAAAATTAATTTAGGCCTGAAGCATCAAAGACATTTTGCAAACACAACTAAGGCATCTGTGTGTGGCCACTGCTTGAGCTGAAAACCCCCAGGGACCTTGGCCAGCCATCGGGGTCCCCACGGGGAGAAGCGGCCGCACCCACCCGAAACTGCTCTCCTGAAGCATGGCCTGATTCCAGGGCCCCGGGACAGGAGAGTAATCACACGGGTGCAAGGGCACGGCAGCCGCCGGCTTCCAAGGCAGGGTGACCTTTTGTCAACTCCGGACAGGAACACAAATCTCCCTACCATCACACTGGATCGGCCTTGATTGGATCAAAATCCCATCGGAAAACAGGGAGGAGGAAAGGCAATAAAACCTCCAGAATTGATATTAAACCACTGACATTTCACAAACCGAGCGGCACTGGCAGCTGCCAGTCTAACAGCAGGAGGAACTCTGAAGGGGCAAGTCAGGCATGAAGGTCACGGCAGCGCGGAGCCTCTCTCAGGCCCAGGCATCAGCACCGAGGGGCCGAGGCCCAGACGGCGGGGTGGAGCAAGCCCCTGCCTGGCAGAGCTGCCCCTGTGAACCCTGCCCGCATGCCTGCCCAGTGCCCCCAAGTAGGGGCCACCAGGGGACCTCAGAGCCTCCCAGACTAGACGCTCTGAGGCTCTGAAGCCAAAGGTGACACTGCACTCAGAACCTGTGCCTGGGCCCTACTGAACCTATTATAGCCTCACATGGGGATGGGCCCCCATCCAGTGTTAAACTGGGAGAGACAAGAGGTCCTTCGAAAACAGCCTGGGACTAAAACTCTCCGGAAGCCTCCTATAGACCACAGCACCTCCCACTGTCCCCAAGGCCCCCATACAGATGCTCTGGGCAGAAAGTTCCAGGTGGTGGCCAAGAAAGATGTGGAAGGATGCCACAACCTTAGAGGCCTAGAAACAGAGCCCAGCTGGCACTTCCTGAGCGGCTCCTGAAACCCAGAACTGCAGAGGACGTGGGACCATAATCATCATGAATCCCCAACCATGACAGTTCACAAAGCTACACAGTCCAGAAGGTGGGGATCCCAGTGCGCTCTGACGGGGCAGCTGAGGCTTAGTTCGGCATAGCAGAGAAACAGCCACAGTTCCTAGCTTTGACCATCCCGTCGCTGCCTCCACTGTGCCCTGAGCTCTGCACTCTGAGTCCACCTGAACTCCCTGACCACGCGATGCTGACTCTTCAGAAGGCTGGCTGGTCAAAGACACTGGAAGGGCACCAGAGATGCCTCTGGTCCCCACCAGCATCTCCAGGGGAACCATCACACATCTTGCCAAGGGGGAGACCCCCATAGGTCTGGAACAAGCACTGGAGCCACAGCCCTGACTCTCCAGCCAGCCCCTGGTCATTATTAGCCAGCTCCGTGTTTTCTAATCACCATCCTCACCATTAAGGTGAAGGACACTCATGCGAAAATAACAGAGTTTTATCTCAAGCAGATTGATCTACTCAGATCCTTCTGCCTGAGCCCCTTAATTCTCCATAAAGTCAAAACAATTTTTGGTTAAGTATACAGTCTGTCCTCTACTAAATTAAACTAATAAGATCCAGTGGGAAATAAAACCCCAAGTGTATTGAGAAAATTAAAAAATACACAACTGTCCATGCATCTATAAGATTTACTCTGGCAAATAATTGTGAACTTAACACACACAGAGACTATAATGAAATCATGAGAGGACACAGAACACCACTTATCACTTCCCCCTAATAACACCATGCTTCCCAAATGCCCAGGCTCAAGGAGAGCCAGTCCACACCCTGAAAGTTCCCATCCCACATTGTCACGTTACCAAAGGCAGCTAGGCACGTACTTTAAAATATGAGCTGCTGCTGTTAGTACTACGCCCAGGTGCTGAGTGATCTGCTGTAAACACTTTGTCTTAGAATCAATCCTCCCATTCACCCTCTGCAGTCAGCAAAGCTGGTATACCCTTTTTACAGATGGGAAAGCCGAGTTCCAAGAGGTCAAAGCAAGACCAGGACCTGAACCAAAGCGCTCCTGACTCCATAGCCCTGGATGCCACCTGGCTCTGCTTTGCTTAGTTTTGCATCTGACTTACTTTCCCATCGAGCAATGGGTAGCGCAGGTCACTGGGAAGGATCTTGCTCTCATGCTGCTCATCAGAGATGGTGTCGAGAGTCCCCTAAGCCTGCCCACCAACTCTGGCCTAGGATCACATGCATCGATCTCAGTGGAAGGTGGAAGAGAGACAGCAGAGAGGGCAGGAATGAGAACCCACATTGCAACTGGGGAACCTGAGGCTCACGGTCCCTCCCAACCAGGCCCAGAGGTCCAGGGGTCCCAGCAGGTCAGGGCCGCAGGAAGACAGGGTGAGGCACTTAGCTGGGGATTCAGGCGCCGTGAGGTTCACCTGACACCCGCACACTTTGGGGCAGGTGTGGTGCTGTTTGGCAGAGCCAGCCACCAAGTGCAGAGGCACAGGAGAGGACAGGGGCAGGCGCGCGCTCGCCAAAAGGCCTCTCCGTGGAGCCGCGTCCAGACAAGGAGCCATCTGCGGCCTTGCGCGTGCTCCCAGGCTCCAGACCCTTCTCTGAGAACTCGCTTCCCTTCCCCCACCCCAGCCCACGCTGCCTTCAGGGTCGGGCCTCGTCCTTGTCCCCCCAAGCCCAGAGCATTAGCCCGTCCTCCCCTCACCTCTCCCTGCTGACTCTGTCTCTCTGGACCCCTCTCTGTCCCCAGATGCGCGCCCCCCGCACCGCAGGCGTTTCTTACCGGGCTAGGTCCCCAGAACCCGGCCCCGGCCACTCCCCTGCACATTCGGGAACCTTCAGAGGTGGGGTCCACCTCTCTGCCGGGGTGGGGGGGCTCACTCTGGGCTGGATCTACACTCATTGGCTCTGAGCCCCACTCTTCTGGGCACGGAAACCCTTACTGTGGCTCCAAAGCCCCCTGTGCCCCTACCTGTCGCCCTCCAGGCCACCTGAGCCCCTCACTCACACCCCCTGCCCTCTACCCTCAGGCCCCTGACCTTGGCCTTGGCACAGGCTGTGCCTTCAGGCCCCCAGGACCCTTCCCCTCCCGGCCTTTGCCTGGCTGATGCTTCACATCTTCCACCACCACAAGGACCACCGTGATGTGTGTCTGTGGAGGGGGTGTATGTGACACATCTCTGGCTGAGCTGATCAGGCTCAACTTGTGTTTCCTCTTGTGGGTGCATCTCTGCTCCCTTCTGGGCTGAACTGAAGCTTCTCTGTAGGCAGGTGCTGTGAGCACCCCAGCGTGGTGCCCGCAGATACGTGCCAGTGAGATGCATGATGAGGTCCTCAAGACGTGTTGGCTGAATGAATGTTTGAGGTGACACAGGCTCTGTCTGGAGTCTGTCCCCCTTAGTCCATCTCTCCGGGCAGTCCCCAGCCTCAGCAGTCCTGTCTCTGATGAGCAGACTACTGGCCCCAGGCTCCAGGGACCCAGCGTGAGGACACTGATCTGACACAGATGGACCAGACCTGCGGGCCTCACAGCTTGGGGTCTCCTACTGCTGCGGGCCCAGTGCAGGCGGACTACAAGCCAGGCCCACTCTGTAGCATGCACATGAGCAAGGGCCAGCTCAGCTCCCCAGGAGGCCTGCGAAAACATCAGGCCCTCCCTTGCATCTATGCCAGTCAGGGGCTCAAGCCCCAGGGTCTTCTTCCTGGGATGCAGGGCAGAGGAGGGCAACAGGAGCCGCCATGTGAGCTTCTCCACACACCAGCCCCACATCACAGGCACTCGGTCCCCCATCACCCGGGACAGAGACCCCTGGGCACAGGGAGGGCCCACCTCTGCTGCCCACACTGCCCTCCACCCGACGCAGCTGGCCGGAGCTGTGCCCTCAGGGGGCGTCCCGTGGGGCTAGACTTCTGGGCTTTATCCCCAGACACTAGTGGCAAGTCAATGACTAAACCAGCCAAAAATTAAAGTCCCTGTAAATCCGATCTTTTCCTTTAAGCTGTTGGGTACACAGAGTGTGGCCAGGATTATTGATAGAAAAGTTTATGGATGGGCTGCATCTTAAAATGAAAACACATTACCCAAAATCAATGTTGCTGGATGTGGTTCAGGGAGGACAGGAAAGGTCAGCGGAAACAAGAATACCGAAACCAAAACTCCAAGAGGACGTGAACCTTAAAGCAAATTTTGAAAGTGAGTTCCAGGAAAAACATTTACGTAGGGCTATAATTTAAGGGTGCTTTCATGAGAGGCTGGGCAGTCTTTCTAAATAGCATTTTTGAAGCATCTTTGAGAGTCCAGTGAGTTCATCCACAAAATGGTATTGACAAGTGCTGCATAACCCAACTTGCAGCCCAATCAGAACAGCACGTGCTGGTGGTGGGCATGAGTTAGAGACCTGTGGATGGGCACAAGCAAGCCCCCAGGCAGAGTCGGACCGGCGGGTCAGGCAGGTTGAGCACCTATTGGTCACATTACAGGAGCACTCATCTCCAGACGCCTGTACACAGTGATCCTGCAGGCATTTCAGAGCCTGTGGACACAGAGAGGAAGGAAAAAACCTGGAAGCCAAAAGGGCGGCTGTCACTGCCTACTGATGAGCACTCGGGACTGGCCATGCACTGGTTCTGAAATGCTCTGACAGGTCCATCCACAGGAAAGCAGTTTCATCTCACGTGGCCAACGCTCTCCCTAAACAGGGCATCTTTGTGGAAGCCCAAGGGACATTGGCAGCTGGCAGGGCTGAGGAGCTCTGGTCCCCAGAGAGCAGTTTTCCTTTGGGGAAGCAACATACACACTTTGTCACAGATGCCTTCTTTAGAGCTTCCAACGGAGACCGTGGCCCACCACAACTCAGGGAGAAGGGACTGGCTTCCCTGCAGGAGGGGGCCCGGCCAGGCTTCGGCCAGGACGGTGGGGGCTGCTGTCTGGCAAAGGCTAGATCAAAGAGACTGAAGGCTATGACCTGCCCACCAGGGAAGCCCCAGGAAAGGAGCAACCGCGCCCTCTGGACACTCCTGACAGGGTTCCCAGTTCCTACAGCCACAGAGCCCTAGGCACGGGTCAGACCCAGCCCGGAGGTAAAGACACAGAGAAGAAAGATGCAGCTGCAGCCTCAGTCTAGGAAACAGGAGGGGAGAGCAGACCCTCTCAGCATGGAGCTGCAAAGCGGCCTCGTCAGGGGCCGCCAGTCAAGGGCAGAGAAGACTTGCTGTCTACACCAACTCCAGGTACAGGGACCACAGTTTCATCTGGGGTGGGGCTGTTTGAGTTAAAATTAGGACCTCAGAGGAAGACAGACCTGGTTTAAGCCTTACTTGCCTGTGTGACTGTGGGCTAGTTCCTCAAACTCTCTGAGCTCCAGTACCACACTTCTGCTGCTGCTGCTGCTAAGTCACTTCAGTCGTGTCCGACTCTGTGTGACCCCATAGACGGAAGCCCACCAGGCTCCCCTGTCCCTGGGATTCTCCAGGCAAGAACACTGGAGTGGGTTGCCATTTCCTTCTCCAATGTGTGAAAGTGAAAGTGAAGTCGCTCAGTCGTGTCCGACCCTTAGCGACCCCACGGACTGCAGCCTACCAGGCTCCTCCAACCATGGGATTTTCTAGGCAATAGTACTGGAGTGGCTTGCCATTGCCTTCTCCGACCACACCTCTAAGATGGGTAAAATCAGTCCACCACACAGGAGTATGTACCCACCATTATAGGGGTTAAATAAGCCCATTCATTCACTCCGCAAATATTTATTGAGCACTGACGGTATGTCAGACCCTGTTCTAGGTACTGGAGATACATCAATGAGTGTAGACTCTACAGATCTCTGTGCCATTATAAATAAGGATATTGGATCATGTGTTGGAAAGAAGTTGGCACTAAAGAAAGGAGAAAAAGAGGCCCAAAGTCAGGGACTGGGAGTGCTGGAGGTAGGGACAGAGGAGTGAAGACTGCATATTAAAACTGTGACCCCAGTGGGCCTCACTGAGATGTGACTGCTTAACAAAAATCAAAAGAACCAGGTAACTGAGGAAGGAGTATTTCAGCCAGACAAAACACCTGGTGCAAAGGCCCTAGGGTGGGAGAACACCCTGTGGGAGGCATTGTAGGAAGGAGGCCATTGTGGCTAGAGGATTCTGACCAAGAAAAAGACAGGAAGCAAGAGATGAGGACCGAGCAGGTGGAGGAGGAGGGCAGATGGTTTGACACTGCCAGTCATTGCAAGGTCACTGATGTTTGTCCTGAATGAAAAGGGAGCCACTGCAGGGCTTTGAGCAGAGGAAGAGTAATCTGATTTCTGTTTGAGAAGGACTGCTCGGTTGTCATGTTGACAACTAATGCATGGAGAGTGCCTGGTACATGAAGAGTATGTAAAATGTATAGCTATTATTCTTATTAGTAGTAACACTGATTTGTGCTGTGGGAAAGAAATACCTTACCCCCACAAGGTGGCACAGGTTTAGAAGATTCACCAACCTTAAAGGTAAGCAAGGCATAACTTCCTCTAGCTGCAGGAATCCTCCCCGTGTGCATCCCTGATCACTGGCCCTCCACCTCGATATGGTATCAGGACAGGAGACTGCTGCATCTCTGGGCAGGCCACTGCACAGTAGGCTAGCTCCTGCCATCATAACCCTGCTTGGAATCAGCCCCCAAATGAATCTGGTTTCCCAGAATCCCACCAGCATCCTGAGCCTGTGCAACATAGTGCAAGTCTGCCCCCTCCCTTCGGAAGCTGAGGACAGCAATGGGCCTGGCAGGGTTTTATACTCAGTGATCCAAGGCTGGTTTTCAAAGGAAGGTGGAATTATTAACGGAAAGCTCCCAGGGGGTGGGGGCTTGAAAGGACAGAAAGCAGCTGGCAACTGCCTCTCTGGGGCCCCTGGAGAGAAACTGTAGGAAGAAGAGGAAGGCCCTGAGACATCCCTCCCTTCCTGGCCAGAGACCTTGGCCAACAAGGGCCCAACAGATGAGCAACAGTGGCCTGAGGACGCAGGAGTAACTCCTCGGCCACAGATCAGATGCTGAAACTCAGGCCTAGGAGGGGGTAGATGGACCTGCCCAGGGCACCCAGCTGGCAAAGACGTAGCTTAGAAAGTGACTGCAGCTTCCTGAACTAAAGTCAGCTGCTGGGAAGTGTTTGCCCAGTCGTATTCTGTCTCCTAGGTTCTTGAGGGACCCTCTGGTGGAGCCTCCAGAGAGGTTGGGGAATAGGGACAGCAGTCACGTGAATCCACAGGGCTCCTCTCATCTCGACCTCAGGTCAAAGCTAAGAGTTTAGGGATCGCGGGTGGAGACAGGGACTCTGCAATCGCTGCCTGGTTTCCCCTGGTGAAGGCAAAAGACGCCAAGCGCAGGCGTGGGACTCGCCCCGACAACTGCGTGTCGGTCCAAACCACAAGCGCGCCCCATGCTTCCCCTCGGGGACCAGACTGCTCTCCCGCAGAGGGCTGAGGACGGAGGAGGCTCTGAGCGAAAGCTTTGAGAGGTCCAGGGTTTCGGGGGATGCGAAGCCAGGGATGGGCTTCGAAACTGCCCTTTGCCTCCTTCCTCTTGGGGATCCCCCCCGGCACCGGGTAAAGAGAGGGCTGCGACCCATGAAGAACAAGGGGGAACGCAGGGCCACGATCGAGATGCACGAACCCCACCCCGCTCGGAGCCCTCCTGGGCCTGGAGTCCTGCCGGGCGCTCCGCAGCCACCCCGCCCCACCCCGCCTCCGCCGTCACTCACTGCCGCCGCTCCGGCTCGCTCTTGCGCTCTCGGCGCCTCGGGCACCTGCTCGCCCCGCTCCGAGCCCTCACTTCTCGCTCGCGCGCTGCAGACTCCGGCGTGGCCGCCCGCCCGCACCGGCCCCGGCCCCGGCCCCGGGCCCGCGGCGCCCACCCTGCCGCGCCCCAGCCCGCCACGGCCTGGGCCGGGGACAAAGAGCGGGCCAGTATTTTGTCCAAACCGGGGTAAGTTGAGGGCGGGGGTCTGCGGAGAGGGCCTCGGGCCCCGCGGAGCACAGGGAGGCTAAGCGGCCGTCTCGGGCGACGGAGACGGAAAAGAAACAAGGGAGAGTTGGGGTGGGAAGACCCCCAGCCCAAGCGGGGCGGGGCGGGGCGGGGCTGCGCTCCAGCCGGAGACTGGCGGTCCCTCCGGGCGGCCGGGCGGGGCGGGGGCAGCGCTCCGGGGCGGGGGCGGCGCCGGCTGTGGCAGAGACCAGAAGGGGAGAGAAGACTGGAGGGAGGGGCGGGAGGGCGCGGGTGCTGCGGCGCTGGAGGCGGCCCGGCGCCCCGCCGCTGACCGCCCCCTCCCCTTCCCTTCCCCCTCCTGCCCGCCCCTCCGGCTCCCGGCCGCCACGCCGGACCCGCTCTCCCGGCGCTGCGCTGGGTCGGACTCCAGGTCTGCGCGCCGCGGCTGAGCGCCCACTCGCCCTGCGGAAAGAGCCGAGCAGGAACCGGCGGAGGCGGCAGCGGGAGAACGGAGCGGCCGCCGGAGGAGGCGGCGGTCTGGAGCCGCAGCAGCAGGAGACCGGCAGGCAGAAGCTCGGGGCTCCAAGGCGCGCGCTCTCCTGGCCAGGGATGGGTCCCGGCGCGGCCCGGCCCCCGACCGGTCCGCCGGGCAGAGATTGAATTGCGGGTCCCCAGAGTCCGGCGGACGACGGGACAAAAGGAAGCACCGACTGACTGCCAGGAGCCTCCCGGCGGGACCTCGCGTTCCGCGCACCCGGAGCAGCGCCCCCCGCCGGAGCCGCGCCTGGCGAGCCAGCTAGGGAGCTGGACTGATTGGCGGCCGCCGGCGGCCGGGGGAGGGGGCGCCGCGCAGGGCCATGGCAGGCTCGAAGGCGTCCTAGCCCGAGTCCGACCGGATCCGAGCCCTCGCCGCCGCCACAGCCGCCTCTCCGAGCCCGGGTCCCCGTCGCCGCCGCGCCCCCTGCGGGAGATGGAACAGAGGAACCGGCTCGGCGCTCCCGGATACCTGCCGCCGCTGGTGCTGCGCGCCCTGCTGCTCTTCGTGGCCGAGGGTGAGAGCGGGAACTTTGCTGCCGCTAGGGTCTCGGGGGTCCTCGCCGGGGCCGCCAAAGCCAGCCTGTCCCGGCCGCCGCGGAGAAGGAGGCAGCAGAAGCGAAGGGGAGGGCTTCACGCTCTCCAGCGATCCCGATGTGCAGCCACTGCCCGGTGCGGTAGGGGGTGGAGAGCGGCGAAGGGTAGCGGCATTAGTGGCGCCGGCGCCCAGGTCCTTCGGAGCCTGACCCGGGCTCCAGCTGCGGCCAGGCTGCTCGTGGGGCGCCGGGAGTTGGCGCGCCCCAGCCTGGCGCTGGTAGCGCGGCCGGGAGCGGGGAAGAAGCGTGAGCCGCCCCTCGCTGCCCTGCCCGGACTGGAGGGAAGCGGCCTGCAGCGGCAGCCGGTCTCTGCAGCGGCCCGGCAGCTGCTCGACCGGATTTGGCCAGTGCCTGGGCCGCGCGAGCTGCTGGGGGTGGGAAGCGCACGGCCCAGCGAGTCAGGGTGGCCCCGGGCCTCCGCCCCACAGCTGGTCACGCCTCTCTCTCCCCCGCCCCCAGCGACATTCACCGAAGTCCCCAAAGATGTGACCGTACGTGAGGGAGACGATATCGAAATGCCCTGCGCCTTCCGAGCCAGCGGAGCCACCTCGTACTCGCTGGAGATTCAGTGGTGGTACCTCAAGGAGCCGCCCCGAGAGCTGCTGCACGAGCTGGCGCTCAGCGTGCCCGGCGCCCGGAGCAAGGTAACTGGCCGCCCGCGCAGCGCCTGGGGTGACCCGGGTGAGGCAGGCAGGGCGCCGCCCCGTGGTGCAACCCATCTCCTCCCGTCCCCGTCCTCACAGCACCTTCAACAACATTGGTAGTTAACCCCTAGGCATTCGCATTCCCTTCACGGAAACCTCCCCAGAACTCCACGCCTAGCCCTAGGAAGCTACCCCTCATCCAGTTTGCCCGCTCTTGCCAGCTGCGGGTCCAGAGGGTGATGGGTGCCGGGTGTTGAAAGAAGACCGCTTGCTGGGGCCGGGCTTTCCCTGTCCTCTGCCACTCTGAGGTCCCCAGGGCACACGGCCAAGCAGCTAAGCTCCTCTGGGCTGGGTTCCAGAGGCTGGCGGAGCACGCTGTACAGGTTACCTCCAGCCGCTGCAGGGTCAGAGGGACTTCCCCTTCTGCCCATCTGCCTCTTAAACAGTCTCTAGCCCTGTCTCTCTCTCACACACACACACACAAACACACTCCCCTGGCGCCGCAGACACACATACACACACCACACACACACACACACACACACCGACTACCTTCGCTCTACCCAGAGTCCCACCCTTTGCTCACATCTCCCTTCGTGTCCTGTCCATCCAGCTTTCCAACCATAGGGAATGGGTTGCTTCTCAGGAGGGAAATGGGTCTTCCTTCCCACCTGGGAGGCTATCCAGCCTCCCTTCCTTGGCTGGCAGGGGTGCTCCGGCAGCCCCTCCTTGGCCGGGCGCCATGCTAGCTCCAAGCCCTGCTTCCTTCCGGATAAAACTGAAAATCCCGATGTTCTTCCTGCCCTCCGCCGTGGCTACATCCCGAGCGGTTTCGAGTCTCAGCCCGCCTGCGGAGGATCCTCTTGCAGGTGGTGCGTCTGAGTTCCCTGAGCCTGAAGGCCAACAGCCTAATGTCTCTCTCTCCCTCTTTGCATTTTAGGTAACAAATAAGGATGCGACTAAAATCAGCGTAAGTGTGGAGCCCAGCGCGGGCCGCGGGAGACCCCTTCCGGCCGCTTTGCGCCCCGCAGCCTCCTCCCTCTTAGAAAGGCTCCTTGGCGGTGCGGTATAGGGCCCAGCTCTCAGGGTCGGCCGCTTGGCGTGTCCGTGCGCCATCTGTCGCCGGTCGTGGATCGGGTTCTCTTTTGCGTAAATCAAGGGTCCCAGGCCTGAATCTCCTTCCTCCTCTGTACGCTTGGCAAGCTCTCCTGCAGGCTTCTTGCCCTAGCTCCTGGCTCAGGGCTGTGGACCCCACTCCCAACCCGCACGCAGCCCACGCCCTGGCGGCGCCCTCCGCAGCAGCCCTCCGCTCCGCTTGGGTTGCGGGTCGCGGTGCCGGGGGCTGTGGGCTGGCTTGGAGTTGCGGTGGAGGGGAGGAGTCTTGCAAGGGTTGGGGAGGACATGCGCCAAGCCTTCCCCGCTGGAGATGGAGGGATCACGGCCTGGGGATGACCAGGGACTCCCGTGCTTGGTTCGGAGGTGAGGGTTCCCTGGGAGCTCGGTGAGGGCCACAAAGCGGTTGCTTCCCGGCGTCGCCAGCAGCTCGCAGGGAGCTGAGCTTTGTTCGCTGCTCCATGCTGCGGCCGAGAGGCAAGTTCCTAGGCAGCGGGGACCCAGTGGGTGTGGCAGCAGCCTCTGCATCCACTGCCTCCCAGCGAGGGCAGAGTGCTCGCTGAGAAGGGCTGGAGCTGGGAGCAGGTATCTGTGCACTATGAGGGCAGGGCGACTCTCCCTCGGACACCACCTTGGCCCTCGGGGCTCTAGAATGAAGGAGCGTTAGTGGGAGCGGATGTGAAGGCCCCGAGGGCGAGGCGCCGGCCTGCCAGCCCCGGGCCTTGACCGAAGCCCCGCTCTCTTGCAGACCGTGCGCGTGCAGGGCAACGACATCTCGCACCGGCTGCGGCTGTCGGCCGTGCGGCGGCAGGACGAGGGCGTGTACGAGTGCCGCGTGTCGGACTACAGCGACGACGACACGCAGGAGCACACGGCCCAGGCGCTGCTGCGCGTGCTCGCTCGCTTCGCGCCGCCCGACGTGCAGGCCGCGGAGGCCGTGTCCCACATTCAGAGCGGCGGCCCGCGCCGCCACGGCCCAGCCAGCGCCGCCCGGGAGCCCGGCCGCGGCGACAAGAGCCGGCCTCCCGGGGGCCCTCCCGCCGCCCCCGCCCCGGGCGTCCCCGAGGCCGCCGCCGCCTCCGCGGCGCACAGAGCCGCGACCACCGTGGCGGCCGCCGCCTCGTCCGCGCCGCCGCCGCCCCGCGAGGCGGCCCTTCTGCGCCAGAGGCACTCAGGTAAGCGCCCCGCGGGAGGCTCTCCCGGACCGGCCGCCCCGCTGCGGTCGGTCGCGGGCTCCGAGCCGTCGGTGGGTCATCTCGGGGGAGCGTTCCCGGAACCCCGCCTCTGCTCTCTTCCCGCCGCTTTCCCGTCCTTACTGTCGGCCGCTGGGGGTGTGCACCACCCGACTTTATGACGGTGGGCGCCGGTCAGGGTACACGAGTTTGGGGAACCGGACCTCGGGGGCTGCACCCCAACAGCGTCGGACCTGCTTGTCTCCTGAACACCCAGGCTAGAGTGAGAGGAGGCGGTTACAGTTGGGGTCTTGTCAGCCTGGGTGCCGCCTTGACTGGGCTGAACAAGACACACTTTGTTGCAGCCAGCGTGGGTGGGCCTGGCTGCATGCGCTCTGCCCTCCTTGGCAAGCTCCAGGCGGTCCTAGACACCAGCTCGGCTACAATGGCCACTCCAGGCTCCGTTAGGCCGTCATGGGGGACGGGGTGAGGATGGAGCCGTGCCATTGTTAGGAGGGCACCCGGCGGCTCAGAGCTGCTCTCCCAGGGAGCCGAGAGGATCAGGGGAGGGGGAAGGGGCAAGGAGAGAAGGGAGTCAGCAAGGAGGAGGGAGTGACTGCAGGCCGGGAGCAGGAGGGCCTGCTGGGCAGCGGTGGGCTTTTTCCCAGGGCAGGAGGGCCCGGTGCAGGGTGTCCCTCCTCCAAGGCACCCCTCACTCCCAGCACTACTCAAAGGTGGAGCCTCAGAGACAGCTCCTCTCCAGGGCTCACTCTCTGTGTCCGCCTTGAAGCTGTCACTCCCTCTCAGTCGTGTCCGAGGCACAGTCTCACAGACAGCGTCTTGATCAGCCTTGCAGCACTGAGAGGCGGGGCTCTGGGACAGTCATACAAACCACTATAAGGTGGGGGAGCTGAAGCACACCACCCCACTCTCATGGTTCTTTTTTTTTGTTCTTTTTTTTTGGAAGCCCCATCACACTCTTTGTGACCCCACGGACCATACAGTCCATGGAATTCTCAGGCCAGAATACTGGAGTGGGTAGCCTTTCCCTTCTCCAGGGGATCTTCCCAACCCAGGGACTGAACCCAGGTCTCCCACATTGCAGGCGAGCCACCTGGGAAGCCCTCTCAGGGTTCTTAAAGGGCAGACACCCTGCCACCAGCATCAGCACTTTGTAAGGATGCAGACTCCCGGGCTCCCTGCTGAATCCAAGGACACCAGCATCCTAGCCTCCCTCCCTGGCCAATCGTCTTAAGCCTTCAAACGGTTCAGACCGTGCCAGTTTGTCTTCCACATTAGTTCAGCAGTTTCTCACTAAGCCACCCCTCCCTATGGAAACTTCTCCATGCGGCTCAGGCTCTTGGCTTTTCTGGAGGCTTCATCCCTCTCAGGTTCCACACAGGTACCCACAAGACCTTCCCCCAGGCTAGGGGGGAAGGCGGGTCAGCTGGGAACTTGTGAAGGTCCTCTCCCCAAACTCGTCCACCTGTCTTGGAGCTTACCCCAAGTCAGTTTAAGAAAACATGAGTTGCTGTGCAGAACTCCAAAATGCCAGAGGCTTAACACAATTTGAATGTACCATTTCTGGTTTACATCACTGGGAGGAGGGGCTGAGGAGGAATGGCTCTGTTTCGTGCAGTCATTCAGACATTCAGGCTGACAGAAACTCTACCATCTTTAAGAGGTGGCTTCCACGCTCACTCATCAACATACAGCCCACAAACAAGGGAAGAGAGAATGGAAGCCCCAGGGCTCTAAGGCTCACAAAGCAAGTGGTGAATCTTTCTTATGCATTTAGAATGAGTCTTGGTATCTATCATTTTTGGAAGACTGAGTAAATAGCCACTCAGATAATTTTGGTAGAGTTCAGTTCTCTCAGAAGAAAGCTAATATGGAGAATGGCAATGGAAGTTTGTAAAGGCCATGCCTAGAAGTGGTCAGTATTACTACCACCCTCATCCATCAGCCGGAACTCAGTCTGATTGTTCAACAGATGCGAGCAGGGTAGAAAATGTAGTCCTTGGCTTGACAGCTGTTCTCCAGTCTCATCTCTTCAAGGTGGAAGAGGAGCCTAAATCACTGGGATGAAGCCATCTCTGCCTAGCACGCTGGAAAAGGGTTACTAGGGACACTGGAAAAGGGTTACCAGCCTAGATACTGCTGGTTGGTGAAGAAGACACCCTTCTGCCCCATCCCTTGGGCTCTAGCAAGTAAATGTGTTTCTTGGGCTGGAACATTCCTCTGGGATGTCCCATAGACTATAAGCAGAGCAGAGGATGTGGCGCGCCAGGAGCCCAGATATGAGTTGTGTTTCCTTCTTTTACTGACTGTGTGACTTTAGGCACATGACTTACCCTCTCTGAAAGTATTTCTTTTAGAAATACTTCAGTAATCCCTGACCTCAGAGGGAACTCAGCATGGAAACTGCTCTATAAAGTTCACTATTATCACCAAGGCCATTATATTCCCTGAGCAAAGAGGAGAGGATGAGGGAGATGAAGCGAGTGGCTGGAGGCTGGAGGCCAGGCTGAGGAAGGTCTTGAATGCCGAGTGGAGCAACAGGAGCCATTAAAGTTTTCGGTAAAGGAAGCCCCATATGATAAGAGGTCATTCCTGCTCGATCTCCCTCCTCCCTGGGCAGAGCTTGACCCCTTGAGCCTCATCACAGCTGACCTGACTCTGCCCAGCACGGCTGTCACAGCTCCAGTCTCTGGGTCTGACCGCAGGGAAGCTCCAGATGACGCATCACTCCAGCAGGGACCCAGCCACGGAAGTTGGCATGGACAGTGCCTTTCTGGACGCGCTCAGGTCAGCCCCGTTCTGATGGCACCTGCCAGCCCGGGCGGGGCTCCTCCGCCCTCCCTGGAGTGAGAAGCAGTACTACATCCCCCCAGAAAGCAGAGCCAACGGGGCAGCCAGAGGGGCTGCCAGCAGGGCTTACAGGGCGGCATGACCGGGAGGGCGTGTGCTGACCCTAAGGCTTCTGTCACCCCAAAGCCACTGCTGGCTCCTGCACAGGTCAGAAACCACGCAGACACACCGCAGAAAGAGCCCCAGGATCCTCTCCAACTCCTTTGTGCAAGCCCAGGAAGGTGGGCCCGCAGCTGGAGGACCAAAAGGCTTGTGTCCTCTGTTCTCCAGATGAAGCTCTGGGGAGAATCACTGTGCTGTGGGCCCCTCTGTGTTCCACTCTGGGTGTAAAGAAGTGGGTCAGAGGGCTTCTAACACATACCCGACAGCTTGATGCCAAGGGGGCACCCATGCTGTCCTCAGTGTCCCAGCCTGCCTCACCTGCTGCGCCTGGGGGCTGTGGCGGGATGAAGGCTGCAGCCGGGGTCTGAGTCACAGGCACCAGTAGCCTTTCTGCAGGGCTGTGCTGTTGAGCAGCTCTTGGTCCCGCCGAGCCTCTCTGGGATGCAGCAGGCAGCTGATCACTCAGAGCCAGCAGCAGCATGAGTCAGAGCGGGAGCTCACCGCAATGACCGCGGGCTTACTCCCCGCCCCAGCCACTCTCCTTACCCCACTCTGGGTTCTCGGCAGCTTAGAGGGGAAAGGATGAGAAAGTACTGTGGCCACTTGGTTACCAGGCAGGCGTGTCTGCAGAGCCTAACAGAGAGGGTGCTGGTGGAGCAGATAGCACAGTCGAGCAGAGTCTTGGAGGAGAGGCAATGAGAGTACTTTTTAAAGGTGTGAACAAGGTTAGGACAGCCAAGGATGAGAACTGGCCCCCGGCTCACAGCAGTGGGAATCATTAGCACCTTCCGGGAAGGGGCAGCTCGCAGAATCCAGAGACATCAGGTGGACAGAGGGACCGGAAGAGCTGAGGCCTTGGGAGAGGGACGTGCTGACTCCCAGTGGCCTGGCAAGACACCCCCCGCTCTCCTGCTGACTTCTAGTCCCCTGTCAGGGTCTCCCAGTGACCAAACCCTCCTGGGAGCTGAGGACAAGGGCACCCAGGTGATACAGCCTGTACAGGCCAGCTTCTCGGGGCTCAGAGCAGAGTGGGGAAAGGTGAAGGGTGGATCCGGAGTGACAAAGGCAACAAGCCAGCTCTCAAGGGAGGAAGATGCATTCTGCCCCAGCCCAACACCAGGACAAACCCAGAGCTGAGTTCTTAATTAAAGAGGTCATCTAATCCCCGAGCTGAATGGATACACTGGCTATTTCAGATTGGCAGCCTCAGAGATGGTCCCAGCCCAGCTCCCCAGGCACCTGTTAAGCAGTTGCTCCTGGGAGAAAATCAGAAGCCCCAGACAACACTGTATCACAGTTTCTGAAGCGAGCCTCTTTGCTAACACCAGGAAAGGGGTATAGGGGACTTACTCAAAGCTTTGTTTTCAGCTTTCTCACAGCCAGGCCAGAAAAGCTTTCCTGTGCCCTATACATGCCCAACATAGCCAAATACATATTTGCACTCAAAGTTTATGTTCAAAAACTCATTCATTTCACGTCTCATTTGTCAAGAGACATTTTGATATTTGTGCCTAAAAATAACATGGGCTGGATTAGCACAGCAGAGCCAGCACAGGAGATTGGGGTCCTTCTTAGCCATGTTCATAAATCTGACTCCTAATTAATTTGAACATTGACCTATTTTCCATGAACACTTTGCTACTGGTTGCCATTTCTAGAGGGAAAAAAGAGAGAAAACAAAACAGTATCTTCCAAACGAATCCTTCAACTGGGAAGTTGCCACAGTGAAGCCAAGTGTGACCTCAACAGAATATAGTTTGCAACTGACTGGCTTGTATGTTGGCAAGAGGTTCCCCTTTGCAAGGACCTGGGGATCAGCTCCGTGGTGTGTGAACCTCTAATTAGCCTCCAGGCTCCAGTTCAGAGAAGAGCCACCCTGGCCCCTACAGAGAGCCAGCTGGATGTGGCAAATTGCTGCCTGATACCCACCCAGAGAACACAGTCTCAATATTTCAATTAATAATGAGAGAAAGACAACCAAGGTCATAGATGTGATGGCCTTAGAGAGAGTGCTACTGCTGGGAGCCATCAAGGGAGCATCCGTGGAAGTCACCGTGGCAACTGTAAACCATGGCCACAGAAGGCTGTGGGCGAGGTGAAGGGGCGCCTCTCAGCCCAGGCCTGGTGGACAGCAGAGCCGGCAGAGACGCCAGCGTGCCCAGAGAGAGTCTCCATGCACTGGCGGTGTCCAGCTGGGCCGGCAGAGGCAGGACCTGACAACCGTCACCTTCAATAAATAGCCCACTCTTCCCTCAAGCTCTGATGTGACACAAGGGTCGTAATTGAAGAGAAAGTAAATCTGGCAGAGGTTTTCCCAGAGAGAAGAAGGTGAAACCCTGAGCATCCTGAAGGAGAACATGAAGGGACTTCATAAAGTAAATGACTGAGCCTGTCTGCTGGCAGGAGGCAGCCGCATCCTGCAAACGTGTGTGGTTGTCAACGTCACAGCCTCCCATCCCTCACTGGCCAGTCCCATGGTTGCCTTGAGCTGGAACCGGCGAAGACAGCCAGACTCGGCTCAGGGCGCCTGCAGGACTCCAGGACAAAGCTGTCTGCGTCAGCGGGAGTCCCAGGGAGCGCAGCCCCGGCCCAGACGAGGCTGACAGAGGAGGCCTGCCCTAGGCAGTGCGAGACCTCAGGCTGGAAGGAGGCGCCTGGGCTTCGTCCCCCTCTTAGGTCAGTCCTGGGGAAGTTGCCGGGGCCTCTCTTTCCCTCCCAACTCTGTGCCCCATGGATTGAGAAAGTCATACCAGGTGGAAGGGCCTTTTTTGTCTATCATCCAGCCTTGAGTCGGTTCACAATGCAGCTGTTCTCTCAGCACCTGGGAGACCCCAAACTAAGGGGGAAAAATCGTACTGCAGATCGCCATAATGATAAAGAATACTTGCCTTTCACTGAGCACTCGGTGGGTGTCACGCTAGCATCTCACCGCTGTCCCCCCTTTCTGCATGACCCCTTCTGCCCCACTCCATCAAACAGCCCCCTCCCCAGAGCCCAGATTCTTTCCCTAGCCGGGGTGGCAGTCCCACGGGAAGAGCGGAGAGCCAGGCTTCCTAAATGTCACCGGGAGCCGAACTCACCAAGGAGCTTCTCATTAAATACGCCAGGCGCACATTTTAAAAGCTCTGAATATTAAGGATTCCCCAAGCATCCATGGGAATAAATGAGGTCAAGTGCTTTTGTAATGCGATATTGATTACTGCTGCCCCATGTGGACAGAGGCAAGGGCTTGGCTGTGGTCTAAACCTCTAAGCTTTACGGGAGATGCTGACTGGGTTTTAAGATACCTTTGCAGCACAGGAAAAAAAAAAGAAAGTATCATCTTTTCTATTCCCCCATGCTTTGCAGGCATCTCTTAGAAACTCCAAAGCAGTGAGAAGCTTCCCTTTGTCTTACATAAGGGCTTCAAGAAAGTTTAAGATTACAAGCAAACAGGCCCAGCATTTGCAACTGCCGATCCCTACCTTTTCCTTATGAAGGATGACAAACCTCCTTCCCTGGGATGGGGCTTCTAGGGGAAACAGTCCGCTTGTTGGTGGCTTTGGTATTCTCAGTAAAGTGAAGTGAAGTCTCTCAGTCGGGCCCAACTCTCTGTGACCCCATGGACTGTAGCCTCCTAGGCTTCTCCGTCCAAGGGATTTTCCAGGCAAGAGTACCAGAGTGGGCTGCCATTTCCTTCTCCAGGGTTCTCAGGGAAAGTGCTCTAAGTGCAGGATGGATTACCCAGACCAGTCTTCTCTGGGCTAAGGCTTAGCTGCCTGTGAGCAGAGAGCCGTGGAAGGGGCTGCGGGGTTGCTCAGCAGCAGCGGGCCCTTGCTCAGGTCTTCTCGAGCCACACCTCCATCAGGTGACCCTTGAGAGGCAGGCCTTGTGAGTCTCGTCCCTGAGTCGGCATCCTGGGTGAGGCCATTTCTGGAAAGTACTGGTGGTTCCATTCCGTCATTACCTCTCCCTGAACTGAAATATCAGCACCACACTGGGCTGGCTTCTGGTCTTTGTGGTTCAAGGAGAGTGTTTTGGGGGCCCCACCATTCACCGGCTCACCCACGCCCATGCGTTCTGCTCCCTCCAACTCAGAAGTGACCACCCCGCCAGAGGGCTCCTCAGGCATGAAGGCCAGCTGTGCCCAGGGCACCTCTAGATTGTGCCCAGCTGGACACCCAGTGCTGATAAGGGAGGAAGCCACAGTCAGCCAGGCTTCCCTGCGGCTCAGCTGGTAAAGAATCCACCCGGTTCAATCCCTGGGTCAGGAATATCCCTGGAGAAGAGATAGGCTACCCTTCCAGTTTTCTTGGGCCTCCCTGGTGGCTTAGCTGGTAAAGAATCTGCCCACAATGCAGGAGACCAGGGTTCAATCCCTGGGTTGGGAAGATCCCCTGGAGGAGAGCATGGCAACACACTCCAGTTTCCTTGCCTGGAGAATCCCAGGGACAGAGGAGCCTGGCGGGCTGCAGTTCATGATTGCAAAGAGTCGGACAAGACCAAGCAACTAAGCACGCACACACGCATGGTCAGTCAGGGCCTAGACAAGCTATCTTAGCGGAGCTGCCCATTATGGTGGAAAAGACAAAACAAACATGAGAAAGCCTGACAATAGCTCAGGAGAAAGTGTTACTGCTTTTCCAACCACTTAATTCTTCCTCTGACATTTCAAACATTCCTTACTAGTCAGCTAAGCTAGTTCATGGGCAAGCCAGTGTTTGAATGCCAACCAATCTTCCTGTTTCTGGGCCTCACAGAGCTCCAGCCACCCAGAAGTCACAGTCCATGCCTCTTCTCTCGCCCTTCATAAGGACTATGCTTCTCATTTTCCATGAGTCCAACTGCTTGCATTCCAATCCTGACCCAACACTTCCCACCCCCAACAGGCAAGCTTTTGTATCTGTTATCTGGGTGACACCAGTGCCCATGCAGGACCAGAGGAGATAATCCACAGAAAGACTGGAGCTTCGTACAGGCCGGGCACCTAGAAAACACCCACTGATGTTGGCTCTGTCAGTATCGTTTGTGGGAATGGCACTGACTGTCCTGGGTCATTTCTTGAACATTTCTGCGGGCTGGATGGGGTGCTCCGATCTGAGACTTTGCTCTGAGACACATTTCCCTCTGTGCACTGAGGGCATTATGGGGCTAAAGGTGAGGAGACAGCTGATGGCACTTCAAACAGAAAACGCCCTCAGACTGCAGATGGCTCAGCGAGGTGCTATTTTTGTCCTTTCTCCTTGCCATTTGGAGGGGGGAGGAAAGGAAATGGGGATAATGCCATGTCCTCATTCTTTCCTGGCTGCAGCTATTTTGCATGAGTCAGGAGCAAGGTGAGCAAGGACAGGTTCAGTATGGGTCCTCGCGTGCCACTTGCTCTCTGCAGCACCACATCTGTGCACCAGGCCCCCAGTGATGGTCAGGCAGCTGAACAGTCTCCAGGGCCAGCCTGGACTGGAGAAGAGGCGCCCAGCGCCCTCCTCACTGGGACTCACCACATGAGGCAGAGCCGCCTGTGCAGGGATGGGCGTGTCAGGTGACGGGTCGGGCCTCTGCTGCAGGTTTGGGCCTGCACTCTCTCCCGTGCACTCCGGCACTCTCCTTTTTGTGTTGGTACCTGCTTGGATGCATTCTCTGATGACTGCTTGGCACCCAGGGACCCATGGGGAGCAGGTGGGGTGAAGACTGGGCTATATGCAGAACCAGGAGGCCAGGACCCCTTCAGGCCCACATGAGCCTCCCTCCCACTGGGCACTGCAGGCTTACCCTGAATGAGGTCTACCCGCCTTTACCGGACAAATACAGGCAAAGATCCAGAGCCCCGCCCTCCCTGCCCCCTGGCCCCTGCCCGTCAGCTCTCCTTGAAGAAGTCTCGGTTTTCTCTAAGCCAGGAAAGCCCAGCTGCAATGTCAGACACTCATTACAGCTGATTCTTACACGGATGCCGCTTAGCCCAGAGGAAGGATCTTTAATAAACCCCCAGGGAGACGGAGCTGACGTGGTTCCATGGCTTATTCTGAGCTGGGGCTGCGGTGGGGGCTCCTAGCTAACTGCATCTGGTCTGACTGAGGGCGGCCAGTGCCCCGGGCATCTGGTAGACCCAGCCCCTGCTTTAGGGCCCAACAGTGGTGGCCAGAGAAGCAGGTGCTCTGAGAATGAACTCAGGGCTCATAAAAGGTACGACGACCAGGGTGGGCTGATAGTGTGGGATCACTCCACAGAGGGAAGCATGCTTCTCTGACACTGCATCTCAAGGGGCCTTATCCATGCTGAGCACCCAGGGGGCCCCGCTGCAGTCTCGGGCCCCCACATTTCCCTCCTGTCCTGGGACGGATGCCCTGGGCGGGCAGGCAGAGTTCGTTCTCACATCCTTGTGCCCAGCACCCCACACCCACATTCCCTGGGCCTGGCACTGATTTGCTCATTCGTTCACTTGTACGTTCAGAAGACATCCATTGAGCGTCTTATGTGCAAGATCTGTGCTAGGCACTGAAAGCACATGTGAGCAAGACCAACAGGGCCCTAGCAGTCTGAAGAGAGAGCCACAGCGTGACTATTGGTCAAACAGCCACACAGCAAGGAGGAAGCTGCTGCCACTGCTGGCGCGCTAAATGAAGGACCCATGGGCCATGGGAACTAAGAATAGGGGGACCCGACCCAGTATGGAAAGGGCCCCTGAGGTTAAGCCATAATCTGCGTGATAATTAAGAGTGGGCTTGAGAAGGAGAGAGAGGAGGGCCTTCCAAGAAGAGGGGCAGCATGTGCAAAGATCCTCTGGCAAGAGGGAGCAGGGGAGTGCAAAGGCCTGACAGAGAGTTACTGTGTCTAGGGCTCAGAAAGCAAGAAGAGGCACAGGGGGAATTAAGTGAAGAGGAGTTCAGGTCATACCCCAGGGAGGCTTTGGCTCTTGGCCATGGATAGGAACAGGTGGCTGGCAGGGTGTGATGCTTTCTGAAGTAACATCCTGGCTGCAGCTGTGGAGGCTGGAGAGGTAGGAGCAGAGTGGATATGGGGAGACCGCTTCAGAGCCAGTAATCCAGCCAGGAGCTGACAGGGCCAGGACTAAAAGTTTGCATGGGTGAGTGACAGGATGGACGGAGAGATGAATTGGAAACCAAGCGTCTGATGAATGAGTGAGGGGAAGAGGTGACTGGATGACAGAGGTTGGGGGGAGTGAAAGGAAGGATGAAGGGACACGGCTGGGTGGAAGGAATGCGTGGGAAAAGGCTGTGACTGAGCGGCTGGATGGGAGAATGGGGGGTAGAAAGAAAGATGAGTAGATACTTATCCTTGGATGAGTATCTTGTTTCATCGTGTGGATGAAACACGAAGGCAAGTTGGGCCTTGCAAGAGGAGCAGGGCTGGAGGAGAGACAAGCCTGGGGTCAGGATTCTCCACACCTTACCTCTGCACACCCAGGCAGCATCCTCCAGGAAGGGGAGGCCAAAGGGAGAAAGGTCCCAGAGTTTCATGCCAGGTCATGCCTCTGCCTGCCGGCCCTGGGCCACAAAGAGGACAGGCAGAGGAAGGGGACACAGCCTGCCCCAGCTCCCTTAACCCTCAGCCTGCAGAAGGCACCTCTGTCCCTTGCTGTGAGGGGCAGGAGCAGACACTGGGCATTCTGGAGGATGCAGCCTGGCAGAGACTTGATGATGACTGTCCATGTAAAAGTTAAATATATTTTTTCAAGCATTTAAAAAGTCAAATCTCCAGGTAGGCAGATGAGTAGCTGTATTTGCATTAAAAACCAATGTAACAAAAATACACATGGCAATAATTCATAATGCATTCTGTTCTACAGAGTCATCTTTTCATGCGTGACATATCCTGGGCAGCTCCTCTGTGCTAATTTTATTTAATGAGCACATGTTATAGAATTTTCAGAGCACTGTCCCTGGGCAATTAAAATATGTGAACCTTTTCAGTTAAATTGTGTTCCTGAAGAAAAGTCCTCAGTGTGAAAAGGAGAGAGATGTCCAGGTGTTGCCAAGGCGGACTCTAGAGAAAGGTGCTGCTGTTGTGTTCTGCTCTGCTGGCCTTGGGGACCTACAGCCCTTCTCCCCCAGCCCTGGGCCTCCAGGCTGTCAGTCCTGCTTTTTCTTGGCCATGCCCAGCTCTCAGGCCTGGACCCACACAGTGAGAAGCCCTCCCTGAGCAGGCACTGATTGAGTGCCCACTGTTTGCCTGACCTGGAGAATCTGGGCACACTCTGCACCGAGAGACATAAAGGCTATGCAGGGGACCAGTGGGATTTAAAGGAGGCTGAAAGGCCCCACAGAGAAGCAGGGACCACTCCCTTGAAGCACTGACAGGTCTCCCCTTCCTCATTTGTGTAATGCGCACGCCAGCATTCTGGCATCTACAAGTCTGTGAGTTCTAGGTCTGGAAGGGGCCATAAAGAGTCTCTAATGAGTGGTTCCCAAACTTTGTTCCTTGGAGCCCCAGGCTTCCCAGCCCTGCCTCCAGCCACAAACAAAGCAGTTCTGCTTCTAAACTTCTTTTCTTTTGGGGGAGGTGGGGGTTGTTGGGGGTGTGGGGAGAGGAGTGACTTTTTTTTGGCCACACTGCTGCGCATGTGGAATCTTAGTTCTGCAGCCAGGGATCAAACCCATGTGGTCTGCATTAGACGCGCAGTGTCTTAACCACTGGACCATCAGGGAAGTTCTTCCTCGAATGGTTTTAAATATTGAGGATCCACATAGCAATTACCTTGAAAAAGGAGGTCTACTGCTTTAAAAGATTTTAAAACTAATTTAGCCCATATATATATATATTAATCACTAAGTGGTGTCCAGCTCTTGCAACCCCATGGACTGGGGCCCACCAGGCTCCTCTGTCCATGTGATCTCCCAGGCAAGAATACCTGAGTGGGTTGCTGTTTCCTTCTCCATTTCTCCAGGGGATCTTCCCGGCCCAGTGATCAAACCCACGTCTCCTGCATCTCCTGCATAAGCAAGTGGATTCTTTACCACTGAGCCACCAGGGAAGCTCATATACTCATGTACATGTGTGTGTGTACATATATATAAATTATACAAAATACTGCTGTTGTTCAGTCACTAAGTCATGTCCAACTCTTTGTGACCCTACGGACTGCAGCCCGCCAGGTTTCCCTGTCCTCCACTGTGTCCTGGAGTTTGCTCAAGTTCAAGTCTCTTGAGTCAGTGATTTTATCTAACTGTCTCAGCCAAAATATACAAATTATACAAATACACCTTTATATATATACATGTACACACACACACACACATATATATATATATATATAAAATTTTCCCCTAGGGGAAAAATTTGAAGTAGTTTACAAAGCTGCATGTGGCATAACAGAGTGAAAATTATTTAATGACAAAACTGGAATAAAAGGAAAATGAAGGTGAAGTCAGTTTGGAAAAAGGTAGAGGAAGAGGTGTGTGCACACAGCCTCAGGCAGGTGAAACGGTCAGGTAGCGATCCGCAGCGGAAGACACAGCTTGTGTTTCAGCTGACAGACGCGAAGCAGCTGCCCAGTGCCTGGTGCGTCATGCCTGCTTAGACCGCTGAGGGCCTCTCAGAACGACTTCTACTCATTCATTCAACAAACACTGTGAGCACTGCAGGTGTGGGCAGCGTGCGAAGCGATTGTGGGTTTACCCACTGTTGGAGGAGACAGCAGTCAAAATGTAAGCCACCGTGGCCGCTCAAACAGCGCAGCATAAACATGACTTGCTCTGAAGCCCATGGGGCAACAGGCACCTCCAGCCAGGCCAAGGAGGAGGTGGTGTCTGAGGGACCCCCGTGGAGGGAGGGGCCGGTGGTGGGTGACAGGACATGGGGTGAGCCGCGGGGACGGATGCTGGGCCTGGAAGGGAGGTGCGGAGGGTGCTGAGGAGGGGCCCGGGGAGGAATTAGCCAGCCTGCACGAAGCCGCTGGGCTGTGGCTGGGCTGGGGGAAGATGAGTACTTTGCGCGTGCACAGAGCACTCTGGCCTCCGTTAGGCGGTTGCCTGGCTGTTGGATTAGTGGACACGGACAGGCCCGATGGGAGCACTGCGCTGCCCACGTGGGCACGGATGCAGCGAGAGGCAGGGCTCAGGGACCAGGCCGGGGCAAGAGGCCAGGCAGATGGAAAGTTGTCTGGGCAGTCACGCTGTGGGCGTCTCTGGGCTGAGCCACGGAGGGCGGGCGGTTTGGCTCGGCAGAAGGGAACAGGAAGGGAGCAGGAGAGGGAGGGAGATAATATTAATTATAATATTAATAGCAGGAGAGGGAGGGCCCCATGGCCACTGTGCAGCCGGGCTGCCTGGAGCCTGGGGCATCAGAGGCAGCGTGGACGCAGGTGAGACAGGACTTTCCCCCAGGGTGGGGTCAGGAAGGCATCCTGCACTGAATTCAAAAGTACTGGGGAGGGAACTGGAGATAACGCCTCTACCGCCTCGCACCTGTTCAGACTTAGGCACTTTATTTAACCTCTCTGTGGCCCACCTGGGTAAGAGCACTGCCGTCCCACCTTCCAAAGTCTCCTGAGAGGGTTAAAGGAGAGAATTCTCTTGGCACCACAAACCAAGAACCGCAGGCCTATTAGCACCCCCACAGCCTCAAAATGTGAAGAATTTGAATGGGCAGGTGGGAAATCCTCCCCTGAATACTAGGCCCGGTACTGAGGAGCTGGGAAGCTCCATCCGGCCTGGGAAGCACCCTGATCCTGTGGAAAGGGCTGCCCTTGGCCCTGCAGACAGCAGCCGCCCGACCAGAGGGAAAGGCCTGTTTACTATTTTCATTAAGTGGCACCATTAAAGCATCCTTTGGGGCAAGATTTCATTTCAAAAGAATTAAGGAGCTGGAAAGGAGCTAGCAACAAAGTTGACCACATTAAAAACCCATTATAAATGTTAAAATACAAAAAAAATCTCATTCCCAAGCTCTCTCCTTTGGAAGCAGCCTGCGGCTGGGATCAAGCTGAGGTGCCAGGGCAGGGGAGCTCCTAACCTTCGACCCTGAGAGTTGGTGTGTGCAGTGGTTAGGTATGTGGACAGAAGCCAGATGGTCTGGGTACATGGCCCAGAGTTGCCAATTATTTTAGCGTGGTCTTGGTAGGGCTGCTAGATTTTAGCAACTTAAAATATAGGACACCTGGTTAAATTTGAATTTCAGATAAACAATCAATAGCATTTTAATGTAAGTATGTCCCATGCAATATTAGAGATTAACATATATTATAAAATAGTAACTCCTACAGTTAAGAGGATGGGGTTTAAAATAATGTACTTACTGTGGGATCTAGTCCCAGCAGGGCTCTGTCTTCCTGGGCCCTGGATGTGGATGGGGCCACTTGTTGGGGGAGGAGGGGAGGAGGCCAGGCCCAACCTTCTGGCACATGGGGTCCCACCACGGCTGGAGAGGCAGGACTCATAAGGAAGCCATTTATGGGGCTGGGGGAGAAGGGGACACAGATAAGGGCCACAAGAACAGACATTCATTTGTGCAAAGCCCTCTGTGCCTGGGTGCTCAGAGAGGGCTTCCTGGAGGAGGCAGCACTTGTTCCAGGCTTTAGGTTTAGGTCAGACCTAGACAAAGGAATAGAAGTCAGTGGTTCTGCAGGTGAGCCTGGAGTCCACTCAAGGGGCTGGCAGAGAACAGTGGACTGGAGTACAGGGCTGACAGCAAAAAAGCAGGAGGGTGTGGTTGCTGGGGAAGATTACAGAGCACCCCAGCTGTGGCACTGACATGGTGGTGCTTTCTTCTGAAGGCAGAGGGAACCCATCAAAGTTTTTGCCCCTCAAGGAGAGTGAACCAAATGCGTTAGAAGGAGGGAGGCAGGCACAGGGTGGCAGTGGAGGAGGAAGACGCTTTAAGAGGTCACTGCCGCACTGGGGCCGATGCAGGGGACAGGGCGCCGAGAGGCGTGGCTAAAACAGGCAGGGACACTTGTGTCTGCCCCCATCCCGTGGGCTTCCCTGGGGGCTTGGCTGGTGAAGAACCCGCCTGCAGTGCGGGAGACCCGGGTTAAACCCCTGGGTTGGGAAGATCCCCTGGAGGAGGGAAAGGCTACCCACTCCAGTATTCTGGCCTGAAGAATTCCATGGACTCTATAGTCCATGGGGTTGCAGAGAGTCAGACACAACTAAGTGCCTTTCACTTCAGTACCCCATTGACCCTGGAGCACTCACAGTCCTCCCAGCCCAGACACAGAGGCTGCCCTGCGGACACCACCTCCCATGCACATGTGACACCCAGCAGGAGGACAGCTTGTGCTCAAATGCAGGAGCCAGCTGCCTAAGGCTGGGGCAGGACCAACGCAGGACCAAGGCACCCACATCGCGCCCCTCTCTTGCACGCCCTCATCCCACACTTTCAGTTTCCTTTAAAACCAAGGCCGTGGCTGCTCCTAGTTTTTGCCCTAGTTACCGGCATACATTAATTTTATGGCAGAAATTAATTCTGTCCAGTCCTGTTAGTGCTCGATTATTCCTCGCCAATTCCCTTTTAATAAATATCCGTGAAGAGGATTTAATTAAAACATCAACAAGGGGAGCAGCTTCTTGAAAGGTGGTATCTTCCCACCCAGCTGCGGCTGGGCTGCCTGGCCTAACCAGCACAGCATTCAGAGGAGGCCAGAAAGCCAGGGCAGGATGAGTGCACGGGGCCATCAGGAAGCCAGGCATGTCAGGGCGAAGGGAGCCAGCCCTGTGTGGTCACCCCAGGGTGTAGCAATGAAGGCGAGCTGACAGCCAGGCCTCCTGGATCCTGTCCCAGAGGTTGCAAACTCAGACCCCTACAGAGGGCCAAGCATGGGGGGTGCAGGTGAGCGAAACAGGTTGAGGAGAGAGGGCTGACTCCAGGGCATCAGGGAGGAAACAGGCAGCCGCCCGTGCCCGGCCTGCGCTGAGGAGGAGCAGTAAGCAAGAGATCCCTGCTGAAAAGACAGCGGCCAGTCATGCAGCTAGGTGACTAGCAGGCCCAGAGCTGCTGGGTCATGGGTCTTTCCAATTCACATACCGATCTGTGCTTTTATGTAAAAGTCTTCCACATTTTACACGTTGGATTATAATTTACGATTTTTAGAGCTATGCATACAACAAGCCAGACACTTCTGCATTCCAGACTGAGTCCTCAAGGGGCAACTCAGTGCCTCTCCATTGCCCCAGGCTCTGTGACTGTACGTGTGTCCCCCACAGATAACGGCACGGTGCCTGACCATGGCCAAGATGACCAAGTGTTCTATTCCACAAGCCCCTGCAAATCTCCTTGTACCCTGCCCCCGGGAAGCTCCTAGAGGAAGCCTTCCTCTTTGTCTGGGCTCGGCCACCACCACACTCACGGTCAGGGCCAGTGATGAGAACGGGGGTAAGAGCCAGTCTGTCCCCGGCTGCCCCAGGCAGACAGGCCTCCGTCTCCACGGTAAATGGATATCCAAGCGCAGCCCACAAAGCCCAGCCTCTGTGCCCAGGCTCTTGCTGCTTGGGGCTGGCCCCTTCTCTCATTCTCACATGGCAGCAAAGGGGAGGAGTAGAATCGAACAGCCACACTGAAAGAAACTCATCCAGCGCACTCCACTTGGTTTTCTAACATTTTCAGCCAAAAAGCCCCTATTCAAAAAACGTTACGACAGCACAAAATGCCGAATGGATGTGCTCTGCTTGACACAGAGGAGGGACCTGTTCTCCAGACCTCCACCACAGTCCTGATGTTAGGATACCCACGCTCACTGGTGGAGTGGATTTGTCCATGAGACTGGACTAGTTCTTTTCTGCCTGTGCTCAGTACGGGAATATTCTAATGCAGCACTTGAGGGGACAAAGGCTAGGCACTGAGGGGTCGCTAACAGGGTGAACCCCCAACTTTGCCTAGGTCGCAAGAGCCAGCCTGTTAGCCATTTTTGTGTGTAGAACCAGACCACAAATGTATCTGAATTTTACTGACTCAAACCTGAAATAAATTTTTAGTTTTTAAGCAAAACAAAATACAGCCTCTGATCAGCAGTGGCCTCTGCGGGCACCTTTGCAAACTCCTGACCCAAGCCAGCCCCTCGGCGGCAGCCCCCAGGCCAGGAGAAGGCTGTGGTGGGGAGCAGAGGGGCTGTAGACACCCAAGACTGAGAGAGCCACGCGATCCCAGACGCGTGGCCGGGGCGGGTGGCGTGGCCGTCCTGGCCAGTCACACCCACAGGTCAGCTGGGGAGCAGGCCACCACGGTCCTGATGCCTGCAAAGGCGGGTGGTCCCCCCAGTTACCTGTGCCTGTAGGAGTCCAGGCCAGAGTAGGAGTGTCCTCTGCATCCCGCTCCCAGGAACCGACTGTCAGGAACCTCCAGTGGGGGCAAAGTGAGGATCCCAGAGGGTGACTGGAGCCCAGCCTCACTGCCATCATGAGGTGATAAATGGCCCCAGAGATTCCCTGTTGTTTTCTGAGGAGGGCTTTGGAATTCTGCCATTGCTGGGTAAATAGAGAAGCAGGATTTTCCAGTGGAAGCTGCTCAAACTGGCGCCTTCACTGTGCCCATGGGTCTGGGTGCAGCTACAGTGTTATTCAGGGAATTGCTCTGGTGTGAGTCTTACCCACTTGCCACCCAAAGTTAATATTCATGGAGCAGCTTTGATTTCTGTAAGAATGATTAGCGAAACAATACTATTTGTTTAATATAAAGAGTGAATCAGCTACTACTCCATCAGATGCTTCCCTCACCTCTCAAGCAGCCTAATTTTCCCACTTAACCACAACATAAACTTCTGTGTGCTGCAGAGCTCTTCCTGGCACCCCTTAGGAAAGGAGAAAATAGACTGTCAGCAACCAGTTGTCACAGCAGCCTGCATGTCCTTGGGAACGCCGACCTCTCCACGGCACATGATACAGGAGGCCAGGATAGGAGGCCCTGCCTCCGCTGAGCCGGAGGCACTCTCCTGGGCCTTGCTCTAGAGGGTCAGGTGAGCCCTGGGCAGCACAGACAGTCCTGCCTCGCTCCAGGAAACTGTGAGGACATGGGCTAGGGCAGCAGATGCTGGAGCAGGGGCGAGTGGGGGAGCCAGGTGTTAGACGATTGCCCACGCCCCCCCACTGGACAGCGGTGGGGAGGGGACAGGGCTGCCAGACCCCGGAACTCTGACCCATCCTGCTGTGAAGGCCCCTCTGCCTCCAGAAGCAGCCCAGAAGCCCGTCTTCCCTGGTCGACCCTGGCTCATCTGAGTATCTTGTGAGGGATGCAGCAGCTGCTGCTGCTAAGTCACTTCAGTCGTGTCCAACTCTTTGCGACCCCAGAGACGGCAGCCCACCAGGCTCCGCCGTCCCCGGGATTCTCCAGGCAAGAACACTGGAGTGGGTTGCCATTTCCTTCTCCAACGCATGAAAGTGAAAAGTGAAAGTGAAGTCGCTCAATCATGTCCGACTCTTCGCGACCCCATGGATTGCAGCCTACCAGGCTCCTCCATCCATGGGATTTTCCAGGCAAGAGTACTGGAGTGGGTTGCCTCCGAGAGGGATGCAGCAAGAGGTTCCAAAACCCGGATCCTCCACCCCTCAGAGACCCAGGGGCGTCTGTCTGTCTGTCTGTCGTGAACACAAATGCTTGGGAAGATAGTTATTCTGTTTATTCCATCTTGGAAAATGTTTCTCTCAGGAGGACAGCCCTCAAAACTGGTTCTTCTCCAACACTTTTCAGAAAAGTAATTATGTTGTCCTTTTTATTAACATTTTATTCACATGGCTCTTACTCTGTTTGAGACACTTCTTTTTTACATGATTGTATCTATCAGTGAGCTTCTGACTCTAAACCGTGGTGACTTGGGTGTGACGGGCAGCCATCTATTTAGGTCATGGTTCTGTGGGTCAGTGGGTGTTTCTCCTGCTGTTGTCTGTCAGCTCCTTCATGCACCTGTGGTCATCTGCCCTTTCATTTGGGGCCAGCTGGTCTAGAGGGACGTCAGCTGGGACATCTCCTGGCTCTTCACCTGCAGCAGGCCAGCCCAGTCTTCTCACATGGCAGTGGGTTCCAGGAGCCCAAGTTGTTGCTTGCTTCACGCTTGCTTGATAATGTTCATTGGCCAAAGCAAGTCCTATGGCCAGCCTCGTCAGTGTGCAAGGGCAGCGTCACGGAAGGTGAGGGAGGAGGGGCATTTGTAGCCGTTTCTGCAGTCTGCCACTGTCACCTTGCTCAGTCTGGACCCAGCCTGGGGAGCCGCGCCCTGCGCATACTCATTTCATGGCACCATGGAAGGCAATCCGCATTTTACGGAGTGTGCCCCAGGACCCAGAGAGGTGAAGGGTGTTGCTCGGGTCCCACAGCAACCTGGCCAGAAGCTGTCCTGGTTCCAGCCCACTACCCCATCCCACCTCCTCGGTTCCCGTCCGTGGCAGTGCGGGGTCAGGGAGATGATGACGTGCCACCCAGGAGCCAAACCTGGCTCCCCCGACCCAGACATCCTCAAGCAGAGACACGGCTGACCCTGGTGTCTGCCCTCCCCAGGTACTGGCCTCCGGGAGCCACCGCCCCAGCCCCTGCTGCTCCCCACTTGGCCCAGCACAGGAGCAGGGTGGTTGTTTCAGTTCAGGGTTGAGAATCTTCTGCAATTTTAAAACTTTTAAACATGAGTAGGTGAGACTGCAAAAGTAGAAAAGACAAGTTGACAGTATTCAGAGGCAAGTTAACATTTCTTCTCCAGTCTCCTGTGCCCACAGTTCTGCAGCGTTCACCCTGCCTGGCTTGCATTTGCCGTGCCTCCTGGCCCGGCGTGCCTGGAGGATCTGGACGTGTCCTACAGCACACACATCTGCTTTTACGTGCCTCGCGCACTTGTTCCTGTCTTGCCTGCATGGGCCTGAGTGTCAGGGTTTGCAGGAGCAGAAAGATCTGCACCAGGAGATGGGGAGGCCATGGAGCTGGTCTGGCCACGTGAGCCCCATGGGCCCAGGAGCCAGTGCCCTGCTGGTCACCCCTGTTTCCACACCTCCGAGCCTCGGTGAGTCCACCCAGGCATCTGGGCTTCCATCAGCTGGTCTGTTACTACATCCACCCTTGTCCTTCCCAGAGACACACGGCCATGAGGAGCAGCAAAGGAAGACCCAAGCCTTTGGAGTGACCGCACTGTGGTCCTCCCTGATGACGGGGCAAGAGGGTTTGTCAACTTGGGTGAAGCTGCAGAGGAGGGCTGGGAGTGGAGACAGTGTGAAAACTTACTACTGCAAGGGAAGGCCACCCGTTTGGGGTGCTTCTCAGCGGGGGCTCAGGGCTAGGTTCAGAATTGTCGACCTTGGCTGGACGGGCACAGCAGATGGCCTCTGCCCTCTTTTCTTTCAGATCTTCCAACACAGCCCTCGTTTCCTAAAACGAACAGATGGAATCCTGGCATCTCAAGCCAGAATGGCCCTGGATCATTTGTCCAAGCCCCTCCTTGTACAGAGGGGAGACTGGAGCCCAGGTCACAGGAATGAGGGAAACACCTCAGACAGGAAAGACAAACGGCTCTTCCCCCTGGAGCAGGAAAGAAGTCGGGGGCTGAAGCCCGGGCTTGTCAGGGAAGCCACAAGCCCGGCCGGGCTGGTGGCAGCTCCTGCAGGCAGCCGGCTGGAGGGGCCACGGCCTCTGTGCACATTCGCAGGCCTGAAGGGGCCTTCTGCACCTCCCCTCAGGGTACAGGGCTGCAGCCCAGCTGGCTCGGCGGGGCAAAACGAGGAGAGATTTCCATATGGTGCAGATAGGCAGGGTGTGGCTGGAGACTGCTTCCATGGAGGCAGTCCGATTCTTTGCAAGTTGGTAGTGACGTCCACATGGTTTGGGCAGGACCAGGGACATCCATGGTGCCTCTACATAGGCTCCTCTTAATAACCTGGAGGGAGCATCCCACCCCCTGGTATGAAGCCTGGGGTTCATGGGTGGGCTTTTGCCGAGTGGCACAGGAGGCCTCCCAAACATGAAGAGCTGATGACTGACAGATGGGGAGCCGGGCAGGCAGCCCGGGTGAGGAGGGTGAAGGCAGCATGTCATGGTCCCAGTAGTGGGCCAGAGGCTTGGGATAGAGCTTACATGGAAGACACAGACGGGGGTGACCTCCCGTCAGGATAGTGCAAGGGTCACTCCTGGGGGCCCTGGCCCACAGTGACTGCTGAGTGCCCCACTTTGACCCCAGGGGCTGGACTGATGGTTTGTGGAAAGAAGACTCACACATTCAGGATGCCTCAGGCAGGTGCCTGTGAATGCAGAACTGTGCAGCTCAGGCAGGAGCTGGAGGGCATGGAGTTGTGTGTCATCGGGGAGTCTCTGTGGAGGAGCAGGCCGCTGGGCCTTAAGCACCAAGGGCACTTTGCAGTGTAGTCTTGGGGGCAGGAGTGGAGAGGAGCACACTGGCTTCTTATTCAACTAAAATAATGCCTGGACTTGGGAATCTGCTGTCTAGCACACACCCTTCAGGCAGGGTGCCCCGTGTCTGGACCACGAATGGGCTCCTGTGCGGCTGGTAAAGAGGAAGCCGCCTCAGAGCAGCCGTGTCTGGCTGGGTACCAGCAGGGCACTCACAGCGAAAGCCCACCGTGGGGGGGTCTCCCACCCCCACCCCACCTGCTCCCAGGAGATAACCCTGCTCCTTCTCTCGTCCCCTGCAGGCACCGGCCCGAACTACGCCACAGACCCATTCCTGTCCCTGTTCCTGTTGGCCCTACATGAGTTCCTGCACCTGCTAGTGGGGCCCTGACAGACTCACCATCCTGTGCTCCTGAGCGGCCTGCATGGCTGCCCAGTCCCTGGGTGAGGACCGCATCACCAGATGGACACAGACAGACTCAGAGACGCATGACCAAGTCCACGTGGAAAGCAAATAAACCATATTTTTGGGGGAAGTTACACAAATGTAGACCACCTAAAATAATGCATCTAGTTTCCAAATAAGATGGAGTTTGGACCGTGCAATATGCATGGGATCAATGATTTCTCTATTTTAATGTATTTTTCTTTCCAGACTTTTCTTCCAAGTCTTCATTTTGCACGAACTGTTGAGCAGTTATCTTTAGGATACTATGTAAAAATGTCAGGTCAAAGCCTTTTTGACAAAGCAAAATATTTTTAGTAGATTATTGTGTTTAGGAAATTTTTTAATTTACTTTTTTCTTTGGGGGGTTTTCTTTTTTATTAAATTATTTCTTCTGAGACATTTTGATTAAAAAAGGTACATCTTATCATAATTAAAATTCACTGTCAATAATATTTATTTTTAAATAAAGATTGGAAACAAGGTCAGACACTCGTTTATAAACTGTACTGTATATTGCTGAATAACAGTTGAATAAAAAACAACTTTGAAATAACCTTTCTACAGACATGTATGAATTTAAGCCGTGGTGCCCCGAGCAGCCCAAATGCCGAGTGCTGTGCCCTCCTGGTCTCTGCTGCCAGCTGCACTAGCGGCTGGCTGCAGCCCAGGGCTCCCGGCCAAGGCCACACTGGGCAGAGCAGAGTGCTTGCCCGGCCTCCGCCAGGCAAAGGGAACCACGTGGAGTGCGCCCCCAGTCCTAGTCCTCAAGGAAAGGAATTACTGGAAAGAGGTGTGATACAAATCAAGAGCCATTCTTTTCCCTTCCGGCTCAACCACCTGTCAATGCATTTGTCCAGTTAGAGGTTATGCGTGCAGGTGTGACTACTGTGGCTGGATTCACTGCTAGTTTGAGGAGAGAATTTGGGGAGAAAGTGGGGCATTCCACATTCTTCATGCATCCAGAGACTGTGTTGAGCCTCTGAAATGTGTGTGTTCAGAGCAGGCTGAACATGAACGTCGCTCAGTTGTGTCCGACTCTTTGCGACCCCATGGACTATACAGTCCTTGGAATTCTCCAGGCCAGAATCCTGGAGTGAGTAGCCTTTCCCTTCTCCAGGGGATCTTCCCAACCCAGGGATTGGACCCAAGTCTCCCATATTGCAGGTGGATTCTTTACCACAGGGAAGCAGGTTTCACATGTCTTAAAGAAGCCCTGGGGGGTGTTATTCTTCATTCCATGACAAGATGGCACTAAATCACCAGATCCCATGGAGTCATTTAAAATCTAGCCAGTTTTTAAACAAACGTGCTTGTCACTGATGTTGCTCACCAGACATTATTACTTCTTCACTGGCTGGCACCCTGTGGCAGTTGGGGCTGTGTTACCTGCTCTGGCCACTGAGTTGAGAACAGAGGGGCATATATGATTTCCCGTCCCAGACACTGGATCACTAATGCAAGAAGCATTCCTTTACCCCATAGGACAACTAGCGACTTTCAAGATAATAAACACTCTGCCAGCCTAGGTACTGACTTTCTATGATGGGCAGAGCCCCCTCTGCAGGCCAGCTCTGGAAATGCAGCATGATGAGGGATTGGCCTTTGCCGTTTCAGGGGTTGTCTGTTATTGCAACATAATCCAGCCTATCCCTACTAATTCAGCAAGGTACTGCCATATTTATTTGAGGGGAAAGAGGAAGTAAACGTTTTTTTTGGACAGTCCCACGTGTGCCCCAGTGTGGAGTTGACAGACTGGGATACCTGTGAGAAGACGACCTTGAGCCAGCTGTTTTTAGTGGCTGCATCAAGCTGTTTCACATCTCATTTATGTTGATCAGCACCAATCAAGTAGTAAATTTAATCATTTTGTCGGTGGATAGTGATTCTGTCCAGAAGGATCATCGCTGTTTATAGTTAACTCAATACTGCACTGGGCTGTCATGTTAAATACAGGCCGTCTGTGCTTGAAAAGAAAAAGGGATTTCCTGGATGCCCAGCTGAATGGAAACAATGTGTCAGTGATGGGCTGATACTGTGCCCCATCACGAGGGGCCAGGAGCCAGGCAGCCATCTTCCGTCGCCAAAACCAGACCCCTCTGCACACGTGCAGTCAGCCAGGTCCCTGCCTGGAAGCAACTGGCCCTGCATGTGGGGTACGTGTAGGGAAGGGGAGGCAGGTGTGTTTGGCGAACTGTTCCCATGGGCTGCCCCTTTTCCGCACAGAGGCAGCGCCTTCCACCCAGAGGAACAAGCCCTTAAGTCTCTCCCTGGAGATCACGGTCTCCTGGGAAGGAAGTTACGGTTGAACCTTAGCAATTTTCCTAAAGTGGGAGCTTCACTGCGTCCCCACCAATAGATGACAGCGGGAGGAATGGTGGAGTCAGGGCCCACAGGTGGCAGCGGCAAATCCCTCTGACCCTGGGACCCCCATGGGCCAGCCTCCCTGCTGGTCAGTGCTCTGGACTCAAAGGAGGAAGGGAAGTCAGCCCCTGCAGACCCACTAAGCAGGCTGATGGGATCTGGTGCATGCTCTCTGGGGTCCTTTATGCCACCCTCCTAGACAAGGACCAAGAATGAGTCGTTTGCATTGAATATTATGGGATGCATACAAACCGGGAGGGCTAAGCACCCACCAAAAAGAGAAAATGTGGGACTGGACTCAACCCAAACCACCTTTTCCTTTGGATTTTGGTCCCAGCCCCAGGCAGACAAGGGTCCAAGGACAAGACAACTTATTTCATTTTGGGAAGAACACACAGTGGGTGATTCAGGAGCTCTGGCCCCAGCCTGTGACAACTACCCGCTCTCCTTGGAGGGACTGGGGAAGGGACAGTCAGTATAGCGACCAACACCAAAATGAGGGGCGGAGGCAGGAGGGAGAGGAGGGAGGTGATGGCAGGCAACCTGCACCCCAGCCAGAGGGGGAGCGAGAGGGGAGAGCAGGCAGGGGAGGGGGCCAGGCATGTGGGGAGCCGCCCCTGCACCCCAGCCGTGATAAGGGGCTGGCACCGCACACTGCTGGTCCACGCGGGCCCTCAGGCAGCACCTCGGGGCATAGCCTGGGGAAGGACAGGAACCCCCATGTCTGACGGGAGGGGATGTGATGGGCCAGTGCACTCCCAGTTTTGTTTCCATCTCCACCACACAGTCTCAGTCACCGCTCTGAGTCAGAAGGAGCGCTCTGTCTGACTCATCCTAGCCCGGCCTCAGTGGTATACCAGATGAGCCATCTGTGAGCTGCGCTTGTGGCCAAGGGGCTTCTCCCACAGGGCAGGCACCCATTCTTACCCAGTTTTGCCTTGCTTTCCCATAGAGGCCCCTCACTCCATCAGGCATCAGCAGCCATTCTGTCAGGGTTCAGAGGGTGCAACCCCTTCATTTCCCGGATAACGAGTGGCAGGAGGCCCGGTGCCCCTGCCCCCTGTATGCACGTCTGCTGAGCAGTCTGCCGCTCTGACACTCTCCTCCCAGCTAGGGGCGGGAAAGGATGCAGAGGGACTGGGCGCCAATTCAAACAACCTGCACAGAGACGCTGCTGGCCTGAAGAGCCCCTGCCCTCCTCAGCCCAGAGGAGAACTTATCTCCTCCTTGAGACCCCAGGAACCCTACAATGCATGGAGAACCCACGTCCTTTAGGAAGGGCCTGCCCTATTTTGTGGCTGCAGACAACACACGAGCTAACGTCTGGAAACCACATTAGCAGTGACCCCTTTTAAATGACAAAGACCCATGAAGCACTAAAAATACATTTCAAGTCAGAAAACATGACTTCACATCAAGTCTAATCTGCCAGCAACTAACAAAAATACAACAAGAATCAGATTTGCTCCCTGCACCTGCATCTGATTTTTTTAAGGGGGAACTGATAAGTATATAATAAGTGATTAAAGTAAGTGTAAAGTAAGTGATAATAAAAAGTGATAAGTAATACTCTTAGAAAATATAGATATCTTTTAGATTTTGAAATCAGGGAGGATTTCTTAAATAAGACATCAAATGTGGTCACTACAAAAGAAAAGATGAATAATTTTGACTGCATTATAATTAAGAGCATTTATCAAAAGCCACCATGAAGAAAGTAGAAAGAATTCATAAAATACAACTAACAAAGGATTAGAATCAAGTATGTAAAAACAACTCCTGAAAATCAGTAGGAAAACCACAAATAACACAATAGGAAATTAGACAAGAGACATGAACCACCCTATCACGGAAGAGAAAATATGTCCAGAAACTATATAAAAGGTACTCAGCCTCAAAGTGACAAGAGTACTATAAATCAAAGCCACAACGATTATACCCACTCAACTGCGTGGGTGCATGCTCAGTTGCGTCAGCTGCGTCCAACTCTTAGCGACCCCACAGACAGTAGCCCGCCAGGCTCCTCTGTCCATGGGATTTCCCAGGCAAGACTACTGGAGTGGATGGTCATTTCTTTCTCCAGGGGATCTTCCTGACCCAGGGAGGAACCCACATCTCCTGCACTGCAGGTAGATTCTTTACCACTGAGCCACCTAACTGCAGGAGGGTGAACTGGTCTAACGGCACTCAGCACCAATTCTTAAAATCGAACATTGACATAAATATCTTGTGACCCAGGAGTTCTACTTCTAAGTGGCAAAAACTCGAGATCATGTTCATATCCCCAGGGACGATATAAACACAAGTACACGGCAGCACGGTTCACATAACCTGGAAACAGACAAGTCCCCATAGACAGGACAACGGCTGAATCTGCTGTGGAACATGTTGACGGCACATTACACATGAGCCAAAGTGAATGAGCTACATCTCAGCATCTGTAAGTTGAAAAAAGTCAGTCCCCCAGAACTACATATAGTATTGCTATAATACTCTTTTTATAAAGTTAAAATCCAACTAAAACCAACAGATAGATGGATGGATGGATGGACTCTTTCAAAAACACACAAGATGAGATAAAATTACCTAAGAAGGAAAGTAAGGGAGTGATGAATATGGATTCCTTGGTGGAGGGAGGCAGGAAAGGCGGGTAGGGGAGAGGGGAGCCCACAGGTGGATGTAGGTAATTACCACAACCAGTTTCCGAATTGAGTGGTGAGGTTGGTATTATCTTGAATGACTGAATGAAAGAAGCCATACAGAAATCAATGATGAGAGCCCATCATAAATAAGGACAATGATTAATCAATTCTCCGCAGATGATATTAAAAACAAAAGAAGCAAAAAAGACTGCAAACTATCAGGGATTTATATTAAAACCAAAAGCAAAATAACTTTCTTTCTCCACAGCCCCAAGACAATGCATGTCTCAATTCAGTCTCCCACCCAGAGGCTGCAAACTGGCAGTTTGTGGGCCACATGAGGATATTTGTTTCCCTGAACAAGGACTTTTATTATTACTTCACAACATTGCGAACTCTCGTGTAAAACTCACATTTCTGACTTCCCCTGAAAAAAACCGTAGTATGTGGCCCACATTCCCCATGGGGCCCACATTCCCACACACTGAATGTGGGTGCCAAGCAGTGGCTGTCTCCTAAAAAAGAACAGTCTCCCCACTTCCCTATAAGCTCTACCACTCCCTGTCACCTCACCCAGCCTGTGGCATGCAGATACAGTCTGCGAGCGCCTGCAGGCAAATGAGCGTGTGCCCAGGAGGTCCTGGGTCTCCAGCCCTTCTCAGCCCTTGGCAGCTGCTGACAGCTGTGGTCCCTTACAGGGCCAGGAAGCAGCCACCCAAAACGCTCCTCAAAGAGACCGAAGACAGATGAGACTCAGGGCTCACCAGAAACCCGTTCCCAAAGCAGGCAATTCATGTTCTCAAACAACATGTATCCCGTTTTTTATTTAAGTACACATCAAAGAAGTTAAATTGGATTGCAGATACCCTGAGTTTCTTTTTCCATGCATATGCTAGTTTTTCTGTGCCTTTTTTTTTTTCAGTAAATCATAGTATACAGAATTTACCATTTTGCTTTGAAAAGTCTGCTGTGTATCTACAACAGAATCTACCAGCATACTTCACATAGCTGACTAATACGCTTTGCAGCAGCACACAGATTTCTGCCCCTTAAACACCAAAAGGCCCCGCCCCGCCCCGCACACCCCCAACCCCACCCGCCCCGCTTGGTATTGTTATTCCAGCTCCCTCCACTGACCCAGCCCCAAGCACTTCCATGGTAAAAATATGATCCCACCACCACCACTTCCCATACCTTCTCCAAACTGGCCCTAAGGAACTGGTGCTTTAAACGGGCAGATCACAGTCACTTTTCAGAACGTTAATTCCCATAAAACGGAAAGTCAGTTTTACATGGACGGCTCTCCTTTATCAGAAAAAACTGATTCCATTTGACTGATTAATTGTCCATAGAACCATCAAGGCTTCCAGACTAGGGGTGATGGCTGGGAGGAGGCAGCCACACAATGTTGTGATGTATGGGGCACCCCTGGACTGGGGAAGCCAGGAGATTACAAATGTACAAATTACTAATTCAAATCAATACAGCGAGGGGTTCAGGCTGAGAGACATTCAATTACATTGTTCAAAGAGAAGATGCTCATCTTCAGCTAGTCCGCTCCACGCTGCAAATAATTGAACATTTCTATATATGCGGCAGGGATGTGAATCTTTTGCCATGTAATCCAGTCCTTGGGGCACGCCATAAATATGTGGTGCTGAGTATGTGAGGCTCCCTGCTGAGGGCACTCAATCAAGTCAGCCCTGGCTTCCCTGCCTGTCTCTTTATGTTCATCTCTCAATACTCGCTTAGGAAATATAAGCAAATGGATGATGGATGGATGGATGGATATGGAGGCAGAGATAAAGACAGAAATTTTCAAAAACTGTCAAGACACCCAGACCCCCAACCATAAACAGTTTATGACTTCCAAATTTTGCCTGATCCAGTAGCACAAATCAATCCCAGAGGAATTATTCACATCCCAAAAGGAATCACTTTAGAATTCCTTTAAGTAGCAGGCTCCTGTAGCACGTTTAACATAGGATTTGAATTCCAACTTCATTATACAGAGAAAGTGAAGCACACCTGCAGAAATAAAGTTTTAGAAAGTTATACATCAAGGTGTTAAAAGCTTGTCTCCAATGGTGGGTGGGATGGTGCTTACACCTGGCTGTGAGGTTCAATTTTTCTGTGATGAACACTTACTAAAATATTTTTAATTAAAGAAAAGACAAGTTCACTCACATAAACACACATATACAAAGGAAGATTCAATTATAAAGGTGGAACTTCCCAGTGGGGCTTCCCTGTTGGCTCAGTGGTAAAGACATTACCTGCCAATGCAGGAGACTTGAGTTCAATCCCTGGGTTGGGAAGATTCCCTGAAGAAGGAAATGGCAACCCATTCCCATATTCTTGCCTGGGAAATCCCATGGACAGAGGGGCCTGGCAGGCTACAGTCTGTGGGGTCACAGACAGTCAGACATGACTGAGTGACTAGAGCTTTCACTTTTCAGAGCTTTTTCACGAACAGCTGTCACAGAAATAGAGGCCTCATAACATCTCTTTTCAAGGTGTGCTGAGATACGGAAACAAGAACCAGTGAGTCTCAGGCTGTCTGAGCAAAAGGCAGCCCTGTGGGAGTCTCGGAGCCCACTCGGGGACACGGAGCCGGCTCTTGACGGGCTGTGACAGGCAGCGTGCACAGAGTTGAGTCAGCCACAGGGAGGGCCCACTCTGAGCGGCGCCTGGAGACAGAGATGCACCGTGTGAATCAGAGGGCACCTGCCACAACAGAGACAGGTATGGGGGAAGTCAACCACATCACAAATCAAAGGTAACAAGGAAAACTCCAGTCAAGTAAGACTGAAGAAACTTCAGCTCTTCTGCTCTTAGCCTTGCCAGAGCGGGCCGCAGAGACTCACCTGGGACAACAGCAACACGAGGCACATGGAGATTCTGCAAACAAACAGGCAGGTCCAAGCCTGAAGGATGCATTTGCTGACTGTGTATAGAACGAAAGTCAGTCAAATAAATGAGAAATTTTCCATTCCCCTCCTAAATCTCATGAGACAGGGACTAAGAAAATAATTTATCAGGCAGGAAATATTTCAGCAATTGGTTTTTGTTTATTAAAGAGCTGCATGGTGCTTGGCATGCTACCATGCGCATTTTCTACAAAATAGAAATCATGGAAGTCCATAAAACCAGGGAGAAAGTTCAGAGATTTCTGTCCTTGTTAAGTACTATAAATAAGTTCTCAATTTCCTGATTTATACTGTTGGTAAAGATTAAAAGGGAAGTTTCACTGAAAGATTATTTGTAAATGCCACTTGAAGTGATAACTTCAGCCGTGCCAATTTGGGGCATCCACTACGTTCTGTTCGGTTAGAACTGGACATGGAACAATGGACTGGTTCAAAATTGGGAAAGGAGTACGTCAAGGCTGTATACTGTCACCCTGCTTATTTAACTTACATGCAGAGTACCTCATGTGAAATGCTGGGCTGGATGAAGCACAAGTTGGAATCAAGATTGCCAGGAGAAATATCAACAACCTCAGATATGCAGATGATACCACCTTATGGCAGAACGTGAAGAGGAACTAAAGAGCCTTTTGATAAAAGTGAAAAAGTTGGCTTAAAGCTCAACATTCAGAAAACTGAGATCATGACATCCGGTTCCATCACTTCATGACAAATAGATGGGGAAACAGTGGAAACAGTGACAGATTTTATTTTCTTGGGCTCCAAAATCACTGTGGATGGTGACTGCAGCCATGAAATTAAAAGATGCTTGCTCCTTGAAAGAAAAACTATGACAAACCTACACTGCATATTACAAAGCAGAGACATCACTTCACCGACAAAGGTATATATAGTTAAAGCTATGTTTTCCAGTAGTCGTGTATGGATGTGAGAGTTGGACCATAAAGAAGACTGAGCACCAAAGAATTGATGCTTTTGAACCATGGTGTTGGAGAAGACTCTTGAGAGCAAGGAGACAAACTATCCTTTGGACAGCAAGGAGATCAAACCAGTCAACCCTAAAGGAAATCACCCTTCAACATTCATTGGAAGGACTGATGCTGTGATGCTGAAGCTCCAATACTTTGGCCACCTGATGCAAAGAGCCGACTCACTGGAAAAGACCCTGAGGCTGGGAAGGATTGAGGGCAGGAGAAGAGGGGATGACAGGATGAGATGGTTGGATGGCATAATCCCGACTCGATGGACATGAGCTTGAGCAAACTCCAGGAGATGGTGATGGACAGAGAAGCCTGGAGTGCTGCAGTCCATGGGGTCACAGAGTCGGACACGAGTTCCTGCTTCTGAGTTATTTAGGCACAGGGGTTGTAAGGGGCAGAGGTGTGACTCTCAGTGTGTCCTGACCGTGAAGGTACTTTCTGGGCCACACAGAACTTTCTCTCAGCACTCTCTGACTTCACAGTGCTATGGTGGATGCTTCCAAACAAGGACTGAGGGCCCTCCTCAAGGTGTAGCCTGTGTTCTCTGCTTTTCTACCAGGGGTATCCTCTAAGCTGTGAAGCCTGTTCCATCAAGAGCAGACACAGCAGAAGTACACTGAGGACGGACGGTGCCTTGGAGGATCCCATGGGCACTTCATCTAACCCTAACCATACCCCTAATCCCATGAAGCCCCTGCTTCACGGTCCTCAGGCAGATCATTCTGGAAGGCATTCTGCTTGCTTCCCAGTGTACAGGCAAGTGATGCACTGTCAAACACATCTACTTCTGTCTTCTGTCTACCAACTGGCTCCCTTTACTCAAGACCGTGCAGCTGGTGAACGGTGATCCACTCCCAAGTAGACCTGTTATACATCAGTTGCCCAAGGAGAAGATGTATGCCTGCCCCAGCATGCACACACACACACACACACACACCCAAGTCCTATTGCAAATTCCCAAGAGAAAGGCTCTGATTGGCCAGGCTTAGGTCAGATAACCAGCCTTAACCCTAACAAACATGACATGGAGCTGGGGTCAAGGCATCCAACAGGGCTGCAAGCCCCACTCCATTCTGCTGGTGAGGGAACAGAGTGTCACTGTGATCTGGTAAGATATTACAATGAATCCATTATATCTGTGCCATGAGCCACTGGAGACTCCTGCTAAAATGCAGGTCTGGGGTACAGGTGGTGCTGATGTGAGTGTACAGTCCGTAGTTTTCATAGCCAAGGAGGACATACTCATCCCTCTTCAGTCTCACTGAGGAAATGCCCACCCTCCCCAGCCCCAACAACAGAAACCTCTTTGCTAAGCAGCAAAGACAGAAAGGAAGATGATTTCTTGCTGTTGAGATATGATAGGAGTGAGCTGTCAACATTTTGATGGGCCTTTTTTTTTTACACAGGGACATTGAACTCAGCCTACAAACCAAACCATTAAACTTACGGCCAAGTAAGTACTTTTACCAAGTAGTGATCAAAGCAGACCAACTCAGACCCTGACCCCAGCCTAGAGCTTACACCGTCATCTGTCAAGGATCATGATGGAAGCATCACTAATTAACTAAAAGCAGCGATTTTACATTTTGGCGACGCAGCACCTGCAGTGCGCTCACGTCAGCCGCCTCAGCGGCCTCTCTCCCGGCCCCGGGGTGGCCCTCAGCGCCCTCGCTCCACCGTCAGTCCCACCCTGCCTGTCTGTGGCCTCAGTGGCGACCGGTCCCGGTGCTCCACTTCAACTGCTCTTCTCAGCGGTGTCCACACACCCCTCACAGCTCTTCCCCTCTTAACAGCCAGTTGGGAGATGGCCAAACCACCATGGGCTGTGGAAGGTGCCCATTTAGGGCGGTAACACCACCTCAGTGGAGAGACTACCACCTGACCGTGACAGAGCCTGTCCGTGAGGCCCCCGGGGGCTGGGGAGGCCCACCCGGCGCAGGGCTCCACGGACGGGGCTTCAGGAACAGTGCGGCCTCGACGCTTCCTACTCAGCATCTCACGGTGTCTCTGTACCCGACCTTTTCATGCAAACACTACGTACGTCTCTTCTAGGAAAAGCCACCAATGGCAAGTTTCCCAACACATCCAAACACCCAGCATTAGGACCCAGAACAAGCCTGAGTCGTCACAGACTTGAATCTTTTGTAGGCCTGGCACCAGAGCCAGGAGTTTTCTTTTTCGTAACCACACCCAGGAGTCACCTAGACCTCCGTTAAGGAAGCGATTTCTGAGAAGGGAACCCTGTACTCCCCCAGAGAAACCCTCTTGGTCAGGACTGGTTCAATCCTAAGTGACAGAAAAACAGCTCAGGGAGAGTACTCACGTGATGAGAAGCGCAGACAAGACCACTACCAGGCCCCCTCTCCTCCGGCTCCAAGTGCTGCCCCCTTGGGGCTCACAGGTGTCGAGGCAGCCCCTCCCCAGCCTGAACCCCACTAGTTCAGCAACCTATGGAAAGAGACCACCTCTCTCCTTAAAACTTCAGGAAAAGACCTGGGGTGCCTCTCACTGGTCTGGGTTGGGTTATGCACCAAACCGAGAGTCAAGCACAGAAGCCAGGGAGATGTGGCACTTTCACTGGCCAACGTGAGGCACAAGCCTCTTACTGGAGTTGAGGCTGAGGGTGGGAGAAGAACGCTCCTGAAAGCAAAGCTGAGGGACTGCTCCAGAAGGTAAGCACGCTACAATTTGGCTACAGCAACTAGATCTCTGGACACAATGCATACGTTCTTATAATCGCAATTATTATACACAGTATTATATAAGTCGCTATACAACATGCCCAAGGAGTAGCCTGTCGTGGGTAATCCTATATTTCTGGCTAAATGGTGGGCCCACTCAGACACCATCCCCATATTACTGAACGTCTTAGTTTGAGTCACCCCAGATGCAGCTACTGGGATGAAGATGTTTGGAAGATCATGAAATATCTCTAGTGGACAGGGAAAGTGAACCAGGGAAGGCAGGCAGTCAATAAAGGGTATGTATCAGGCTAGTTAACCATGATGGGAATGTGGAACTCTGCAAGACAGCAAATCACACCTGAGAGTTATCCCACCAAGGAATGAGGGAGCTTTGGTTTTCAGCCGGGAGTTCCTGTTACTCTTGAAAACTGCACCTGGAACTGCTGATTCCCTGGCTCTCCCAGCTTATGGTGCGTGGGTGAGCGCATGCTCAGTCACTCAGTCACGTCTGACTGTTTGCAACCCAATGGACTATAGCGCATCCAGCTCCTCTGTTGTTGGGATTCTCCAGGCAAGAATACTAGAGGGGGTTGCCATCTCCTTCTCCAGGGGAATCTTTCTGACCCAGGGTTCTGTGTTGGCAGGCAGATTTTTTACCACTGAGCCACCTGGGAAGCCCTTGGCTATGGTGTCCAGTGACAAAGGAGTCCTCTGAGAAAGAGATGGCGGTGCTATCTATTGGAAGCAGGGCTCACAAGCACAAAAGTGAGGCAGAAAACAGAACATGCGCAAGGAACCAACAACATCCACAATTCCCAAAGGCTGACCAGACTGAACTGCATTGTCTTGGAGGTCTTAAAGTCACTTGAGAATGTTTAAATTCCTCCAGGTCTGTAATAGGAATATCACTTACCACTGTATCAGACCCTTTACAAGAACATAATTAGTAGAGATTTTTCATAGAATGTTGAGTAAAGTCATTTTATGAGGTTTAAAAGTTAGAAATTATCAAAGAATGATCATTTTTTCCTCTTTAATATTATTCTCACTAAGAATTTCAAAACATTTTATAAATACCATGGTCTCTAAGCCAGCCTGAGAAGGGAAACTGAATTAGTTGAGGTTTTTATTTTGATTAAATTGATTTTAAAAATCAATTTCTTTTTTTAAAAAGATCCAAATGGTTGCATAGCCTTCTGGAGACAATGCAACTGATTGATTTTTGCACTTTTAACCCAACTGTTCTGACTTTTGAATGAGAAGCCACCATAACAGATACAGGATTTAGCCTCTTGAAGACAATCGTGGCCAGTCCCCAGAGCTGGGCCCCAAGTGTCTTCATCCCAAAGAGATAAAAATTGGAGCTTAAAGAAGGCACACTTTGCTCCCAGAAAGTCCAAGCCAAGAGTTTGATCATGACGCATAAGAATCGTCCCAGCTGCAGATCATTAACCCACATCCACAGGGCACTTTACTATTTAAAAGGCATGTGACCTGTGAGATGGGAAGGACATGAACTGTGAGTTCCACTCAGAGACTCATCCAGACAAGGGAGTTATCAGGGTTGGTGGAAGAAGTAAAAACCAAACTCAACTCTTAAAGTGAACGTGAAAGTCATTCAGTCAATTCTGACTCTTTGCGACCCCATGAACTGTACTTTCCATGGAATTCTCAGGCCAGAATACTGGAGTGGGTAGCTTTTCCCTTCTCCAGGGGATCTTCCCAACCCAGGGATCGAACCCAGGTCTCCCACATTGCAGGCTGCCTCCTTACCAACTGAGCTAACAGGGAAGCCCAAATTCAACTCTAAACCCACCCAATCTTGGCATGAAATTCTTTCCAACTATACCACAGGGTCCCAGATATTTAGTTTCCCAAGCATTAATAAAATTACTAGATTGAATTATCCAAAGTTGCCATTATTATTGATCAAATGATGAAATAACAGCCAATTTGCCATTTTTATAGTTTAAAACAGTCAAATATTAGCAATTTCATGTGATTCAACTGAATACAAAACAATCTGGGTAACTAACTTTAGTAAGCAATAACATCGGAGGGAAAAAATTCCATTTCAAATAGGGAAGACTATCATAACCAATAATACAGGCAGGTCACTGTCTCACAATGCAGGACATGATGCTTATGAAGCACCTGCTGTGCTGACTGTCCTGTGCTCATCAGACCAGCTTCGGGAGCCAGGGAGCCACATCACTCTGGAGTCTCCAGGGCTGACTTTCTCCATCTTGACAAAGAAATGCCAGGGAATCCCATCCTGGGGCCACTGCCATGGAAACCTTGTGCTGCAGGGATGACACTCTGCTTTGACGGCCCCTCCTCCATCACACTGACTCAGCACCCCCTCACTGGCCCCAGGAGAGGGAAGAACGTGGCAGGTACAAGGGAACTGCCATCGGGTCCCAGGCACTGCATGGCAACACACTGAAGGGACTGCACAAGCGCTGAGGGGCAAGCTCTGCCTGCGCAAACAGCCGCACCGCACAGTGGGGACCAGCAAAGCAGGTACCACAAGGGAGCAACCACGACACATCTCACAGCAGAGAGCGGGCTGAACAGAGCGATGACGATAAAACCCACAACTACTTTGAGACAAATTCCTTTTTATGTAAAAAGAAAAAAAAAAAGGAGAAAGAGAAATATGTCCGTTTATTCTTTCCAAGCACTGATCTCAACATTTAGATGAAGCATTTTTATGAACGGGCCCCACAGATCATCTCTCTGCTGCATTAGTTCTAATTGCATTATTGCTTAATTGCAAAGCAACAGAGTGTGTAATTCAGGAGCGGCAATGCCTGGGGACATGGGCATGATTTAACTGTTCATGGGAAGCCCAGCTTTGGGGACCCTGTCCTGAGGACAGCAGCGAGAGGCCAGCATCTCTTTCCCGCTGTCTTATTGGACAGTTCAGCTCCCTCCATCAGGGAGATGACACAGAACAAAGATCCCGTGGGCCGTGCCTCGTGCTACCCTTGCAGCAGAACCTCATGAAGGGATGCAAAGTTTAGGAACAGAGTATCCATTGTGAACCTGCTGCTGGGCTGTTTGAGCATCAGCGATGCACGGATGAATGTGGCTTAATTCCTGTCTGCAGGAGAGCCAGTCCAGGGAGGGAAGAGACACGTCAACAGAGCCATTCAGGGACGGAGACAAGCTGAGGAGGTTTCTTCACAAAGAGAAGCCTCGACTTGAGTGTCCAAAAGATAAAGCTGGATAAGTAAGGTGCTGTGAGATTGACTAAGTGATCACTAGTTCTTGCTTCTCTTGGGTGCAACTGATATGTCAAAAATATGCTGCTGAAGATGCTAGCAACCGGGTGGGGGGAAGCAGGGCTGAGAGGGGGAGAAGGCAAACAGAATGTGACTGATGCGGTTGCAGGTGAAAGTCCCAAGCTGACCCATGGGAAGTATAAATTATATCTTGGGAGTTTGACCCGCCTGAAGGCAAAGACACTGGTCTTTTCTTCTCCCACAGCACTCAGTCATGTTACATAATATTCTCTACATTCACGGGAGAGCAGCCCACAGAAGGTTGCAGGTTCTATCTGTAAACAGAAAGCAGACAGATGTTCAGAGATAGATGCATAGAGTTGATGAAAATGACCCTCGAGGATTAAGGTGCCAACACCGGTTCTATAACATGAAGTGACTCAACTTTGACAATGAGATGTGGATGGAAGATTTGCCAAATCCAGCCTGGTCATAAAACCCCGGGCACAATTAGCCATTTATTTGCTCCCTTTCCAGTTTGGGCAAGTTCTCCAAATTTGTTCATTCTTTTAAAAATTATTTTAACTATTTTAGGGCTTTTGTAATCCCACACAAATTTTAAAGCTAGCATGTCAGTTTCTTCAAAAAAAGTTTCTGGAATCTTGATTGAATTTTTGAATACGCTGAATCTATAGGATCAAGTTGGAGAGAATTAACATCTTAACAAGGGCTTCCCTGGTGGTCTAGTACTTAAGTATCTGTCTGCCAAGGCAGGGGACATGGGTTTGATCACTGCTCCAGGTAGATTCCCACGTGCAATGGGCCACAACTACTGGGCCAGCCCTCGAGCCACAACTCCTGAGCCCACGCACAGCAACTGCTGAAGCCCATGTGCCTAGAGCCCACGCTCTGCAGAGAAAGCCACCACAACAGGCAGCCCCCACTCACTGCAACTGGAGAGCCCGCAGGCAGCAACAAAGACCCAGCGCAGCCAAAGATAGCCAGACAGATAAATCTTTAAAAAAATCTTAACAATACTGAGTCTTCTGGCCCACGAATATGATGTGGGTCTCTTAATTTCTCTCAGCAGTTTTGTAGGTTTTGGTTTACAGGATTTGTGCTTTTTTCCCCCCAAAATTATCTCTAGATGTTTCAAATTTTTAATGTTAACACAAATTATACTATTTTAAATTATGATTACTGCTGCTGCTGCTAAGTCGTTTCAGTCGTGTCCGACTCTGTGCGGCCCCAGAGACGGCAGCCCACCAGGCTCCCCCATCCTTGGGATTCTCCAGGCAAGAACACTGGAGTGGGTTGTCATTTCCTTCTCCAATGCATGAAAGTGAAAAGTGAAAGTGAAATCGCTCAGTCACATCCGACTCTTCGCGACCCCATGGACCGCAGCCTACCAGGCTCCTCCGTCCATGGGATTCTCCAGGCAAGAGTACTGGAGTGGGGTGCCATTGCCTTCTCCAAGTACTTGTTAGAGGTGAACAGAAATGAGTAGAAGTAGGTAGAAATAATAAGAATAGACATCGTTGTCTTGTTAATGATCTTACAGGGAAAGGACTTTGTCTTTCATCATGAAGTATGATGTTAGCAGGATTTTCATAGAAACCCATTATCAGGTTGAGAAAATGACATCTGTGACTGAAGATTTTTTATCATGTTTGGATGTTTCATTTTATCAAATTATTTTCTACCTCTATCGAGATGATCATGTGACTTTCATTTTTCATCTGTTAAAGGTCAGTCACATTGATCTATTTTCAAATGTTAAATTGCTTGGCATTCCTTAGATAAGCTCCACTTGGTCATGATGTATTCTTTATATTTTGCTAAATAAAAAGGATCCAATTTGCTAAAATTTTGTTAAGAATTTTTGAATCTATGTTCATGAGAAATCATAACTTGCATTCCCCTTTACCTGTATTGTCTTTTTCTGGGTTTGAAATTAAAGAATAGAATGAATTGGGAAGTGTCCCTCATCTTAATTTTCTAGAAGAGTTTGGATAGAATTGATATTATTTCTTCTTTGAATGATTGGTATTCAGTTCAGTTCAGTTCAGTCGCTCAGTCGTGTCCGACTCTCCGCGACCCCATGAATCACAGCACGCCAGGCCTCCCTAACACCAACTCCCGGAGTTCACTCAAACTCACATCCACAGAGTCAGTGATGCCATCCAGCCATCTCATTCTCTGTCATCCCCTTCTCCTCAGGGCCTGAGGTTCATTTTGTGGGGAGGTTTTTAACTGTAAACTCAATTTCTTTGATAGATACAAGACTCTTCAGGTTATCTCCTTTTTTATCTTGAGTAAACTCTGGTAATTTGTATCTTTCAAGAAATGTGTCCATTCCACCTATGTTGTGAGATAGTGTTTTTCCACTCTGGCCACTGGGGACACAGGCCTGTATCAATTCCAAGATTGTTCTACCTGCTTCTTCTGATGGTTCTTCCAGCAGCCTCAAGCACCTTCCTCACACTGACACACTGCTCAAGACTTGACTAGAATCTGCAGACTTCCAGGGTCATCTCTTCTCTGGTATTCTTCTGCCGGTAAATTTTAGCTACTTTACCTCCCTGAATCTTCCACTCAGTCTTTCAATTCAGGGAAACCACTGGGCTCTGTGTGGACTCCTCTCCCTGGAAACTTGAACCTCGCAGGAAGCTCAGGTGTTCCGGCCTCACCTCATTGGTCTTCCTTCCCCACTAGATCACTGCCCTGTGCTGCTTTTCATTCAATGGCTGACGGCAGTCACCACATGTATTTTGTCTGTTTTGTTTTTTTTTCAAGTTGTTTGTGATAAATCCAGTCCTTTTTCTCTGTCATGGGCAGAGGCAGAAGTCCATTTTGGCCACTTTGAAATTGAGGTTTCCTATAGAACACCCAACTGCAGATATCTACCTGTAAGTAACAGGAAAGACTGTGAGCAAAATAAACATTCAGGAGCAAGTGCACGGAGCTAGTGACTGAAACCAAGAGTGCCAGGAGAGTCTCCAGTGACAAGAACAGTAACGCTCAGGCAAACCCAAGCGGGCAGGAGCAGAAAGGAGGCCACGGAGCAGAGAAGCAGAAAACTCATCAGAGAATGACGTCGTGGAACTCAGGGCCTGGAGAGTTTCACAGAACTGAGGGGCTCCCAGTGTCCAATGCCCCAGAGACCCATACACAGCCACATACACAAAGCCACTTGTGCCTTGACTATATGCTGTGCTGCGATTTTGTGTACGCTGGTTCCACCAGATCCAATGTGGCAAACTGGTTCCCTTTATCAGAGAAGACTGAGATGGGCGTGAGCGAATGAGATGGGAGGAAGTGGTATAGCTGACAAGGGAAAGAGATTAGTAGCTAGAGGATGGCACGACCAAGGCTGGGGAGAGGCCTTGGTCGTGCCATCTGTGCATAGGAGGAAAAGGGGATCAGCAGATACAGCCGGAGTGATGGAAGAGAAGATAACTGGTGGATGAAGATCCCAGAAGATGGGAAGGAGAGAGGAGGGAAGAACAGGTACCAAAGCAGTGAAGGCTGAAGACTAGAGAACCCAAATCTGCCAAGGAGAGACTGTGAGACACAGACAGGTCACATGCTGGACTGACAGCCTGACTACAGACCTCAGGCTTGTTTCTGCTGCCTAAGCCTGCAATTCTGAGACCTCTCCCCATGGCTGGTGGCAGGAAGTCCCATAAATGCATGGCGGCAGTAGGCCCAGTTTAAGACTCTGTTGGGCCACTCAAATGGTGCGATATACACAAGACATTAAAGAAATCCACCCTCCACAGCACCTGCACCTGCAGCATCAGGTTCCACGTAGGAGAAGTGGACCCACCTGATTTTTAAAAAGTAGAAGTGTAAATGAATACTCAAAGTCCACCCAAAAGAAAGAGTGTCTCAAAGAGGTGAGTGACAGTGAACGCCAAGAGGAAGGAGAAATTCAGACAAACAAGAACTGGAAAGGTGTGGCTTTGATTCAGCGACGTGGAAGTCATCAGTGACTTGGGAGCAGTTTTGAGGGAAAGAGAGGGAAGACAGTCTAGAGTTGCTAGAGATACAGGCAAACCTTTCAAGAAGTTTGTTGTGGGACCTAAGATTGTCTGGGACACGGGAGAGGGGAAGAGCAGGGTGAGAAATTTATAGAAAGGAGGTTTGAAATCATCACCAGAAGATACAAATTAACGAAATAAAGCAGCAGGCTCATGGGGCAGTGCAGCACCGAGACGCGAGTCATGTGGACAGAGTGAGGGGAAGGATCAGCAGTCTCACATGAAACTGGAGTTCTGCCAAGTCAGACATCGAGAGGACAGAAGGAAAAGGGGATCAGGATCAAGTGAGCATTGGTAACTTGTCAGCTCTTGGAAGTGTGGAGGAAAACACTCTCTCCACCCTCTTAGGTTCAGTGTTTGGGAATCTGCAAATTAAATTGTTAAAAGCAGATAACCATGAGAAAAAACACTTAATAGCTTTCTAGCAGTCATGTACACATGTGACATTTGGACCATAAGGCTGAGCGCCGAAGAGTTCATGCTTTCGAGCTGTGGTGCTGGAGAGGACTCTTGAAAGTCCCTTGGACAGCAGGGAGAATAGACCAGTCAGTCTTGGGGGAAACCAGCCCGCAATGTTTTCAGTGGAAGAACTGATGCTGAAACTCCAATGCTTTGGCCACCTGATGTGAAGAGTCGACTTATTGGAAGAGACTCTGATGCTGGGAAAGATTGAGGGCCAGAGGAAAAGTGGGCAACAAAGAACGAGACAGTTCGATGGCATCCTCGACTCAGTGGGCGTGAATATGAGCAAACTCTGGGAGACGGTGACAGACAGGGAAGCCTGGCGTGCTGCAGTCCACGGGGTCACAAGGAGTTGGACACAACTTATCGACTGGACATGAAAAGCTTCACACAGAAATGAGACTTGAAGGGGAGGCTACAACTGGGAGTTGCTATACTACTCAGTAAATGACAGGGAGTAGGAGACAAAGGCATCTTCTGAATAACAGGTGACTTGGGGGAGGAGGGGCACTTATGGGAGAACAAATAACATTTCGGAAAGATAAATGGCACTTTAGGAGGATATATGGGAGATAGGGGAGTTTTGTGAAAATGTCTGTTTGGTGCTTGGAACTTTTCTCTAATTTTGAGACTTTTTCCAAAAATCAAACAATAGATAGATTGATAGGTAAAGAAAAGGTGAAAAGTCTTTGGCAAATCTTATTTATCTATGAGGAACTTTTCTCTAAGACTCTTTCCAAAAGTAAATCAAAAGTCAATTAAAACTGACTCAAATACATTCCTTTTCAGAGCTGAATAATACACAACTTCTTTATCCATTCATCTGTTGATGGACATTTAGGTTGCTTCCAGGCCCTAGCTATTGTAAATGCTAGGAAATACACAGAACGAAAAGAATGAAAGAAATCACAGACAGTTTCAGATTTTTTTAAAGCTATGGACATAACTGCGATGAACACTGGGGTACATGTGTTTTTTTGAATTTGCTGTATGATGCAGAGAACCCAAAGCTGGTGGTTTGTGACAAACTAGAAGGCTGGAATCAGGAGGGAGGTTGGGAGGGTGGTTCAGGAAGGAGGGTTCATATGTATATCTACGGCTGATTCAGGTTGATGTATGGCAGAAACCAACACAATATTGTAAAGTAATTATCCTCTGATTAAAAATAAAAATTAGGAAAAGTTAATTCATTTAAAAAAAAATAAAAACAAAAAATAAAAAGTAGAAGTGTATCACACTGACCAAATATGGCAATCCAAACTGGTTCAAGCCAAGACAGAATACAGAGGGCTGGATCTGGCCGCAGCTGGCTTCAGAGCACAGAAGGAACAAGGCCCAGCCTCTTCCTGCTGTCTCTCAGGTCTGCCTGACGCACAGGTGGCCACATGTGATCGTGAGCTGATGGCAGCAGGTCCGTCAGCTCAACAAAAGTGCGAGAGCTGAGTCCCTGGTTTGACTGGCCTGGTCTGGATCATATGTTCATTGGGCCTAATCACCAGGGCCAGAGGGACTAGTTGGGTGAGCCCAGGGTGGACTGCCTTCACTGGATGCACGTGGGCTAAAAGCAAAGGGCAGGCAAGTGATTCCCAGGAGGGAGGCACAGGCTCGGAGACGTTAAACAACCAGCGTCTCCTACAATTAGAAATCTGACGCCACTCCAAGGTGTCAGCTCGGGAGAGACTGCTCCAGGAATGGAAAGCACAGACACAAGAAGCCATGGCCTATGCCTGCATCTGTGATGGAACGCAGTCCTCGCAGGATATGTGTGAGAAGCCACAACACTGGACAACAACAATGACAGTCTGGAAGCACTGCTTTTCAGAGTATGCATCATGGATGCTCAGAAAACAGCTTCTCCTCGACCTTCGAGCCCGCTGCCCCTTTTATTCCCCTTCAAATGAATCCATAATTCCATCTTGAGAATTCAATTGGAACTAATTTCTTTATTAAATAAGCTTCATTTGGGAGCTGACTGCCACAGACCTCAGGAGAAAATGCATCTTGCTTTTGCAGAGATCAACATGGTTCAGCAATGCCCAAGCTCCTCTTTCAGAGAGGTGAACCTCAGCTTAGAGCAAGGGCCGAGGAGGCTTCCACACTGAAGGTGACACGGAGAAGAGGTAGTAATCACATGGGAGCCAGTCGAGGGGCAAACGGAGCACATGGCCACCTGCTGCTTCCCTGCGTCCTGCCAGGAGAGCACTGCAAAGCAGAGGCATCCAGGTTCCCAAGCAGGCACCAGCAACACCTCCAAGGCAGACTCTGAGCTCCCCCCGCTGGCGGGGACCTGAGGAACCTGAGGATGAGGTTTCAAATGTAGTCCCTGCAGAGGCTGAGTCTGATCATGAATAAAAGTAGACCAGGCGGCGGGGAAAGTGGCGTGGTATGTGTGTGTTCAGTCCTGTGTGACTCGCTGCAACCCCATGAACTGTAGCCCACCAGGCTGCTCTGTCCATGGAATTTTCCAGGCAAAAATACTGGAGTGGGTTGCCATTTCCTTCTCCAGGGATCTTCTTTGACCCAGGGATCGAAACCAGGTCTCTTGAGTCTTCTGCATTGGCAGGTGGATTCTTTACCGCTAGCATCACCTGGGAATCCCCAGACAGGAATGAACCAAACACTTAAAAATGGTTCAAATGGTAAAATGTATGTTAGGCATTCTTGTTCTTCGGTTGCTAAGTCACGTCCAACTCTTTGCGACACCATGGACTGCAGCACACCAGGCTTCCCTGTCCTTCACTAACTTCCTGAGTTTGTTCAAACTCATGTCCATTGAGTCAGTGATGGTATACAACCATCTCATCCTCTGTCACCCCTTTCTTCTCTTGCCCTCAATCTTTCCCAGAATCAGGGTCTTTTTCAATGACCCTGATGGTATCTTCCCATCAGGTGGCCAAAGTACTGGAGCTTCAGCCCTTCCAATGAATATTTAGGGTTGATTTCCTTTAGGATTGACTGGTTGGATCTCCTTGCAGTCCAAGGGACTCTCAAGAGTCTTCTCCAACAACACAGTTTGAAAGCATAAATTCTTCTGCGTTCAGTCTTCTTTATGGTCCGACTCTCACATCCATATATGACTACTGGAAAAACCATAGCTTTGACTAGATGGACCTCTGTCAGGAAAGTGATGTTTCTGCTTTTTAATACACTGTCTAGATTTGTCATAGTTTTTCTTCCAAGGAGTTAATTGTCTTTTAATTTTGTGGCTGCAGTCACCGTCTGCAGTGATTTTGGAGCCCAAGAAAATGAAACCTGACACTGTTTCCACTTTTTCCCCATTTATTTGCCATGAAGTGATGGGACTGGAATGCCATAATCTTCTCTTTTTGAGTTTTAAGCTGCCTTTTTCATTCTCCTTTTTCATCCTCATCAAGAGGCTCTATTTCCTCTTAGTTTCTGCCATTAAAGTGGTGTCATCTGAAAAAAAAAAAAAAAAGTGGTGTCATCTGCATATCTAAAGTTACTGTTATTTCTCCCAGCAATTTTGATTCCAGCTTGTGAGTCATCCAGCCCAGCATTTCATATGATATACTCTGCATATAAGTAGGCAGGGTGACAATACAGTCTTGACGTACTCTTTTTTCAATTTTGAACCTGTCCATTGTTCCATGTCCTATTCTAACTGTTGCTTCTTGTACTGCACACAGATTTCTCAGGAGGCAGATAAGGTGGTCTGATATTCCCATCTCTTTAAGGATATTCCACAGTTTGTTGTGATCCACACAGTCAAAGGCTTTAGTGCAGTCCAAGACTGCAGTCAAAGGCTTTAGTGCAGTCCAAGACTGATGCTAAAGCTGAAACTCCAATACTTTGGCCACCTCATGTGACGAGTTGACTCACTGGAAAAGACTCTGATGCTGGGAAGGATTGGGGGTGGGAGGAGACGGGGACGACAGAGAATGAGATGGCTGGATGGCATCACCGACTCGATGGACATGAGTTTGAGTGAACTCTGGGAGTTGGTGATGGACAGGAAGGCCTGGCATGCTGTGATTCATGGGGTCGCAAAGAGTTGGACACGACTAAGCGACTGAACTGAACTGAAGCAGCAGAAGTCAATGTTTTTTGCAATTTCCTTGCTTTTTCTATGATTCAGCACTTCTCTGGTTCCTCTGCCTTTTCTAAATCCAGCTTAAACATCTGGAAGTTCTCAGTTCACGTACTGCTGAAACCTAGCTTGAAGGATTTTGAGCATAATCTTACTGACATTTGAAATGAGTGCAATTGTATGGTAGTTTGAACTTTCTTTGGGATTGGAATGAAAACTCAGCAGGCCTATAGCCACTGCTGACTTTTCCAAATTTGCAGGCATATTGAGTGCAACACGTTCACAGCATCATCTTTCAGGGTATGAAATAGCTCAGCTGGAATTCCATCACCTCCACTAGCTAAGGCCCACTTCACACTCCAGGAAGTCCGGCTCTAGGTGAGAGGCTACACCACTGTGGTTACCTGGGTCATGAAGAGCTTTTCTGTACAGCTCTTCTGTGTATGCCTGCCTCCTCTTCTTAATCTCTTCTGCTGCTGGGACCTACTGCTAGGTCCTTGCCGTCTCTGCCCTTTACCATGCCTATCTTTGCATGAGATGTTCCTTCGGTATCTCCAATTTTCTTAAAGAAATATGTTACGCATATTTTATCGTTAAAATTAAAATAAATAAAACAGAAAAAGCAGACAGGGAAGGCTCTGTTCTCCAGTCCCAATCCCTCTGCTAGCAGTCCTTCTGCTGGCCCTGTGGTAGCCAGCCTCCCAAACTGTCGCCAGGGATCTCTGTTTCCTGGTGTTGAGTAGTACTGGCTTGTGCAATCAGAACATTGCAGAAATGATGGTGTCTCTGGAGGGCAGGCCATAAAGGATGCTTCAGCCTGGCTTGTAGCTCTCTTGGATCATTCACTCTGGGAGAAGCCAGCTGCCATTCTGTAAGACACAAATAGTGAGTAGAAAGGCACACTTGGCAAGGAGCCAGGATCCCCCGCCACATCCATGTCAGCAGATGCTCCTGGGACCTGTTCCCCTGGGAGCAGATCCTTCAACCCGAGCCAAGTCTTCAGATGATCAAAGTCCTGGCTGACATCTGGACTCGAAGATGAAAAACCATGAGCTAGAACTCCTCAGTTAAGCCACCGCCAAATTCCTGACCCATAGAAACTAAGAACGTAAATGTTCTTTTAAGCCACTAATCTTAGGTACTTTGTTATCCAATATTAAGTAATATAACTCCAGTTGCAGGCACACAAGTCTTGTCTCCTAGCTACCCATGTCACATTTGCAGGGCTTCCTCTCCCTCAGCACCACGAATGCTTCCAGAGGGCGTGGGCCTGGGGTGTCATCAATGCCCTCTCCCCCTCAATGTCCCCAATGTCCTTGTGTGCTGTAAATGCCCAATAGACATGTACTGGATAAACTTAAATTTCTGCCTTTCTGTAGGGGAGAAACCTCATGAGCACAGTGTTTCCCTCTCCTAGCAATCCCCTTCCGAAACTCAAAATGAGAAATGAATCCACAAGTCAATGGAATCAACTGCAAGAAACGGTGTCCAGCAGGCAAACTCAATACCCCAGAAGTACCTCCAGTGCAGCACAGATCAGCAGCATGTGTCTACCCAACTATGCCTGCCAAGTCACAGGCTTCAAATGGTGCATCAACAAGTACACAACCCACCACAGCCTGCCACTCCGCCGAGGGGTCGACATAGAGCCCTGGGGAAGACGCTAGGAGCTCCTCACAGGCCTCTCACATTTCTGCACACCTGTTGAGCAGAGGCACTGTCGGCCTTTGTTCTGGACTTTTTTTCAAGGATGTTCATATAGTGAACAGCCTTGGAAGACACAGACAGACTTGCTCTCTGACTGCTCACTATAAAATTCAGGCGCCCTGATGGCTCCTCTCCTGTAACACAACCGCCGACAAGTACAGGTGTCCCCTGGCCCTGTGCACTGAACCTATACAAGAAAATGCTCATTCTCTGACCACGCGACTGCTATGAGAACAAAGGCCTTCCACTGAGCCAGGACGCTTGCGTCTCCTGCCAGCGTCCATAATGCTGCAGCAGGCTCACCAGTTAACTGGCAAACAGAGTACAATCTCAGACTTGTTACAATCCCTGATAAGAGACCTGGAATTCTAGGTTTTACCCTGCTGGTTCTTGAGCAGAAAATTACATATGTCTTCAGCCATAAAAGAGTGTCGCTAAGAGCACAGGAAGGTGTTTTGATAAAGGGTCATTGATTGATTGGGTTGTTGCTTTTTTTTTCAAGATATACAGAAATCTCAAGAAAAATGTTTAATTCCTTGGATCATTTTTCTTAGCAGGGTTTAGTAAGAGACTACAGGGCAGAGTGGGGAGGAAACCTGGAATGCCCAAGCAGAACTAGAGAAAAGTACCTGTGACTGTGACTCTACGGAAGTCCCCAGGACACCCACCTAGAGGGGTTAACCAAACTCACCCCACCTCCAAAATAAAGAGCCTACTGACCAAATCACCATGTTCCTCGGCAGACACAGCAGTCTGAACCTCCTTGGGCTGCTATACAGAATACCTTAGACTGGAGGGCTTAACAGAAATCTCACAGTTCTGGAGGCTAGAATTCTAGTGAGGACTCTCTTCCTGGTGTGGAGATAGCAGCCTTGTGTGTCCTCACGTGGTGGCAAGAGAGGAAGCCAGCTCTCTGGGGTCTTTTCTCATAAGGGCACTAACCCCAGGGGATTAGGGCTTTGACATATGAATGGGGGCGAGGGGTGGGGAATTCAGTCCACAGCAGGCAACCTGAGGTCCTGGCCCCCAAGAGGTCCCAGGACACACTCACAATACTGATTCAATCTACAGCACTTATGGACCCATCAAGCCGAGGGAACCATGAACACCACCTGTCACTGGGTAGGGAACAGCAAAATTATGTAGAGTAGGTGACTGGTGATTTCTTTATAAAATAAATTAATAAAATTTATAAAATCTCAAGGGAGCAGGAACCTTCCTCACTCCTTCTCTCAACACTTCAGTGTATACTGATGGTCAGATTAGTCAAATCATCTGAAAACATTCCTTTTTGCTTTCATATAAACCCAATTTCCTGACTTTATGGTCTCACTAAAAAAAAAAACACTCGTTATTCTAATAATTTCTGCTTAAAACCCCTCTAAATGGCTTTAAAGTCAGATAAGCAGTTGCAAGAAGGACATGTGAAGACACCCAATGCCCAAGAGTCATAAGACAGTGCGCCATTATAACTCAACATCTGGCAAAAGCAAGAAAGAGGCGAAATGTCACGGGAAAGGAGCCTACTCAGTAAAGTGTCTGCTGCTGCTGCTGCTGCTGCTGCTAAGTCACTTCAGTCGTGTCTAACTCTGTGTGACCCCATAGACGGCAGCCCACCAGGCTCCCCCGTCCCTGGGATTCTCCAGGCAAGAACACTGGAGTGGGTTGCCCTCAATAAAAAAGGGGCCTAGAAAAGCTACAAGAGCAAAGGCCAGGCTGGACTAGACTCTTCCGTCAACTGGGCCACCGTCTACAGTGCCCCTCGGTCAAAGGGCAGCTCAGTCACTCCACAGCAGGGGCTCTGACCTGGGATTCCCAGATCCCAGAGCCAGGGCCTCCTCACGCACTTCCCAGCTAGCCGTCCACAAATGCAGGACCTCCCCCCACACCATAACAAGCATTGCTTACGACAGTGAAAGTTAACTTGGGCCCACCTCCAAGACCAAAACACACACAAAGAACGACATTAAAAAGGGGAATACATCAACACTCAAACTAAAACCCTAGAAGCCTTGACACAGTTATCTTTCAAAGGAAAGTGTTCTCACAATAGTGACAAAATCCGGGTTGAGAAAAGAAATGTGTGCTGGAGGGGAAGAAGAGGCTGGACACCATTCAAGGGTGCGTCTGTCCGGGTTCCACTCAGTGACACACTGAACAGGTTTACCCCTCCCAATCAGCACCTACTGCAGGTACTGATGTTCAGAAAAGTTACACCCTTGATCTTCAACCAAGAATATGGTCAACAAGGCATATTTTTTCTGATCAATTGTTGCTGATCAATTACCTAATAAAAGAGGGGAAAGAGCAAGGGGAAAGGGGAATTCACTCTTGGCATCACAATGAATTTATGTGCTTCTCATGCAGCACTTACAAACCTCAGGACTGTTCTCTGCTCAAGATTCTGCCTTAATAACAGATGACCTTTCAAGCCCAATGAGAAATGTGTGCTCTGTGTTTCAAGGAAAACATGTGTGTCTCCAGGAGGGAGAGGAAGCCAGCACCTCCTGCAGCAACCAGCCTTGGAGCGAACAGAACTCATGCCTGACACTGCTGGGTAAGGCCGAGTGGCCCTCTGTACAATGCCGGCCCACACCTACCCTAACCAGAGCCTCTGATGAGGGGAGGGCGGGAATCATAAAGAAGAAAAACAACTCCTCCCCAGTCACATTCAACTGATGGAAGTCAAGCTCTCAGGACTCGCCACGTCAGATGATGTTGCAGGTCCAGATTTTCACTGTGAAAACAAACTGGGAAATCAACCAAGTGTGGGGTCAGTCCCAAGTCTCCCCACTTTTTAACTCCTCTCTTTGCCGTCACCTTCCACCCTCTCCTGACTCCTCAATCAAGGCTCAGGGGCCCAGAGGAGCTCACCTTGTCACATGGCAGGGTTAGCCTCAATAGGGATGTTTGCATTTCAAACTAAAACTCCAGAGGAAGCAAAGCTTTGCCTAAACAATGAATCTCCATTGTTGGAATTCCAGGCACCCTGGCTCCCTAGGGGTCCAGAGCTTGCTTGTTATCACACTACTGGCGGTGGAAGGGTGGTATTTTATGGTCCCTGGAATCACACTGCTTCGGAAGCCATGTCTTCTGCCTAACAATGAGGCGGCCCCTCGCTGTGCCTCTCAACTGATTTCAGACCTTCAGTCGCTCATGCCTCCTTTCACAAACGCTCTTTGCTCCACTGCATCCCAGCGCTGTGGACGCACAGACCCTGACAGGCCTGTCAGCCTCTCCTCCCGAGCACGGGTTGCCCAGTGAGGAAGAGGAGGGAAAACTGCAGTCACGCGGTTCCTAACCCAGATGTATTGAATAGTCAGTCTCTAACGTAAAACATAAAGTTTAATTGGTAGTAATTTTGCTACACAACTTCAGTTCCCTTTGTCTCAATTTCTACCTCTATAAATACAGAGAAAGATAGTTTTCACATGAAATTCATGAGCTCATGTCTATATGTCACTGTCCAACATCATATACCCTCCACAGGTATGACTATCTCTTTCCATGGTAATAAAATCACTGGCAGAAAATCATTTCACAGTAAAAGGAAGGTGGGACACCTCCCAAAACAAACCTGAGAGGAGTGGCACGCCACTCCTTCCTCTAAGCAGCCCAGTCTGTTTCAGGCCAGTCCACCACAAGCCCTGCCGGCAGAACCGCTCCTCACGGCCTCTGCTTCCACCTCGTCGATGTGCCGTCCCTTTCTTGGAATCATCGACACTCGCACCGTGTTGCAGTCTCATAGCTTCTCTCTCCTTTTAACTTCTGTGTAAACCACTTGACAGTAACTGTCCATTCTGGCAGAGAGGGTCTTGATCAAAATCGTTTGTTTACAGAGAATTAACACCGGCTCCTGGATGTCAGTGCTGCGATTCTTTGAAGAGGCCAGTAAGCCGGAGTTTTAACAGCCTTAACCCAAGACTGGAGTTTTAATAGTCTTTAACCCATGAGGAACGCTGGGCTGGAAGAAGCACAAGCTGGAATCAAGATTGCCGGGAGAAATATCAATAACCTCAGATATGCAGATGACACCACCCTTATGGCAGAAAGTGAAGAGGAACTCAAAGGCCTCTTGATGAAAGTGAAAGAGGAGAGTGAAAAGGTTGGCTTGAAGCTCAACATTCAGAAAACGAAGATCATGGCATCTGGTCCCATCACTTCATGGGAAATAGATGGGGAAACAGTGGAAACAGTGTCAGACTTTATTTTTTTGGGCTCCAAAATCACTTCGGATGCTGACTGCAGCCATGAAATTAAAAGATGCTTACTCCTTAGAAGGAAAGTTATGACCAGCCTAGATAGCATATTAAAAAGCAGAGACATTACTTTGCCAACAAAGGTCCGTCTAGTCAAGCCTATGGTTTTTCCCGTGGTCATGTACGGATGTGAGAGTTGGACTGTGAAGAAAGCTGAGCACCGAAGAATTGATGCTTTTGAACTGTGGTGCTGGAGAAGGCTCTTGAGAGTCCCTTGGACTGCAAGGAAATCCAACCAGTCTATTCTAAAGGAGATCAAGCCTGGATGTTCATTGGAAGGACTGATGTTAAAGCTGAAACTCCAATACTTTGGCCACCTCATGCGAAGAGTTGACTCACTGGAAAAGAGTCTGATGCTGGGAGGGATTGGGGGTAGGAGGAGATGGGGACGACAAAGAATGAGATGGCTGGATGGCATCACCGACTCTGTGGACATGAGTTCATGTGAACTCCGGGAGTTGGTGATGGACAGGGAGGCCTGGCGTGCTGTGGTTCATGGGGTCGCAAAGAGTCGGACACGACTAAGCGACTGAACTGAACTGAACTGAACCAAAGACTCAGAAAAGAAGCTGCAAGCCACTGATTCAGTCCTTGCATTAGGCTGCCATCTAGTGATAGACAGGGATATCTGCTGCGGACCGTGGGTAGTTTTCACCTCCAACATTCCAAGTTGAGGGAGAGGGGGAGAAAATGTCTAAATAATAAATGCCAATATAACCTGTCATAGTTCAAATGGCCAAATTAATATTCAAGCTATTCTTCTTCAGGCATCAAGATACATCATCATTTAAGAAAACAGATTTCATAGCAGACTAAACCTTCGTCAAAAATCTGGTGGATTCCCTGGTGACTCAGATGGTAAAGAATCCGCCTACAATGCGGTGGACTGAACCTGGGTTCAATCCCTGGGTTGCGAAGATCCCCTGGAGAAGGGAAAAGCTACTCACGCTAGTATTCTGGTCTGGAGAATTCCAGGGACTATACAGTCCATGGGGTTGCAAAGAGTCGGATATGAGTGAGCGACTAAGCACACGTGTGCGCGTGTGCACACACACACACACACGAGAATTCCATGGACTTAGTCCATGGGGTCAAAAAGAGCTGGACACGACTGAGCGACTAAGCACACGCACGCACACACACACACATCCAGTATCTGTACTTATAGGGTTTCCCAGGTGGCTCAGTGATTAAAAAAAAAAAAAAGAATCCTCCTGCCAACACAGGAGACACAGGTTCAATGCTTGGGTTGGGAAGATCCCCTGGAGAAGAAAATGGCAACCCACCCCAGTATTCTTCCCTCGGAAATCCCATGGACAGAGAAGCCTGGTGGGCTATAGTCCATGAGATCGTAATACTTAAACATGACTTAGCATTCATCACAGACACAGGTATAAGATATACGCTGTAACATTTTAAAAGAAGATTGCAAAAACCTAGTTTTCATCAGTAGAATCAAATAAAGTAAAACTGATCCTTACAAGCTGCAGATCTCTTTTACCACTGGTGCAGAACAGTTTTTTTCTCAGGTATTTTGGCATAAGAAAAACCTTATTTCTTTCACCTTTCGAGTTCCACAGCATTTTTCAACAACCGTTAGTTATAACACATCAAAGGGAAATTTTTATGTAAAATGAAGTCATGATTCTCGAGCTCAGACACTGCTCCCTGGCTCTGTTGTTGCTCAGTCGCTCAGCCGGGCCCGGCTCTTTTGGACCCTGTGAGCTGCAGCATGTCAGGCTGCCCTGTCCTTCACCATCTCCCGGAGATAGTTTCCTGACATAAACTGGCTCAAAGCGACTACCAACCACTAATTACGTGTTTATTTTTTCTCTGATTTTCTCATTTGCGTACATCATTGTTGCTGATCAGTTGCTCAGTTGTGTCTGACTCTTTGCAAACACATGGACTGTAGCCTACCAGGTTCCTCTGTGCCTGGGATTTTCCAGGCAAGAGCACTGGAGTGGGCTGTCACTTCCTCCTCCAGAGGATTTTCCTGACCCAGGGATTGAACCTGTGTCTCTTACATCTCCTGCACTGGCACGCAGGTTCTTTACCACTAGCGCCACCTGGGATGCAAAAGTGAGTCTAAACAAACTTCCAGACAGAGATAAGACCTCCCTTGATAAAAAAACACCTGAAGAAAATTTTATACCCAGGGCAAGGGCAGCCAGAACAGATCTTCTGCTACCACTGCAGAACTCGATGGAAGAAGAAAAGCCAGCTGTTTCTGAGAGCTGTCCCGGGGCTGAAGCTGTGATTGCATGTAACTGATCTACCTGTTCCCAACAGCAGTGAGCTTGAGGGGCGGGACGATCTGTCCTGCACCCAGCTAACTCAAACAGCTACCAGGTCCCAAACCCACCCATCTGAGCTGCCTGAGCACCCTGGCAGAGGAAAGGACCTTGAAAATTCATTGGGAGGACTGAGGCTGAAGCGGAAGCTCCAATACTTTGACCACCTGGTGATAAGAGCCAATTCACTGGAAAAGACCTTGATGCTGGGAAAGATTGAGGACAGGAGGAGAAGGAGGCGGCAGAGGATGAGACAGTTAGATGGCATCATCGACTCCATGGACATGAATCTGAGCAAACTCCGGGAGATGGTGAAGGACAGGGAAGCCTGGAGTGCTGCAGGCCATGAGGCTGCAAAGAGTCGGACAGGACTGAGTTAGTGAACAACAACAAACTGACTTCTCTGGCCATATCTTACAGTTCTACGGCAAAGTGCGAGGCCCGGAACCTGCGCTAGCTTGAGCACTTTCTTTGGCTGGGTGTTATCCTTTGGCTGGCTACATTCCTAAGAGCAGGGTGGAACACACTTGGGTAGAGTCACAAAGTCACAGGACAGGACAAGACTCACATCCGGTTTATCACTGGTCTTCTGATGGCTTCCAGGTCTGAAGACCAGCTCTCTCAGTTTATCAAAACCACCAGACTTCCTAAAAACTGCCCCCAACCCTACCCACTAACTCACGGTTTCGCCTGGTGTTAATCTTCTCACAGAGAGCTCTACGATGGAGCTTTTCAAAGATGCTGAACATCATGTTCCAGATGTGCCGTGCCTTTTAAGAGGTCGTCAACAGGCTGACCAGGTCTTCCTTGGCTGTCCTTAAATCAAAAGTTGGGATCTCTGGCAGTCCAAGCTCCATGTTTTTGTCCAAGGTGGATCTTCCATCTCATAAATTCCTTTTTATTAAGCTTTTACAGATACCACAGCAGGTGGTCTGATTCTGCCATCTTGCCTGTCCAACAGGATCAGACTTAGAAAGAGTCTCCAGGACCAAGGAATTGTGGAATCTAGAAAATAAAGATGGAATGGGAGCACTGCAGCATTATTTACAACAGCCAGGACACGGAAGCAACCTAGATGTCCATTGACAGATGAATGGATAAATAAATTGTGATACATATATATGATGGAATATCACTCAGCCGTAAAAAGCAATACATTTGAATCAGTTCTGATGACGTGGATGAACCTAGAGCCTGTTATAGAGAGCAAAGTAAGTCAGAAAGAGAAAAACAAATACCATGTATTAACACATATACATGGGACCTAGGAAAAATAGGACTGCTGGACCTATTTGCAGGGCAGGAAGAGAGACACAGACACAGAGAACGGACTTGTGGGCAGCGCGGGAGAGGGAGGGGGTGGGGAGAACTGAGAGCGGCACTGAGACACAGTCACTACCGCGCTGTCTAACACAGGGAGCGCAACCCAGTGCTCGGTGACGACCTCAAGGGGAGGGATGGGCAGGGCGGGTGGGGGCAGGTTCACGAGTGAGGAGACGTGCACACCTGTGGCTGAAACCAGCACAACTTGGTAAAGCAATTATCTTCCAATTTTAAAAAATTCAACTGATTTTTAAAAAGGCAAAAAGAAGGTAATAAAATCAAGGCAAAAAATAAAAAGATCGAATCAGAGAACCCAACTACACAGCAGCATCAATTCATTTGAAGGTGACATAGTAGAAAAGTTCTGTGGTCTGAGATGAGCTTCTTGGATAGTTCATCAATAAGAGGTCTGAACTCCCCAAGGACAATAACCTTGACAACTGACCTTGGTAAACTTCTGGGTCGAGATAAATGTGGACTATCAGTTGCATTAAAAGGCAATGTTCTTGACTACCATGTGATCCAGCAATCCCACCTCTGAGCATATATCCAGAGAAAGCCATAATTCCAAAATATGCATGCGCCCCCATGTTCCGAGAAGCACTACTTACAACAGCCAGGACATGGAAGCAATCTAACTGTTCATCAAGAAATGAATAAAGAATACGTGTATGTGTATACACACACGCATGCACGCGCGCACACACACGCATGCACGCGCGCACACACACAGGAATACTATTCAGCCATAAAAAGAATGAAATAATGCCATTTGCAGCAACTTGGATGGACCCAGAGTTATCACACTAAGTGAAGTAAGTCAGACCAAGAAAGACAAATAAATGATATCACTTATGGGTGGAATCTAGTTTTAAAAAACAATACAAATGAACTTATTTATAAAATAGAAACAGATTCACAGAAAGCAAACTTATTGTTACCAAATGGGAAATGTGAAGAAAGGATAAAATAGGAATTTGGGAGAAATAGATACACACTAATATATATAGAAAAGTGAAAGTGAAGTCGCTCAGTTGTGTCCAACTCTTTGCGACCCCATGAACTATAGCCTACCACGCTCCTCTGTCCACGGGATTTTCCAGGCAAGAGTACTAGAGTGGGTTGCCATTTCCTTCTTCAGAGGATCTTCCCAACCCAGGGATCGAACCTGGGGCTCCCACATTGTAGGCAGCCACTTTATCATCTGAGCCACCAGGGAAGTCGAGTCATATACAGAACAGATAGTCAACAAAGACCTACTGCCTAGCACAGGGAACTTTACTCAATATTCTGTAATAACTTACACAAGAAAAAACCTGAAAAAGAATGAATATATGTATATGCACAACTAAATTAAGCACAAGCTGGAATCAAGACTGCTGGGAGAAATATCAATAACCTCAGATATGCAGATGACACCACCCTTATGGCAGAAAGTGAAGAGGAACTAAAAAGCCTCTTGATGAAAGTGAAAGAGGAGAGTGAAAAGTCTGGCTTGAAGCTCAACAATCAGGAAACTAAGATCATGGCATCTGGTCCCATCACTTCATGGGAAATAGATGGAAAAACAGTGGAAGCAGTGTCAGACTTTATTTTTGGGGGCTCCAAAATCACTGCAGATGCTGATTGCAGCCAGGAAATTAAAAGACGCTTACTCCTTGGAAGAAAAGTTATGACCAACCTTGATAGTATATTAAAAAGCAGAGACATTACTTTGCCAACAAAGGTCCGTCTAGTCAAGGCAATGGTTTTTCCCGTGGTCATGTATGGATGTGAGAGTTGGACTGTGAAGAAAGCTGAGCACCGAAGAATTGATGCTTTTGATCTGTGGTGCTGGAGAAGACTCTTTAGAGTCCCTTGGACTGCAAGGAGATCCAACCAGTCCATTCTAAAGGAGATCAATCCTGGGTGTTCATTGGAAGGACTGATGCTAAAGCTGAAACTGCAATACTTTGGCCACCTCATGCGACAAGTTGACTCACTGGAAAAGACTCTGATGCTCGGAAAGGTTGGGGGCGGGAGGAGAAGGGGACGACAGAGAATGAGATGGCTGGATGGCATCACCGACTCTGTGGACATGAGTTTGAGTGAACTCCGGGAGTTGGTGATGGACAGGGAGGCCTGGCGTGCTGTGATTCATGGGGTCGCAAAGAGTCAGACACGACTGAGAGACTGAACTGAACTGAAACCTGAAACTAACACAACATTGTAAGTCAACCACACGCCAAAACAAATAAACAAAATAAATGTGTTCAGCTGAAAGAAAAAAGGCAACATTCTTGTTGTAAAAATTATCCCTGGTTACTAAAGTTTTTAGATTTTGAGAACTCAGTGTTATACAAACCTTTCTGAGGAAGGCATACATCAGTTCACTGGTGTGGAATGTTAGACAAACACTGTACTTAAGAGCCATGAAAAAAGCGACTCTGTATGTCTGGTGTTCTCCCGCCTCCACGTGCAGCCAGGATCAGGCACGTGATAAAAGCACTGCCATATATGTGCATGCAAAATGATGCTGAGGAAACCGCCTACTTAGACATGAGGAAAACACAAGCCTTACACCACTCCACATACCAACTCTAAAAATAAGATTATATATTGTTAAATGAAATATGATTGGAGCTTAATAAAAACATAGGAATATATCATAGGTATGATTTTGAGGGGAAAAAATTATATCTAAAAGCACTAACTGAATACAAAAGAACCAAGGTTTTTGTTTTGTTTCTTTTTAAATTGACTTTGTGTGTTCCCTGGGTGGCGCAGTGGATAAGAATCTGCCTGCCAATGCAGGGGACGTGGGTTCAATCCCAGATCCAGGAAGATCCCACATGCTCGTGCACTATTAACCCTGTGCTCCACAACCCAGGAGCCACAAGTACTGCAGCCCATGTACCCCAAAACCTGTGCTCCCCGAAGAGAGAAGCCACTGCAGTGAGAAGCCCAAGCACCGGAATTGGAGAACAGCCCCCACTCACTGCAACTAGAGAAAGCCCGCCCAGCAACAAAGACCAGCACAGCCAAAAATAAATAAAGTCACAAAAAATTAAAAGTATTTAATACATTTAAACACCAACTCAGCATTTCCTCTTTTTTTTTTTTATTTTAATTGGAGGCTAATTACTTTACAATATTATATTGGTTTTGCCATACACTGACATGAACCTATGAAGAAGAACCACTAGGTGTCAAGCTTTCGGTGTTCTTTAAACTGTCCTATATAATGGTGTATAGTCAGAAACTGACGATTGACAAAGCATGACTAGATATTCCGACCATATCCAGGTTGTGTGTTATAAGCCCAACTAACGTCATGCTTTCAAAGAACACTTAAAGAGACAGAGCTCACACGACTATGTTCAGGGAAATCTAAGTCGTGTAAAAGCACTTATAAGGTCTCTCCAGTTTTTTAACAAACATACCAATAGAAGGAATTACATCTCTTCAACACTGGCTGTATTTGTGTAGCACAGTTGTTTTCTTCTTTTTAAACCTTGATTCTCAGTGTTTTTTCAATAAACATAAGATTACGAAATGATAAAAGTTAAGCCTTACAGAAAAGGGAACCCTCTTACACTGTTGGTGGGAATGTAAGTGGTGACGCCACTGTAGAAAACAGAATGTTAAGTGTCTCAAAAATCTAATAATAGAATTACCATGTGACCCAGAAATTTCACTCCTGCATACAGATCTGAAAAACTAAAACAAAAACAGAAACACTAGTTCAGAAGGATACACGCACCCAGGTGTTCACAGCAGCACTACTTAAAATAGCCTTCCAAAGGATACATGCTCCCCAGTGTTTGCAGCAGCACTATTTACAGTAGCCAGGACACAGAAACAACCTAAGCGTCCATCAACAGAGGAATGGATAAAGATACGGTACATGTATACAATGGAATACTACACAGCCATAAAGAGAATGACATTTTGCCATTTGCTGCAATGCAGGTGGACTCAGAGGGCATTATCCTAAGTGAATAAGTCAGACAGAGGAAGACAAATACATACACCACTTATATGTGGAACCAAAAACGACAACAAACTCTAATGAATATAACAAAAAAAAAAAGCAGATTCACAGATACAAACTAGTGGTTACCAGTGGAGAAAGTTGGGAGGGGCACAACTGGGGTGGGGGGAGTGGGAGGCACACACTATTGGATGTAGCCTAGGCCAGGAGTCCCCAGCCTCTGGGATATAATGCTGGACGATCTGAGGTGGAGCTGATGTAATAACAGTAATAAAAATAAAGTGCTCAGTCAATGTGCTTGAATCATCCCAAAACCATCCTCCACCGCCATGCAGGGAACAAAATCAGTCCCTGGTGCCAAAGAGGTTGGGAACCCCTAGAATAGGCTATAAGGGGACTTCCCTGGGGTCCAGGAGCTAAGACTCCAAGTTCCAAATGCTGGAGGGACAGTTTCAATCCCCGGTCAGGGAACTAGATCCCACATAGCCCCGCTACACACACAAAAAAAAAACCAAAATCCCAAGTGCCACATCTAAAAGAGCCTTCACAGCCAAATAAACAAATAAATAAATATTTGTTTTAAAAATAAGTTGTAAGAATGTACTGGGCTTCCCTGGTGGCTCAGTGGTAAAGAATCTACCTGCCAATGCTGGAGACGGGGGTTTGATCCCTGGGTCAGGAAGATCCCCTGGAGGAGGAAATGGCAAACCACTCCAATATTCTTGCCTGGAGAATCCCATGGACAGACGTAGCCTGTCAGGCTACAGTCCATGGGGTCGCAAAGAGCGAGACAAGATTTAGTGACTAAACAAAAAATAATGTATTGTACAACACTGGGAATATAGCCATATTTGGTATTAATAATCACCATAAATGAAGTGTAACCTTCAAAAATCGTATAAAAAATAAACCTTTTTAAAAAGTCAAGCTTCACCACAGCCATCCCTCCCACTAAGTCTTTTTCACATCGTGTTCCTCTGAGCCTCCTCCCTGGGACTCAGACTCATTGTAAGAGCTGAGATGGTGTCCAGCAGGCCCCAGAGACTTCACACGGAGAAGCACTGTGGTATCCTGACTACACAAGTCATGTGGCTGAATAGCTGACAAACACCCATGGGACACTCTGAGCACCTCTGATCAGACCTTCTGGAGTATTTGTGCCTTCCTCTTTCATTTAGGTGGCCCTGGATATCCACAGGAGCAGGATACTGGTTTCCCTCTTTTTCTCTTAAGTGTAAGCAAAATTTGCTGTTTGAAATTGACTCTTGAAGGTTGGCCTCCATTTGAATTCTGTTTCTGTTACCTCCTGCGTGTCACTCCTCCAGCGAAGGGATAATTTTGCAGGGCTTCCCTAGTAATTCAGCTGGTAAAGAATCTGCCTGCAGTGCAGGAGATCTGGGTTTGATCCCTGGGTTGGGAAGATCCCCTAGAGAAGGGAAAGGCTACCCCCTCCAGTATTCTGGCCTGGAGAATTCCATGGGCTGTATACTCCATGGGGTTGCAAAGAGTCGGAAAGAGAACACGAAGTACCCATCAGTTCAGTTCAGTCGCTCAGTCGTGTCCGACTCTTTGCAACCCCATGAATCACAGCACGCCAGGCCTCCCTGTCCATCACCAACTCCCGGAGTTCACTCAAACTCATGTCCATCAAGGTGGTGATGCCATCCAGCCATCTCATTCTCTGTCGTCCCCGTCTCCTCCCGCCCCCAATCCCTCCCAGCATCAGAGTCTTTTCCAGTGAGTCAACTCGTCGCATGAGGTGGCCAAAGTACTGGAGTTTCAGCCTCAGCATCAGTCCTTCCAATGAACACCCAGGATTGATCTTTAGAATGGACTGGTTGGATCTCCTTGCAATCCAAGGGACTCTCAAGAGTCTTCTCCAGCACCACAGATCAAAAGCATCAATTCTTCGGCGATCAGCTTTCTTCACAGAGCATAGGCCCTGCCTTTAAGAGTTGTTATTGCCCCCAGTGACCACAAGGCACAGCATTTCTTCCTGCCCTACTCTGCGTACTGGGGAAACCTGAGCCTTCCCAAGGGCCCGAGTGTCATTCCTTCTGCCCCTTACCTTTCACCATGCCAATCCCTGCCAAAGTGTTATGCCAAGGTAGCTGTCCTAGGCAGGTGAAATTTCTCTAAGAAGAGAGGCTTGGAAGTAAGAACCCCCTGACCAAAAGAGGTGGAGTACTGTGAGTTTTCAAATCTCTTTCAACTCAGAGTCTACCATTTTCCAGGTGCAAGAGGCTTGCTTTAGGTGTAGGAGGACCATTTGAATTTTAAGGTGGCAGTCCCATGTACGGGGTGCAGGTGGTCAGGATATTACTGCAGCTCACGGGCTGGCACCACCTTTCCAGCTCCCTCATAGAGACCACAGTTTGACACGGAAGTCAAGACCACTAAACCCAGGCATGAGACAGCAGCACAGGGGGCGGAGGCCTGGGGAGAATGCAGTAGACATTGGTTTTGGGGGTTTTCTCCTGCAGTGATTTTTATTTTCTTTTGGAGTATGGTTGGGTTACACAGCTGTTTGTTTTTGGTGCACAGCAAGGTCATTCAGTTACACATAAACATGTGTCCATGATTTATCTGTTTTATTCACGTAGAGCTTGTGAGAGGGTGCGGAGTCCATGTCCTTATTCTACGGAGATCACGTTCCTGTTCATTTTTTGTCTATTTGTGAATTTATCTATCTAGAAATTTACATGGTAATACCAGTCTCAGTTACCTCCTCTTCCACTCCCCTGTGTCCTTTCCCTTTGATAAAGTCTAAGTTTTCTAGGCTTATGAATCTGCTTGGTCTATTTATTTTTTTCCACCGATGTTCAGATTTCACCCGTAAGTGATAGCACATTCTTTTGGCCTTTGTCTGATGACCTGACTTCATGTGAGCATCGCCAGGTCCACATCTACATTGCTGCAGTTGGCCCCACTTCATTCTCCTGTGTGTGTCAGTCACAGCCCATGAATGTGTGCAGAACATCTCCAGCCTCCATCCGTCTGTGGATCGAGTTTCGGTTGCTTGCGTGCCCTGGCTGTTGTGAACAGCACCACAAAGAACGTTGGATGCACATGTGTCCTGGAGGTACACTTTTCCTAGGGTCTGGGCCCCGGAGGCGGACTGCAGCATCCTAGGCTGCTTTTTGTGTCTAAAGGAACCTGCATGCACTTGCTATAGTGGCTGTTGTCAACTGCATTCCCCCCTGCAGCCTGGGAGGGCTCCCTGTTCTTCGGGCCTTCTGCAGTATTTATTGTTTGTATACTTTCTGCCACCTGCTGCCAATGAGAGCTCCCTGTAGTTCTGGTGTGCCTTCCTCTTTAGTTTGGGTGGCCCAGGATTTCCTCAGGAGTGGGATTTTGGTTTCCTTTTTGTTTCAGTGTAAGAAAAATTTGCTGTTTGAATTGGCTCCTAAACTCCAGCCTTCTTTGAATTCTTCTTCTGTTACCTCCTGCATGTCATTTCTCCAGGGAGAGGATCATTCAGAGCCCCACAGTTCTGGTGAATGTGACGTGCCCACACTCAGGTTTAAGAGTTGTTGCTGCCTGAGAGGGCCACAAGGCAGCAGCACGTCTTCCTGACCCACACCGGTACCAAAGGAACCAGAGCCTTGGCAAAGACTGTACTCCTGGGCTGGAAAGCGCAGTGCAAGTGCCAGATGGTCCCACAGGGCCAGTGTCATCCCCTCCGCCCCTCACCCTTCACCTCCCGAGGCCTATCCCAACCCCTGCCAAGGTATTATGCTGAGGCCGCTGTCCTAGGTAGCTAGAGCTTCTCTAAGGACTGAGGCTTGAAGTAAGAACCCCATGACCAGGAGAGGTGGAAACAGGTTGTCTTTTAAAGCTCTTCCAATCCAGCCTGTCCATTTTTTTAGGTGCAAAAGGCTTGGAATGTGAATACTGTGGTCCCATCTAGAGAGGCCCAGGCAGTGTGGATTCAATGCAGTATTAGAGAACTGCTGCATAGAGATCTGGTATGGATCTTTTGAGTTGCCAGTGGAAAAAACCTGCAGGCTGAAGTCCACACTGATTATTTTACAGCCAACAGGCATCCAGCTGGTGGGAGCTATGATGTTTGAAGAGGGGAAACTGTAACGTACTAGTTACACCTCATGCCAGACAAACCTGGGTTTGATTTTTTCAGCTACCAACCATAAGTTGTGTGACCTTGGGTGTTTAATAACCTCTCTGAGCCTCAGTTCCCCCATCTGTAAAATGGGTATTATATCACCTAGTTCCATGGCTTATTTTAAGGTTTAAATGAGATAATGCGTGTAAACTGTCCATCACATTACCTAGCATGTAGGAAGTGCTCAGCAGATGATTAACACTTCCTGACTTAATGGTAGAAAAGTAACCCTAGATTTTCAACATCTCAAGTACGTATCACATCTGTACACACTGTGTGTGGTGGAAGAATGCTTCAGAGAGGGGAAAACGCAGAGAGAAAGTGCATTTCTGTTGGGGCCGGAGTTCCGCAAAAGGGAAGCACCCTCCATAATTGGGTGAGCACACTTTTCAGCTAATGAGGTTTAAAAAGGTGGGTGGGAGCAACGGTGTACAATGGAGAGTGTCTGGGCTTTGAATGTGCCAAGTTTCAGATCCTCTGTGACATCATGAAAGGGACTTGGTTTCCCTGAACTTCTGTCCCAAATCTAAATGATAAGATGATAACTATAGAAGGAGGTTGTTCAGGAATAACTGACCCCAAAGAAATAAAGTGTGTTCTTGGAAGTGGTCAGCTCCGCAGTCTGTATGTGTCCTTTGGTTCTCCCTGAGCTGCTTTACAGAGGCTGAGGTGTCCAGTGTGGGACTGCAGCTGTGTTGCATGGGTCATGGGTTGTGAAAGTGGGTCATGTCCCGGTTCTCAGTTCCCTGGGGCAGCAGCAGAGTGTGAGTCCTTGGCTTGGCAAGGCAAGTTCTAATACTTTGGCCACCTGATGTAAAGAGTTGAGTCACTGGAAAAGACCATGATGCTGAGAAAGACTGAAGGCAAAAGAAGAGGGCAGCGGAGGATGAGATGGTTGGATGGCATCACTGACTTAACAGACATGAATTTGAGCAAACTCTGGGAGACAGTGAAGGACAGGGAAGCCTGGCGTGCTGCAGTCTGTGGGATCTCTAAGAGTCAAACCTGACTTCAAGTCTGAACAACAACAACAAAGGAGACAAAAGACCTGTACTCTGAAAACTATACGACACTGATGAAAGAAATCGAAGATGACACAAGCAGAGGCGTGTTCTCGACTGGAAGAATCAACACTGCCAACATGACTATGTGACTATACTACCCAAGGCAATCTACAGAGTCAATGCAACCCCTATCAAATTACCAATGGCATTTTTCACAGAACCAGAACAAAAAAATCTTAAAATTTGCACAGAGCCACAGAAGACCCCCAAATAGCTAAAAGCAATCTTTAGAAAGAAAACAGAATTGGAGAAATCAGGCTCCCTGACTTAAGGCCATATTACAAAGCTATCGTCATCAAAACATTATGGCATTGGCATAAAAATATAAGTCAACAGGACAGAAAACCCAGAAATAAACCCATGCACCTATGGTCAACTAATCTACAACAAAGGAGGCAAGACTACACAATGGAGGAAAGACAGTCTCTTCAATAAATGGTGCTGAAAATTGGATAGCTACATGTAAAAAAACGAAATTAGAAATTCTTTAACACCATACCGTTAAGTCCCTTACTACGAACTTTCAAGCTGCAAACTTTCAAAGATGCAAACATGTGTTCACATGTCCAAACACTTAAGCGAGCTCTTGTCTGAGGCGTACAATGTCACAGGCATGCATCCTCTACAAGTGGTTGTGCATTTGTGTACTTTACTGTGCAGTGCTGTATAGAGTACAGCAGTACATCTTTATTTCAAGCTAGATCTGCAACAGGATGACTTCACTGAAGCAAGCTCATCCTTCCTGGGCAACACGAGGAGCTTACTAATGAAGAGCTGATGGAACTGGAGACCCAGAGAAAGGATGAAGAGAGACCCGAGGAAGAAGAAGTAACCAAAGAACCAAAGAGACAGACGACACAGGAAATGGGAAGGGGATTTGATTCGAGGAAGCACTGTTAGTTTTTGAGGCACAGGACCTGAACGTAGAATTGTACAGGAAGGTTGCAGCAGTCATTCAGAATGCAACCCAGTGCTACCATGTCATCTATGGCAAGAAAAAAAGAGCCACTACCCAGACATCATTGGATCATTTTTTCAAGAGGGTAGACAGAATTGAATCCAGCAAGGAAGCAGAGTCTGTGCTGTCATCAGCACACGTGAGTGAACTTGAAGCTTGCCCTCAACCTCCCATCACCAAGGGCCCTTCAGCTCTGCCATCGCCACCTCCTCTCCCTCCTCCTCCAGTCACTCTTCGTGCATTCGTGAATACTTGACGCCAGCCTCTGTGTGCCAGCTGTTACTCTCTACTTTTCAAAGTTCTGTACTGTAAGATTTAAAATGCTTTATTTTCTGGGTTTTTTTAATGTATTCAGTTCAGTTCACTCACTCAGTCATGTCTGATTCTTTGCGACCCCATGAATCACTGCACGCCAGGCCTCCCTGTCCATCACCAACTCCCGGAGTTCATTCAAACTCATGTCCATCGAGTCGGTGATGCCATCCAGCCATCTCATTCTCTGTCATCCCCTTCTCCTCCCGCCCCCAATCCCTCCCAGCATCAGGGTCTTTTCCAGTGAGTCAACTCTTCGCGTGAGGTGGCCAAAGTATTGCAGTTTCAGCTTTAGCATCAGTCCCTCCAATGAACACCCAGGATTGATCTCCTTTAGAATGGACTGGTTGGATCTCCTTGCAATCCAAGGGACTCTCAAGAGTCTTCTCCAGCACCACAGTTCAAAAGCATCAATTCTTTGGTGATCAGCTTTCTTCACAGTCCAACTCTCATATCCATACATGACCACGGGAAAAACCATAGCCTTGACTAGACGGACCTTTGTTGACAAAGTAATCTCTCTGCTTTTTAATATGCTGTCCGGGTTGATATAAATCATGGCAATAGCTTTGTTGATCCATCTCTCAGAGTAATGGAAAAAAAACAAAAATAAATGTAATCCAACTAAACTCAAAAGCTTTTGCACATCAAAGGAAAAAATAAACAAAATGAAAAGAAAACCCACAGATTGAGAAAAAATATTTGCAAATGATGTGACCAACAAGGGATTAGTCTCCAAAATTCACAAATAGTTCATGTGGCTTAATATCATCAACACAAAGAACCCAATCAAAAAACGGGCAGAAGACTTAAACAGACATTTCTCTAAGACATACAAATGGCCAAGAGGCACATGAAAAGATGTCCAGCATCACTAGTAGAGAAATGCAAATGAGATATTAATTCACACCAGTCATTACAGTTATCATCAAAAAATCCACAAAAAGGACTTCCCTGGTGCTGCAGTGATTAAGAATTTGGCTGCCAATGCAAGGCACACAGGTTTGATCCCTGGTCCGGAAAAATCCAACAGCCTTGTGGCAACTAAGCCCCTGTACCACAATTACTGAAGCCCATGAGTCCTTGAGCCCAAGAGCTGCAACTACTGAGGCTGGCACACCTAGAGCCCATGCTCTGAAGAGAAAAAAAAAAAGCTACGGCAATGAAAAGCCCACACACAGCAATGAAGAGTAGACCCCAGTCACTACAACCAGAGAAAGTCCACATGCAGCAATGAAGACCCAGCATAGCCAAAAATAAAATACTTTTTCAATATATTTTAAAAATCCACAAACAATAAATGCTGCAGAGTGTGTGAAGAAATGGGAACCCTCCTACACTGTTAGTGGGAATGTAAATTGGTGCAGCCACTATGGAAAACAGTATGGAGACTCCTTAAGAAACTGAAAACAAAGTTACTGTACGTTCCTGCAAACCCACTCCTGGGCATGTACCCAGAGAAAGACATGGTTCAAAAGGATACATGCACTGCAATGTTCACTGAAGCGCTGTTTACAAAAGCCAAGACATGCAGGCAACCTAAGTGGTCAGCGAGAAAAGATAGGATAAAGATGATGTGTACATAAATACAATCAAATACTGCTCAGCCACTAAAAAGAATGAAACAATGCCATTTGCAGCAACATGGAATGACCCAGAGATTGGCATACTGAATGAAGTAATAAGTCAGACAAAAAAAGAAATACTGTATTTCTCACATGTGGAATCTTAAAAAAAAAAAAAAAAGACAGAAAAGAACTTATTTGGAAAACAGACTCAGAGAAGGAGCTTACAGTTGGGGGAGGGGGATAGGGAGTCTGGGACGGCTTGTACACACTGCTATATTTAAAATGGGTAACCAACAAGAACCTACTGAATAGCACAGGGATCTCTGCTCAATGTTATTTAACAACCTTGTTCATTGGAAGGACTGATGCTAAAGCTGAAACTCCAATACTTTGGCCACCTTATGCGACGAGTTGACTCACTGGAAAAGAGTCTGGTGCTGGGAGGGATTGGGGGTGGGAGGAGAAGGGGATGACAGAGAATGAGATGGCTGGATGGCATCACCGACTCGATGGACATGAGTTTATGTGAACTCCAGGAGTTGGTGATGGACAGGGAGGCCAGGCGTGCTGTGATTCATGGGGTCGCAAAGAGTCAGACACGACTGAGCGACTGAACTGAACTGAAATGGGAAACCAATTTGAAAAAGAATAGATACATATATTACTCAATTATTTTGCTGTGTAACTGAATCACTTCATTGTACACCTGAAACTAACACAATATAAAACTTCCAGTAATATTAATACAAAGAAGGCCTTGCCTGCTGGCCCACTAGTTAAAAATATGCCTGCCAATGGCAAGCCACTCCAGTACTCTTGCCTAGAAAATCCCATGGATGGAGGAGCCTGGTAGGCTCCAGTCCGTGGGGTCGCTAAGGGTCAGACACGACTGAGCGACTTCACTTTCACTTTTCACTTTCCACTTTCACACATTGGAGAAGGAAATGGCAAGCCACTCCAGTGTCTTGCCTGGAAAATCCCAGGGACGGGGGAGACTGGTGGGCTTCCGTCTATGGGGTCACACAGAGTCGGACACGACTGAAGTGACTTAGCAGCAGCAGCCAATGCAGGGCAAACGAACTCGATCCCTGATCCAGGAAAATCCCACGTGCCACTGGGCAGCGAAGCCCTCGTCAACAGCCTGTGCTCTATAACAAGAGAAGGCACTGCAGTGAGAAACTCCCACACCACAACTAGAGATGCCCCCCCACACCACAATGAAGAGAAGCCCCCACACCACAACTAGAGACACCCCACACCACTAGAGACGCCCCCACACCACAACTAGAGACGCCCCCACACAACTAGAAACACCCCACACCACAACTAGAGACGCCCCCACACCACAACTAGAGACGCCCAACACCACAACTAGAGACGCCCCCACACAACTAGAGACGCCCCCACGCCACAACTAGAGACGCCCCCACAACTAGAGACGCCCCCACACCACAACTAGAGACGCCCACACACAACTAGAGATGCCCCCACACAACTAGAGACGCCCCCACACAACTAGAGATGCCCCCAAAAACTAGAAATGCCCCACGCCACAACTAGAGATGCCTCCACACAACTAGAAATGCCCCACGCCACAACTAGAGATGCCCCCACACAACTAGAAACGCCCCCACACCACCACTAGAGACGCCCCCACACCACCACTAGAGACGCCCCCACACAACTAGAGACGCCCTCACACCACAACTAGAGATGCCCCACACAACTAATGATGCCCCCACACCACAACTAGAGACTCCCCACACCATAACTAGAGACGCCCCCACACCACAACTAGAGATGCCCCACAACTAATGACGCCCCCACACCACAACTAGAGTCTCCCCACACCATAACTAGAGATGCCCCCACACCACAACTAGAGACGACCCCACACCACAACTAGAGACGCCCACACAACTAATGACGCCCCCACACCACAACTAGAGACTCCCCACACCATAACTAGAGATGCCCCCACACCACAACTAGAGACGACCCCACACCACAACTAGAGACGCCCCACACCATAACTAGAGACGCCCCCACACACAACTAGAGACGCCCCCACACCACAACTAGAGACGCCCCCACACCACAACTAGAGACGCCCCACACAACTAATGATGCCCCCACACCACCACTAGAGACGCCCCCACACCACCACTAGAGACGCCCCACACCACAACTAGAGACTCCCCCACACAACTAGAGACGCCCCCACACAACTAGAGACGCCCCCACACCACAACTAGAGACTCCCCACACCATAACTAGAGACTCCCCACACCACAACTAGAGACTCCCCACACCACAACTAGAGACGACCCCACACCACAACTAGAGACGCCCCACACAACGAGAGCCTGTGCACAGCAACCACAGCAGAGCCGAGACTAAATAAACACAATTTTTAAAAAGAGAGATCCAATATACTAATGCATATATATGGAATTTAGAAAGATGTAAATGATAACCCTGTATACGAGACAGCAAAAGAGACACAGATGTATAGAACAGTCTTTGGGACTCTGTGGGAGAGGGTGAGGGTGGGATGGTTTGGGAGAATGGCATTGAAACATGTATATTATCATATGTGAAACGAATCGCCAGTTCAGGGTCGATGCATGTTACAGGATGCTCGGGGCTGGTATGCGGGGATGACCCAGAGGGAGGATAAAAGGAGGATGGAGGTGGGAGGGGGGTTCGAGAGGGGGAACTCATGTACACCCAGGGCGGATTCATGTCTATGTATGGCAAAACCAACCAATATAATATTGTAAAATAATTAGCCTCCAATAAAAATAAAAATTAAAAAAAAAAGAGATAGATTCCACTCCTTTAAAAAAAAACTACAAAGGAAAATACAAAAAGTGGGTCCAGTGAGGAACATACTACATACTGAAAGAAGAAACAGCATACACGTGATAAAAATATATATAATATTTTGTCAGAACAGAGACCACACAGTCATATCAATAAATGCACACTGACAACTTTCTTATTTCTTAAAAGACACACTTTCAAAATAACGTATAGAGCAAAACTCAACTCAATAACATAATAAAGAAACTTATCTAAAAGTTATTCATAAAGTAAAAATATAAGGAACAAATGTATTTAAGGAAAATGGAAACGATAAGAAACTGTTGTAATTCTGGTATCAGACATGATGGAATTGAGATCAAAAGCAGTATGTACTAAAAGACAACATTTCATGATCAAAATATGAATTCAAGATAAATGTATATTAGGAATATCTAGTGTTCTTGCCTGGAGAATCCCAGGGACGGGGGAGCCTGGTTGGCTGCCGTGTATGGGGTCACACAGAGTCGGACACGACTGAAGTGACTTAGCAGCAGCAGCAGCAGCATGTACCACAGCAAGTACTATGATAAAGCAGAATAAAGGAGAAATAAAGATTCAAAAATAAAACAAACAGAAGACATCAACATACCCAACATACACGCAATACCAGTGTGCAAAAAACACAAAAGGACATACAATACAGAAACTAAACAAACCATATCAGTATATTTAAATTCCCGCAACAAATAATTGCCTTTTTAAGTGTACATGAAACAGTCATAAAAATTGATCACGTGATCGACTCAATGGACATGAATTTGAGCAAACGCCCGGAGATGGTGAGGGACAGGGAAGCCTGGTGTACTGCAGTCCATGGGGTCCCAAAGAGCCAGACAAGACTTAGAGACTGAACAACAACAAACTTTAGTCTCAAAAATGTTTCAAAAAAAAAAAAATGTTTCAATATGTTCCATAAAGTAGAAACAATAAAAACAATATCCTTTGGTCACACAATTAAGAGTAGAAATTAAAAACAAAATAAAAAGATTCTTTTACTTGGTAATTTCAAAGTTTTCTAACCAAGTCTTTGGTGAAAGAGGAAATACAAACTAACACAATAAATAAAATAGTCAAAACTAGAGACAATACCAAGGCTTCTCTGGTGGTCCAATGGTTAAGAGTCCATCTTGCAATGCAACGGACCCAGTTTGACCCCTGGTCCCGGAAGACTGCACACGCCACAGGGCAACCAAGCCCATGCACCACAACACTGAGCCACGCCCCAGAGCCCGTGAGCCGCAGCTACTGAGTCCATGTGCCACAACTCCTGAAGCCTGAATGACCTGGAGCCTGTGCTCTGCAACAAGAGAATCCACCCCAATTACCTCAACCAGAGAGAAGCCCCCACTCACCACAACCAGAGAACACACAGGCAAAGCAACAAAGACCCAATATAGCCAAAAATATAAATAAATAAATAATTTAGAAAATAAATACAATACCAAGTGTTGGAAAAAATATGGAGCAACTGAAACACACAATAAGGTGGGGCTGTAGATTGGTTCAACCAATTTAGAATAGTATTTAGACATTTATATGAAAGCTAAACACGATCCTCCTTTTGACCCAGCAATATTTCTGACAGACACACACGTAGATAAACACACATATACATACATGCAAAAGGCATGAGTATATATGTCTGTAAGATAATGTGTAGGGGCTTTCCTGGCAGCTCAGTGGTAAAGAATCCACCTGCCATTGCAGGGGACACTGGTTTGATCCCTGGTCTGGGAAGATTACACATGCCATGGAGCAACTAAGCCCGTGCTTCACAACTACTAAGCCACCACTCTAGTGCCGTGAGCTGCAACTACTGAAGCCTGCATGCCCGCACGTGCTCTGCAAAAAGAGAAATCCCTCCAATAAGAAGGCGACACACTGCAACCAGAGGGTAGTCCCTGCTCACTGCAACCAGAGAAAGCCTGCATACAGCAACGAAGACCCAGCACAGCCAAAAACAAAAAAATAATTTTAAAAAGACATGTACTAGAACATTCACAGCTGCTTCAAAATTGATAACCAAACACTGGAAACAACCTCAAAGTGTAGGAACAAAAGAAAAGATAAAATGCAGTATGAATTTATACAGTGAAATATTGTAAAGCAATGACAAAAAAGATGGGTGTACACAACAAAATGACATCACAGTATTTTCAGTAAAATAAGCTAGCCACAAAGTAGCACACACTTTTAAATACAGTTCAAATTCAAGCAAAACTGGTGTTTTAAGTAAGCAACCCCATGAGCTACAGCACACTAGGCCTCCCTGTCCATCACCAACTCCCGTAGTCCACCCAAACCCATGTCAATCGAGTCAGTGATGCCATCCAACCATCTCATCCTCTGTCATCCCCTTCTCCTCCTGCCTTCAATCTTTCCCAGCATTAGGGTCTTTTCCAGTGAGTCAGCTCTTCGTATCAGGTGGCCAAAGTACTGGAGTTTCAGTTTCAACATCAGTCCTTCCAATGAATACCCAGGACTGATCTCCTTTAGGGTGGACTGGTTGGATCTCCTTGTAGTCCAAGGGACTCTCAAGAGTCTTCTCCAACACCACAGTTCAAAAGCATTAATTCTTCGGTGCTCAGCTTTCTTTATAGTCCAACTCTTACATCCATACATGACTACTGGAAAAACCATAGCCTTGAATAGATGGACTTTGATCAGCAAAGTAATGTCTCTGCTTTTTAATATGCTGTCTAGGTTGGTCATCGGAGAAGGCAATGGCAAGCCACTCCAGTACTGTTGCCTAGAAAATCCCATGGATGGAGGAGCCTGGTAGGCTGCAGTCCGTGGGGTCGCTGGGGGTCGGATACAACTGAGCGACTTCACTTTCACTTTTCACTTTCACACATTGGAGAAGGAAATGGCAACCCACTCCAGTGTTCTTGCCTGGAGAATCCCAGGGACGGGGGAGCCTGGTGGGCTTCCGTCTATGGGGTCACACAGAGTCGGACACGACTGAGGTGACTTAGCAGCAGCAGCAGGTTGGTCATAACTTTCCTTCCAAGGAGTAAGCGTCTTTTAATTTCATGGCTGCAGTCACCATCTGCAGTGATTTTGGAGCCCAGAAAAATGAAGTCAGCCACTGTTTCCACTGTTTCCTCATCTATTTGCCATGAACTGATGGGACTGGATGCCATGATCTTAGTTTTCTGAATGTTGAGTTTTAAACCAACTTTTTCACTCTCCTCCTTCACTTTCATCAAGAGGCTCTTTACTTCTTCTTCACTTTCTGCCATAAAGGTGGTGTCATCTGCATATCTGAGGTTATTGATATTTCTCCCGGCAATCTTGATTCCAGCTTGTGCTTCCTCCAGTCCAGCATTTCTCATGATGTACTCTGCATATGGAGTTGGTGATGAACAGGGAGGCCTGGCGTGCTGCGGTTCATGGGGTCACAAAGAGTTGGACAAGACTGAGCAACTGAACTGAACTGAAGTAAAAAAAAAAAAAAGACATCCAAACTGGAAAGTAAATAAAACTATCTCTACTCACAGGTGATGTGATCTTTTATGTAGAAAACTCTACAGTCCACAAAAATATTTTTAGAATTAATAAATGAATATAACAAAGTAGCAGGATACAAAGTCAACACTCAAAAATCAGCTGCATTTCTATACACTAACAATGAGAAAAGGAAAGAATGAAAACAATTTCATTTACAACAGCATCAAAAAACAAAATACTTAGGAATTAACCAAGATGAAAGACTTCTACAATGAAAGCAATACAGAGCAAAAAATTTTACTGTACACTTAAGATTAGTGCACCCGATACACATTACTGAATGTTCAACCACCAAAACTGAAAGAAAAACAGTCACGAACCGACAACTCATTAAAAAAACAAAGAAACCCAGATGGTCAGAAAAACATAACATGCTCAGCCTCATCAGACATCAAGGAAATGCCGATTAAATCACTACTACAATCCCTACAAGATTAGGTAATACACTATCTGGTTGACTGATCAGTAAATCAGACTGACTAATATACAATCTGTTGGGAATACAAATTGGTGCAACAATTTTGAAAAAATGTGATGTAGCTTTCTGCGAGCATGCTCAGTCATGTCCGACTTTTTGCAACCCCATGGACTGTAGCCAGGACAAAGGCTAACAGAATTGTGCCAAGAGAATGCACTGGTCAGAGCAAACAAGCTCTTCCAAAAACACAAGAGAAGACTCTACACATGGACATCACCAGATGGTAAATACTGAAATCAGATTAATTATATTCTTTGCAGCCAAAGACGGAAAAGGTTTTGTCAGCAAAACAAGATGGGGAGCTGACTGTGGCTCAGATCATGAACTCCTTACTACAAAATTCAGACTTAAATTGAAGAAAGTAGGGAAAACCATTAGACCATTCAGGTATGACCTAAATCAAATCACTTCCGATTATACAGTGGAAGTGAGAAATAGATTCAAGGGATTAGATTTGATAGAGTGCCTGAAGAACTATGGACAGAGGTCTGTGACATTATACAGGAGGCACTGATCAAGACCATCCCAAGAAAAACAAACGCAAAAAGGCAAAATGGTTGTCTGAGAAGGCCTTACAAATAGCTGAGAAAGGAAGAGACGTGAAAGGCAAAGGAGAAAAGGAAAGATATACCCATCTGAACACAGAGTTCCAAAGAAGAGCAAGGAGAGATAAGAAAGCCTTCCTCAGTGATCAATGCAAAGAAATAGAAGAAAACAGCAGAATGGACTAGAGTTCTCTTCAAGAAAATTAGAGATACCAAGGGAATATTTCATGCAAAGATGGGCTCGATAAAGGACAGAAACGGTATGGACCTAACAGAAGCAGAAGATATTAAGAAGAGGTGCCAAGAATACACAGAAGAACTATTAAAAAAAAAAGATCTTCATGACCCAGATAACCACGATGGTGTGATCACTCACCTAGAGCCAGATATCCTGGAGTCCAAAGTCAAGTGGACCTTAAGAAGCATCACTACAAACAAAGCTAGCGGAGGTGATGGAATTCCAGTTGAGCTATTTCAAATCCTAAAAGATGATGCTGTGAAAGTGCTACACTCAATATGCCAGCAAATTTGGAAAATAGCAGTGGCCACAGGACTGAGGTCAGTTTTCATTCCAATCCCAAAGAAAGGCAATGCTAAGGAATGCTCAAACTACTGCACATTGCACTCATCTCACATGCTAGTAAAGTAATGCTCAAAATTCTCCAAGCCAGGCTTCAACAGTACATGAACTAAGAACTCCCAGATGTTCAAGCAGGTTTTAGAAAAGGCAGAGGCACCAGAGATCAAATTGCCAACATCCGCTGGATCATGGAGAAAGCAAGAGAGTTTCAGAAAAACATCTATTTCTGCTTCATTGACTATGCCAAAGCCTTTGACTGTGTCGATCACAATAAACTGTGGAACATTCTGAAAGAGATGGGAATCCCAGACCACCTGACCTGCCTCTTGAGAAACCTGTATGCAGGTCAGGAAGCAACAGTTAGAACTGGACATGGAACAACAGACTGGTTCCAAATACAAAAAGGTGTACGTCAAGGTTGTATATTGTCACCTTGCTTATTTAACTTATATGCAGAGTACATCATGAGGAACGCTGGGCTGGAAGAAGCACAAGCTGGAATCAAGATTGCTGGGAGAAATATCAATAACCTCAGATATGCAGATGACACCACCCTTATGGCAGAAAGTGAAGAGGAACTCAAAAGCCTCTTGATGAAAGTGAAAGAGAGTGAAAAGGTTGGCTTGAAGCTCAACATTCAGAAAACAAAGATCATGGCATCTGGTCCCATCACTTCATGGGAAATAGATGGAAAAACAGTGGAAACAGTGTCAGACTTTATTTTTTGGGGCTCCAAAATCACTGCAGATGCTGATTGCAGCCATGAAATTAAAAGACGCTTACTCCTTGGAAGAAAAGTTATGACCAACCTTGATAGTATATTAAAAAGCAGAGACATTACTTTGCCAACCAAGGTCCGTCTAGTCAAGGCAATGGTTTTTCCCGTGGTCATGTATGGATGTGAGAGTTGGACTGTAAAGAAGGCTGATCGCCGAAGAATCGATGCTTTTGAACTGTGGTGTTGGAGACGACTCTTGAGAGTCCCTTATACTGCAAGGAGATCCAACCAGTCCATTCTAAAGGAGATCAATCCTGGATGTTCATTGGAGGGACTGATGCTAAAGCTGAAACTACAATACTTTGGCCACCTCATGCGACAAGTTGACTCACTGGAAAAGACTGTGATGCTGGGAAAGGTTGGGGGCAGGAGGAGAAGGGGACGACGGAGAATGAGATGGCTGGATGGCATTACCGACTCTGTGGACATGAGTTTGAGTGTACTCCGGGAGTTGGTGATGGACAGGGAGGCCTGGCGTGCTGTGATTCATGGGGTCGCGGAGAGTCGGACACGACTGAGCGACTGATCTGATCTGACCTGACCTGACCTGATGGCTTTTTTCTTTACCTTTGACTTCCATCTCTCTTCCTAATTACAGTAATATTAAGTCAATCATGGATCAGAGACAGAAACTTGTTCATAAAACATTCTGTTTAATTAAAAGAAATTGAACAGATACCATACAAAAAGTCAAACTTGACTATGAGACATCCGATAAACTCTGAGGTTTCATGAATGGTTGTGAGGTCATGTTTTTTACTTGATCCTTGTTAAAAGACTGAGTTTTAACCGGGCTTTACCTCTCAAAGCCTTTACAAATTTTATTTGCTGGAAGTTAGGATTAAAATCAATTACATCTCCCAACACTATTGTCCCTTTAAATTTCCTTTCATGCCTTTTCTTTGAAAAATGACAGTCCTGTCTGAGCTCTTCTTTCTTTTTACACCTTCTAAATGAAGCCAACAGCAAACAACACACACAATACTGAAATTCTGTTTTCCTGCAACTTGTCCTAGAGCTACAAATTTACTAAGTACTTGATCTGCATCAAACATACATGATTTTTTTAAAAAGTATGTCCCATATAGTAGTTTATCCTTTGAAAAAGTTGATCGGTCTATATTTTATTAAGTCCCACTTACTAAAATACTGGCTAGTAGTATAACAAGAATAACATCAGATGAAAGAAAACTATTCAAATATCAATACACCTCCCATTTCCCAATCCAGATACTATAAGCTTAGGAAATTTAACTACAACTATGAAGTATTTTAGACCTCACAATATATCCTCAAACAAAAGCAAATTATCTTACTTTTAGATCTCAAATATAACTCAACCAGATACAGCAGGGCAAAACAAATCTAGAATTTTTAAATGACTAGCTACACTATAGTTTTGTGTAAAATTCAGAGATAGTAGAAAGCCTTCTCAATATTTTCAGTGAGGCAACTTATAGAACTCCCATCCCATTGAATGAAATACCATAAAACCAACTAAATAACATTTTTCATTTGCCCTGCATGTATAGTTAAACTTAATAAAATATAAAAATATAAAGAAATCTTTCCAGAGCAATAGCAGCTCACTCTCAATCAACTTGAGCTACACATGATTTGTCTGGCAAAGTCAATCTATCATTCACAAATCAATCCTCCATTCTTCTCTCCCCATAATATTCCATATATACCAACAACTAGAGAGAAAAAAATCAAGTAATAAAGAAACAGAAGTTCCTGCTACACATTCAGGAAATTCAAATGAAAAGCTGATAGTAATCTTAAATATGACACTATTTATAAAATATTCAGGGGGAAAAATAAATAAGAACATAACTTTTCTATCAAGAGACATTCCAGATGACAAAAGGTTTCAGGTGGAAGAGGATATTAGACTATCATTTAAATAGTAATTCCTCATTTCATTTTAAAGGACATAAACCATAACATGTTATATGGTGATGAAATTTAACCACATATTACTTACAGAGTAAAATCTGGCTCATCTAGATCCAGCACCTATAAAATATAAACTCACATGATATGCATATAGCATATTACCTTCCCTGGTCATTTAACTGAGCTCTTGTTGTCCTGTTCTACAGGAAAGAAATTTATTCCAGGTCTCACAGCACTAACGTACAAAGTTTATGTTACTGTTCACAAAAGAACAGTGAACATCACTGAAAATGTCAGAGTAAAGAGCTCTGAAAAGCTTCCCTCCATAAAAGCAACAAGAACACTAGCCAAAAAAAAGTCAAAATCAACTTTTTTTCTCAAAATTCTAGAAATTAACCAAAGATTTGCAGCAATCTTGGAAATGATTATCCAAGAAAAAAAGCCTCATCTCAGTAAGAACAATGAGCTTTGTGACCTTTTAATTTGCTCTATGCCCAGCTGCCTGGGCTTCCCAGGCAGCTCAGAGGTAAAGAATCCACCTGCCAATGCCTGGTGAGCTACAGTCCATGGGGTCGCAAAAGAGTTAAACACGAGTTAGCATCTAAACAACAACAAATGCCCATCTGCCCATCACCCAGTCCACAGGAGTCCTAAAAAACAATGGCCACAATCAAGTCTAGCAGTTCTGGGAGTTCCCAGGAAAAGGTCATTTATTGGACACAAAAGATTTCACATAAAAGGCAGTCATTATGTGAACTTACTCAGAGCTCACTAGTACAAAAAGTATTTTCCCCAAAAACTATCTATCAAAACCAGAGCCAGTTGAACATAACTCTTAAAACTCAATGAAATGAAACCCATTAATAGGCAAAATATCAGAACAGGCATCTCACCAAAGAAGGTATACAGATGGAAAAAAGCATGTGAAAAGATGTTCAACATCCTAATGCATTAGGGAATCTGAATTAGAAGTCAGTGCTTGGACTGCAAGGAGATCCAACCAGTCCATTCTAAAGGAGATCAATCCTGGGTGTTCATTGGAAGGACTGATGCTGAAGCTGAAACTCCAGTACTTTGGCCACCTCGTGCGACGAGTTGACTCACTGGAAAAGAGTCTGATGCTGGGAGGGATTGGGGGCGGGAGAAGGGGACGACAGAGAATGAGATGGCTGGATGGCATCACCGACTCTGTGGACATGAGTTTGAGTGAACTCCAGGAGTTGGTGATGGACAGGGAGGCCTGGCGTGCTGTGATTCATGGGGTCGCGGAGAGTCGGAGACGACTGAGCGAATGAACTGAACTGAACACACCTATAAGAATGCCAGAAATCCAAAACAGTGATCATGACAAATGCAGGTGTGAATATGGAGCAACAGGAACTTTCATTCATTGCTGGTAGAAATGCAAAAAGGTGCAGCAACTTTGGAAGATATTTTGGCCATTTTATCTCTTTTTACAAAACTAAAATACACTTATTATAAAACCCAGCAATTGTGCTCCTTGGTATTGAATATTTACCCAAAAGAACTGAAAACACATCCAAACAAAAACCTCCAATGTGTGCTTACAGCAGCTTGATTCATAAGTGCCAAAACTTAGAAGCAAGCAAGATACCCTTCAGCAGGTGGAAAGATGAACTATGTGACATGAAATACTATTGGACAGTACAATGAGATACTATTCAAGGCTAAAATGAACTGAGCTGTCACCCTATGAAAAGATATGTTGAAATCTTAAGTGCATATTACTAAGTGAAAGAAACATATATCAAAAGGCTACATACTATACGCTTTCAACCATATGATATTCTGCAGGGGTAAAACTATGCAGACAATAAACAGATCAGAAGCTGTAGAGATTGGGGTGGGGTGGGAGGGGTGACTCTGCAGAGTACAGAGGGTTGGGGTAGTGAGACTCTTCTGTATGGTACTGAAATGGTGAAGGCATGCCACCGTCCCTGTCAAAACCCATGAAACGTAAAACACCAAGTGTGCACACAAACTGTAAACTACGGATTCTGGGTGATAAAGATGTACCAGCGCAGGGTCATCAATCACAACAAATGCACTCTGGGTGCAGGATGCTGACAGCGGCTAAGGCTGCGCACACGTGGGCACACGGGAACTGTGCGTGTTCCACTCAGGTAATATTACCAAACAGTCAAGGAAGAAACAGCACTAACTCTTCACAGGCTTTTTTTTTTTAAATAACGAGAAAGAAACATTTTCCGCTTCACTGTATGACACCAACACCACCAAAATCATACAAAGTCACTATAGGGGAAAAGAAAATTAGACGTTAACATTCTTATCAAAACATTAGGACATCTGATTAGGATATCAGCAACATAAGAATAATTATTGTAATAATAATACACCATGATGAAGAAGTTTATACCAGCTATGCAAAGTAGGTTCCACAGGTAAAAATCAATGTAATTCTCTACCCACCAGATGGGCAACCCACAAACTGGAGCACAATGACATCACAATCCTCCCAGTGCAGTGAAGGCGCTGAGCCCCACATCAGGCTTCCCAGCCTGGGGTCCGGCAAAGGGACCAGGAATCCCCAGGGAACCTGACTTTGAAGGGCGGCGGGACCTGGTTGCAGGACTTTCACAGGATGGGGGGAAACAGTCTCCACTCCTGGAGGGCACACACAAAATGTTGTGTGTACCAGGACCCAGGGGAAAGGAGCCGGGACCAAACAAGAGACTGAACCAGACCCACCTGCTAGTGCTGGAGGGTCTCCTGCGGAGGCGTGGGTTGGCAGTGGCTCACTGTGGGGATGGGGGCACTAGCAGCAACAGTCCCGGGAGGTGCCCCTTGGCATGAACACTTCTTGAGGTCATGAGACAGGACACTATAGAACTCCTAGAGGAGAACACAGGAAGAGCTCTGATGTAAATTGCAGCAATGCCTTTTTCAATCCCTCTCCCAGAATAATGGAAATAAAAACAAAAATAGACAAATGTAACCTAACTAAACTCAAAAGCTTTTGCACAGCAAAGAAAACAATAAACAAAACAAAAAGACAACCCTTCAGATTGGGAGAAAATATTTGCAAATGATGTGACTGACAAGAGGTTAGTCTCTAAAATCCACGAACAGTTCATGAAGCTTAACATCATCAAAACAAATAACCCTATCAAAAAATGGGCAGAACACTGGGGTACATGTGTCTTTTTCAATTTTGGTTTCCTCAGGGTATATACCTAGTGGTGGGATTCCTGGGTCATATGGTCATTTTATTCCTAGTTTTTTAAGGAATCTCCATACTGTCTTCCCATAGTGACTATATCAATTTACATTCCCAGCAACAGAGCAAGAGGGTTCTCTTTAGTCCACACCCTCTCCAGCATTTGTTTGTAGATATTTTTGGTGATGGCCATTCTGACCAGTGTAAGGTGATATGTTGAACATATTTTCATGTGTCTATTAGCCATCTTCATGTCTTCTTTGGAAAAACATCTGTTTAGGTCTTTCAGCCACTTTTTGATGGTTGTTTTGCTTTTCTGATATTGAGCTGAATGAGCTACTTTACAAATTAATCCTTTGTCAGTTGTTTCACTTGCTATGTACCCAATGTTCATTGCAGAACTATTTACAATAGTTAGGACATGGAAGCAACCTAGATGTCCATCTACAGATGAGTGGATAAAGAATATTTATAATTTATAAATATTTATTTTTATAAAGAATATTTATATATTTATAAAGAATATTTATAAATATTTTTTATAACTTTATACAGTGGAATATTACTCTGTCATAAAAAGGAACACGTGTGAGTCAGTTCTAATGAGGTGGATGAACATAGAGCCTATCACATGGAATGAAGTGAGTAAGAAAGAGAAAAATGAATATTGTATATTAATGCATATATATGGAATCTAGAAAGACAATACTGATGAACCTATTTGCGGGGCAGCAATGGAGATGCAGACATAGAAAACAGAAAACAAACTGATGGTGTGGGAGGGAAGAGAAGGTGGGATGTACGGAGAGAACAACATGGAAACATACGCCGCCCTGTGTGAAACAGACAGCCAACGGGAACCTGCTGCATGACTCAGAGAACTCAAACTGGAGCTCTGTGGCAACCTAGAGGGGTGAGATGGGAAGGGAGGTAGGAGGGAGGTTCAAAAGGGAAGGGACCTGTGTACACCGATGGCTGATTCATGTTGATGTTTGGCAGAAACCAATACACTATTGTAAAGCAACTATCCTTCAACTAAAAATAAATAATTTTTTAAAAATGGGCAGACCTAAACAGACATTTCTCCAAAGACAATATATAGATGGTCAAAAGGCACATGAAAAGATGTCCAACATCACTAATTATTAGAGAAATGCAACTCAAAACTGCAGTGAAGTATCACCTCACACCAGTCAAAATGGCCATCATTTAAAAAAAAAAAATCCACAAACAATAAATGCTGGAGAGGGTGTGGAGAGAAGGGAATCCTCCTACACTGTCGGTAGGAATGTAAACTGGTACAACCACTATGGAGAACAGTATGGAGATGCCTCAAAAACTAAAAACAGAGCTACCATATGACCCTGCAATCCCACTCCTGGACATATATCGAGAAAAACATGACCCAAAAGGATATAAGCACCCCAGTGTTCACTGCAGCACTATTTACAATAGCCAAGACATGGAAGCAACCTGAATGTCCACTGACAGAGGAAAGGACAAAGATGTAGCGCATACATACAATGGGCCATTAAAAAGAAAGAATTAGGGCCATCTGCCGCAACATGGATGGGCCCAGATTGTCATACTCATCCCTTACATGTGGAATCTAAAAAATGAAAACAAATAAATGTACTTACAAAACAGACTCACAGACTGAGAGAACGACCTTACGGCTGCAGGGGTGGGGGACGGGGGGCAGGGTTGGGGGAAGCGATAGTTAGGGAGTTTGGGATGGACATGTACACACTGCTATATTTAAAATGCAGAACCAACAAGGATCTACTGTATAGCACATGGAACTCTGCTCAATGTTACGTGGCAGCCTGGAAAGGAGGGGAGTTCAGGGAGAACAGATATTTGTACATGGATGGCTGAGTCCCTCTCCATTCACCTGAAACAATCACAACACTGTTAACTGGCTGTACTCCAATACAAAATTTTAAAATTTTAATTTAAAAAAATCGGTGTAATTCTCCATATTAATGGTATAAAGTAGAGACTCATAGGACTATTTGAACTGATACAAAAAACCACTGCGCGTAATTCAACACCTGTTAGTGATGAAAACTCTGAGCAAAATAGGGACTAAAAGGGAATTTCCTCAACCTGAAGGACAATTATCAAAAGCTGTAGCTTTCATAATACTTAATGGAGACAGACTAAATATTTTATCCCCAAGATCAGGAATAAGGCCAACATGTACTTTTACTTTTATTAAAAATCATACTGGAGGTCCTAGAAGATGCCAAAAAGGATGATAGGTGGATAGACAAAAGGTATATATACTGGAAGGAGAAGGCAATGGCAAGCCACTTCAGTACTCTTGCCTAGAAAATCCCATGGATGGAGGAGCCTGGTAGGCTGCAGTCTATGGGGTCGCTATGGGTCGGACACGACTGAGCGACTTCACTTTCACTTTTCACTTTCACACATTGGAGAAGGAAATGGCAACCCACTCCAGTGTTCTTGCCCGGAGAATCCCAGGGACGGGGGAGCCTGGTGGGTTTCTGTCTATGGGGTCACACAGAGTCGGACACGACTGAAGTGACGCAGCAGCAGCAGCATATATACTAGAAAGAAAGAAGTAAAATATCACTGATAAATGTTTGTAAATTTAAAAACTCAATTTTAGCAATTTAGTCAGAATTTTAAGTTAATATATAAAAATCACTGGCATTCCTAAATACGAGTAACTAGCAAAAATTAAAAGAAAAACAAAATTTGCAGTATTATCAAGAAATATGAACTACTCTGGGACAAATTTAACAAAATTTGTGCAATATCTATACAATGAAAACTACAAAAACATGACTGAATTTAAAGACAATGTAAAAGGAAAGAAAAGAGATATCACATGACTGAAAAATGTCATATTTCTTATGAGATAATTGTCAGCTTATCAGTCTAACATAGATTCAGTGTGATCCCAAACAGGTTTTCATCAAACTTCTTATAGAAACTGACAAGTTAGTTAAAAATTTATATAGGAAAGGGCCAACAATCACAAAAATGTCTTCAGTTCAGTTCAGTTGAGTTCAGTCGCTCAGTCGTGTCCGACTCTCTGCGACCCCATGAATCACAGCACGCCAGGCCTCCCTGTCCATCACCAACTCCCGGAGTTCACTCGAACTCATGTCCACAGAGTTGGTGATGCCATCCAGCAACCTCATTCTCTGTCGTCCCCATCTCCTCCTGCCCCCAATCCCTCCCAGCATGACTCTTTTCCAGTGAGTCAACTCGACACATGAGGTGGCCAAAGTATTGAAGTTTCAGCTTTAGCATCAGTCCTTTCAATGAACACCCAGGATTGATTTCCTTTAGGATGGACTGGTTGGATCTCCTTGCAGTCCACGGGACTCCCAAGAGTCTTCTCCAACACCGCAGTTCAAAAGCATCAATTCTTCGGCGATCAGCTTTCTTCACAGTCCAACTCTCACATCCATACATGACCACTGGAAAAACCATAGCCTTGACTAGACGGACCTCGGTTGGCAAAGTAATGTCTCTGCTTTTTAATATGCTATCTAGGTTAGTCATAACTTTCCTTCCAAGGAGTAAGCGTCTTTTAATTTCCTGGCTGCAATCAGCATCCACAGTGATTTGTCTTCAGTTCAGTTCAGTTCAGTTCAGTCGCTCAGTCGTGTCCGACTCTCCGCGACCCCATGAATCACAGCACGCCAGGCCTCCCTGTCCATCACCAACTCCCGGAGTACACTCAAACTCATGTCCACAGAGTCGGTGATGCCATCCAGCCATCTCATTCTCCGTCGTCCCCTTCTCCTCCCGCCCCCAACCTTTCCCAGCATCAGAGTCTTTTCCAGTGAGTCAACTCGTCTCATGAGGTGGCCAAAGTATTGGAGTTTAAAAAGCCAGAAGAGTGACACTACTAGATACTAAGTATTACATACAGATTAAATAATTATTATACCTAATTTCAAAGCAGTGTATGATAACAGCATAATGGATAGACATATACATCAGCAAAAGAGTGAGTGCCAAAATAGAACAAAAAGCCACTCTGCTTTTAAGACCATCCATTGATTGCAGGGGGTTGCGGAGGGGTGAGTACTGTTTTTTTCAACTCTAGAATTATCCACCACCAGTACTTTTTAAAAACAGTTCTACCTGTACTTTTTTGGTGAGATCTTATCTACTCAGTTCAGTTGCTCAGTCGTGTCCGACTCTTTGCGACCCCATGAACCACAGCACGCCAGGTCTTCCTGTCCATCACCAACTCCCAGAGTTCACTCAAACTCACGTCCATCAAGTCGGTGATGCCATCCAGCCATCTCATCCTCTGTCGTCCCCTTCTCCTCCTGACCCAATTCCTCCCAGCATCAGGGTCTTTTCCAATGAGTCAGCTCTTTGCATGAGGTAGCCAAAGTACTGGAGTTTCAGCCTCAGCATCAGTCCTTCCAATGTACACCCAGGACTGGTCTCCTTTAGGATGAACTGGTTGATTCTCCTTGCAGTCCAAGGGACTCTCAAGAGTCTTCTCCAGCACCACAGTTCAAAAGCATCAATTCTTCAGTGATCAGCTTTCTTCACAGTCCAACTCTCACATCCATACATGACCACACATGACCACTAGCCTTGACTAGATGGACCTTGGTTGGCAAAGAAATGTCTCTGCTTTTAAATATGCTATCCAGGTTGGTCATAACTTTCCTTCCAAGGAGTAAGCATCTTTTAATTTCATGGCTGCAGTCACCATCTGCAGTGATTTTGGAGCCCAAAAAAATAAAGTCTGACACTGTTTCCACTGTTTCCCCATCTATTTCCCATGAAGTGATGGGACCAGATGCCATGATCTTAGTTTCCTGAATGTTGAGTTTTAAACCAACTTTTTCACTCTCCTCTTTCACTTTCATCAAGAGGCTTTTGAGTTCCTCTTCACTTTCTGCCATAAGGGTGGTGTTATCTGCATATCTGAGGTTATTGATATTTCTCCCGGCAATCTTGATTCCAGCTTGTGCTTCGTCCAGCCCAGCGTTCCTCATGATGTACTCTGCATATAAGTTAAATAAACAGGGTGACAATATACAGCTTTGACGTACTCCTTTTCGTATTTGGAACCAGTCTGTTGTTCCATGTCCCGTTCTGTTGCTTCCTGACCTGCATACAGGTTTCTCAAGAGGCAGGTAAGGTGGTCTGGGATTCCCATCTCTTTCAGAATTCTCCACAGTTTATTGTGATCCACACAGTCAAAGGCTTTGGCATAGTCAATAAAGCAAAAGCAGATGTTTCTCTGGAACTCTCTTGCTTTTTCGATGATCCAGCAGATGTTGGCAGTTTGATCTCTGGCTCCTCTGCCTTTTCTAAAACCAGCTTGAACATCTGGAAGTTCACGGTTCACATATTGCTGAAGCCTGGCTTGGAGAATTTTGAGCATGACTTTACTAGAGAATGAGATGAGTGCAATTGTGTGGTAGTTTGAGCATTCTTTGGCATTGCCTTTCTTTGGGTTTGGAATGAAAACTGACCTTTTCCAGTCCTGTGGCCACTATTGAGTTTTCCAAATTTGCTGGCATATTGAGTGCAGCACTTTCATAGCAACATCTTTCAGGATTTGAAATAGCTCAACTGGAATTCCTTCACCTCCACTAGCTTTATTGATAGTGATGCTTTCTAAGGCCCACTTGACTTCACATTCCAGGATATCTGGCTCTAGGTGAGTGATCACACCATTGTGATTATCTGGATCACGAAGATCTTTTCTGTACAGTTCTTCTGTGTATTCTTGCCACCTCTTCTTAATATCTTCTGCTTCTGTTAGGTCCATACCATTTCTATCCTTTATCAAGCCCATCTTTGCATGAAATGTTCCCTTGGTATCTCTAATTTTCTTGAAGAGATCTCTTGTCTTTCCCATTCTGTTGTTTTCCTCTCTTTCTCTTAATTTATTACAATAAATGTCCTCTTGTAATCTAAATGTAAGACCAGAAACTATAAAACTCCTAGAGGAGAACATAGGCAAAACACTCTCCAACATAAATCACAGCAGGATCCTCCAAGACCCACCTCCCAGAATATTGGAAATAAAAGAAAAAATAAACAAATGGGACCTAATTAAAATTAAAAACTTCTGCACAGCAAAGGAAACTATAAGCAAGGTGAAAAGACAGCCTTCAGAATGGCAGAAAATAATAGCAAATGAAACAACTGACAAAGGATTAATCTCAAAAATATACAAGAAACTCCTGCAGCTCAATTCCAGACAAATAAACGACCCAATCAAAAAATGGGCCAAAGAACTCAATAGACATTTCTCCAAAGAAGACATACAGATGGCTAACAAACACAAGAAAAGATGCTCAACATCACTCATAATCAGAGAAATGCAAATCTAAACCACAATGAGGTACCATTCCACACCAGTCAGAATGGCTGCTATCCAAAAGTCTACAAGTAATAAACGCTGGAGAGGGTGTGGAGAAAAGAGAACCCTCTTACACTGTTGGTGGGAATGCAAACTAGTACAACCACTATGGAGAACAGTGTGGAGATTCCTCAAAAAACTGGAAATAGAACTGCCATACGACCCAGCAATCCCACTCCTGGACATACACACCAAGGAAACCAGAAATGAAAGAGACACATGTACTCCAATGTTCATTGCAGCACTGTTTATTATAGCCAGGACATGGAAGCAACCTAGATGTCCATCTGCCGATGAATGGATAAGAAAGCTGTGGTACATATACACAATGGAGTACTACTCAGCAATTAAAAAGAACATTTGAATCAGTTCTAATGAGGTGGATGAAACTGGAGCCTATTATACAGAATGAAGTAAGTCAGAAAGAAAAACACCAATACAGTATATTAACACATATATATGGAATATAGCAAGAGGATAACGATAACCCTGTATACAAGATAGCAAAAGAAACACAGATGTATAGAACAGTCTTTTGGATTCTGTGGGAGAGGGTGAGGGTGGGATGATTTGGGAGAATGGCATTGAAACATGTATATTATCATATGTGAAATGAATCTGACGTGGCTGGGGATTCCCCACCTCAACACTCTGTAGATTCAAGAGGCCCTTCCTTCCAGAAGTGTATATATTAGCCTGGGATAGAAACTGCACGCTGAACTTACTAATTAAGAAATGAGAAACCAGAACTATAAAGGTGGCATAGAAATACAAGAAACCATTCTTAAGTAATCTTTTAAAACTTTGAACAGAGACGCGGGAGACGCCCGGCTCCGGCGCTACCGACCACGTGCAGAATTGTGGCTGAGATGAGCTGCCCCGCGCCCGGGGTTAGGGCGGTGGCCGAGGGGAGCTGTACCACGTTCAGGAGGCGGTGGCTGCTTGGGCGCCGGAGGGCCGAGAGGAGCTGATCTACATTCAGGGCAGGAGGCGCGGCCTTGGGGGGATGCCCCTCGTCCAGGGTGGGGTGCAGCGGCTGCGCCTTGCTGGAGCAGCTGGGAAGAGATACTCCACGACCAAGTGGAATATAAGAATCCAGTGTTCTGGGGAGGAAGAAACAAGATGGCGGAGGGATAAGATGGCAAGACCACTTTCTCCCCCACACATTCATCAAAAGAACATTTGAACACGGAGTAAAGTCCACAAAACAACTTCTGAATACTGGCAGAGGACATCAGGCTCCCAGAAAAGCAGCCCATTGTCTTCTAAAGGAGAGAGAAGAAATCCAGCTCCACCCACCAGAACACCGACACATGCTTCCCTAACCAGGGAACCCGGACAAGTCACCCGTCCAACCCCACACACAGCGAAGAAACTACGTAATAAAGAGAACTCCACAAACTGCAAGAAGAGGGAAAGGCCACCCCAAGCAAAGCAATATAAGCAAGATGAAGAGGCAGAGAAATACCCAGCAAGTAAAGGAACAAGATAATTGCCCACCAACACAAACAAAAGAACAAGATACAGGGAATTTACCTGATAAAGAATTTCAAATTTTGATGGTGAAAATGATTCAAAATCTTGAAAGCAAAATGGAGTTACAGATAAATAACCTGGAGAAAAGGATTGAGAAGATGGAAGAAAGATTTAATAAGGACTTAGAAGAAATAAAAAAGAGTCAATATACAATGAATAATGCAATAGATGAGATCAGAAACACTCTGGAGGGAACAAACAGTAGAATAACAGAGGCAGAAGACAGGATAAGCGAACTAGAAGATAGAATTGTAGAAATAAATGAAACAGAGAGGAAAAAAGAAAAACGAATTAAAAGAAATGAGGACAATATTAGAGACCTCTGGGACAATGTTAAACGCTCCAACATTCGAATCATAGGAGTCCCAGAAGAAGAAGACAAAAAGAAAGACCATGAGAGAATACTTGAGGAGATAATAGTTGAAAACTTCCCTAAAATGGGGAAAGAAATAATCACCCAAGTCCAAGAAACCCAGAGAGTCCCCAACAGGATAAACCCAAGGCGAAATACTCCAAGACACATATTAATCAAATTAACAAAGATCAAACACAAAGAACAAATATTAAAAGCAGCAAGGGAAAAGCAGCAAATAACCCATAAGGGGATTCCCATAAGGATAACAGCTGATCTTTCAACAGAAACTCTTCAGGCCAGAAGGGAGTGGCAAGACATACTTAAAGTGATGAAAGAAAATACCCTACAGCCCAGATTACTATACCCAGCAAGGATCTCATTCAAATATGAAGGAGAAATCAAAAGCTTTACAGACAAGCAAAAGCTGAGGGAGTTCAGCATCACCAAACCAGCTCTCCAACAAATGCTAAAGGATCTTCTCTAGACAGGAAACACAGAAAGAGTGTATAAACTTGAACCCAAAGCAATAAAGAAAATGGCTACGGGATCGTACTTATCAATAATTACCTTAAACGTAAATGGGTTGAAATTTTCAAAAAGGCTAGGAAACAATTCTCATAGCCATCAATAGTTCAGTGTTGAGTTCATGAATAGTTTTTAAAGTTTGGGACAAACTGTAGTATTTGCTATTTGAAGTACTATTTGTAATTGGCATAATACAATGTAACATTGGTCTTCATTTCCATCTTAAAACGCCTAAAAATGCCTAACAGGTTTTTAGATTTGTGAATTTTAGTTGAAATGTATTTTACGATGTTACTAAACCTGCAGAAATATTGAAATATTTCAGAGAACTTATTCACTGTACATTTAATTTATTTTATTTATAAAAGTTATGAACTGTAGAAAGTTTTACTTGTTGGGTCAGATGCTTGTTGCTTCAAATGCTTGTTGCATTTGAAGTGCTAGTTACAAGAAAATCAAATACCTTCAATGTATAAATGCTATTAAGTTTTTAAAGGACTCTGGAGTATAAGTAAGTTTGTTTAAAGAAATTTAGTCTGTTCAACTTGAAAAAAATAAATAAAATTGGAAAAAAAAAATCAAAAAAAAAAAACAAACTTTGAACAGAGTTACAGATTTTACCATTGGTGATAAACTGGTATATATAATTTAACGAGAACCAAAAGAAAATTAGTATTGTGTGAATTCTGAAGCACTTTCAACATGTTGTAGGAATAATGTGGACTTTCTTGAGTTTTACACATTCATAAGTAAATGGTCTGTATCTCATGCCTTTGTTGGCTTTCTGTGAGCTGTAGTTTCTGGGAAGTAAGCAGCTCTCATTCCTGTAACTCTTGTAATTCAGTCACTCGTGTGCCTCCTTCATGAGGATTCAGTACGGCTGTGGTGCTGTTATCCCTCTGATAGGAACTCTAAGTCTGTGTAAAGCCCCAAAGGTCTGTCACTTATTTTTATTTTATATTGTACTATATTTCATTTACAGTGTTGTGTTTGTTTCAGGTGTATAGCAAAGTGATACAGTCATATATATATGAACACCAAGCAGTTCCCATCTTTTGATGGGGTGCTCATGGTTTATAACATAAATGGCATTACTTTGAGAGAGGGATAACTTAGGTATGGCATAGGGTTTTTTTTTCTTTTTGCAGCCTGAGGCAGTTGTAAAATAACTTAATGTAGCTTTTTACAACTGTGTATTTACAGTATTTTTTCTTTTGGTGAAATTTTAACTGTTAATGTTTTTGGCATTGTGTTTTGTACCATTTATTAAATAAAAATTTTAGAATAAAAAAATAAATAAATAAATGTCCCCTTGTATTACCAACCATATCTATGATGTTGCTCTAAAATTCTTGTGTTCTAATTCAACTTCTCAATCATATTGAAGTCAGATTCCATTGACTGCCTTTTCTCTTGGACAAAGATCACATTTTCCTGTTTCTTTGTATATTTCAATTTTTTTTTTACTATATTTTGGACAGTCTGAATGACTTATAGGAGATTCTGAATTATTCTGTGGTTCTCTGATGAATACTGATATTTTTATTGCAACAGGCAGTTAACTTGGCTGAAGTAAAAACACCACAGTGCTTTTCCTGTGTGGGCAACTGCTGAAATCTCTGTTCAAACCTTTTAGATTTATCTGGACTGCTTGAAAACTGTCTCATGCAAGCCCAGTTCAGGGGTCAAGTGATGATATGGTGAGTTTATCAACAAAATTTAGAGCTCCCCTTTGTAAGCCTGTCATTTCCCTACTTACTTTTCAGCTGCTATGAGGCATGTGTGCCAAGTGGCTTCAGTCATGTCTGACTTTTTGCGACCACATGGACTGTAACCTGCCGGGCTCCTCTGTCCATGCAAATATCCAGGCAAGAATACTGGAGTGGGTTGCCATACCCTCCTCCAGGGACCTTCCCAACCCAGGGATCAAACTCGTGTCCCTTATGTCTCTCGCACTGACAGACAGGTTCTTTACCACTAGCGCCATCTAGGAAACCCTCCCAGCTGCTGAGGTTACCCCAAATTCTGCCTTCTGGCTGTTCAATCTGAATGTCTGTCAATATCCTTTTCAAGTTTTATCTTGGCCTGCACATTGGGGTAAAAAATGTGATAAACATGGGACATTCATGCAGTGCCATTCTCCTTTTCCAAACAGATACTCATCCAGTTTCTGCCTGCTTTTGCTTGTTCCCCTCGTATTCAAGCAGTTAAACTTTCATCTTTTTGACAAATTGCAATTGTTACCACAGAAGGATTGGTCAAAAGGTGGTACTCCTTCCTTATCAGAAGCAATGGTAATTCAGTGGGGAAAGGTAAAAATGGTACTAGAAGAATTGGATATCTATAGAGAAAAAAATGAATCTTAACCCTCCCCTCACACAAGAACGAACACAAAACAGATCAGAGATTTAAATGTAAAAGCTGAAGCTATATATTCCAGAAAGAAAATCTCTGTGACTCTGAGGTAGACAAAGAATGCTTAGATAGGACAAAAACACATCAGTCAAAATTAAAAATGAATAAACTGAACACCAATGTTAATTTTATGACTCATGCATTTTGTGTTCTACCTAAGCAATCTTTCTCGACCTCAGTCACAGAGATTTTCTTTCCAGAATATACAGTTTCAGCTTTTACATTTAGATCTCTAATATACTTTATGTTCATTTTTGTGTGAAAAGAAGATTAAGATTCACTTTTTTTCCATATGGATATCCAATTAAAAGATGCTTGCTCCTCAGAAGGAAAATTATAAAAAACCCAGAGAGCGTACTAAAAAGCAGAGACATCACTTTGCCGACAAAGGTCCATATAGTCAAAGCTATGGTTTTTCTAGTAGTCAAGTATGGATGTGAGAGTTAGACCACAAAGAAGGCCGAGCACTGAAGAATTGATGCTTTCAAACTGTGGTGCTGGAGAAGACTCATGAGAGTCCTTTGGACTGCAAGAAGATCAAACCAGTCAACCCTAAAGGAAATAAACCCTGAATATTCATTAGAAGGACTGATGCTGAAGCTTCAATACTTTGGCCATGTGATGCAAAAAGCCAACTCACTGGAACAGACCCTGATGCTGTGAAAAGACTGAAGGCCAAAGAAGAGGGCAGCAGAGGATGAGATGGTTGGATAGCACTACAGACTGAATGGACATGAATCTGCGCAAACTCTGGAAAACAGTAAAGCACAGATATGCCTGGTGTGCTGCAGTCCATGAGGTCACAAAGAGTCAGACATGACTTAGCAAATGAACAACAACAAACTGAACATCATCAAAACTAAAAACTTCTCTAGAAAAGACATCATTAAAAAATGAAAGTGCAGGGACCTTTCCTGGTTGGTCCACTGGCTAAGACTCTGCATTCCCAATGCAGGGGGACCGGGTTCAGTCCCTGGTCAGGGAACTAGATCCCACGTGCCACAACAAAGATCAAAGATCCTGCATGCCACAACTAAGACCCAGTGCAGTCAAATAAATAAATTTAAAAAAAAAGAAAGTGCAAGTCTCAGACCAGAAGATATCCTGAACGTATGCAATTAACCAAGTACTTTTATATAGAATATAAGGAAATTTCAAATTCTCAATAAAAAGAAGACAAGCCAGTTTTTAAATTGGCAAAAGATTTAGGTAGACACATCACGAAAGAGATCCGAGTACTTAATGAACATATGAAAACATGGTCAATGTCACTGGACATCAGTAAAGTACAAATTAAAACCACAAAGGGATACAAATACGACCAGAAGAGCTAAAATTTAAATGATTAACATTTCCAAGTGTTGGCAAGGATATGGAGAATTGCAACTCTTATACATTCCTGAAGGGAACCTAAAATCATACAAATACTCTGGAAAACAGTCTGACAGTTTCTTATAAAATTGAACAATTACTGTGTGATCCAGTAATTCTACTTCCCAGGTACTTAACCTAAAGATTACACACAGACGTTCACAGCAGCTTTATTCATAATGACTTCAAACTAGAAACAACCCAAATGTCAATCAAAATATGAATGGATACACAAATTATATATATACATAAATACAAACAGATAAAGAATACCATAACATTGACATACACTAAAATAGGAATTAATGTCAAAAATATAACAGAGAAAGAAACTAGATACAAAACAGTACATCCTGTATAATTTCATTTATTTATATGACATTAGAGAAAATCAAAACAAATCTATAAAGTAAAAGCACGTTAGTGGTTGCCAAGGGTTAGCAGAGAGGAGATATAAAATGACTCTAAACAGGACAAGGGAATTTATTGGGGTAAAAGGCAAGAATGGGGAAGAAGCTGTATCTGAGAAGATACTGATCAAGAATTTTACAAAACTGATGGGATATATCAAGCCATGATTCAACCCTACAAAAGGATAAACAGTATGCATTAGAAAAAAATATATAAGCCTAAGCATATCATTTTAAAACTACTTAAAATCAAAAAATGGATAATCTTAACAGCAATCAAAGAGGTAAGTTCCTTTTTAAGTCTGATAACTAGCTAACTTTCAAGGAAAAACTGTAGAGACCAGAAGGTAATGGAATTACATCTTCAAAGGAATGGGAAAATTGAACTAACCATCCATAACTGACAAAACTACCCTTTTTTCAATCAATGAAGACGAAACAGACCTTTTCAGGTATATGAAAAATTGTGAGAATCTGTCCTCAACAAATTCATATTCAAATAAATACTGAAGAGCATTCTTCAGGCAGAAGGATAACGATTCCACCAATGGAAACTAGGAGACCCAGGAAGCAATGAAAAGTCACCCAAAAAAGGTAGATCTACAATAATGATAACATCTTAGAGGATTTTAAATACCTAGAAAGCTGAAGTACAAACAGCTATAAAATATGAAAACATGATATAAAATGTAAGTTAATAATAGATTTGATAAATCAAGGGTATAGAACAGAGGAGGGAAACGAAATTATTTAAAAAATCAATCTAAGAGAGGGCAAGAAAGGAAAAAAATGAGAAATAATATGATGGTAAGAATCAAGTCAATATATTTTTACTTGCTAATATATTAGTAATTATATTAAATAAAGAAGGGTCAACTGCAGGGGTCTGATTTCTAACCATTTGACTCTTAAGGACTCCAAAACCCCATTATCTTGAGGCTGCATGCCTCCAAAACTCAGCCTCTTGATTACTGAGACTTGTATCTTCTTACTCTCAGTATAGGATATATATTATCATTATAGGAGATATACATTGATCAGCCTACAGGCTTACTGCTCTTTTTTTTTCCAGCACCTTAATTGCTTCTGGACCCTGGGGACTCTACTTTTATACGGACCCTGGGGACTTTTATATGATTGTGGGAGAGGGCATTTTATCAGTGAAGGTTATCGTTTCCTCCACTGTGCAAAAACAAGAAACATTACCTACCCACTGTTTTCCTTTTAATTCATGTTCCACCAAGCGAGCCTAGTTTTCATTTTCATTTTACAGCATTTTCCTGCTAACTGCAGTAGGGAACTAGGTAGTCCCCAGGAAAAGTAATGAAGATGCAGAATGCATGAGGATAGCAGTGACAAGTTATCATACAGACCCGGAGGTTTAAAACAACAGAAATTTATCCTCTCTTAATTCTGGACACCAGAAGTCTGGAATCAAGGTAGTAGCATGGCCATGTTCCCTCTAAAGAGTTGAGAGAAGGCTCCCTCTTTCCCTCTTTTCAGTTTCTAGTCATTGCCCACAATCCTTTGTGTTCTTTGGTTGCAGCTGCATAATTCCAATCTCTGCTTCCAAAATCTTCCCTCAGTGTGTATGTGCTCCCAGTGTCTCTGTATTCAAACCTCCTTTCTCTTATAAAGACACCAGACACTGGGTTAGGACCCACCCTAATCCAGTATGACCTCATCTTACCTTGGATAAAATCTGCAGAAACCTTCAGCTCAGTTCAGTCACTCAGTCGTATCCAACTCTTTGCGACCCCATAGACTGCAGCACACCAGGCTTCCAAGGCAAGCTCCCAGAGCTTGCTCAAACTCATGTCCATCAGGTCGGTGATGCCATCCAACCATCTCATCCTCTGTCTTCCCCTTCTCCTCCTGCCTTCAATCTTTCCCAGGATCAGGGTCTTTACCAAGGAGTCAGTTCTTCGCATCAGGTGGCCAAAGTATTGGAGTTTCAGCTTCAGCATCAGTCCTGCCAAGGAATATTCAGGACTGAGTTTGGATGGACTGGTTGGATCTCCTTGCAGTCCAAGGGACTCTCAAGAGTCTTCTCCACCACCACAGTTCAAAAGCATCAATTCTTCAGCACTCAGCTTTCTTTATAGAAACCTTATTTCCGAATTAAAATCACAATCACAAATAACAAGGGTTCAGACTTAAAACATATGTTTTGGGCCAGGTGATGAGGGTACACAATTCATCCCACACCAGAGACTCTCTCTAAATTTATGAAGTTGTACAAAGTTCTAATAATTCCTATCCATGTTCTTCAGGTCTGAGTTTTTGGAATTCCCTTGGGCCTCCTGTTAGCTTTGTTTATCTCTGTGGATAGTGCTTTTTAAATGACTCTAGCCCTCTGAACTTACAATTCCTACAAAGCCCTCTCTACAAAAACTTTTCTTTCCAGGTGACAGGTTTGATGGTGGAGTTAGAATAAATTCCTATCCTCCTTGACAACAGGGATCAAATCTTTATAATCCAATAAAAAGCAGAATAGGATATGCTATTCAATAAATTAAATTCAGCTGTGTAATGTTTAACTGAGCTTTGCCATGTAAGAATGATCTCCTTATGGTTTTCCCTCACACTCCACATCCTTGCTTTCCTCCCTCTGAGACTATTTGATAGTTTTAAAAATCTTCTAGAGGGCACTTATTTAACTTCTGAGAGTAGAACCACAGTAGTAGATATAATGGTCACCTGAGTTAAATTCACCCATTCCAGTCCATTTTAGTTTGCTGATTCCTAAAATGTCGACGTTCACTCTTGCCATCTCCTGTTTGACCACTTCCAATTTGGTTTGATTCACGGACCTAACATTCCAGGTTCCTATGCAGTATAGCTCTTTACAGCATCGGACCTTACTTCCATCATCAGTCCCATCCACAACTGGGTGTTGTTTTCACTTTGGCTCCATCCCTTCATTCTTTTTGGAGTTATTTCTCCAGTGCTCTCTAGTAGCATGTTGGGCACCTACCAACCTGGGGAGTTCATCTTTCAGTGTCCTATCTTTTTGCTTTTTCATACTGTTCATGGGGTTCTCAAGGCAAGAATACTGAAGTGGTTTGCAATTCCCTTCTCCAGTGTACCACATTCTGTCAGACCTCTCCACCATGACCCATCCATCTTGGGTGGCCTTACACAGCATGGCTTAGTTTCACTGAGTTAGACAAGGCTGTGGTCCGTGTGATCAGATTGGTTAGTTGACTGTGATCGTGGTTTCAGTCTGTCTGCCCTCTAATGTCCTCTCTCAGCACCTACCGTCTTACTGAGGTTTCTCCTAGCTTGGACATGGGGTATCTCGTCACGGCTGCTCCAGCAAAGCGCAGCTGCCGCTCCTTACCTTGGACGTAGGGTAGCTCCTCTCAGCCGCTTGCCGCTCCAGCACTTTGCAGCCACTGCTCACCGCTCGTGCTACCCAAAATGCAGTACTGTCTCAAAATGACAGAATGATCTCTGTTCATTTCCAAGGCAAACCATTCAATATCACAGTAATACAAGTCTATGCCCCGACCAGGAACGCTGAAGAAGCCGAAGTTGAACGGTTCTATGAAGATCTACAAGACCTTCTAGAATTAACACCCAAAAAAGATGTCCTTTTCATTATAGGGGACTGGAATGCAGAAGTAGGAAGTCAAGAAACACCTGGAGTAACAGGCAAATTTGGCCATGGAGTACAGAATAAAGTAGGGCAAAGGCAGATAGAGTTTTGCCAAGAGAATGCACTGGTCATAGCAGATACCTTCTTTCAACAACACAAGACTCTACACATGGACATCACCAGATGGCCAACACTGAAATCAGACTGATTACATTCTTTGCAGCCAAAGATGAAGAAGCTCTATACAGTCAGCAAAAGCAAAACTGGGAGCTGACTGTGGCTCAGATCATGAACTCCTTATTGCAAAATTCAGACTGAAATTGAAGAAAGTAGGGAAAACCACTAGACGATTCAGATATGACCTAAATCAAATCCCTTATGATTATACAGTGGAAGTGAGAAATAGATTTAAGGGACTAGATCTGATAGACAGAGTACCTGATGAACTATGGACTGAGGTTCATGACACTGTATAGGAGACAGCGATCAAGACCATCCCCAAGAAAAAGAAATGCAAAAAAGCAAAATGGCTGTCTGAGGAGCCCTTACAAATAGCTGAGAAAAGAATAGAAGTGAAAAGCAAAGGAGAAAAGCAAAGATATAAACATCTGAATGCAGAGTTCCAAAGATTAGCAAGGAGATAAGAAAGCCTTCTTCAGCCATCAGTGCAAAGAAACAAAGGAAAACAATAGAATGGGAAAGACTAGAGATCTCTTCAAGAAAATCAGAGGTAAAAAGGGAACATTTCATGCAAATATGGGCTCAGTAAAGGACAGAAACGATATGAACCAAACAGAGGCAGAAGATATTAAGAAGTGGCAAGAATACACAAAAGAACTGTACAAAAAAGATCTTCACGACCCAGATAATCAGGATGGTGTGATCACTCACCTAGAGCCAGACATCCTGGAATGTGAAGTCAAGTGGGCCTTAGAAAGCATCACTACGAACAAAGCTAGTGGAGGTGATGGAATTCCAGTTGAGCTATTTCAAATCCTGAAAGCTGTTGCTATGAAAGTGCTGCACTCAATATGCCAGCAAATTTGGAAAACTCAATAGTGGCCACAGGACTGGAAAAGGTCATCTTTCATTCCAATCCCAAAGGAAGGCAATGCCAAAGAATGCTCAAACTACCACACAACTGCACTCATCTCACACGCTAGTAAAGTAATGCTCAAAATTCTCCAAGCCAGGCTTCAACAGTACGTGAACCGTGAAGTTCCAGATGTTCAAGCTGGTTTTAGAAAAGGCAGAGGAACCAGAGATCAACTTGCCAATATCCGCTGGATCATTGAAAAAGCAAGACAGTTCCAGAAAAACATCTACTTCTGCTTTATTGACAATGCCAAAGCCTTTGACTATGAAGATCACAACAAACTGTGGAAAATTCTGAAAGAGATGGGAATATCAGACCACCTTACCTGCCTCTTGAGAAATCTGTTTGCAGGACAGGAAGCAACAGTTAGAACTGGACATGAAACAACAGACTGGTTCCAAATAGGAAAAGGAGTATGTCAAGGCTGTATATTGTCACCCTGCTTATTTAACTTATATGCAGAGTACATCATGAGAAACACTGGGCTGGAAGAAGCACAAGCTGGAATCAAGATTGCTGGGAGAAATATCAATAACCTCAGATATGCAGATGACACCACCCTTATGGCAGAAAGTGAAAAGGAACTAAAAAGCCTCTTGATGAAAGTGAAAAAGGAGAGTGAAAAATTTGGCTTAAAGCTCAACATTCAGAAAACTGAGATCATGACATCCGGTTCCATCACTTCATGACAAATAGATGGGAAAACAGTGGAAACAGTGTCAGACTTTATTTTGGGGGGCTCCAAAATCACTGCAGATGGTGACTGCAGCCAAGAAATTAAAAGATAATTAATTTTAATGGAAGGAAAGTTATGACCAACCTAGACAGCATATTAGAAAGCAAAGACATTAATTACTTTGCCAACAAAGGTCCATCTAGTCAAGGCTATGGTTTTTCCAGTAGTCATGTATGGATGTAAGAGTTGGCCTATAAGGAAAGCTGAGCACCTAAGAATTGATGCTTTTGAACTGTGGTGCTGGAGAAGACTCTTGAGAGTCCCTTGGACTGCAAGGAGATCCAACCAGTCCATCCTAAGGCAGGTCAGTCCTGGATGTTCATTGGAAGGACTGACGTTGAAGTTGAAACTCCAACACTTTGCTCACCTCAAGTGAAGAGCCAACACATTTGAAAAGACCCTGATGCTGGGAAAGATTGAGGGCAGGAAGAGAAGGGGATGACAGAGGATGAGATGGGTTGGACGGCATCACCGACTCAATGGACATGATTTTGGGTGGACTCTGAGAGTTGGTTATGGACAGGGAGGCCTGACGTGCTGCGGTTCATGGGGTTACTAAGAGTCGGACACGAATGAGCGACTGAACTGAAACAAATAAAATTTACTCTCATTTTAAAAAGTTTTTTAAATAATTTTATTTATTTATTATGGATCTTCACTGCTGTGTGGACTTTTTTCTAGTTGCAGAGCATGGGGGCTTCTCATTGCAGTGACTTCTCTTGTTGCAGAGCAAGGGCTCTAGGGTACGTGGGCTCAGTAGTTTTGCTTCCCTGGCTCTAGAGCACAAGCTCAGCAGTGGTGGGATAAGGGCTTAGCTGTTCTTAGGCATATGGGATCTTCCCAGACCAGGGATCAAACCTGTATCTCCTGCACTGACATCTGGATTCTTTACCACTTAGCTACCAGTGAAGCCCTACTCTCATTTTTCAAATTTCACTGAAACCTAACAAATAAAGTGCCAGGCCTGGATGGATGCATTGGTGTTTTCTATCAAATATTCAACAAAAAATTTAAAAATAAAAATAAAAAATCCTATACAAAATCTTTCAAGAAACAGAAGAATAAACACAGCTCAGATCATTTAAAGACAGCAATGTCCTCATTCTAAAACCAGACAAACACAAGAAAGCAAAACCAAGACAATTCTCCCTTACGTGTGTGTGTTAAGTTGCTTCAGTTGTGTCCGACTCTTTGCGACCCTATGTACTGTAGCTTGCCAGGTTTCTCTGTCCATGAGACTCTTCAGGCAAGAATACTGGAGCAGGTTGCCATGCCCTCCTCCAGGGGATCTTCCTGACCCAGGGATCAAACCCACATCTCTTCTGACTCCTGCATTGACTTGCAGGTTCTTTACCACTAGTGCCACCTGGGAAGCCCATCTCCCCAATGTTTCTCTAAAGGAAACAATCTTAAGATCACATTAAAAGACATGAAAACAATCAGGATACACTCCATTCATGAATGAAAAGACTGAATATAGCAAAGATGACAACTCTTCCCAAATTAATATGTTATATTCAAAGCAATTTGTATTGAAACCTCAAAAAAATTTCTTATGGGATTTAATAATCACAAAAATTAGTATGAAGTATCTAAGGGCCAAGAATAAATAAGGTAAAGAACAACTTGGTACAGGGAGTAAGGGAAGCAATTAACCTACTGGATATTGTCTTATTTTAGAGCTAAAGTAATTAAAACACTGTATTATACATGCAGAACTAGACAAAACAGAAGAGAAAAGCTCAAAAACAAACATGTATATATCAAAGCTATGTGCGAATATGACATTATCCAATCAATGAGGAAAGGATGTTCTATTTCAGGGGTTGGCAAACTTTTTCTATTAATGGCCAGACAGTAATATATTAAGCTTTGAAGCCCATATAGTCTCTGACACAACTACTGAACTCTGATGTAGCACAAGAGAAGCCAGACAATAAATTTTAAAAATGGATGTGCTTGTGTTCCAATAGAATTTTATTTACAAATACAGATAATGAGAAGACTTCCCCAGTGGTCTAGTGGTTAAGAATCCACGTTTCAATGCAGGGAACATGGGTTTGATCTTTGACTGGGGAATTAAAATCTCAAATGCCTCAGGGGCAACTCACCCGCACCAAAACTAGAGAAGCCCGCTCGCCACAACAAAAGATCCCACGCACCGCAAGATCCCGCACACCACAACTAAGACCTGAAGGAGCCAAATGAATAAATAAAATTTTTTAAAAATGACAAACAGATGGTGAGCCAGATTTGGCTCATGGGCCATGGTTTTCCAAATAGCAACAGAACAATGACAAAACTTTACTAACAGCCATTTATCACATCATGCACAAAACAAAGTTTTAGGTGAACTAAAGTTCTAATGTGAAAAAAGAATACAACATAAATTATATTCAGGGCACATTATTTTTCACAATAAAAGTTATTTTAATATAAAACATTTAAAAAATAAGGCATATAAATCAACTCAGTATTGATCAAGAATCTTCCTACTTTGTATGTTAACTCAAAAAGACAAGATACAAAATCTTATCATTTTACTTCTTGTACACATGTGTGCCCATACCCTCATATGTGAATGACCTTCCCAAAACTTTAGAAAGCATTTCAATGTCTTCTCTTAAATTCTTAATCCAGTGCTCATTTTAAAGCTGTGCTACTAATTTATCTGAGTAGGATCCTATGAGGCCTTCTCAGCACAGATTCCCCCGCGTCCATGTCCTCCACCTGCCTCTTATTTATAGCAAAGCTTTAGCTTCCAAGGATTTCCCTGAATTCCACAGAACAAAATTTAATCAGCGCTGAGAAAATACAAAAAGAAAAGAAAACAATCAAGCAAGACAAAATAATAATAGTTCAGCAATAAAACAAAGTCAAAAACCTTCAGTTTCTCCTTAAGGGTTATAGATGATATTCTGAACCATATCTTTTGAACCACTCTGCAGACCCTAAAACCCACACCAGGTTTAAGAAGTTAACTGTATGCTGCCCCAGAGCAGTTGGAACTAGAAGATCAAGGATAATGACTCCCAATTACCTCACCACCAACCAATTAGAAAAACGTCCATGTGCTGATCATATTGGAGAAGGCAATGGCACCCCACTCCAGTACTCTTGCCTGGAAAATCCTATGGACGGAGGAGCCTGGTGGGCTGCAGTCCATGGGGTCGCGAAGACTCAGACACGACTGAGCGACTTAGCAGCAGCAGCTGATCATATACCCCCCGACCCTCCCTAACAAAGGAGTCTGAGCCTTTTGAGCATCAGCTACGTTGACGGCTTGTTTGGTGCCTTCAACAAATGCTAAATTTTCCTTCACCACAACCCGGTGTCAGGAGACTAGCTTTGCTGGGCACGGGGAAGGAATCCAAGTTTGGATTGGTAAGACTAATGTAACTGCTTCAGCCTTCCCAATCCCACTTTCTTTGGAACAGTCTGATCATAGTAAAGATACACAAGGTTAAAGATGAGAAGTCTTTTCTATCAATGGTTGTTTCAATGTTTTGGATCGAGCCTCAACGTTTGACAGCCCTATTGGCTTTGTTCTGTTTCAAGGTCTGAACAGTATACCTAATGCCAATATGACATGTAAGTGTCAAGAGGGTACGACCAAGAACAAAACAGTCATGTATTCGATATGAATCCATCCTCATCAAGAGTCAGCAACTGGGTCAAAAGCTTACATTTCTGTAGTGCTTTATATCGTACTTCAGGTCGCTGAGGAGTCTTTCCCACCCTGTCGAAGGTAGACAGTTTCTGGAAGCGATGGTGATGGAGAGTGGGATATAATTAGGAGAACGGTCGGGGGTGAGGGGGACGTCAAGTACGCTGAGGAGGGAGGGAAGCTGAGAGGCACCGTTAGTGAAAGAAAAGGAAGGGGAACCTCAGGAGGAGTCACCCACCGGGGCCGACAGAAGCGGGGCGCGCGCGTCGTCTCTGAGACGCGGGGAAAACCTAGACGCCGCGAGGAGGCCAACTGAGAGCGCCCGCCTAAGCGAGGGAAGCTGCCCGGCTGAAGCCCCCATCTCAGGGCGACCTGCTTGGCGTCCTGCACCTCGGCCGCCGTTTTCGTCAGTTCCCCTCAGGGTCACTCACCACCCAGGCTGCCGGCGCCAGCAAGCCGCCCGGCTCCACTCCGTACCTCACACACGCTCAGCTACACAGACCCAAGCACGAGCTCCAGGACCTTGCGGCCCCGAGCGTCTCCCGGAGTGACGGACAGACGGGCCAATCGAAGCCCGGCTGGCCGCAGACGTACACGGCGGTGGGCGGGGCGATGGGCGGGGTGGGACCAAACCGCGGGGTCAAGAAGACGTCGCGGAGGCTGGTGGGCTGCGGCGACTTACCACCGGAAGGCGCGGCTCCGCGGGAAAAGCGGTCTTGTTAGGTGGTCACGGTGGTTTGGGGCCGAGACTGTCTCCTCAGGAGTAACCGCCGGTCTGTACCACGCCACCAGCCTACGATTCCTTTGGCCTTCTCCTTCACCAAATTATTTTCCTGTGCAGTTATAAAGTGCAAGCTGCTTTCCAATGTAAGCGTGTATTACCATCACCGCCTCGTTGTTTAAAGGGTAACGGAAACTTGAGTGCACTGTGTCACCCAAGGAAGAGATACTAAATGGAAAAATATTAAAATTTTTATTTCTAAACCTTCAATTTCTTACGTCTGAATTTTTCCTATATTGTACACATTTTGTTAGTGTTTAAATACTGGGTGCAATTTGAGTTATAATTAAATTTCATCTGAACCTGAATTTTTTAATTTTCTGTAACAGTCTGAATTTTTTCAGACTAAGACCTGAATTTTTTAATTTTCTGTAACAGTCTCAAAGATTCTCTAACTTCAGTTCTTCAGTTCAGTTCGGTCACTCAGTCGTGTCCGACTCTCCGCGACCCCATGAATCACAGCACGCCAGGCCTCCCTGTCCATCACCAACTCCCGGAGTTCACTCAAACTCACCTCCATCGAGTCCTTAATCTCCCGTAAATCTGAATATGGATGATAAGATGGGCAGGCGCTTTGAGTCCAAACCTACAGGAATCAAACTAGTTTCTCTGAGGCTCCTTCTTTCTTAGAGCCTCGTTTGAATCTAAAATAATTAAAACCAGATGCTAAACCTGGTTCGGTGTGTGCCTCATTCAGGGATCATGGTCTCACATAAATTTCATTTATGAAAGAAAGTAAGCATTGTTGAAATGGTGGAGGAGAAATAAGGCTTTCTACAGGCAAAACAAACAACAAACCTTACAGCTTTGAAACACATCTTGTAACAAACCACAGAAATCGTTGTTAAATTCTTGCTACCAAAATCTAAAAGAAAACTTTGGCAGAAATTAGCAGAGTCGGACACGACTGAGCGACTGAACTGAACTGAACTGAATCAGCTTATCGAGAAGAAATTTCTTCCTCTACACATAAAGTAGAGAAGCATTTATAAAAACATAGATCTACATGGGTTTCTGTGAAAATACTGAAGTGCAAGAATGCTGGAGTTGGTTGAGATCGAACCCAGGCCTCCTGCATTGCAGGCAGATTCTTTACCATCTGAGCCACCTGGAAAACCCAAGTCTGTAAGTGTTTAGATACCTGGCAACCCTTTTCTTAAAATTCCACCCTCAAAACACATGCTAATGAACCAACCATCTGCAGAGTCAAATGGGGAGAGATTCCCTTCCAAACTCCCTCAATATGTTGACAAAATTCATTTCCTTGCAGTCACTTGAAGTCCCATTTTCTTGGCAACTGACAACAGGGAACCACTTTTAGGAACTGGAGACCACTCCTGAGTCTCAAGAAAAACAGTTCAGCTATAAAGCAGAGTCCTAGTTCCTCCCCAAGGAACAGGCATAACAATTTGATACAGTCTTTGAGTTCTGAAGAACTAAGGCCCACACCTAGGAGGAGGATGGAATGATGATGTTGACCCTTATGACTTTAATCAACTAAAGCTTGGACATTGTTGATCATGGCCTGAGTTCTGTGCTGAATTCTCCACTACTCAAACCCCTTCATGAAAATCCATGTACCTTTAGGTTAAAACTTTTCCCAGTTTGCTTTTGAGGGAGAGGGAGACACTGCTTTGGCAGAGATTATGTGTGTTATTTGTCACAGAAACAATAAATGCTTCCTTCTCCCCACCTGGATGACATATTAAAAAGCAGAGACATTACTTTGCCAACCAAGGTCTGTCTAGTCAAGGCTATGGTTTTTCCCATGGTCATGTATGGATGTGAGAGTTGGACTGTGAAGAAAGCTGATCGCTTAAGAATTGATGCTATTGAACTGTGGTGTTGGAGAAGACTCTTGAGAGTCCCTTGGACTGCAAGGAGATCCAACCAGTCCATTCTAAAGGAGATCAATCCTGGGTGCTCATTGGAAGGACTGATGCTAAAGCTGAAACTCCAATACTTCGGCCACCTCATGCGACGAGTTGACTCACTGGAAAAGACTCTGATGCTGGGAAAGGTTGGGGGCGGGAGGAGAAGGGGACGACAGAGAATGAGATGGCTGGATGGCATCACCGACTCGCTGGACATGAGTTTGAGTGAACTCCGGGAGCTAGTGATGGACAGGGAGGCCTGGCGTGCTGTGATTCATGGGGTCGCAAAGAGTTGGACACGACTGAGTGACTGAACTGACTGACTCAACCCATCTATGGCTTGGCTGTGCCTTTTGGCTCAACACCCACCAAAAGCTGAATCTATTTTTTGGATAACAATAGACAGACTGCTTGGTTTTTAATTGTAATGTATTTATGTGTTTTAGAAATATATATGTATCACTATTCAAACCCAGCATTATGGGGCACAAACAAGGCTTAAGTAGGAATTCTAAAATTTTTAAAGTGAGTTGATCAGAGAAAATATTTTTAAAATACTCGTACAAGTGACTACTTCATGACTGCAGACAGGAAATTAAAAGACGCTTACTCCTTGGAGGGAAGCCTGGCGTGCTGTAGTCCATGGGGTCGCGGAGAGTCGGACACGACTGAGCGACTGAACTGAACTGAACTGAACTACTCCTTGGAAGGAAAGTTAGGCCCAACCTAGATAGCATATTAAAAAGCAAAGACATTACTTTGCCAACAAACGTCCGTCTAGTCAAGGCTATGGTTTTTCCAGTGGTCATGTATGGATGTGACAGTTGGACTGTGAAGAAAGCTGAATGCTGAAGAATTGATGCTTTTGAACTGTGGTGTTGGAGAAAACTCTCTAGAGTCCCTTGGACTGCAAGGATATCCAACCAGTCCATTCTAAAGGAGATCAGTCCTGAGTGTTCATTGGAAGGACTGATGCTAAAGCTGAAACTCCAACACTTTGGCCACCTCATGTGAAGAGTTGACTCATTGGAAAGGACTCTGATGCTGGAAGAGATTGGGGGCAGGAGGAGAAGGGGACAACAGAGGATGAGATGGCTGGATGGCATCACCGACTCTATGGATATGGGTTTGAGTAGACTCCGAGAGGCAATGGCAAGCCACTCCAGTACTCTTGCAGAAAATCCCATGGATGGAGGAGCCTGGTAGGCTGCCGTCCGTGGGGTCGCTAAGGGTTTGACACAACTGAGCGACTTCACTTTCACTTTTCACTTTCATGCATTGGAGAAGGAAATGGCAACCCGTTCCAGTGTTCTTGCCTGGAGAATCCCAGGGACAGGGGAGCCTGGTGGGCTTCCGTCTATGGGGTCACACAGAGTCGGACACGACTGAAGTGACTTAGCAGCAGCAGCAGCAGACTCCAGGAGTTGGTGATGAACAGGGAGGCCTGGTGTGCTGCGATTCATGGGGTCGCAAAGAGTCAGACACGACTGAGCAACTGAACTGAACTGAACAAGTGACTAGGATTTAGAGAAAAATCAAGAGGGCGTTACTTTAATTTGTAACATTGGCATATAAGAAATTGACTGATGACTGAAGTAGTGAATGAACTAGTGGATTCAGTAGGTGTGGAATAAATTACGTTAAGCGATTCAAGAGCCCCTTCGTTTTCAGGAACGTCTGCAGAAGCCCACCAGGTACCAAGCCTATTATGTGCAGGCAGTGGAGTACATGGTACACGTGCCACTCTAAGCAGGCTTCAAACACGGCCCACACTGTGGGGGCCCGCAGGCCAGAGTGGGGGCGGGGAGTGCAGTCTTGCGGGGGCGTGGCCGACCCGCCGGGGGTGTGGCCGGCGAGGGGCGGGCCCAGCGGCGGAAGGCGGAAGCTGCCTGAGGTCACCGGACCCGGGAAACATGGCTGCCGCCCCTGGCGCCCGGCAGGCACTGCTCCCGTGAGCTGCTGGCTGGCCCGGGGCAGTGGGACGGAGACGAGGTCCACGCCCGGGCTGCCAGGCGGCGCGCGGCCCCGCAAGACTCGGGCAGGGGCTGCGTGGCCCATGAGCCGGGGCCGGAGGCAGCGCGGAGCCGTAGACGCCCCTGGCCCCGGCGCGGCCCCGGCTGCCGCGGGCTGAGGAGCCGCGGGGCTCCGGGAGGCACGCCCGCGCTGCTGCCATGAACCCGGAGAAGGATTTCGCGCCGCTCACGCCCAGCATCGTGCGCGCCCTCAACGACAAGCTCTACGAAAAGCGGAAGGTGGCTGCCCTGGAGATCGAGAAGTAAGAGCTGCGGGCCCCGGCTGGGGCGCAGGGAGTGGGGCCGGGGCTCCGTCCTGGCTGTTGCGGGTCTCGCTCCTCCGGGCAGCCTCTCGTGCTTTTGCAGCCAGTGTTGCAGCCCCAAGCTTTAGGCCCTCAGTGCTGTGCTTAACAGCAGAAGATGGGCAGTACTGTGTGATCTGGGCCGTATTATTTAACCTCCTGGTACTTCAAAGGGGCTGCGATTTTGTGTATGTGTTTAGCCCAGTGCCTGGCGCATGATGCGTCCTCAGTGTGGTCTCTACCAAAACGATCTAATCCGAGAATGATCTCAGATGGGAAGGAGGTGGGAAGCGTGAGAATTTGCTATGGATGTTGACCTGCCTCATTTCTTATCCACTTTTTGAGAAGTGAAAAGACAATAAGTTGACCAAATGAAGAAGTCAGGTCCAAGATCTCAAGGCTCAGTAGGCTGAGTGTTTTATCTCTGTCACATCACCCTTCTCCAAAAGTGGAAGTAGGAATAATTTGTTGTTTCTGCAGTCTTAATTACATGTGCAGTAGCACTCTCTTGTCTGGCGGGGATATGTCCCCAGACTCCCAGTGGATGCCTGAAACCCCTTGGATGGCACCAAACTGTATATATGCAATATTTTCTCCTATATATACAGATGTATGATGAAGTTTAATTTATGAATTATAGTTAGGCACAGTAAGAGAATATCCTGTCAGCATCACTACTGTTGCACTTTAGGGTTGTTATTAAGTAAAATAAGGGTTACTTGAACATAAGCACTACCATACCAGAGAGTCAACCTGATAACTCAGACAGTTACTAAGTGGGTGCGTATCATATGCAACATGAATGTACTGGAGGAAGGGGTGATTCATGTTCTGGTGGGACAGCACGAGATTTCATCTCAACACTCAGAACAGCATATAGTTTAAAGCTTATAGACTGTTTATTTTTTTATTTTCCATTTAATATTTTCTGAACTGCTGTTGACCGTTGGTATCTGAAACTGTGGATAATGGGATTCCACTGTATGTGTAGCCTTGACCTGACATTTTGCTTAGTAATTTTTATTACAAAGCAAGGCGTTTAACTGGGAACATTGAGATTTTTCTGCTGTTATTTTACATGTGTATTTTTTTTTCAGCCAGATTTTTGTGACAAAGTCAGGTGGGTTGGTAATTTCAGAAGAGTGGAAAGAGGCAGGCTGTGAAACAGAAAGAATGCCAGTTTAAGCATCAGGAAATAGAGGTTTTAGTTCTGCTCTGTCCAGTAAGGTAGCCACTGGCCATGGGTGACTATTTACATTTAAATTATTAAAGATAAAATAGAAATTTTAAGTATAGTTTCTCAGTCATTCTGCCTGTATCTCACATAGCCACTTGTGGCTGTCGGCTGCCATAATGGACAGCACAGATTTTCAAACAATTCCATCACTGCAGAAAGCTTTGTAAGGGCCTAGTATAGTCTGCTGGGCTTCCCTGGTGGCTCAGAGGGTAAAGCATCTGCCTGCAGTGCGGGAGACCTGGGTTTGATCCTGGGTTGGGAAGATCCCCTGGAGAAGGAGATGGCAACCCACTCCAGTATCTTGCCTGGAGAATCCCATGGACTGAGGAACCTGGTGGGCTGCAGCCCATGGGGCGGCAAAAAGTTGGCCACGACTGTGCAACTTCACTCACTCCACAGTGTGTTGTGTGACACTCATCCTGTGACTGCTGGCGAATTTCTTACCTCGGGGCTTTTAACCTCGGTGCTTCTGATCTTTGTGGACAGGTAACTCCTGGTTTGGTGGACTGTCTGTGCATGATAGGGTCTTTAGCAGCGGCTCTGATCATTACCCACTAGACGCCAGTAGCTTTGCATCACTACTACAACCACAAGTGTCTCCAGACAGTTGCCAAATATCCCCTGGGGGTGCAGAATCACCCCAGTTGAGAACCACTGCCTTAACTGCTTTGGTTTCAGTTTCCTCCTCCACTAAAGGGTTTGGATTTTGCCAAGATGACCCTCCCGTTCAGCTCTAACATTCAGCATGTCCAGAACCATGCCTCTCTCATCGAGCACCCCTTTCTTGAGTGCCGTCTCTCCCCACCGCTGCTTGTTGCTGCCCTGGCTCTCGCCATTGCCAGCGAATTGTACTGATGAGTATTGCTCTGATGAGTAGGAGACTCAGAACTGATGTACAGACTTGGCTCCATATCTGTGGTTTTATTGGCTGAAGGTACAGTGACACCGGTTTTGTCCATCACCCGCTCTGCTTCTCAGAAATGTTTGCTATTTTCATAGCTTGAGTCATTGGTTGAGTCCTTGAATAGAGGTGTTCATCTCAGCCTTATTGTTGCTTCCAGCACATCCTGTGTAAGTGCTGTCACTCTGTAGGCTGTGCTGAAAGGATTTTGTCTTTAACAGAGTTTGTTTAGTGTTTACATTGCCTTTCGCTTGTGGAGCTAGGAACGTGAAACGTGAGAAAGAATTCGTGACATTCGATGATGTGGTGGTGAGCACAGACTGCAGCGTCCAGAGGAGGAGTGGTCCTTCCTGAGATGCAGCAGAAGCAGGGCTGGGTGGAGCTGTCGTTTGAGGCCTGGCTAGGCTGTGGAATGAGACAGGAGCTTGCCTGTGAGGTGGCATGGACAGGAACTGTCCACGGAGTAGACTAGCAGGCCCAGTAGGAAGCTGGATCTGGCTGCAGGGAGGTTGCACGTGTAGCCAGGCTACAGACTAGAGAGGTAGCCGTCCCTGTGTTGAGTGTCAGGTAGAGAGTGTGGGCCTGATTCGGGGGACAGGTCTTCCTGCTGTGGCCCCGGGGTGACCCCAAAGGCCCGGCCCAGTGCTCTACAGGCAGATAGATTTCCTGACCACCTGTTCTCAGGGTTTGCCTTCCAGAAGAAACCACTGTTTGTCTTGTTCTCCTGGCTATGGACAGTGTTCTCCCCTCAAGCGCAGGGGTGCAGACAGCAGAGACTTGGGGTTCCAGAGCCTTGGGACTTGAAGGGGCCATCGTGTCTGTAGTGACCTGGGGTGCCCTGAGCTACATCCTGGTGGGATTCAGGGAGAGGGGCCTTCCAGCTGCTGTGGAGCAAACAGCGGGGTCGGGAGGTGTTGCCCGTCTGCTCCCGCTTCTGGAGGCCCCGCCCTTGCCAGCCTGCCCCGATGTCGATGCCCGTTCCTCGTGCTCTCCCAGCGTCCGGTCTGTGCAGCCTTTCCAGTCTTCAGTGCTCCCTCAGTGCAGGTGAGACCGCACTGCAGACCTCCCTACCGTCTGTGGCTGCTCACAGAGCAAAGCCCACCTCCTCTGCCAAGCCCGTGAGCGGGCGCAGCCTCTCCACCATCTCTGTCCATTCAAGCTGCCAAACCGAGTGCCCCTGTTCTTCCTCTGAGCCTTCACTCATGAGCTTCCCTCCGTCTGAGCTTCCTCCTCCCGCATGAATACCTGCTCATCCCTCAGAACCCCTTGTGAAGCCACATCGGATCCCCTCGCACTAGAGACGCTTCACGCTCTTTCTCTCCTGCCTGCTCCTCACCTCGCACGGTCCTCACCAGCTTCTTTCCTCTTTTGCATGAAAGTCCTCATGGCCTCTCGTTTCCCACCTAACAGATTCTAGCAGAAGCCCCTCAGGCAGGGAATGCGCCCTGTTTGCTGGCTCTCCAGTGGGCCAGGGGACCCTTTCCAATGGCTGGGTCTTCTGTGGCTGCCCTGCCGGAGCCTCATAAACAACATTATTCCACGTCCCCGGACTGCGCTCGCGTGGACTGAGCAGAAGGTCGGCCTGGTTCCCTGGGAGCCTTGCAGGCAGAGGCCACAGGCAGCCCATGGCAGGAGTGGGAGGAGTGGGAGGACAGCTGCTTGCAGTGGCTTTGGTGACCCCTACCTCCTGGACTCTTCAGGAACGAGAAGACAACGAGCTAGATCTTTGTGGAATGTAGGAGACAGGTATGGAAATCAAGCTAGAAAAAAGTCATTCTCAGGTTTTCAGAGTGTCTTACCAATGCTATGAGTGGTGTGAAATCTCAAATCCAGTCTCTTGGAATTTTTTTTTTTTTAATGATTTTTTTTTTAAAAATGTTTGCTGCTGCATTGGCCGGGAATCGAACCCGGGCCTCCCGCGTGGCAGGCGAGAATTCTACCACTGAACCACCAATGCTCCAGCTGTCAGCAGCTGTGTGAGCACCTCCCTTTAACCCCAGGGCCAGCCTCCTTGTCCACACACTGATTCCCAGAATCCGAGGCTACGCTCCGAAGCTGCCACGTCAGCACCACCACAGAAACAGAAGCTTAGGCTCCAGAGCAGGAGGGGGTTGTGTCTTTGATTTGCCTTCATCTGTCAGGATAGAAACCACCTCAGATCCTTCCTTCTCAGTAACAAGAAGCCCACTGAGACTCCGGGGGCTTCCTCCTCTCAGGAGTGTGGTCCCCGCTCCCCCGTCCACATGGCGTGTGGAGCTGTTTCACAGTTCACAGGCTTCATCACAGCTTCTTGCTGGAGACTGGCCGGGGTGGGGTGCACAGGAGTCCTCTGACGGCTGCAAGGCACACGGGCCTTGGCCCTGCAGCCAGGAAGTGGCACGTGTGTGGAGAATCCAGCTGCTGGTCACGCTCACCGGGCAGGGAGGTGCACCTGGCTTCAGAGCAGCCTTGGCTGCGGCAGGCCAGGTGTGGTTGAGGAGCTGATTGCTGCAGCAGGATCTCTGAGGGAGTCTGCCGGGAAGAGGCCAAAAAAGCAGCCCTGCATTGACTGGGAATTGAACCCAGGCCTCCTGCATGGCAGGCGAGAATTCTACCACGGAACCACCAATGCTCTGCTGCTCTCTGGCTCACCTGCAGGGCCTTTCTCAAGGGGCTGTTGTCTGTGGCCACTCGGAGAGCTCTGACATCACTGAGACTCGTCTGGTGGGGTAATCCAGCAGGTTTATTGCACGGCTTAGCAAGTGTGGGCACCTATGGAACTGCCTTCCTCCCAAGGCCCTTGGTTTGACCACAGCCCTCGGGCCCCCAGGCAGGGAGGGGGGGATGCTTGGTGGAATCACACGCTATAATGGGCAAAGCAGGAGACCCCCCCCCACAGGCCATTCATGCAGCCTTTCCCTGGCACCGCGTCTCTGCTAGTCCTGCTCACCTGATGAGGGAACAGTCTCCTCCCCTCCCCTCCGTCTCCTGGCGTCTTAAAACACAAGCGTCTCTACCCTTCTTGTCCTCTTCCCTATTACAGGGGATCCTAATGCTTTTCTGTATAATTCGAAACTATCCCTCCCTGCTCTTTCCCACAGCCTCCACCATGTTTAAGCCCCCTCTTTCAGATCGGAGAGCTGGGGTGCTCTCCTTTCAAACCAGCCCCCTCCCATGCAGTGCAGCCTCTCCAGGTCCAAACAGAAGCCGGCAGGACCCCATCACTGTAAACCTTTCACCAGCTCCTCTGTCCTTTGATCTGTCCTCAGCTGCTCCTCCCACACCCTGGGCTCCTCACCCTCCTCTAAGTACACCGTGTGTTTTCAGGGCCCCTGCCATTAGCCAGGCTTTTCCCTGTGCCTAAGGCGCCCAGCCTTCCTTTCTTCACCTGGAAAATGCCAGCTCCTGACTCTAAGGTCTGACTCAGGTGGCGCTGCCCCGGCCGCCCAGGGAGACTCACCTGCAGCATCTGGCTTCTGTGGTGACACTTGTGTGCTGTGGCTGCACCTACTCATTGTGTGTGGATCCTGCCTGTTGGACATGGGCCCAGTTCAGCCCTGTCCCTGGAAATAATGACAGAGAACCATCTGAGTGCCTGAATGGAGGGCTGAGCAGAGGGTTGAATGACGGTGGTGGATCACTGCAGGTTTTGGTCCCCAGCACCACATTCATTGCCTTCTCAGATTTGAGATTGGTCACTGTTCTTTGTTCCATCCTCAGTAAGGGGAAGCGGAGACCAGAAAAGGGAAAGCCAGCGCCCGTCTGCGGAACTAGGTCAGGGCCCGTGACTCCAGTTCCTCTTTCTGAGCAGGCCCTCTGCACCCCTCATCCCGACGCCAGGCCCCAGGGCCTGCAGCAGGAGCAGGAGCAGCCTGATCCCACTGGCCTAAGACCCTCTCCTCTCTCCTCCAGACTGGTCCGGGAGTTTGTGGCCCAGAACAACACAGTACAGATCAAGCATGTGATCCAGACCTTGTCTCAGGAATTTGCCCTGTCTCAGCACCCCCACAGCCGGAAAGGGGGGCTCATCGGCCTGGCCGCCTGCTCCATTGCACTGGGCAAGGTACGCTTTTCTCCTGGGGGGACGCACACACCAGCCATGGCCTTGACTCTGCCCCTGACCCCAACAGGGGGTTGCAGACCTGTGTTTTCCATTGCCATTCTCTGCATACCCCAGGCCAGCAAGGCTGGCTCTGCCGCCTGCTCCCTGGTTCCTGGGCGTGGCCCCTAACCTGAGAGGCCGACTTGCAAAGAGCCTTTGAGCCCAGCCCTCAGTCGAAGGTCTAAGCATCTCCAAGGGAGCCGGGGACTAGGATCCCAGGATCTGACTCTTTCTGAGTAGCACTTGTGCTCCTGCCCCGTCACAGGACTCGGGACTCTACCTGAAGGAGCTGATCGAGCCAGTGCTCACCTGCTTCAACGACGCCGACAGCAGGCTGCGCTACTACGCCTGTGAGGCCCTCTACAACATCGTGAAGGTGGCCCGAGGCGCCGTGCTGCCCCACTTCAACGTGCTCTTTGACGGGCTGAGCAAGGTGAGCCCTCCCTCTGCACTCCAGCTGCTCTGAGCTCGCCCCCCACCTCCCAGGCTTGACCCTCGGGGCCTTGAGTGCCGGCTGCCTTTCCCAAGAGGCAGGGGAGCAGATAAGCACTGCTTAAGTGCTGCCAGGGACGCTCCTTGTGTGTTGACTCTGATGATACATTTTTTAAATGGGCTTGTATTTATGTTTGGTTCCCCCCACATCTCTATTAATTTAATTTTACTGCATTTTACAAAATCATCAGTCTACCACAAGTTTGGGGGGAAAACAGTCATTTGAGAGCACTGACCTCGCTTGTAGAATGCGAAGGTGTAGTCTGCAACTAACAGTACAAAATCGTCTGTACTTTTAATTGCACAATTGTGTGCGACTCTTCTGCGACCCCATGGACTCCAGCCTGCCAGGCTCCTCTGTCCATAGTGCAGACTGCATTTCCCCTGTGAGGAGAGCATAGCCTGCAAACTCTGAAAAAAGCTCTGCTTAGAATGGCTCTGGGGTCCCTCTTAGTTCATCAGTGCCTCTCAGCATCACCGAGTTTCCCTCCATGAAGTTGTTTCTAGAGAATCAGCCTCAAAACTGCTCCGGCCCCTCCTCCAGGAGTGGGGGGAGGACCTGGCGTTGTTAGGCTGGAAAGCCCTGGGGAACGCCAGTGGGAAGCAGCCACACGGCCAGTGGCAGCAGGCCCTGCAGGCTCCTGAGCAGAGCAGGGCCCCCGAGCGCATCTCTGCACCTTCCCCAGTTCTGCACTGCCTCCCTGCCTCCCCTACCTTCCTTCCATCTGTGAACAGGCTCCCCCAAGGCCTTGCTATAGGATTCCAGTGGATTCATTGCCTTAATAAATTGACTGTGATCCTTTTTCCATCTCTGTGTCTCCCGTAGTTGGCTGCTGACCCAGACCCCAATGTGAAAAGCGGATCTGAGCTCCTAGACCGCCTCTTAAAGGTATTAGTACTTTGTCCCCACTTTTAGCATTTCATTCTTCCATCTGTCTGTGGAGCTTTGAAGCTCTATCATTGGGATGTTTTTCCTAATTAAAAAAAAATATTTACATACAATAAGTGGGATAATATACAGTCTTGAGTATATAGAGTTATGTCAGCAGCAGGATCAAAATACAGAGCCGTCCATCGCCCCTAGTGTTCCCACGAGCTGGTCCACCCTGCCCCCAGTGTCAGGCAGTGTATGCCCAGCTCACTGGGCATTCAGTCCAGACCGCAGAGATGTAGGAAGGGTTTTGCCTTTTCATTGCTTCTGTTCCCCCTGATTCCCACTTTCAGTCCATCCTTGCTTGTCCCTCAGCCTGCCTGACACAGGCTCTGTCCTCCTCTGTGGCCACCTGACCTCTGAAGTCAGGCACTCAGCCAGGTCAGGCTGCCTGGCCCTCAGCAGCTCATACACCTTTGACCCCCAGGACATCGTGACAGAGAGCAACAAGTTTGACTTGGTGGGCTTCATCCCCTTGTTGCGGGAGAGGATTTACTCCAACAACCAGTACGCCCGGCAATTCATCATCTCCTGGGTAAGATCTGGCCCTGATGCTGTTTCTCGCTGCCCGTGAGCCTGCTCTCTGGCCCACCTGGTCATGTGCCGAGGCTGTGGAGGCACCTCACTGTTGCCCCTCCAGGGGCCATGATGGCACATGATCCCAAAACACGTTTCCTCAGCTCTGCCCCCAGAGCCCGTCACATTCGCCTCTGAAGCAGATGGGGTTCCTTCCTTGTCTCCAGAAACACCCAGATTTCTCTTTGAAGCCAGCCTCTCCTGCTAGTTGCCTGCCTTTGCCGCGGGTTCCCTTCTCCTCAGGGCGTCTGAGCTGCCTGGGGGTGAGAGTGCCGTTTTCCTGCATGCTGAACAAAATCAACGGCAGCCAGCACGCCCTCCCCCGTGGGACACCCCAGGACTTCTCCTCGCCAGCCGGTCCGAGAAGGCAGGTTCTCAGACCTTCCCTGATGGTCTCCTTCCTGGGTCAGATCCTGGTGCTGGAGTCCGTGCCCGACATTAACCTGCTGGACTACCTGCCGGAGATCCTGGACGGGCTTTTCCAGATCCTGGGCGACAATGGCAAAGAGATCCGGAAAATGTGAGTGAGGAGGGGAGCACGGAGCTGCGTATGTGTCCCCTACACACGCACAGGCGCCAGCAGAACGTGAGATTCACTCTTCTCTTGGCACGTGAGCTTCCCACTTTGGGACGCCAAGATCGCCTCCTCCCCAGCCTCTGAAGTCCCTCTGACGCAGATGCCCGTGCCACGCTGAGCAGAAACAGCACTGGGGAGGCTCCCCGCCCCGGGTGGCAGGGATATTTCCCTTCTCCTTTGCTCACTGCAGGTGTGAGGTGGTCCTTGGGGAGTTCCTGAAGGAAACGAAGAAGAACCCCTCAAGTGTTAAGTTTGCTGAGATGGCCAACATCCTGGTGATCCACTGCCAGACCACAGGTGAGCACGTGGGTGCCCCACGGACCCCCCTCCTCCTCAGAAGCCCCCTGGCCTCGTCCCAGACAGAGTCCTGGTGGGAGTGGGAGGCAGTGTGATGGTGGGTCCCAGAGCCATGAGGCCTTGCGAGAGAGATTCTGGTTCTGTCAGCGTGGAGGCCTTTTCACTTGGTCTGGCCCTAGATGGGGGAAGATCTGGAGGCCTTGCTGGCAGGCTTGGCATCAGCACTGTGAATTGAAAGGCTTGGAGGCTGGGGTCGCGTAACTGTTTCTATTGAGTATCAAACCACCACCAAATCTAACTCCTTCCCATCACAGTCCCTTTTTACTGACCTCAGGCTTCAGGTCAGCTGGGTGGCCCTACTCCTCTGTGCCAGGCCAGGACTGGGGGAAATCCCGTGTCTCCAGTCCTCTGGAGGGTGGGCTGAGGCCGATGGTCCATCATGTCACTCATGTCTGGCTGTCCCAACTGTCAGCCGTGGCCAGCGGTGACAGTCGTTCCAAGCATCTCATCACCCAGTGGGCTAGCCTGGGTGCGTTCATGTGGATTCAGTGGATTCCAGGACACAGGAAAGACGTCAGCAAGGCCGAGGCTTGAACCATCCTTTCTCCCACCTTCTGTTGGCCAATGTCGCAAGGCCAGCCCCGGACCGGGAGTGGGGGAATAAACTCCCGCTCCTGATGAGAGGAGCCTCAGCGTCCCACTAGGGGGAGTGGACACAGGAGGGCAGAGAGCCGTGGCTGCTCTCACGGGTGGCCGCAGGACTATCGTCCGTGTGTCCCTGGTGCCCACGGAAGGAACAGGCGAGAGCACGGGAGTCCCGGGGGGCTGGGAGCTGTGCCATCCCTCAGCCCGGCTGAAGGGCTCCAGCACCCGTGGGCATGTCGGTGGGGGGGCACCGGCCACGCTAACCTGGAACCCCGTCCCCGCAGATGACTTGATCCAGCTGACGGCCATGTGCTGGCTGCGGGAGTTCATTCAGCTGGCTGGCCGCGTGATGCTGCCCTACTCCTCGGGGATCCTGACCGCCGTCCTTCCCTGCCTGGCCTATGACGACCGCAAGAGGAGTATCCTTCACCCCAGAGAGCAGAGACAAGGGCACCCCTGAGGGGTACGAGGTCACCCTGGGTGGGGAGAGGGCCCAGGACCCGCCACGCCTGCAGACAGCCCTGGAGTAGGAGGCGGAGCAGAGCGTGGCCTGGGAAGGCCCAGGCGGCCTGGGTTGGGGCTGACACCGCATGCCCAAACCTCGGCCGCGTCCTCAGAGATTTAAGCGGCTCTCCAAGGCCTGGGCTGCCATGTCTCTGCTCCCCTCAGGGGCGAGGGGTCCCCCAGGAAGGGAGGAGGCAGGGCAACCCCTTCGGGCAGCAGAGCGGGCTCTCAGTCCAGCCTGGCTGCAGCCGCTCCTTACATCGGCGCACTCAGACATCAAGGAGGTGGCCAGCGTCTGCAACCAGAGCCTGATGAAGCTGGTCACCCCCGAGGACGATGAGCCCGATGAGCCCAGGCCAGCGGTGCAGAAACAGGCAGGCCCCAACCCCGAGGACTGCGCAGCAAAACAGGAGGGGGCAGCCAGTGGTGAGTGGGCTCTGCCTCCCACCCCCACCTCCCAGCGAGGGCCCCTGGGGCCCAGAGGCTGGACAACTTGACGTGGGGTCTCCCTCAGCCAGCCAGGGCTGTTCCCATGTCTCAGCCCCTAACTCTGGGAACAGCCAGGCAGGTGGGAACTGCTGCCTGCCTTCTGCAGGTGGGCACAGAGCAGAGGAGTCCCACCACCAGCGTCCGGCAGCTCTCAGGGGCAGGGGTGGCGTTTGAGGCAAGCAGTTGGCCTCCAGAACCCGTAGCTCTGAACCCTTTCTGCCCCAGAGAGCATTCATTCTTTCCTTAGTCTTGTTCTGAGCTCAGCTGCAGTTGAGATAGAGAGGCGTGGAGCCTGGCAGAAGGGCCGTTGGGTCTGCAGACTCAGCTCAGTCTCGGGGGTGGACATCCAGTGACTCAGGAACCGCCTGCCTTTCCTCTGCCGCTCATTCTCAGAGGAGGGTTCAGACCAGCCCAGCTGTGGTTTATTCAGTCCTTGGAAGTTCTGCTCCTCTCCTTTAACATTAACATCTTGTTTATACTTCACATGAAGAAAACCACCTTTATGCCTACTAGAGTCTAGAGTTGGACTCTCTCAATGTAGAACTCTGAGACATTTTTCCATCTCTCAGACTCTGTCCTCACCGAGAAGTCCCTGATCAGCTCTGGGATGATGTTCTCCTTTGCAAAATCAGCCAAAGACTAAACTGATGCAGAACCTACTGAAATCTTTAAAGCTAATGGACTGAGGTCTGGAACTTGCCCCCCAGGAGCCAAAAGAGTTCCCAAAGCATTTTGTCCCTGTGGTTCTCTTGAGCATCAGAGCAGGATGGCAGGCATGCGTGTCCTGTGGGCGTCCTCGGGGGACTGGCCTTCTAGAATGGAGCAGCACTGAGTGCTGGACTGTCCCAGGTGTCAGGTTACAGCCGTGCCTGTGTCACCAGGAGCCGGCGCAGCAGAACAGCTGGGGAGGAGGAGCACTCAGCTGGAGCATTGGTGGTTCAGTGGTAGAATTCTCGCCTGCCACGCGGGAGGCCCGGGTTCGATTCCCGGCCAATGCAGCTCACTTAACCTTTTCGATAGCTTTCCTCAAACAGCTCCCTGCTCAGGAGAATCTTGGTCCTAAATCAGGACACAGTCAGGCAGCTTGGCTCCAGATTTTACTGCCTCATAAACAGCACTTCAGGAGACGCAGAGCTCACTTTATAGTAGTTCCCGGAAATGGCACCGGCGAATTCTGGGGCTCCACAGCCACTCCAGACCCGCTCAGCTGGTCACCAGTGACTACTTTCCCAGCGTGCCGGCAGAAGGTGCCAGCAACCCGAGAGAGTCAGCATTTCTTTCCTCAGTCCCCGGCTTCAACCAGCGCTGACGCCGACGCTCACTGCCCATCTCCTCCAGCCCGGCGAAGGCGGCAGCCTCCTGCCTGGTCTCTCTCACTTGACGCCCCCATCCCCGCCCATGCCTGCGCCATGCACCCCACGCTCACCCCAGGCGAGCCCCCCGGTGAGGCCTGACAGCCAGGCCCTCTGTGCGTGAGTGTGCGCTCACAGACACGCACACCCTGGCTCTCACATGCACGTGCCTCTCCCTCGCCCCGCCCCACAGGCCAGGGGGGCTCTTGCTCCGTTGGCTGCCCCCAGCCCTCTGCTTGCCCTGGCTCCCTCCCCCGACCCTTCTGCCTGAGGAGCCCGCAGCACAGGGTCCTTTCTCTAATTCTGAGCTCCCAGGCACTTAGTGCGTCCTCCCTGTTCCCCTGTGACGTTTCCTGATTGTCTCAGGCATCACAGACCACACTCTGCGGTCAGACCTGCCTGCCTGTGTGTCCTGCCCTGCTGACTTCATGTCTGTTGCCGTTGGACAAGCCACTGGGCCTTTCTGTGCTTCAGATCTCTTATTCGTTGACTGGAGCAACAGTGATAGTACGGAACCTATGGTGTGGCTATGAGTTTCAGAGGAGATTTTTTGCACGTAGAGCTCTGAGCGCATAGCATGGGTCACACACTCCCGATAACAGGTGGATCAGTGTCAAGTTGTTGTAATGTCTGTTTATAATGAGACCCACCACTTAGCAAGAGTGTCAGGGTCAGGACTTTGGCTCCCTTACCTTTTAGCATTAGCTTTGCCCAGGTGGTAATGGGCCTCTGATGGGTCCTAAATGAGGGATCATAGTGGTTTAGGGGTGGAAGTTCAAGCGGTGAGTGAGGAGCACATCTATAAATATAATTTCCAGTGGAGGACCAGTGACCTTCATGGGTGAGCATGAAACGGAATCCACCCATTTGCAAAGCTTTGATGGGATTGGGTGTTATCAGCACTGCATATCTAAGTGACTCAGATCCAGGACCTGCCTGCAGAGAGCTCAGGGTTGGATGGATGGTCACAGAGGACTGGGGGCACCCGGCCAGGCTTTGTGGAGGGTATTTGAACTGAATCTCTTCTTTCCCGTTCCCTTCCTCTCTCCTTTACCACCCTCATGTTTCACTCTGGTCACAAGAGAAATGCACATTCCCTGGAGAGATTTTGGAACAACCAGACGCTCCTACTGGGAGAAGGTGAAGAGTAAACACCTTAAATACATTGTTTGGTAGATATCGATACATTTGGCAGCAGGTACCAGAACATTTAAGAACTTATCCTCAGGAAACAGAGACATGGGTCAGGTTTTCCATCTTAACCCCTGAACACACATTGGCTCGTTTATTGTTATCACAAGACTCCGGGGAGGCCCTGGCATCAGCACATTACACAGATGAGACAGTGGGGTGAAGGCAGGTGACCTACCCAGAAGTCACACAGTGAGGAAGTAGGGGAGTCAGACTGTGACCCAGGCCCAGGGGCTCCTGAGTCTGAAGATTGAAATAAAAGGGCAACTGAAGATGCTCAGCTTGACTGGGAACCCCAGAATCACAAAGTGCAACAGTCTCATTTTTACTCATCGAGTTGGCAAACACTGTAAAGATTACTAGTATCCCAAGTCTTCAAAGGTGGAGGGTGGGCTGGACAACTGCTGGCAGGTATGTGGACCCTTCCTAAAGGCCAGCCTGGCGAGGTCTGTTCAAGCCGCCCGGGTCTGGCCCTCCTGCTCGGAAGCCCTCTCTAACGGGGTCCTGGGGAAGTGCCCACACTTGCGCAAGCGGAAGCGAGGTCTCAGAGTGAAAATAGGAAACAATGGAAATTCATCTGAAGCCAGTTTTCAGCAGTGTATCTGAAGCCAGTTTTAAATATCGTATCATTTCATCGGTAAACACGTGTGTTCCCAGCAGGCGGGAGGGAGGGAGCCCCAGCGCTGTTCCTGGCGGGCCCACCCAGACTGCCCCAGGTGTCTACCTCACCTTCCCCCCAGGCCTGTTCAGGTAATTGGACTCTTTCCTGAAGCAGCTGCACCATTTACCACTTCTACCAGCAGTGTATAAGGTTCCAATTTCTCCGCCTCCTCGCCATTACTTGCTATCAATATGTCTTTTATTTAATGGGTGTGAAATGGCATCTCGTTGTAGTTTTGATTTATGGCTTCCTGGTGGCTTGTGATGTTGAGTGTTCAAGAAGTCACTTTTAATATTTGCCAGCAGCCCCTTCTGAGATTCTCCAGATGCGTTCAGCACTGATACCCCCTGCTTGTGAGGTCACTGCGCCTGAGAACCTACAAGCATGCTTACCATCCAGAAGCTTCAGGGAACCACTGGGCATTGGGTCTTCAGGGCCCCCAAACCACATTCCTCTCCAAGAGCCAGAATCAAAGTGTGGGAGACTAGAGGGTCTGTGCGTCCTTGTGAACAGGGGCCTTGTTCTTCTAAAGGCCCCCGTGACCTTTATCGTGATGCCTCGTTCCTCTTTCTCTCCCCAGGAGGGCCTGATGGTTCTTGCGACTCTAGCTTCAGTAGCAGCATCAGTGTCTTCACTCCAGCCAGGTAAGTGGTTTGTTATGGCCAAAGCTGTTTGTGGAGAGCTAGCAACCTACATCTTCTCTGGGTACAGGAAACCGTGGCAAACCCTGAGGCAGACTTTGCTCAGGGCCAGCACTTGCAGGACACAAACTGTCTGATGAGGGAGTCCAGAGGATACTAAACAGCCCACGCCACCTGGTTCTGGGGGATACATAGCCTCTTGGGAAGGACTGGAGACTGTGAGAGACCAGTAAATACGAAGTATAAGAGTGTAGCTCTAAGGGACTCAAGGTAAAGAATCGGCCTGCCAGTGCAGGAGACCCAGCTTCAAGCCCTGGGTCAGGAAGATCCCCTGGGGAAGGAAATGGCAACCCACTCCAGTATTCTTGCCTGGGAAATCACATGGACAGAGGAGCCTGGCGGGATGCAGTCCATGGGGCCACGGAGAGTCAGACAGGACTTTAGAGACTAGACAACAATAAGAGTGTAGGTAACGCATGGCGACCACAGGGGGACCTTGCAGGCGCCTTTGCCCAGCCCCATTTGCTTGTCCAGGATAATGTGAGGCCAGTGCAGCTCTCTGGGGAAGGCCATTCAAGGAGCTCAGAGCACGTGCCGTGATTGACTGAGCCGGTGTGTGCACAGGCGGGGATGCGGGAGCTGTCCTCCTGGGCTGGCTGCAGTGGCGCCGCCTTCCACGGGGGGGCAGTGCAGGCCAGGCAGGGCGATGGCCGCCCCGGGCAGCCGCTCCGCGCTCTGCAGGTGGATGAGGGTCGGGGAGGGACTTGTCACCACCCTGTCCCGGTCTTAGCCCCTGCACTGGGCCTCAGTTCTGCTTTGTTGGGCACAGCTGGCTGCGTGGCTGGAGTGGATGGAGGTCCTCCCGTAGAGGGTTCTTGGCTCTGAATCCAGCCCTGAGCGCGGGCCCTGGGGGCACAGGTCACTCACAAGAGAAAACGTAGACTTATCCCCAGGAGCCTCTTCCCCGCAGACCCTGAGGCTCTTCTCTCGGTTCACATGGTTTTCTCACTGACTCCTCTCTTAGGACCCCGGGTGTTTTCAGGGTACTGACTGTGAATGTGGGCTCTTCCTAGGGTCTCCACATTGTGGGAGCAAGCCAGTGAGTATCATTGATTTGTGTTTAGTTTGTTGTCCACATCCAGAACCTGTGTTCAACCTTGCGGTTTCCCCAAGCTTGAGGTTTTCCAGCGTGGGGGCAGCGACGCAAGCAGGGAGTTAAGGGAAAGGGTGGTGATGGTTGTGCAGGGGCCCCAAGGGCGTTAGGGCCCGCCGGAGCAGTGGCTGCCAGCCTCAAGCGCTCAGGCAGGCCTTCCCGGGCCCGGCCACGCCCTGCACTCTGTGCTACCCGTCGGGCTCCGCTGGTGTTTACATTTAAACCCCACAAGCCCAGTAGCAGTGCTGTCTCCACGTCAGGGTGAGGAGGGACGGGAGGTCGGGGCTGCTATAGAGACTGGATTAGGAGGGTCTGAGGTGGGTGCAAACCAGTCAGAGGGTCACTGCCACGTCCCAGTTAGCCGGGGCGGAGGCTCAAACTAAAGAGGTGGCAGAATATGGAGAAAGTTGATAGACTGGAGATGTTTTGAAGGTAGAATTGACAGAACTGGCCAACGGATGGAATGGAGTTGGGGGGGGAATGATGGGGGGAGGCTTCTAGATTTGGGGTTGAGCCAACTCAGGGCATCCTGGTTTCATTTCCCAAGCTGAGCAGGAGGAGGAGCGGGTGTGAGTGGGCCCGTCGAGAGCAGAGTTCAGGGTGGCTCTGGGCATCCCACCGGAGCAGGTCAGGAGGCTGGTGTGGATGTGGGATGCCGGAACTCAGGGGAGAGGTCTCGATGGAGATGCAGGCAGGCTGGCCTGCCCTGCGGAGGATCCACTCTGGGAATCGGAGGGTCCTGGCAGGGAGGGCCATATGGTCTCGCCCCGCCGGCAGTGTGAGAGAGGACAGATGTGGGCAGAGGGCAAAGCTGGCGGCAGGAAGGCCTGGCGCAGCCTCGTCACTAATCTAGGCCACGGGGAGGGGGCAGTCCAGGAGGGCCAGAGATCAGCCGTGACTGACGGCCCCGTGCAGGGAGCACGGCTCCCCCTCCTCACTGGGGAGACAGCGGTTCCTCTGCCCAGAGGAGGCCCTAATTCCTGCACTGTGGCCAGGAACCCCTGACTGGAACCAAGTCTTGCTTTATACCCGTCGTTCAGCAGCAAATGCTGAACCAGCCTTTTAAATTAAAAAACCAATGGAGTACACGTTATCTGGCACTTTGTCTCCCTCAGACAGAGGCTTCCTCGTGGCAGCTGCCAACCTGAGTCACCGGCTATGCCAGAGAGGGGGGCAATTCCAGAGCCGGGAACCTGAGCCCGGCCCTCCTGCTGGAGGCGGCAGCTGAGGATGGAGGCTGGGGTGCCTGCTCTGCCGCTTGGTGCTGCCCGAAGTGGGCCTCTTGCAGGGTGCCCGCAAAGCGTAACTTGGGCTGCAGGGTTCTGACGCACGCTCACCCTGGGCGCTGCCTGCACAGACGGGCTACTCCCACCGCGTCCAGGCCCGCCGAAGGCAGTGGCCTGGTGGGGACCCCTCCCGTGACAGAGGAGCATCCCCGCCTGGCAGACACGGTCAGTGAGGTGACCGTCTGGTGAAAGCTCTGGGCTGTGTCCCTGTACACAAGACTAGACTTGGTTTCAGAGGACCAGTGTCATCAGGGGCATTCAGTATAGGTCTCCTGGTATAGCTGGCTGCAGCAGGCAAGCAGAAAGATCTAGAAATCAGTGCTTCCCAACTTTTAGTACCTGCTGATTGAAAGATGTAATAAAGATCTTTTATAAAAAATAAAAAGAACAGCTCTGAATTTAGAAACAGTTCCTTTTTTAGACTTAACTTTGTTCTAATTTGATTAGAGCTGTAACATAGGAGTGCCATAAAGGGTTAGATGTTACAGAAATAAAGTGCTGCTTCCCACGGAGAAGCGCTGGGCTTTATCAGGATGTATTTGTAATATCAGAACCCTTATTCCTGAAGTCAGTATTTTAACAGCCACAGTACCACCACGCATTTGGAAGTCATAGTACATTTACACGTATGACCTTCGTCATGAGATGCTTTATGAGAAAGTGCGTGGTGAGAATAGGGTTTTGCATGAAATAACTCACAAGCCCCCAGGTGTAACTCAACTCTCTGGAACTGGTACAGAAATGTGTTCTAAGCTACGAGTGAGTTCCGTTCCATTCTCTGGGTAGGGTGAGCCAGGGTGGATTGTGCACACCTCTGGTTCCAGACCAGCAGTTCAGGAGCTGAGCACCGGGTGCAGCGTGCCCGTGCTAGGAAGAGCCCAGGTTCCAGAGCCCCGGCTTCTCAGGGAGCGCACGCTGAGCCCAGACAGCGCAGCCGGCCCCCCTGGCAGGGTAACTTGAGAGCTGCCCCTCGGAGGTGGGATCATCCGCTCTCCATGTCCCCGGTGCCCTGGGCTGTTCGGCCTCTCGTGCCCTTCACCTCCAGCCAGCCAGGGGACGTGGGAGCCCGGGAGAGCATCCCCGGCTGACGGAGGGACGCTCCAGGCCTCCTGGCCTTGGGCAGGTCCTGTAGTGTCCCAACTGTGCACCAAAGGGACTGCCTCACATGACCGGTGGCCTGTTGGCTGGTTGAAGCCACCGCCCACCTCACCGTCAGTCTGGGGAGGGCCACTGTGGGCACCCAGGATGCCGCCCGCTCTCGTGCCGGTTCCGTGACACCCTTCCTCCCTTGTCTGGCCCCAGGGCAGTGCCAGTCGCAGGCTGGCCCTCGGTGTCTGTTCTCGGTAGACACGCTTAGCGGGCCCACAGCACCTCAGGACTGTTGTCAGTTAAGGAGCTTGGCTGCCCGAGGGACTGTCTAGCCTGGCTTCCTGGGGCCACTGGGATTTGGTCCACCGGCCCCCCGAGATGAGCAGCAGCTTCCTTGGTGTCCCCCTCCCTGAGAAACGGTGCTGCCAGGGTGCTTGAGTGCAGCGCGTTAGGAGGCAGAGCCGTGCAGTGGGCAGGGCCACCCTGGACTCAGACGCCACGTTCAAACCGCCGGCTCCACACTTCGCAGCCACACGGTGTGCCCAGGTTACTTAGTGCCTCCGTGCTCTGATTCCCTCATCTCCAGACGGGAAGTGACACGGCTGCGGGCACAGGGCCCTGGGGGACATAAGCAGGGCTGTGTGGGCACACGACCCAGCACAGAGTGCTTACCCAGAACCTGAGCGCTCATTTCCAGCACCACCACTGTCCTCATTGCTCAGTGTTAGAGCCCGACCCCCAAGGTTCATACACCCCACGGGGCCTGGACTGCAGGTGCAGCGGGGAACTGGGCTCAGCACTGCCTCCCGCCCCCCAGCAGCTCAGAGCATAGCTGTGCCAGGTCCCGAGGACCCTCCAGGCCTCTCCCTGAGGGCTGTTCCAGCCAGGAAGCGGCAGCGAGCTGCCAAGCTTGGGGCCCTTGTGGCAGCCTCTGCTGTGGAAAGGGATTCCCTGGGGCCCTCGGCTCACAGGGTCAGGAAGGGGCTTCCGGTCATTCCCCACTGCTTTCCGAGCTCATTTCGTTAAGACCTCGGGCTCCAGGAAGGTGTCCGGAGTGTCTCCAGCCATGGGATCCTGCCCACCCAAGGAGAGCTTACAGAGCACACCAGAAGAGCCCAGGAGGAGGCTAGTGCGATGGGGCAAAGCAGGACCGGGAGGTTAGACAGGGAGAGAGACATCAGGAAATTGTCAGAGAAGAAGAGGAAATTGTCAGAAGAAGAAGTGGGCAGCCCTGGATGGTCGTCGCCGAGCCGTGCAGTCCACGCTGGGCGCCTCTGTCCCTTGTGACCTCTGCGCACGCCGCGGCCAATCTGCCGAGGACGCTGAGGGCAGGAGACACGTGGGTTCAGAGACTCAGGACACTGCGAAGAGTGTGCCGTAGTCTGTTAATAATCTCTGTGTTGACTTTTATATTGATTATGTGTTGAAATGACATTTGGGGCATATTACATGAGTGCGTGCTCAGCCGCTCAGTCGCATCCGACTCTTTGCGACCCCATAGACTGTAGCCCTCCAGGCTTCTCTGTCCGTGGGATTTCCTAGGCAGGAATACTGGAGTGGGTTGCCATTTCCTCCTCCAGGGGATCTTCCCGACCCAGGGATCAAACCTGCAACTCCTGCATTGGCAGGCGGAGTCTTTACCCCTGTACCGCCTGGGAAGCCCTTGGGGTTTATTGGGTTACTTAAAATATATTGTTAAATTTAACTTCCCCTGTTTCTTTATACTTTTTAATATATAAAGCCAAAAAACATAAAATTCCATATGTGACTTGCATTATATTTCTAATAGTGAGAAAGAGAGAGGTGAAGAGCAGCGGGTTCCTGGGTGGCTGAGACTGTCTGGGAGCCCGCCTTTGCCACCCTGGGCTTGTCTGTCTGTGCGTGAGTTTCCCCATCTGTCCAGGCTGCTGGAGAACCCAGATGCTTGGCTGTCCTTGGAAGACCCCAGCACTTGCAGCCACATGGCTCTCGAGGAGCCTCAGCGGCAGCCCCTCCCCAAGGCTTGGTCTGCTGGGCAGCATCCCTCACACACCCAGCCCCCGGGCTACCAGAGGCTAGACATGCCCGCTCGTGCCCCCAAAACGAACTCCATGGGGAATCATCAAACCATGTTAAATAGCACTTCCATTTAGCACTTAACAGAGGTCAGAACCCTGCCCTTTAGGAGTTCACATCAAGCAAGCTTCAGAGAGGCTGCAGGCAAATTGGGAAAGCACAGGCATTGAGTTCCTAACACGAATAATTGAGCAGTCTGGAAATACCACGGAAGACCGTTTTGTACAGGCAGGCGATGGCGTCCTGCATCAGAGGGGAAGGGAGCCCCTCCTGACACCCTAAGGCCCCCTGTCCTCGCCAGCCCCATCCCAGAGAACCCCAGCCTTTGCCTGGGGACCCCACTTTGGGCAGAGGGCTAAGGGTCTGTTCCAGCGGCACCCAGCCTTCCCGGGGCTACTTGGCGGGACTTTTCTCTGCCTGGAGACCAGCAAGGCTTCGGGCCAGGGGAGCAGGGAGCCTGCACCCTGCCCTAGAGCACAGGCATTCTGAGCAATCTCCAGTCCACAGGCCAAGCCTGTCACCTCCTGCCTCAGATGAGAACGTTAACAACCTCAGCGGCAGCTCTGAAGGCCCACAGCCAGCTGCTGTGCCAAGGGCCCTGCGTGTGACCGGGTGAAGCGCCACGGGTCCTCGTTGGAGAAGTGGGCTTCGGGTGACTGGGACAGGGCCTGTATTACTTAGGGGTGTCCCTGCGGCCTTTCCCTGGACTCTTTGGACAGGGACATTTTGTTTCATTGACAGGCTCTGGACATAATGTGCTGATGGCGCTGAACTGCCTTTCAGCCATGAGGTCCGCTGGTCCCGAGCTTCTTGACATCAGAGGTGTCCACCCTTCTGTACCTTTTCTGGCGCAGCCCGCTGGTAGAAAGGGGGCCATGGGTGGCTGCCCAGCAGACTGGCCCTCCTGCCGCAGCGTGGGTGTCCGCGCTTCTGCCTGGCAGAGCAGCACCCAGGAGCCCCATGTGGGGGTGTGCGGGGCCGGGGCACAGCTGTGGAGGGGCCTCTGGTCCTCAGCCCGGCTCCCTCCTGGTCTCACCCACAGCGCAGAGAGGGCCCCGGTCACCCTCCACCTGGACGGGATCGTGCAGGTACTGAACTGCCACCTCAGCGACACGGCCATCGGCATGATGACCAGGATCGCCGTCCTCAAATGGCTCTACCACCTGTACATCAAGACCCCCCGCAAGGTGAGCCTTCAGGCTGGGGCCGCGCTTCTGGGCGGTCTGCAGGGCCTGCCCGCACCTGGCAGGGTCCTGGTCATTTCCGTTCTGGGGAAGCCCTGAGCGGCAGGAGTGTGGCATGGTCCTGGGGTGGGAGGCCCCTGCCACAGGCCTGCGGTGGCGCGGGCACTCACACAGCCCCTCCCCACAGATGTCGCGGCACACGGACAGCCTGTTCCCCGTGCTCCTGCAGACACTGTCGGACGAGTCTGACGAGGTAGGTCCCTGCCCTCCTCCGGGCCCTGGCCACCGGCCTCCCCTGCTGAGGGCACGGTATAGCTTAGAGGGGCTTATTTTGCTGTTGTTCTCTTAAGCCAGCACCCGGAAAGTCCCCCCGTTGCTCCTATCTGGTAAGGAGCGGCTGTCAGGGAGAAAGCTGTGTCTCCTGCCCTCTGGGGATAAAGGCTCTTGCTCTGCGGACCCTTCTGACCAGTGCCGGGTTTGGGCAGTGAGGAAGCCAGTCCAGCAGGGAGCCCCCAGTCCCCTGAGGCCGTGGGGAGGGTTGGCAGGAAGCCCAAGGGCGAGCTTTGGCTGCCTCACTGCCCAGGGCCGCTGCCCGACCCTGCATCTCGGTTTCCTTTCTCCATCCAGAGGGGTAATGACTGCGCAGAGGGGTGTGGGAAATGTCTCGAAAAACGCCAAGTGCTGTGCCAGGCAGCGGCTGAGCACTCGGAGCACCAGTTGTGATTCCTTTCAGCTGAACTCCTTTCTGGCCTCCAGTTTGAACTTGGACCCTGAGTCTTCACTTTTGTTGGAGGTCACCACAAACTAAAGGGAGAGGCTGGCCCCCTCTCTGGCAGCAGGAGTGACCCCGAGTGGGGAGACCCCAGAGTGGAGTGGGCAAGGGCTGCACCCTCAGCCTCCCCATACCATGCCAGCGGCATCCTGCTCGGGGGCCTTCTTGGTCGGTCACCCCACCTCCTGGCCAAGGGGCAAGGCTTGCAGCCGGGCATTGCCTTCTCCTGGGAGGCATCCCTGCCCTCTGCTCATGCCTGCCCGGCTTCGTGCTGGATGTTGGCAGTCCCGGCCCTGACCAGCCCCTCTCCTGCCCCCTCCTGCCCTCCTCTGGGCCCCATGAGGCAGCAGGCGCGCACACCTGCAGACCTCCCAGTGCCGAGCAAGAGGGGACGGGCTGGGGAAGAAGGGAGTGGGGCCCGGCCCATAGCTTCCCGTGCAGCGGGTACCTGGGTCTCTCCTGGGCTGGCTCCTGGCTTGTGTGGGGTCCCGAGCAGCTGGCCTGCAGCCTGACTTTGCTCCCTGACCCTGAGCCACAGAGAGATTCAGACAGCAAGTGTCTGCCTCCAGGTCCTGTCGGGTCCTCTGCGTCTCCTGAAAACTTAGAGCAGATGGTCTGGGACTCTGCTCTGGTCCCCTCCCGCCTGTCCACCTCGCACCTGTGTGCGCGCACATGCACACCCCCGCCTCCCCCCCACCCCCCGCCACTGCAGTGCAAGGCCTAGGCAGACATGGCCCCGCTCTGCGTGAGTTAGGACTGACTCACTGCACGCTTACAGCCCTCATTTCAGTACAGAAAGGGAGAGAACTTCACTGACTGGTTCCTTCCCCTGGACTTTAGTGGAAGCAGCTGAGTTTTCAGTCCTTTAAATTGAGTTGTTTAATCCCATCCAGCCTTCTTCACCCGCGGTTGGTTTTTGTGTTCGTGTGCATTTAAAGGGAGCCGGAGGAGATGCAGTCCATTAAACAGCTCTGTTCAGGTTGTGGCTTTGGAAACTCGATTTGCTGAGAGATGCCAAATGTTGTCGGGTTTGGGGCGCATCTTGTGGGCCTCCGGTGGGGAGGAGGCTGCAGCTGCTCTTGGGGACAGTTGCCGCGGGTGGGGCGGGCAGGCAACGCTGCTGTGAGGAGCAGTTCAGAGTCCCCGCCATCCCATCTGTCTCCCGGGGAGGGATTTGGGAACCCAGTATCACTGCTGAGTCGTGATCCTGCCACGTCCTGGTTCTTCTCCAGAATCCTGTCCCTAAGTAGCGCCTGCTGAATCCGGTGACCTTGAGGGCGTCCTGTATACTTGGCAGTGGAAATGCAGCCATGAACCAGACAAAGTCCCTCTTCTCCTGGAACGAGCTTCCATTCCAGGGTGTCCAGAAAGTGCCCTCTGTGAGGTTTCCCCAGTTACTTTCAGGCACGGCCCTGATCTCAGATTGGAGCTCCAGGGGTGCAAGACCCTGAAAGCCCATTCAGTCAGATCGGCCGACAGCCAGAGCAGGGTGGGGGGAGGCCCCTCGCTAATAGCACGTAACCACGGCCTGCCCCACGCAGGGCTGCACACTCAGCCTAGGCGCCTCAACGCCCGGGTTAGCCCGTTAATAACCGCCAGCTTGTCTGAAGTCATCCCAGTGTCAGGGAATGTGTTTAGACCCCTTCCCTGTAGTATCTAGAGACCCCTTGACGGTTCTTTTGCAGGAGAATGCTGTTATTATTTCCTTTTGGCAATTCAGAAAATAAGGCTGGAGAGGGGAAGTAGCTGGCACCCAACTAGGGTGTGGTCTGTCTGCCCAGAGCGCTCCGCCGCGGAGCCTCTGTGCGCGTGTTGCGCCATGTGCGGCCCCCAAGCTCGCGCGTAGTCATCGTGTCATCACCCCATCATCGGGCCTTTTTCTCTTGTGCCGCAAGCTCTCTCGAAGACTGTCCCGTCTGCTGTGGAGAGGGCTGTGGGGCTTCGGAAGAAGCTCTCCCTCAGCGCCGTGACCCGTTGTCCACTTTTCCGATTGATTCACAGGAGCTTCGTTTATCCAGAACATCCCATCTATGGTCTATGTTGCAGGTGTTTTCCTCTCCCAGTGTGATGGTGATAAACCCGCGTACTCGTCACCCTTGGGGAGAGGCACTGGCCCCGGGGGACAGAGTCTACCAGGTGTTCATGATGCAGGAGCTGGGCGCAGGGAGAGGACGAGGCTCAGAGCCCCAACTCTGCCACCGCCGCCGCGCTCCCCAGCACCCCCCGGGCACACGGCCTCCAGGTTCTCTGCCCACCCCCCACCCCCCACCTCTGCCTTCCAGGGACAGCTCGGCAGTCCACACCCCTCTGGGATCCTCGGTTGTCTTTGCTTCTCCTAATTCAGGATAAGTGGCTGCTCCCTCAGTACCAACTGCTCCTTGCAGCCTTGATCTGAAAATCCCTTTTGTCAGAAAGAATTTTGCAGGTGTCAAATTAATATTCTTGGCACTGGAGTAGAAATCCTCCCATCAGCTAGCGATCCAATGACTTGTTTTTAAGTGAAAATGCAACCCTGATCCCACAGTCTGGAATGCAAGGCATATCCGCAGGGCTTTCTGCAGGACCCGCGGGAGGCAGGGCCACTCTTTCCCTGCCTGAAGGTGCCAGTGTCAGCCACCTCCTGAGCCCGCAGCTGCCCGGGCGGGCTCTGCCCGTGAGCCCCGGATGACGGACGGGTCCTCTTCACGTTACCCATGGCGTGGCCAGCCTGAAGGGGCCTCGGTGGTTCCCATCCCCACCCCAGCCTCAAGCACAGCTGCCTCCCCACCTGCATTTCAGATCCTCTGCGGGTCACGGCAGGTACGTGTTGTCACACACATGCCCGGAGCAAACCCCGGTGTCAACTGTGGGCTTCAGAGGTGATGTGCCTCAGTGCAGGCACGCTGATTTTAACAGGAGCACTGGCTGTGTGCATGCGGGGCCAGGAGGTATGTGTAAAACCTCTGTTACCTTCTGCTCGGTGTTGCTGCAAACAGAAAACTGCTCTAAAAATCGAAAATCTATTTTAAACAAAAACATGTAGGATTAAAAAAAAAAAGGCTTTAAGTTTCAGAAGAGGTCTGGAAGAATGGTCGGGTGCCCCTCCTCCCCAGGGACCTGGGCCGGGAGCCTGACTGCTCTGACCTGCACGGAGGGCAGGGTGTCTCCACGTGCCCCACCGACCGCTGTTTCAGGAGGCTGAGGAAGGCTCCCCATCTGAACCTGGCCCTTCCTAACAACCTGTCCATCACCCTCAGATTCTTTAGGGGCAAATCATGCCCCCAGGAGGGAATTCCTGCTGCTGGAAATAGGCCATCCCTTTGTGTCCGCCCCAGAAACAAGGGTTCCCCCTTGTTGCCTTCATCTGACAGCAGCTTAGAGAGGTGGGGGTGGCCTGTCTGACACCCCCCCCCCGCACTGGCTTCCTTCAGAAACCGTGGGGGTGCTATTTGCTGAACCCCATGTCTGGGTGAAGGAGAGGCGGAAACCAGTTTATGGAGTCATGGCGCTGGTCAGAGTGCATCACACCCTTTGTCTTCAGGAATCTGCCTGGTGGTCCAGGAGTAGTTTCATTATCCCCCATTTGACGTGAGAGGAAGCTCAGGCATGAAGGGATAACTTGCCAGGAGCCAGCTTTGGAAGATCTGTCAGATCCCAGATCATTTAAACCCCACACGAGGCCTGCCCTCACTCACCTCAGTGAGAGTGCCGCTGGGAGGGGTACTGCTCTATCCAGGCTGGATGCACTTGGCTCTGACCTGCCCCCCAGGCTGCCCCAGGTCTGCTGAGCCCCCCGGGCCCCACCCCGAAGCAGTGAGCCGAGCTGGGACAGCCGAGGGTGCTGTGGTTGCTGCCCGGTGGAGAGCAGGAGGACAGCCTCTGCCCCGTGCTGCCCCCATTCCATGGTAAGGCTGAGGCACCTCCCCGTCTCCACTCTCCTCCCCGGAACGTCCTCAGGCTCAGTTCAGTTCAGACGCTCAGTCGTGTCCGACTTTCCGCGACCCCATGAATCACAGCACACCAGGCCTCCCTGTCCATCACCAACTCCAACTCCCGGAGTTCACTCAAACTCATATCCACAGAGTCGGTGATGCCATCCAGCCATCTCATTCTCTGTCGTCCCCTTCTCCTCCCGCCCCCAACCTTTCCCAGCATCAGAGTCTTTTCCAGTCAGTCAACTCGTCGCATGAGGTGGCCAAAGTATTGCAGTTTCAGCTTTAGCATCAGTCCTTCCAATGAACACCCAGGACTGATCTCCTTTAGGATGAACTGGTTAGATCTCCTTACAGTCCAAGGGACTCTCAAGAGTCTTCTCCAACACCGCAGTTCAAAAGCATCAATTCTTCGGCGATCAGCTTTCTTTATAGTTCAACTCTCACATCCATACATGACCACTGGAAAAACCATAGCCTTGGCTAGACGGATCTTTGTTGGCAAAGTAACGTCTTTGCTTTTTAATATGTTATCTCGATTGGTCATAGCTTTTCTTCCAAGGAGTAAGCGTCTTTTAATTTCATGGCTGCAGTCACCATCTGCAGTGATTTTGGAGCCCAAAAAAATAAAGTCAGCCACTGTTTCCACTGTTTCCCCATCTATTTGCCATAAAGTGATGGGACCGGATGCCATGATCTTAGTTTTCTGAATGTTGAGTTTTAAGCCAACTTTTTCACTCTCCTCTTTCACTTTTATCAAGAGGCTCTTTAGTTCCTCTTCACTTTCTGCCATAAGGGTGGTGTCATCTGCATATCTGAGGTTATTGATATTTCTCCCGGCAATCTTGATTCCAGCTTGTGCTTCATTCAGCCGGCATTTCGCATGATGTACTCTGCATATAAGTTAAATAGGCAGGGTGACGATATACAGCCTTGACGCACTCCTTCCCCAGTTTGGAACCAGCTCCATGTCCGCTCTGTTTTCCTCCCTGAGCCGCGGTCGGGCTGGATCGCGCTCGGTCCCTTGCAGCCCTGACGCTGTGTGGTCCTGACTCCACCGCCCGGAATACTAATGCAGCCTGCTCAAAAGTGGACAGTCTGCCGTAAGAATGGGGCTTGTTTTTCCTTCTCATATCCTTGCCTCAGTTTTTATTTCGCTCCAATTTTCATTCCATCCACTCTCCAAAACAAACAAAAACAACCCCGCCACCCCGTGCTTTGATTCTGAGTGTGTTGTGCGGCCGGGCGCCAGCCCGGAGCACGAGGGGCGAGACAGTGGCGGCCAGGGGCTCGGTTCCGCCCGTGGAGGGCCGCCCACGGGGAGAGGCAGCCGCGATGGCCCGGGAGGACATGAGGGCCCTCCTGCTGCAGGCCTCAGGGCTGGTCCTCTGCTCTCGCAGCGGACCCCGTGGCTTCCTGCAGGGCTTGGGAGAGAAAATGAGGGGCAGGGACAGATGAGCAGGGAGAGGAGCTGTGGCCAGCCAGGAGAGACCTGGCCTACAGCCACACACCCCGGGGATGGGGGCTCCCAGCCCCCGTGGCCCAGCAGAGGCCCCGGCCATCGGCACTGGGGAGGCCTTGGCAGCAGACTGCTGCCGTGCACGGGTGGGGCTCCGTGGTCTCAGGCCCAGTATCGCACTGGGGGGCACCTCCTTGGGGTGGGGAGGGGCCCTCAGTACCCGCCATTGGCTGCCACCACCTGCTCTAGGAAGACAGGTTTGTGCTGGGAGGGTCTTCAGTCTTCATCTCTGTCTGAATTCCCTCCACTGATGGAAGGTGAGGACCCAGAGCCGCACCATAACTGGGCAGAAGGCTCCCCAGAGGGGCGGCTTATTTCCCAAAGCAGGAAAAGTCGGGCCCAGGGAGCAGTCACAAAGGGGAGGGGGTAGGAACCACCTTCCCCTGGACAGGGCTGGGGCTCCCACGAGGAGCCAGCCAGCTGCCCCAGCGTGTTTCTCCTTGAGCTTGAGAAGTGATCAGGCATCTCACCCAGAAAGGCCGCATCCACCAACCCACGAGTGCTCCGAGGGAGCCACGCACACAGGGCCGCCGTCAGATCCACTGGAGCTCTTTAACACCCCGCTGCTGGGCCGCAGCCTGGGCCTCCGTGAACTGCTCTCTCGGTGGGGCCTTGTGGCCTGGGTTCCCCACGGGCCCCCAGTGACTGATGCTCGTCTCTGACCGAGACCCTCGTGGGGGACAGGCCCCTGTCTGTCAGTTCCAGCTCCTTCTCTCCCTGCCATCGCCAAGGCAGCCAGGCCAGGGCCCTTGTTTTCACACGCACACCCCACCCCGCCTCACTCGGGGCATCGTCAGTAGTCAGGATCTCTCCCGGGACGTGTGTCCGTTTTTCCTCCTCCGGAGATGGCCAAAGCAGAGTCGGTTGCGTTTCCCTGACGTCTTCTTGTTGGCAGCTTGCAAGGCCCGCCGACGGGGCGGGGAGCTGCTAGAGATACTGAGGACAGAAGTGCGCCTGGCGCTCACTCGGTTCCCAGCCTGCACCGGGCCTCAGCGTCTCCACAGCAGCCCTTCAGGCGAGCGTTCTGCTGCGTCCGCCCCTTACCAAGCAGAAACCAGCTCAGAGAAGCGAGGTAACTAGGTCAGGATCTCGGCCTGATGCCCCGTGAATCCATAAAGGTCAGTGCACCGCCCACTCCTCTCCCCTCCGGGCCGGCCAGGCCCCTGTCTGTGTCACTGCAGCACCCAGTGCCCCCAGACACGTGTCATGAGCGCGTGTCCAAGCAAGAGGCGGGCAGATGGCAGCAGAGCGCATTGTGGCCTGTTCTGCCCTCTTCCTCGCTCACAGGGGCCTGGGCCTGCCCCCTCGGAAAGAGCTGAGTAGGGCTCACACTGGGCTGGGGTTGAGCAGAGACCCGGCGGCAGGCGGGAGGCCGTGCTGCTGTCCTGGTCGTCACAGGCCAGGCCCTGGACACAGCGGCCCCTCGGCCCATTGCCTGGTGACTGAGCTGTAACGGTGCCCGCACTGCCCCACGCGGAGGCCCCTCCCCATCCCTGCCCGCTCACGGGGAGAGTTCACCTCCTGCAGGGGCACCTGCCAGTCAGAGCTGTGAGTGAGCAAGGGCTTCAGCAGGAAGCCCCAGGGTGGGAGGCAAGGGGGCGGCCTGTCTCCAAGCCGGCTAACCCCGGGAACTTGGGGGCCTGTCTCCAAGCCGTCTCACCCAGGCTGGCCTCATCCCCCTCTGCCCTCCGAGGCGGCGGCTGGATGGTTCCAGCTGCCAGAACCCGCGCTGTACTGTCACTGAGGAACTTAATAAGCATCAGGTGCTGCCCTTTGGCAGTATGGCACGGAACTGGTGCCTTGGAAGGACTTCTGAGTCCACTCAAACAGAAGAAAAAGAAAAGAAAACCATTCCTGATTCCTAAGGGTGTGCGTTCGAAGTCAGGCAACAAACCAAGACAGAATTCTTGTTCCTTTTTTTTTCCAAGTTGTTTTTTGTTTTACCGAGGCATACAAGGTCTTAATCAGGGTGGTTTCCTCAGTGGGAAAATAGGTCTAAAGCTGAGCAGTGCCCTTGCTCCCACCCCCAGATCTGGGAGTCTTTTTGGCAGAGCTGCCCTGGTGGTGTAGAAGGCAAGGCTGCGGGCCACCTCCCCGGAGTGCTGGGCCGGCCTGCGCCCGCCCCCTTAGTGGGAAGCTGTTCTGGGAACACTACCCCCTCGGGCCAGGCCGGGCCAGGGCTGGTCCCTGCTTTCTCCAACCTGGGTCTGCTGTGTCGAGGGCAGGTGGGTGCCAGCTGCCGCCCCCCAGAGCTGCATGGGGACTCGGGCACACAGGAGCTGTGCCAAGGCCCACAGACATCCTCCCCCACCTCCCGGCTCCCCAGGCACCCCTCCTGGGCCGGCAGCCCACCATCCTGGACTGGGTTCTCCGGATGAGTCCACCAGGCATCGGGGCTCGAGAGGCCTGGCCCCCTGGGCTACAGCCCTCGTGAAGGAAGGGGACAGGCTCCTGTGTGGGAGCAGTCAGGAGGCCGCAAGGCTTCCCATGCAGGCCCGGCCTAGCTCCTCTCTGTTTGCTCTCAGCTCCACTCCCCGAGAGTAAGGGGTAACCCAACCCGCCCGGGACCTCAGCTATGGCTCTACAGTCGCCCTGTTCTGGGCAGAGGCATCAGCTAGGCCTGGGCGGTACCCGCAGACCTTGGTCTCAGGCCTCCAGCCTGCGTCCCCTTCCCCTCCAGCCCTGACACAGCCCTCAGAAACTCGCGCGGCTTCCTGCCAACTGGGACTACAGAGGGCCTAGCCCAGGGAGTTCCTTCCCTGCTCGTGGGACTGGAAGGCTGAGCCCGTTGACATCTGGGGCCTAGTCAGCTGACCAGGGATCTAGCCAGCCTCTGGACTGAGTTTCTCAGAGACACGTGGGTAGGGAAATGGAAGGTATTCCCAGCCATCCCTTGGCAGAAGCTCTCCAGAACCATCCATCTTCCGTTTCCTGCCCAGCTCTGCAGCTGCCGGGTGCCTCGCCTGGGACTCCGTGTCCAGGGGTCTGGGTGGGAGGCTAGGACAGGCCTGGGGGCTTAGCCTTGCAAAGCTCTGGGTCTCCCCTGGTCCCAAGGTGGTGAAGAGGCAGGCAGGAGCATTTCCAGGAGACAGAAGGGCACCTCCTGCAGCAAGGGGTTTTCCAGGGCTGGTCTGTGGCCATGCTGTGGGGACAGAGAGTGCCTGGATGCACCAGTAAATGAGGGGTGGAAGCAGCTGCTGTCCCCCACTGGAGGGCAGGGGCTGACAGCCTGTTGCAGCCTATCTAGACAGTGACTCCCCTCCCATGCTGAAACGTGCCCTTTGCTGCTGTCCAGTCGCCTCCTAGAAGGAAGGCCTTCCTCACTTTGCTCCCCAAGCCATGGAGGGCGTGACACCCCGTGCACCTCACCCCGGCCGCCTTCCTCCTGGAGCTGCTTTGTCAGATGCTTTCTTCCCCAGTCGCCGCTGACCTTTTCTGTCTGTTGGTGGCCAGCTCACTCAGGGCCCGGCTGATGCGCCTTCCCCCTGCCCCGTCCCCGCCCGTTGCTGGGGTAACCGCAGGCCCTCCTGCTCCTGCAGAGTATTGCTTTCTTGTAACCTTTTTCCTCCCTCTCCTTCCCCCCTTCTTTCTCTCACACAAATAGAAAGCACAAATGCTTTATATTCATTCTGCGAAAAGCTGTGTAGCGCATACTAATTGGCGTGGCTTCCTCCCGCTTGCTGTGAGCCTTTCCCATCCTCGGGGCCAGGACCACGGGCCAGCGCCGGCATGGGCCCAGCTGGCAGGGGGACTGGCTCTGCATGTCCTGAGGCCGCGTGGGGCATTTCTCCCCTTGTGTCTAGGCCCTGAGTGTGACCAAGGCTGCTGAGACCACCGTGTCCTTGTCACCAGACTTCCTGCCCTCAAGCCGAGGGCCGTGAGGTCTTCAGGGACGAGGAGCGCTAACAGCCTTGATGGCACAGAGACCAGAGCCAGGTCCAGTGGACGGTGGCTCCTTGTGGTCCCCACTGCTGTCCCAGGCTCCCCATTGACGCTGCCCCCCAGGACCGCCCCCCAGTCCCCAGGCAGAGGCAGAGTCCTAGCCTAGGATGGTGGTTACCCATAGCCACATTCAGCTTGGACTGAGTTTTGCTGGTCCGCTGGGGGAGAGCCAGTGGCTGGGCTTGATGGGCTGGACTGAGAACCCTGAAGTGGCTCCCCTTCACGCCATTCCTTGCCCTCCGTTTTGGCAGCCCCTCTCAAGTCATTTGCTCTAGAGGCTGAAGTGGACAGTGTTGCTGTTCTCCAGCTCCCACTTAAGGGGGCTTTCACTAGAGTGTGTGTGTGTGTGTGTGTGTGTGTGTGTATACACAAGTACACACAGTTTTGCTTCAAGGTGACCTGTCTGTTAGCTTTAGCCCCCAGGGGACCAGAGACAAGTGTCTTTTGATACATAAGCACGAGAGGGGTGGCCAGGATTATTAAAGGAACCTGTAGACATTTCCGGCTGTAATTGTACAGTAGAAGTGTGTGATCTGCATTAATTTGCGGGTTGGTGTTAAACTTCCTAAAATGAGAGAATGCAGAATATGAAGCACAGCTTTGCTGGCCATGTGGTCCTGCGGGGGGGAGGAGGCGTGCAGGGACAAGTGACGCAGATGCTCCTGATGCAGAGGTGAGGCTGGAGGCCTGGGTATGTGTGCCACTGTCCCTGCCCTGTCCCTGTGCAGGGCCACCAGCAGGCTCGGCCTCAAGATCCCCATGCAGAAGTCGTACAGGAAGCATCTCCTGAGATCGGCACAGTGCCCTGGCGAGGGCGAGTCCCCAGGGCACACAGGAGGAGACTGAGCCTCCCAGCCCGCTGCAAAGTCGCGCTCAGACTGCCCCCTGTGTCCAGGCAATGGTCCTTGATGATCTGCCCCTGCCCGGTGTCCGCCCCCACCACACACCGCACTCCGGGGCTGGACCGCAGCTCAGGTTCTGGGAATGTGTCTCTGGGTCTGGTCCTGTGTCCGTGAAGTTTCTGCTGGTTAAGAGAATGCTCTGTGTGCCTCCCTCTACCCCCAGTTCCCTGGCAGACCTGGGCTCAGCCCTTCCCAGGCCCGGCAGCCACCCTCAGGCTGTGCTGCTGGCACAGGCACTGCTGTTGCAGAGCTTGTGGGCCACCTGTCTCCCCAGGGTCGCTCTCGTGGGGACAAGGCCCAGGGCAGCCTGTGGCCTTGCCTCTCTTCCCACCAGCGCGAGCGCGGGTGCTGCTCAGCAGAAGCTGGGGGGCTGGGGGGCAGGTATGGTGAAGTTCACTGGTCCAGAGTCAGGCAGCTGATGTCAGGGTTGAGAGTGAAGCCAGGACTGTGAGCGCAGAGCCCTGTTTGTGGACTAGAGCTGAGTCTGAAGTGGACCCCCTGGTTCCTCGAGGAGGTGCCCGTGGGCGAGACTAAGGATAGGCAAGGGCTCACCTCCGGCTCAGAGCCGGGACAGCTGCCTCCTCTGGCCTCCCTGTGCTTCATGGGGCCACTCAGGGTGCGGACATCTCACGGGCCAGGCCTCTCAGGCGTGCTGGGTCTCCCCAAGCGTACTTTCCATAGGGAAATAACCCGCTGGACCTGGTGTGGGTCATTGTGGCCCTGGTGGGATCAGCATCTGGCTAGTGCTGGTTAACATCGGGGCCTGGCCAGCCTGGGGCCCCCACTGCACAGGCTGGGCCCTGGGCCTGAGACCCTCGTCTCCTGGGGACCAGAGAGCAGCATTCATTAGAAGAGCTGACCCGCCTTCTCTCCCCCACTTGCTGCCATCTGCTGTCTGCCTCTGTTCTCCTGAGTCCGTATCCTTTGCAGCAGTCTCAGCGTTCACAGCCACAATCCAGGTGGCCTGTCGCCCTCCCGGTGCCCCTGGAGGCAGCTCTCTGTCCGCAACCACAGTGCAGGTCCATCATCCTCTTTTTCTCCCCCCAGGTTATCCTAAAGGATCTGGAGGTGCTGGCAGAAATCGCTTCTTCCCCTGCAGGCCAGACGGATGACCCAGGCCCCCTCGATGGCCCTGACCTCCAGGTCAGCCACTCAGAGCTCCAGGCGCCCACCCCCGGCAGAGCCGGCCTGCTCAACACGCCCGGTGAGTCTTCCCTTCCCGATGGTTGCGGCCTCGGGGCCCCTGGGCATGGCGCTGCTCAGTCTTGTCCGGACCAGCTGCATGTGGGCCAGCCTCCTGAGCTCAGGAGCTCCTGGGGGTGAGGGCCAGCGCCGTGCCGCTCTGCAGTTGGCAGGCAGCCTGACCCTCGCACCTTGTACTGCAGCAGCCCCCGCCCCCGCAGGGACCCGCACAGCCCTTCCCCTCACCTCCCTGCCGCTCGGCCCTTGGAGCCACTGGTTGAATGTGAGACCATCCAAGTCAGCGATGGTCTCTTCCCCTGGGGCACCGTCACCTGGTCGGGAATCAGGGAGCCCAGAGCTTGGGTGTCACGAGTGGAGGCCCTCGTCGAGAAGCTAACAGTACCGCAGCAGGCGCCCCCGGCGGGAGTGTGGGTAACTCAGACAGGGTGTTCCCGGGCAGTCCTCAGACAGGAAGGTGGCCATGGCGCCCCTGGAGCCCCCGCCTCGGGGTCCCTCCAGCCGCAGGTGGCTCTTCTTGGGGCCAGCTTGTCTCCCGGGTCCTCCCTCGCAGGCAGACGCCACTGCCTTCCAGCAACACAATCCTGGAAAGTGCCCAGGGAGGCAGCTTGGAAGGAGCGTACCTGGCAAATCTTGAGCGCTTGCCTGGGGTGTCTCTGTCCCCTGAGTGGCTCTTGACATCCAGATACGCGGTCTTAGACCTCTTCTGATGAAAAAGCCAAGAGTCAGATACATCTGGGGCCTTTTCAGTGGTGGTTTCCCCCCAGCAGCCCCACCACGCCACCCCAGAGGCGTCCAGTACTTGGCCCTGAGGGCACCTACACAGTGGCAGTGGGGCCAGGGCTGCCAGCCGATCCCAGAAGGCACGTGCGTCAAAAAGTGACTGAAAATCGCTCAGTCTTGTGCAACTCTTTGTGACCCCGTGGACTATACAATCCATGGAATTCTCCAGTCTAGAATACTGGAGTGGGTAGCGTTTCCCTCCTTCAGGGGATCTTCCCATCCCAGGGATCGAACCCAGGTCTCCCGCATTGCAGGCGGATTCTTTACCAGCTGAGCCACCAGGGAAGACATCTCCCTTGACCTGAAGTCAAGCCCCGGCCACGGGATGTCCCATAGTGCCCAGGCTGTCTCCGCTGTGCACACTCCGCCTGCAGCTGCTCTTGTTTCCAGCTGCTTGTGACTGAAGGCAGGAAGGAGTCAGGGGCTCTCGCGGCAGCCCAGAGTCCTTCTCTGGTTCCACAGGATGCAGTGGTTTCCCAGCCCGTGAG